>NC_142731.1:5630000-6255000 GCF_055471065.1 Atractosteus spatula | reverse complement strand
GCTCTCCCATGGTGCACTGCGGCATGCCGCATGCCGCATGGCTCTGCGCGAGACGAGCACGTCTCAGCAGCACGTTAGCCAGTCCCTGCGCAGTAGAGGGGCTCATAACTGCAAAGTCAGGTTGGTCAATAAATCAGCGATTTCCAAATTGGCCGGGCGCAAGAATGGGAGAATAACCTGCAACTCGTTTTCAGAACAGAAAATAATGAAAAAGGCAAAAATATTCTGCAGACATAAGAGCGTTGCTGAAAAACTGGCCACCTGCACTTTTCTTAAAGGATGCTCATTTCAAAGTGATCCCTGAGGATTGGCACCTGTTTCCTAGATGGCTTAACCCCTGCAGGCCTGCTTTTCGCTCACTGCTGCAGGACTCCTCCCTCATCACGAGCCCCCATCTCCCGCTGCCTGCTCTCAGTCTTTACTATCTGTCCCTCCATATCTTTGAGCTGTAGGTGTCACCTTATCTGCTATTTCTCTTTCTCTCTCTCTTTCCTCCATTTCTGTCCAGCTAACCTGCCTTACCCTAGGAAGACAGAATCATGGTTTGTGAGAGGCAGGGACCACCTCTTCCCATCTGAGAACCTGTCCCATCTCTCTCTCTCGGTCTCCGGGACACAAGACCAACCTCATTCTTCAAAACTGCTGCACTCTGTTTCAAATGAACCTGCCTCACTCTTTGTCTTTTTATTTAGAATCATTGCTATGGAGTGCAGGAGAGGCATGGCTCTCACTGACAGCACCCCATTCCCGAACCCAACGGGAGGCCACAGGGGCCAGGGTGACCAGACAACTGTGCCACCCCCTGGGCAATCCCAGTCATCACTGCCTACTGCCATGACTCGGGGCTCGAACCCGTGATCATGAGGCTCGGCCTATGGGCTCAGGTAAGCACCTCTTACTGTTTGAGCCACTCAGGAAGCCCCACAGTGCATTTTTTACCCTTTCAAAAATGCGATCTAAAGCAGCAGACATTGGGCACAAGGGTACACTCTAGACTCACATGCAGAGAACAATTCAGAACCCTAAGAAGATACACAGCAGGTCTTTGGACAGTATGAGTATGAGGCTTGCACAGTCCTGGGAATAATATGCAAACTGTATGCTGAAGGTGCACCAGACCAGTGTCAAACCCAGGATCCAAGAGTTGTGAGGCAGCATGACTAATTGCCTTCCATATCACCGTGTCAGTAAGAGATGCACCTCTTTTCTGACCGGCATCAACTATGAGTTGCAGGGTGATATAGCAGCTGGTCCTTGCTACATACAGACGAGCAGATGGTGTGTGGGTGTGATGAAGGAGCGTGTCTGTAGATCATCATTTCCCCAACACGTGGACACATGGTCCAAGGCCGGCCACTTACTGCAGCTCCAGGTCGTTCTGCTCCTGCGGGACGAACTTGTACAGCACTACGTAGGTGTGCATGTGGGACACCTCAATCCGCGCTGGCGCCTGTGGGGGTGAGGGGGGGTTGATCATTGGACAGAGAGAGGGGCCGAGTGGAGCAGAGAGACAGGGGGAAAGTAAGAGAGGAAGACAGTAGGCAGGAGGGAGGGGGACATAAAGAAGAAAGTCAGAAAGTTCAACCTCCCTCCACCTCCGATCAAGTATAAGGAGACGGCATGAATAATTGAGAGGTGGTCTGTACCTTCAGGCTGACTCTGTCCTCAGACCCTGCCTTCTCGCTTTCTGCAGGGGGCAGAGGGGTGAAGAAGGAGAGAAAAATCAATCCAGTCCCACAGTCCCGAGCGGCACAGAGCATTCATTCCAGATCAGATTGTGCCGTGTGTATCTTCAGTACAGTGTGCTGAGTTTATGGGTCAGGTATTTTCCAACCCAGTGTCCAGTTGGGCTTTTTTCCGAATGCTTTGTTGTCACTGAGAAGTAGTTATGGAAGAGTTATGTAGTGTTTGAACATCAGTATATATCAGTAAACAGTGTTTATACTACAGTGTACCTTATTCTGTAGTGTTTAGTACTGTGAAGCAATGCAGTATTCGTATACAGTGGACACTGCGGTGTGCAGGATCTCAACTCCAGCAGTGTGCAGTGTTCCTATACAGTGGACACCATGCAGTGTGCAGAACCTCTTTCCTCCAGCAGTGTGCAGTATTCCTAGACAGTGTGCAGTACCTCTCCTCTTGTAGTGTGCAGTATTCCTAGACAGTGTGCAGTACCTCTCCTCCAGCAGTGTGCAGTGTTTATATACCATTTGACTCGTGCCCCACATGCAGAACAGTGTGTCTCTTACCCCCAGGGCCCTGGATGCCCTCCTCTTCAGTGCTGCGCTGACTGTCCTCCCCATCCTCAGCTCCCTCACTCCTCTCACTCTGTACAGAGAGAGCAACAGTGTTGGTGACTAAGTCCAGGCCAGCACAAGTCCTCCATCAGGGTGAAAGCAAAGACAAACACAGATGTGGTGCATAGAGAGCAAGATGAGCTGCTCTTAGAGGGAAGGTTTCAGCAGGCTTGGTGTAGGAAGACATGCACATGCCCAGAGAGGGTTACAACGTGAGACAGTGTGACAGGCCGAGTCTGGTGCCCCTACCATGCTCCTGGTGGGCGACTCCGAGACGCTGCCGAAACTCGAGCGGCTCATCTGTGCCAGGGATGTGCCATACCTCAGAGTCTCGTACACCGGGTCTATCCGGTTCTTCACAGCTGCAGCGAGAGGGGCGCGGTCACACTTGCACGTAGAAAACCAGCCAGTGCCTGCACCCACCTGCACCAGCTGGACCCGTTCAACCTGAGACCCCTCCCATCCGCCCCACTGCAGAATTCTGCTACTTAGTCATTTAATTGATGTTCAGCAGCATCAACATAAGGTTTCAGTTTGTTTCAAAGTGCTGCAAAGGAATAAACTGGAAGGCCTGCACGTTGACCAACTCTACTGGTATACTGTAGTGCTGAGGACAGGGGTTGCTTGAATTGCCAGAGAGGACATTCGCTCATTATACATTTAACACTATAAGCACAAAAAAAGCCCTTTAAGTACATTATCAAAACTAACTTTCACAGTAACTGCTTAAAACAGAGGCATGCCTGTAAAAAAATCTCATTCCATGTGGGTATGAAACCTCAAGGAAAGGGAGAGAAGGGCTTGGCTGCAAATCTGGATGTTAGTTATCTCGCTTTTGGACAAATGACCCCCGATGAGACCACTTCTTTAACTTGCGGCGTTTTAAGCAGGTGGCTTGCTGTATGGAATCACAACCCACAAGTGGCTTAGAGAAATCCAAAATCCTGGCATGAATTATGGATGGGTTGTCAGATCTCTGTGCTGCTCCTGTCTGTGCAGGAGAAGCTGGTGTCCCTGTTGGCACTGAGCTGGAGCAGTTGCCAAAGGAGGTGCGAGCCCGCCCCGTTTCGCCATCACATCCCGCTGCTTGCGCCAATAAGCTAATGAGGCTCGTTAAGGCACTTACCAGAGGGAGGGGCTTCCTTAACGACCCCGAGCTGATCATTCACCAGGAGCGGAGAGCTGAAGTTCCTTTTGAACGCCCCCGACTGTGAGAGAGAGAGAGAGAGGCGAGGAGAAAGTGTGACAAAGAGCAGGAGAAAAGAAGCAAGAGAGAGAAGGGGGATGGAGATACAGAAAAGTAAAAGTGAGACAGACGTATAGAGAGGGTGAAATAGTTGGAAAACAGCAGCAGACACATAACAGAGGAAAAGAGAGAAGAGGAGGTTATAATATCTGTGATAATCTTGACACTATTTACCTTGTCTCTCATCAGGTACTAATTCATACATATGGCTGGTTCAGCCAGTTCAGTCGTGCACAGAATTGTAATTGCACCTCCTCACTGAAGCAGCTTAAAAGTTCCCTTAGGAAATTGGCCCTCTGGCACAGGGCTGGCTGTACATCAGCATGCTCTAAGGAGGTGCAGTTGTCTCTGACATTACAAGCCTGTTTACCTAATACAGAGCGTTGTAAATGTCTGCCACTGCTTGACCCTGTCTACAACAGTGTTACCACTGTTCCGGGCCCCAGGGATTCAGTTTAACTGGGCTCCAACGTCATAGGGCTTCCTTCTTTTGAATAAATGCAATCATTTGACCTTACAGCTTGGAGTATAAGACCTAAAAGATATCTTTCGTAACTGAATAAATAGGCACTGATGAATTCTTAAACAAATGAGGCAGTATGTATTGTAGTCTATATACCATATTTATGATGCAAGTACACGAGAACAGTGACAAACGAGAGGAGGTCAGTCAGGCCCTCTTGCCCGTTTGGTAGTTAGCAGATAATTGATCCAAAGATCTCATCCAGCTGCTTTTTGAAAGCTGTCAGGATATCAGCAAGGCTGGGCAGCATGTTCTATACTACTCCCACACTCTTGTAGTGCCCCAGTGTGATGACAGGGGACACTGCCCTTTTACGAGATGCTGTCCTTTGAACAAGTCTCTCAACAGAGGTCCTGACTTGGTCTTAAAGATCCCAGGGCACTGTCTTGTTGGCAGAAGGAGGGGCACTAAACCTGGTGTCCTGGATAAATTCACCTCTTGGCTCGTGAGCTCCCTAAAGGTCCTCTTTTCATTCGATTGGTGAAGTCACTTCTCACTTCTCATTTCTCCTCCAGGCCTGCTGTGCTGTGGGGCTGCTGGCGCAGAATGATTTCCATTCTGGGGGGTACCACAGCGGTGTGTTTAGAGGGTCCCCTCTTGCGCATTTATGCAAATTCGAGCAGTTCTTCTTCCTATTGCAGGTGTGCATTCGAGAGCGGGTGCATGTGTGTGTCTGGGGGTCGCAGGGCTCCGCCAGCCAGTTCTCTCACACGCGCGGAGCCCAGCTCCTCTCCGCGCGCTGACTCCCCCTCCGAGTGCTCGCTGTCGCCGCGGGGGCAGCTCTGAGGAGACTCGCTCACCAGCCGCCCGCTGCCCGCTTCACGGCTCCTTCCCTGCCCCGGCCTGTTTCACACACGTGCGGGTTGTGCTCTTTCGTTGTCAAACGGCCTTCGTGTTGCGCGAGAAGTGCAGTTCTTCATCGCGCACTGAATTGCACATTCATGGGTGTGCAGGTTCGGAATTCATCATGGATTGCAAAACCCATCCCGAGAGCAAAATGGACAGTATCTTGACTTTTAAGACTCAATACCTCGTTGCCATTTCAGAGGCAATGGGAATGATATGCAATTAAAACTGGGATGATTGCCAGAACGTATTAATATTCGTTTTTTTATCATCATTATCTCTCATTTCATCAGCTCAGCGCAGAACATTACACACCCTACCAGTTCACATTTCCACCCCCTGTTTTAAACCAGGTCCCTTCTGGTTGTTGAAAAGGTCAGAAAATGAGATTTTTCCACCTACAATTTTACTTCCGGGGATAACAAACCCCACGCCGGCCTTATTGTTATTGAAATCATTTCATCACCTCTTGACAGTCAGCGCTGGCAATCTCAGACCTAGAGCCTTTCAGTCTCTTCTCCGTGAATTAAAGGACAATTGTTTCTAAAAAAACAAAGGGAGCTTGCAGGGAGATTAAATCAATAACTCACGGTCTGCGACCTGTCACTGCTCCGGGTCTGCAAGGCAAGCAGATTGAAGCTGGGAGAGTGGGAAAGGACTGCAGTGCACGGAGCATCGGCCTTAAAAACCAGCTGCCTTAATATTCTCCCATATCAGCCAGGGGGGTGTGGTCACTTAACTGGCCCTGGAGCCCCTCTCTCCCAGTGAGAGGTGCCCCAGCTCGGAAGCCCCTTGTCTCTGATTACCCAAATCCCCCTCCCTCTTCCCTCCAGCAGGTTCCTTGATGGAGCCATGTCTATTCAGACGTGAACGATCCTGGTGTATAAACTTCAGCCTATAAAAAGAGGTATTGATTTTCTAGCTGACTTGCGGCAAAAACTAACACGATGTCTCGGGTGGCAGAGAAATAAAAGGATCTGGATATAGCTCTGAGCCCAGGATCGACCTTCCGTGTCAACAGCGGTCCTGGTGGTCTTTATGACACTTTCAAGCATTATCAGAATAATAATAATTCCTTACACACAAATAGCACTTTCCACTCAAAGTGCTCCATCTCAGTTTTCTTTCTGATTCGGATCAGTTCCTCATCCTCTTCATTGTGAATCATCTCCATTGCTCAGACATTGAAGTGACGGAAATGCACACAAACACAAATCCTTTTTACTGGCCCTCCTTCTGTTCTTCTCAGTGTTTTTTAAATCAGAAGCAGGCACATAAAACTCATAAAATCACAAATTGGAGCTGCCAAAATAACAAGCCAGATAAACAAGTTATTTAATAATCCATTTCACTTGAAAATGCAGTGCTAATAGCACAATAAAATGACTTTTTTGCAGTTCGATGTGTAATACAGTGAGATAAATAACAAATTGTCCAATGTTTGCTGATGTCGTCCAGCTTTCTTTGGTATGGGGATAGCCTCCTAACCACATTACAGTTTCTGCTCATTTTTCAGATAACCCTCCAATGGTCAAATGGCTTGACCGATATTCCAAAACATTGATCAGCTTTCCCAGACATTTTATCCTGGTTTCTGAAGCTGTGTTAAGACAGCACAGCTGCCATTTTCGAGTTCCAGAATCAAGCAGGTTTCCTAAGGTCATTTTACATCCTCAACAACTGGAGGCCTTTGAAAATTGTTAAAGTGGTCCAGTGTGGCCAATGATCACTTGTCACAGGCCATCAAGAGCAGAGAAGGAACATTAACCTCTAGGACCAAAGCTGAACACCAGTGTGTTCTGCAGACTGAGATTACATGGACATGGACCCACAATCTTACAACTGGAGAGTGTCTGGAGCCCTGTCTCTATGCTGAAAGGTGGGCGGTTGAAAATTAAGCACAGAAAATGAGGAGCCATGTGCTGTAGATCGACAGACAACAAACTCTGGTCACCCTTGTTCTCGCCAGCAACATTCCAGCCAACACTCACCTTGCCATTGCACTGCTGCTGGGACAGTTCCGACGAACACCACAAGTGGGCGCCGAGCTTGCAGGCTTTGCAGCGCAGCCCTTGCTTGGAGTTTCCTGTGGAGACAGAAGCCCATCAGGAATGGATCCACACACAGCCAGGAAGGTAGGAAGACACAGAACACCAACATGAGGAGCAAGACTCTGCACGGTATTTATGCACAGACGGAAAATCCTTCGGCTGGTTACAGTGTGCAGTGTGCACGCGGATAAAAATTGCAAACGAGACTTCAGTAAACCCGCAAGAATATTTTAAAAGGGCTTTAAATATGTTGATGAATTGCTAACATGCTGCAATCTACTTTTCTATTAACAGGCCTCATTGAATTTGGAGTTACTGCCCTAAACTGAAAGAGCTTTTTAACAGGGAGACAATAGAAAGTGATCTTGGCAAGGGACATTGTCACACACAGGTTTTGTCCTTTTTAATTGAAATAAAGGAAACTACATTACATTTTACTCATTAAGAAGTGAGTGATGAAAAGTGTGTATTATCTGTTCTTTCACGTTGTACTGTAGGTGCTTAATTAACCAGTGTGTGTCATTCTTTTCTACATTAGATTAAGTTTATTGGCTATTTTGGAAAAGGAATAATACAAAATGTTCTGAAACAGCAACAGTCACAAGATACTTCTTGATTCTTGACCCTTTGGGGTGTCACACAGTACAGTAAAACAGATCCAATACAAATTCCTATCTTTTTCTTCACACCTGGGCAGGAATGACAGAGCCACCGTGTGACAAGCAAGAGATGTCATTCTGTGTAAAAACAGATCCACTCTGTGGGCTGCTCTCTACAGCAAAGCCTGGGTTTTGTGATTTTTACTTAGCGGGTCTAAGCAATAGGTTTCTGAAGAGAAGCTTTGGAGGAGGCATTTCTGCTCAGGTAGATGTGTTGCTGCAGAGACAAGTAAACGAACTGGCTCGTGGCTGCCAGAGAGGCGTGCAGGCTCACCTACAATCATGTGCTTGCAGAGCTGGCAGTATGTGGGCCGGCGGAACACGTGCTCCTGGAAGAAGTGCGTCTTCAGGGGGCGGAGCTGGGCGGAGGGCTTGCTGGAGAGGGAGGGGCTAGGACTCAGGGAGGAGGTGGGGCTTTGCGAGGGATTGGGGCTGAGGGAAGGGGTGGGGCTGAGGGAGGGGTCTCCGTAGATAAGGGGAGGGGTCTCCATGGGCAGGGGTGGGGACGGGGGCGGGGCAGTGATGAGGTCGCTGGGAAACTTGATCTCGCTGTTGGACCTCTGGAAGAAGTTCTCCACGCTCTTGCTGCGCATCATGGACTTGAAGGAGAGCGAGCGCTTCAGCCTCTGCAGCTATGAGGAGAGAAAAGGAAGGGAGTGGGTTGCAGGGAAACTACTCCATCTTGCTGGGAACTGGAATTAGTTCCCCAGAATGATACATTTGTATACAGAAATCCCACTGCTTAGTGCAGTGTTCCATTGCAAATGCTCCTTTGACCAGTGTCAGAAAGCTGTTTATTCTTAGTAAGAATTCCAGCAGGCCAAAGCCTGTCCTGGAAGCATAAAGGGGCACCAGTCAATTAGAGGATATACACAAGTACACCTTCGCAATGCCAGTTAGCCTAGTCACCGTGGTTTTGGAAGGTTGGAAGAAACCAGTGCATCTGGAAAAAAAAACAGGCAAATTCCTGGAATCCAACCCAGGACCCCACACTAACCTCACTTTTCCACTGAACAAGTGTACAAAATTAAAATTAACACCACGTTCAACGAGACTATTATTTAGCACTACAGCTGTCTTTAAATGCATGTACATCCAGTTAAACAGCTTACAGTTTTATTGCTTTAAAAATGATTAGAATTCTGTAGTTTAAACACCAGTCAGTCAAGGACCCTCAGGGAAACCAAATCGATTGAAACGCTTTGTAACAGTATAGATCTGAGCATGATGCCATCATTATTAATGTGTTCCTGCCGAACTACTCTAACTGAAATTGTGAACACTGCGCCCCCTAGTGTATCGGAGGGGTCATCGCAGCTCAGACTCCCACAGGGTAAGGGCATGACTGACCTTGAATCGTCCCTGGCATGGGAGGCTTGGCTTAGTGGAAGTGTTCCGTTTCACAGTCTTAAGCAGGAAGACAGCAGTGAAAGCCAATAATCTCGCGAATTCAATCCTGCTGATAGTTAATATTTAATTAGTTTTATTGACCGGTAGTTTTCACTGTCACACAGATCAGGAGATGCTGAAGACTGTAAGGTTTTATCTGCATGTCATGCAATCTAGCCAGCATAATGCCTTCAAACAGAGGCTATGTGATCCTGTAACAACATTCCTACAGCTATTGTTCAAAAAGACATGACGGGTACCTACTGTAAATATCCAAACTCATATAAGTGCTTTGAGAACCCACCTTTAAAAGGCGCTATATAAAATAAAGTTTATTATCATATAGTTTGGCAAATCACACATACAGCACGTATAAGTGTTAAGAAATAAAGTTAAACGAGTACCAATTCAGAGCAATCTACGCTGAAACTGCCTGGCTTAGCTATAGAGGGGGTGTGAAGTTCAGAATGGCTAGTGCTTTATCTGTTAATTAAGATGTATTATCCTTCATACTTTATCTTTGTCCACATACTTACTATTGTTATTCATCCTACTCCGTGTCCCTTTGCCATCAGGCTGATCCCTGAAAGCTCTTGCGTGACAGAGCCCAGCAATCAATGATTTAATACTGAGCGCACCATAGCTGTGGGGCTGCTCGGCCTCTGAAGTGAGTTTGCAGCCCTGTTATCTCAGATACCCACAGAGCGACCTTATAACCCGAGTCTCTCCGAACGCTGGGTCTCCAGAAGCCTACAGATCTCAGCTGATTGCTCCAGCTACAGTACACCATTACTGTACAGACACTGCAGCGTGCTGGAAGAGGACCTGGTTTAGAGCCTATAAATAGCTGTTTCATGAAGATGGACACATAAAACCGAAAAGTAACCAACTGGTGGCATGAAAAGTGCCTTGTGTGGCATCTGAATCAGGGGACTCTATTCAATCGTACGCCCGATTGTGGAGATCGTGTGCAGGGCTTTATGGATCTCATTCCATCCAGGCCCTCAATTACCCAATCAAACCAGAAACCAGCTTATTCAACCTGTTTTTGTGCCACTGATTAAAGACAAGGACAAGGCTGTCTGCACATCCTTTTACTTCAGCTGTTTCCAGGTTTCGCCTGGATGTGAAAGCAGCTTTCTGTCTCCTTGTCCCCTGCAGTGGGATCCCTTTCCTTATTTGTAGGACAGGTTACAAATGACCTGTTTGTTACAGGGGGTACCTGCTGCAAAGGGGTGCTGTTTACTGATTTGGCCCATGGATATTGCAGTACTCTTGAGTTTGCTGGAGTAATATGGGTGAAGTACCCTTCTGGAGGGCATAGGAGGAGTGACCCCACCTGAGATGTCAACAATCCCACGATACTCTGCTCAGGAGACCAGGGGACATACATTACTGCCTACAATTCTCTTCTTATCCTTCCAGCACAGGTGTGAGAGTTGTAGTGGCGAGCCGAGACGATTAAGAATTGGTGATTGCAAATTGGGTGCACGTGTGCATTTGGGACAACAAGAGCAGCGCTGCGTCTGATAGCTGGCAGAAGCAGAAATGACATATTGGGAAGGTACTGACTGAATCCAGCACCCGTTTGAGCCTACAGGGAGACGCTATGAAAAGGCACATGTATTATTACCGCTTTCTGGTCTTGCACACAAGTGCTTAGAATCCTTGCTCTTGCATGTCCCACTGGGAGCTGGCAGCAGAGATGTGCTATTTCTAATCCCCTGACCTACAAATCCACCGCGCTCCGATGCTTCCTGGTCTTAAAACTGCCCTCAAATTAACAACACGCTGCGTGAAGCTGATTACAGCTCCTGCAGGACTGTCAGCTCTGACAGAGCCCCCCCCCCCCCCCCCGAAGCTCTCTGACACATTAGGCCGCTGACGCCCCTCCCTGTTTCTCTTCTGTAACGTAGCACTGCAATTACATCAGCCTCCTTGTCTTTGCCGTGTGAAGTCATCGGTGCCCATCACCCCCGATCCAGCTAGCTCCTCCGTATCCAATCCAAGGTTGGCCTAGATGTGTCCTTGCGTATTCCCACATTCCAAATGCAGCGCGGTCTTAGAAGGCCGGCAGTACCTTGCACATGGGATTTTTTCCCATTGGAAAGAAATAGCCCATCATCGGCACAGCACAAGGAGAGACTGGGAAAGCACAGCGGCTGGCAAAACCTTTTGAGGGGAACTAATCCAATATGCCAGACCTCCTGCTTGCTATCCCTTCCTATTCCCTCATGTTACATAACGAGGTTTATGCAATATCCTGTACTTGTCCTAGACTCTGTAGTGTCATCTAAAGCTGCCATCACCTTCTGTCCTGTCCCCCGTGCACTCTCTGATTTGACATGCAGTTGGAGTGCTCTCCTTCTGTGTCTCTCACTCTCAGGCTGTCTGAAGCACTAGAGCTCAGTCAGGCCCTCAGTCTGTGTCAGGGATGTCATGGTAGCAGGAGGCTGGCTATGGCAGGAGAAGGGCAGCATGTCTGCGTAGTGCCAGTGGCATCTTTCCCCCTCAATGTCCTTTTCACAACATAAGCTCCCACTCCTTAAAATCCTCAGATTCCACTTGCTTGTGCCACCATCCTTTCCCCTGGAGATGGAAGTTACACCGTGCGGCTTTGGGCTTTTCCTCGCCCTCTTCCCCTCCCCCACACTCCCTGTTACTGCCTCCCACTGGGCCGGGAAACCATGCTGATGACGACGATGACAGCGTGCTGCAGAGAACTGAGGAAACTGCTTGACTTTGTTCGCGGTCAGTATAGCATCCGCAGCTCTGCTCTGGCTTCAAACAGCCATCTCAGGTGCGCTTCTGAGCACGTGACCAAATGTGGGTCAAACCTGCTATGCTAAAAGGCCAGTCCCCCGCCATCTACCCGGGGGTTGAATACTCGCTTGACTCTTGGGAGATGATGTCACTCTAAAGGTTTCACATCGTTCCGAGCACATGGCAAGAATCACCTATGAAAAGCCTGGCTCTATTTGATTTTCTATGATCAAAGGTGCCACACACAGCCTTACTCCTCTCCCAAGCCCCCCTCTTTATCCCCGCTCACCCCAGCCGGTAGAAAAGATACACCAGTGAATCTGGAGAACCCAGCAGACAGCAGACACACACAGGGGAGCAAGAGCCCTGGTAACCAGCCACGCCACCAACACGCAGCACAGTCAGACAACAGCCAGGCCCCGAACTAATGGCCAAAACTTCATTTTAACAGAAACCCTTCACCGATTTATTTCGAATACGGACGGCACGGCTGGATCAGCAGCACTGTCCTTTTACAGCGCGGAGGTACGGCGGCCACATGACGCTCAAGTGCACAGCATCACACTGCTGCCGCGCTTCCACATCTCGGTGGCTGTGCCTCACCGCGCTCCCTCATGCTTCCAGCAACGGCTGTGCTCCTGTGGCTTTGCGCACTGTGCCCTGTGTGCAGGACAGGGGACAAGGCAGGAAGGAGGAGTGGAGGAGAAGGAGTAACTGGAAATGGGAGAGGCCGGTGTGAGGCAGGTAGAGGCAGAGGGGGGGATGTTAAAGTGTTGCACCAATTGGACTAGGAGGCAGGAGAGGGAGTGAGAAGAGAGAGGCACGGTCTGTGGCAGAGCAGCGCTAATGACGCAGCCGGTGCTCAACAGCACAATAAATGCCACTCAGTTGCTCCCAGCTTGGGCTCTCATACCAATTACTCAGCATTACGTAATGTGCTGGCTGTCCGCACCCTTTCCCCACCGCCTGCCAGCAAATCACTCTTATTACAGGACACTGCTACTGCTGTCTCCATCTCCCTTTAGCATCACTGTACTCCAGCCTGGCCTCCCCAGCTGTCAGCGGGCTGAGATAACATCTCGTCTGTGTGTAGATCTGACAACATTATCCCGATACCCAGGCACTATTTTTAGACATTCCCCTCCCCCCCAAAAAACAAGCACCTAATTTTTAAAAGCCCGCAGCAACACTTCTAATTAGTATGTAAGGGCTCTTTACTGGGACTCCCTGAGGCCCTCTGACAAGCGCTATGATAAACTCATCTCATTTAAACCTGCTACAGTATCTACAAACTGATCAAACATGCCGTTGTCTTAATAAAGCTCAGAAGAATATTGAGAAGAAATCTAGGGCACAAATCTCAGAAACGGCAAAGAAGAGTTTTAAGAAGGAAAAAAAAAAACAACCACCCAACTTTGAGAAGCCCGTTCTTTTGAAGGGGCAAGCTTATGGTCAACCCTAAAGTTGTTTCTCACTGATGGGCCAAGGCAGGTACCTGCTTAAGCAGCAGAGGAGGATATATAATCATTTAAAAATTTTACCCATCGCCCACACCAGCCCCTGCAGGAAACTCAGCCGACAGCAGATGCGATGCCTCTTAGCCCTTCCTGCTACAACTGACACCCCCTTCAAGTATCGAACCCAGGGCATCAATCTTGTGGACTTTCCAGTAATGGCGCAGCTGGGCTTTGGAAAGAGAAAACTCATTTGGACTCCTGGTATGAATTACACTGCGAGACGAGCGCCCTGCAGCCAGGGGAGCAGAGCAGCAGCTGATGGAGCTATTGCACGCTTCACGAACTACACAAACCCAAACCAATGCTCTGGAAACATAACATGACAAAGACGAATCTGGAAGCAGAAACGCTAGCATTTTGGAACCGCTCCTGGCTCTTTTGCGTGTCACACCTCTTGGCTCCTCCACACAGTTTTCGAGTCCCTCCATACCCTCAAGGGCCAATTCAGGAGCTTGCCAGCAGAAGAGGTGGTATTAACATGTGCCCAGCAGCTATCTTTCTCAATCTCACCAGCTCAAGAGCTGGCAAATGTTGGAACAGCTGTTAGCCAGACTGAGCTGGAATTTTCAAACCTCTCCGAGAAATTTGCCGAAACACAAATCTTCTTCTGAAAAACGAGGCAGAAACGGACATACAGGCTTTAGCAATGGGTCAGCTTCCTTGGACCACTGTCTCCTTTTTGGGCATCTGTTTTTTAAATTCAGGGAACTGCTAGTTTGTCGCATGCTCTCCCAATCTGGAATCTGCGATTGTGTCTGACCTCACAGCAGCAATGTCTGGGCCCAAACAGGGAGAACGAGGAAGCACAGACAGGCTCTCCTGACCCGCCCACCCACCGAATGAGCCAACCATCTTTGCGCATCACTGTGATACGCAGCAGGTTGGGTGCCTACTGGAAGAGGGGCGTGTCCCTTGGGGCATCATCCAGGCTGAGCTCATGAAGTCTGGATCAAAGAGCCCGACCTGCAGACAAAGCAAGCATCTTAACTAGAAGGGCCATTAGTGGGAGTGATTCAGCTCTCACTGACAGCATCAGAAGGCTCAGATGTGCCACAACATGTCACTTGGGAAGGCAGGTGTTGTGTTATATTAATCCAAGGATATTTCTAAACCCGGCAGTCACCTGTGCACTACTATTTGACAGGAATCCCTGTCACAGGCAGCTCATAACTGAGCCAGCAATGTGCAGGCTATACATCCAAATGAGCATCTACTATGCTTGAATACCTTGGGAGCCTGCATTCCCTTGAGTGTCTGCAGCTGTCAGCAAGTTAATGGTGTATATCAGTGGACAGGGTGATGCAGTTCCACGCCAGGACTGAATGGACAGAAATAGACTGAAAAATTAACAAGGACTATAACCTGCGCCAATCCCCCGTGAGTCCGGCAATGCCGCGCTCTCGGTCTCTAACGAAGAGAAGGTCAGGCCTGCTGCGTGGCTCCTGCAGTCTGCCTGGGGAGGGGTGCAGGTCTGAGGGCTGACAGGAAGCGGATCAATACTCGACCACACACACAGCCCCGTGCGCTTGGACTCCCGCACGCTTCCTAGCTCTCAAGCCATTAGTGGAGCAGGGTGAGTGTGTGACGGCGCACGCCTGACACTCCAAATGTGATTCTCTCTCTCTCCTCCCATCTCCCAGACTTTGTGTGGCTCCACTAATCAATCAGCACATAAGACCTTCATCTCTGAAAGCCAGGCACTGCTGGCACCTGGGGGACCAATGAACTGAGTTTATGAGGCTCATGAGACACCAGATCGTCCTCTGGATACCCGCTGTGGCACAATCTCCATTCCCCACAAGGCTCCAGTAGGACTGTCGCCTCCCTATGCACCACACCGCGCTGAGCAGCTTGCTCCTCCAGTTCACCCCTGATTCACATACTGTACATCCTGCCCCTCTGCCTTCTCAGTCCATGGCTTTTCCTCCATTCCATGTACCCTCTTGCTCAGTTCGGCTTCTTTCAGATTCTCTCCTTCCTCCCGTTAGACATCAATCTAAGGTAGTAGGACATACGGATGCTGAGGCCTTTTGGTCCATCTTGTGCATGGCTGGTTTGTAATTCAGCTGCAAATGTTCTTGAAAGAAGCCAATCTGTCATCTTCAAGAGCAGCATGCCTTGCTCCACACTCCCACCACCCTTTGTGTAAAGTTGTGCCTCCTCTTCTCAGTTTTAACCGGGCTTCGAGCCCGCTTGCATCCTCCCTCCCAAAGACGATATTCGACAATGATGTTTCTAAAGCTCTGCTTAGACATTACTTGGGGAATTACGTCTTCAGTTCAGTGTCGTTTCATCCGATTACTCTACTCATCCTTTCTCCTCACTGACCCCGATAAGTACGTGCACAACTCGTAATGGAGTCAGGGTAAATTTCTCCCTCTCCCCTCCTCTTCCTCACTTCCCACACCTGTCTACACAGCAGCTCCCTCTGAAGAGCACCATCGCTGTCTCCTGGCACACACTGGCGGGGGGTGGGGGTGGGAGATGCCCGCTAAATAAATCCACAGATGCCGCCAAACAAAAATAGATTTCAGAGCCGTGGAACAGAGCCGAGGGAGAGGAGCTGGGCGAGGGAGAGGAAGAGCAGGCGGCACAGCCCATGAGCATGAGCTGCAGAAGAGCAGCTGTGAAAAATGAGCCGAATTCTTCTGCGGTTTTGGAATCGTTGTCTGGTTTCCCCCCTGCGACCTGTGTTTTATGGTCAGGTTGACAAACACTCGGGACTTGAACAGAGAAAATCATATCCACAAGAAGCTTCACTCGTGACCTGTTGACTATGGACCTTTCGGAGAATTCCGTATTTCTCAAAGGAAAGTCATACCCATGCACTTATCCACATGCCGTTGTCTCCCTGCTCCAGGACAGGTGTCCACGATCGGTGCTCAGCTCTCTGCCCTGCAGCAGGCCTGTCTGAGAGGTTACTCTCAAGTACCACTTGCCCCATATGCAAGCTTCTTTCCATTTTTTTGCCCTTCTTCCTCTCATAAGTCATCTACTTCATTGGCCAGCTTACAAGGGACGGCACAGCCTGTTCCAAAAAAGGACCACAAAAAAAAAAAAACGCCTCTGGCCCAAAAAAACATTGCGCCTGCTGCTTTTTTTCTGACGGTTTCACCAGAAATCGCTGGCGTCAGGGACTTGTATCCTAGCAGCAGATGGGCGTTCCCTACCAGCCCTCTCCCCCCAGAGTCATGCCAGAGCTGGATCACACCCTCACCTTCTAAAGGGCCTTGGCGTCTTTTTTCCCCTGATGCATCATGGGAAAGTTCAAAGTGAATTCAGGTGAAGCACTTAAGCTCTCCCCTACACCTGCTCTCCAGTGGATTACCCTCCTTGCAACCCTGCTGCTCATTAATAAACTGTGCTTCCTGTATGCAATTAATTCCTGACAGATATGCCGTTTATAGGCGCAGAACTCCTGTTTCAGTCCCTCGTGTCGGATGCTGCAAGCAGCAGAAATGGAAACGAACGAGCTCTTGGGGAGCCAGGCAGGCCTCGGAGGGCTTGTCAGGCTTCTCTCAGCAAGCAGGTCTTCGAGTTTCACAAGCAGCTACTCGTGATGCCTTTTACAGAACTGTTAGGAATAAGGGGCCGTTCGATTCATCGTGTTTCTATGGCTCTACTGTAATCACATTTTAGAACTGGTCATGATGGGGACACCCTTCCTGTCCTGCCTCCCCTCAAAATCAAATACAGAAACCTACAGGGAGAACTTGCAAACTCCACACAGATAGATACCCCCAAGATGGAAATGAACCCAGGACCCCCCAGCTGCTTAGCACCACTAACGTCTTGAGATGAGTCCGATTTGTTCCTAGATGCTCTGATACTGTACGATGAGCGAGCGGGGTGAAATGACCCTTAGGCGTCTCTGTACAGTATTTGGCACCCTTTCTGGGCACCATTTATAAACTCCCTTCCTGACGACAAGCACCAAGAACCCCAGCCAGCGATGTCAAGTTGACCGTCGTCTGCGTGTTTAAAGGCGGCTCCTGGCTTTCCCTTCCTGTGTGCAGGTATTCTGTGCTGCTCGTATTGGAAAGAGCTGCAGCCCAGGCAGAGGGCTGCGCTGGATGCATTGCAGGCAGTTCCTGCGCAATATTTTCTTTTTGCAGGTACGATCGTTCGAAGAAAAAAAGACAAGAACTTACCATTGAGAACTGCAATATGGAGGTGTTTTTTTAATTCCTGGGGTGTTTTTTTTTACCATTCCATATATAAAAAGTGGATAGAAATGCGCATGTTTAAACATGATGCAACTCTCAGTTTACCATGACAGATTTTCCACAGGGAGAGAATGGAGCTGGATGCCCCTGAATTGATGGAAGAGCACAATAGGTTGTGAAGGTTCTGTCTGGTCAAGTAGAACCTGTCTGGCTGTCTTCTGTAGTCCCTGGCGGTGTGCATGAGCTTATCTGAGCATGCATGACTCAGTGTGTGTGTGTGTTTGCTTGTGTGCCCATCTGGATTGTTTGTGTGTGTGTGTGCAGGTGCAGGTGTCTGAGAAGGGGCTACAGCTCAAAGCGCAGTCAGTTTCATAAGCGCCAGCTACAGAGCTTTTAAAGTTCTACACACAGTCTATCCAGCTCCCTGTTCCCAGTTGGGAGACCTAATCAGTACAGTTACAGGCCTCACAGACCCACTATCCTGAACCCTTCTGCAAAGTTGAAGGGACTTTCACAGGCCATGCACCGAGCAGGGGCCGCCCAAGCAGCGCTGTGAGAAAAGTTCCCTGAATTACTGCTTCTATTTCAGAACCATCGCCCTCAAAGCCAGTCTTCACACGCCATGAAGAGACAACATCTTTTAAACCGAGTGCGTGCCTTATTCCTCTGTGTTTCAGCTGTACCCACACAATAATACCAAGTGTAGCAGAACTCACATTCTATGCCAGGACTCCCAGATATCATCAGAACACAGCATTCCCACACTACAATTAGATTGAGGCACAAGCACAAAGCACAATGACACGGGCACGTCTCCTCTGCCTCCTCGGAAAGCCGCCCTTTGCACACGAACGACTGTTCGGTTGGAGAAAAACCACAAAGCCGAAGGCACTGAACACAAATTCCCCCACATTTTGTGTGAGACGAGGCTTTGTTTTTCTTTTCGGCGAAGAGACGCTGTGCTGGTGCGTCGACAGTACCCACACCTACATTCCTTCCGACATTCAATTCACTAGGAAGATTTAGAAGCCGCGTTTCAATTTAAGACGTTAAATGACCACCTTACACCGTCAGGATTTGCATTCAGAAACTGCTGAGGGTGATTTCCAACACGGTGCTTTTTATCAGTGTGTAAATATTCTGTATATGCTACATTGCAGGCTGGACCCCAGCTCAGACGTGCTGTACAAAGCCGGGATATTCTAGCCGAGTATAAAAGTGACGTTCAGTCTTTGTCTAAATCAATTAATAGGAAAGGGTGGGAAAAGACTATAAATGTAACGAGACGAGCGGCGAGGCGCGCGGACGATCTCTGGGGCAGCTCGTGATGACATTTCTTAGGCCTCTTCTTTATTTTTCCCTCCTTTCGCGCGGGACACCTCGAAATCTCCGATGACACAAACGGGGAAGCTGCCGTGCCGGCCGGCCGTGACGCAGTACTGTCCTAGCCGGGCGGATATGATTCAGACTGACATTGCTCGAAGGGCAGTGGCAAACATGCATAATAAATTAAACGATGAGGGGGGAAAAAAAGGATGCCGTTGCAAATACTTCTCCTGTCACTCATAAACTCATTGTTTCATAGAGCCTGCTCATGCATCCATTTTACTAACTGCTTCATCCAACGCAGGGTCGCGGAGTCGGAGCCTATGTCGGCAAGCAACGGGCGCAAGGCAGGGTACAGTCCATCACAGGGCAGGCACTCTGGCCAGGGCCAGTTCCCCCCCCCCGGAGAAAACACAGAGGGGCTTGGGTAGAACATGCAAACTCCACACAGACAGCACCCCGGCTCTGCAATTGAACCCGGGGCCCCAGCGCTGCGAGGCAGTGACGTGAACCACTGCGCCAGCGTGCCGATCGCTGGTCAGCTCACTGTGGGTTTTTTTTTTTAAACACGAAGATGTAGCCAGTCGGCTGGGTCTCTGGAATCAGCGCTCGGGCGCTGCGAGGACCCGCGCCGTGAGCAGCTGGAGGGACTCGGATCGACGGACGAGACGGTGCCGGTGGTGCTCGGGGTCAGCCTGGGCACGATTACACCGCGGGCGGGAACTCGGCAGCCCGTGGTCAGTGAAGCACAATTACAGCGTGACAGCCGCCAAATGTGGAAAATCAGGTTTTACCTTCATCTCAGCAGAACAGAAATGACGGGGGCTTGTAATTAAGCATTTTAGGATTCTATTGTGGCGGACGCCTCTCGATTGTCCGTAATGAGCCTGTGAAAAGGCTCCAGATCGTAATCACTTGTACTTTTCCCTCCTTCTCCACAATTTAGACTGTAATTCGCGAGCTGTTAGCTAGCGCAAATCGCTGGAAATAGTACTGTAAAAGACTGAACCCCTCTGGAAATGGACTAATCTTTAGAAGAAGGCACTTAAATCTTATTTAATGCCTGGCTCTGCTAGCTCTGTGAAGTTGCCCCCTCTGCAAACAAGACACACCCCCCACCCCAGCTGTTCGTGCTCCGTGCTGGTTTGAGCTGTTAAAAGCAGTGTTGTTGTCGCTTTCGTTCCCGAGATATAGCGCCCCTCTCTCGTTCTTTTTTTTTGCTCAGTCTGTGCAGGATTGCGCAGTTCAAAAGCAGCGTGTGAGGTGCTTGCGTTCCCCGGGATATAGCGCCTTGTCTGGCTCCGCTACCAGGTGAAAAAAACACAGCCCCGCCCGCAGGCGCAATCACGCGCAGGAGCCCGAGGCTGGGCGCGCGGAGCGAATCGGTGACAGAAGAGCACGCGCGCACGCCAAGGGGTTTTAATTTCGTGGCAATTACACAGACCCTACAGTAATTGGCGGTGATTTACCAGACCCCCACCCACACTAATCTTGGAGATTGTGCCGAGGCCCAGTCGCTTCCGGCGCACGTGCTGCTCGGGGTCTGTCCGCCCGGTCCATAGAGGTCAATTCAGCCGATAGCCACTCCTATGCGTTCATTCAAACAAAGACGTCACAGCACTCCTCATGAGCTCAATAATCCAGTGTAGTTCACACGTCAAGGTTCTTTCTCGTCAGCGAGCTGCTGTATGACGTCCTGTGTCGTGAGAATTGAAATATAGATGCAAGGGAAACGGTATAAATATCTTCCCCGAGCTCGTTTATTTCAAATGACAGGCAGCTCTCCACTCTGGAGAACAATTACTCACTGCTTCCTGAGTGTAGTGACGTTTCTAAGGTACAGGCTCTAACGGAACTGAATATCATTACCTGGGAATGTCAGTTCAGCTATATGGTGACGCACATGGCTACAGAGGAAAACAGTATTATTCCATAACAAGGAATCGTTTCGTGGAGTTATACTGTACCTATCGGTATAAGAACATCGTGACCCCAATACACTGACAATCGACTGACTAGCTGTGCAATTTAACCAACCACAGAGTAGTCTAATACTTCAGGTCTGAAAAAGACGGTTGATAATATTTTCGATTGCATGTTACAATATCTAAATTGACCCGTATTGGGGAATCAGCGATGTGTTTTACGAACCAGGACTCCCGAGAAAGACACGGGGCACATCTGAACTCTCCGGGTTCCGCCTGAATGAGCCCAGCCCCTAGACCAATAGAATTTATAAACAGACTTCCAGAAAGCGACCTCACTTTCACAGGCGTCACGTTTCTCTTAATAACGCTATAGGTCTGCGGTGCCTCTTAATACCCTGCCATAGGCATGCAATTTAAGAGAAAAAGAGAAGGCGAATAAAGATAAAACATCTTTGAGTAGAATCTCAATCAAATAGGCATGATAGTCTGTATCCCAGTGGGAGTATTCGGAAGCCTTCAGATTCATTCCTCGCCGCTGTGATCTGACAGCACGGATCACCGCCGGTGACGGTTTACCTGCCAATGTGTTACCGCGACTTCACTTCTTCGACAAGATTATCGCTCTACCTGTCTGCTAATATGTTCTAGGCACGGTATCGCCGACTGATTCCAGTTCCCATTGAAAGACTTTAAACCTTTACTTTCAAAGGCTTTTGCATGGGCAGGATGCAGACAATATTACATTAGTACTGTGACAGGTATGCCGGGCCACCTGAGTCCGCGAGGCACGCTCTGCTACTTCGAAACCAGCGCACAGGTTCACAGACTGTTAGAACCAGAGAGGTCCATTCCAGTCAGAACAGCCCGCAACTGATGTCATAAAGGGAACGCGAGCAAAGGCGTAGTTGCAGGTTTAAGTGTTAATCTCTCATTTACATTCTGATCAAGGCACCCTTTTAAAACAATAACTCGCTATCTGAGGTGCACTCATCAAGTTTTATTCTCCTGTTTCAAATCGGACAAATGTCATGTTACAGGACGCCATATTTACAGAGCCTATACACAAAAAAAACCCCGACAAAAGCTGGTCACAGATGACTTGAATGTGTCACGACCATAAAGACAAGGGGGGTCATGCGTTCTCATCGGGGTCGTGTCGCTTGTGCCACACGCCTTCTGGCGACAGTGGGAACCGGCGCCTATTGTCGGCTTCGACAGGTAATCAGAACCTGTCCGCGTCTCGCCCGCGGGAGGGGCAGGTCTTACCTTGGACTCGGGCTGGACCGACACGGTGCCGGGGGAGCGCTGGAGATCCCGGTTCTGGGGCTCGTTCTCCTTCTCGCTGTTCTCCGTCATGGCTCCGGGGTCCCGGCGCTCGCTGCTCGCGTCCCGGACGGTCTGCGCCGCGCTCGCGCTGGCGGCCGGCGGCCGGCTCGTGCTGCGCCCGCGAGCGAGTCAGCCAGGAAGCGGTATCCGGCTGAGCCTGCTGAGTGCAAGTGGGTCAAATCCTCCTTTTTATTCGCAAACCATACTGACGATTCTCCTCGCAGTGGATGACAATACTAATGATTTATGGTTTATGCCGTATTGTCTCTTTCACTTAATGTACCATTTCGTTCTGTTCAGGTTAGCGATGCCCGTATATATATATTTTTTTTAAAAAAATCAATTATTTTTTCAGTTTCTTGCGCGGCAGTCACTTTTTGCAAACTGCCACACGCGTTAGCATTGCCTTGGTGTTCTGTAGCCCCATGCACGGAAACGTACACGCCGCAGAGGATAGTAACACTGGTAGCAACTCTCTTTTTCAGAAAGACAAGAAAACCAAGCCGTAGCGGTCTGAATCCCAATGAAGCGCGCCTGTCCAGTGATTCAGACAGATCAGTGCTTTTAATTGCAGCGCTCTCAGATATACTGGCCTCGGTGGCGCTATTGATTTATCAGTTCGCCCTTAATCGTGCCCAGGTGCTGTACTGGTGGAGATCTGCAGCCCCACACGCGCCTTTGCTACAAGTTTGATTTAATAGAATGCCCGACCACGCTTCCGCGGCTCTGTGATTGGAGCGGGTTTCTCTTTGATATGCTAATATCGACCAGCGTCCGCACGGTGATTGGCCGCTGTGTGTGACGTCACCGCGCCGGGGCGTGTCTCTGGGCACAGGTAGATGTTTTGGTACCCATTTAAGGTGGTCCACAGAAAGGGAGACGTGCTTTGTTCTAGAAAGAATATTGTGACAGTAATAGGAGAATCACAAATAAAAAATATGACTCCCTTGGTTGTGCAAACATTCGTACGCACGGTTGATTATCATTAGTGAAATTTAATCCATTTTGGCACCAATATGAACTGCAGAAACAACATACTACACTTTCAAAGTCAAAGGGCCTGATAAGACGAGTATTCACCACAATGAAAGACAACGGGTCCTTAACCAAATGGCTCTACACACACAGGAGCGCTAGAATCAAGCCAGAGAGCATTGCCGCGTGTTGCGGACTGCACCCCAGAGAATGGGGAATGCATTTCTCTCGGCGAATGATCAAGTGTTTTTCATTGTGGTGAATACTCGGGGACATGGGCGAGAACACTGACTTACAACCCTCATCTCGAAAACCCGCTTCAGGAGAAACTCGCACGTCATGTAAGACTCGTGATATTTCATGACCTTGCCCATTACAAAAAAAAAAGAGAGAAACCGTCCTCGGTTTTATCAAATTTTGTTCTCAGTGAGCTGCAGAACGGCCTTTGCCAAAGCAATAATTCCTTTACAGCATTAAAGCAGCACTACTAGACCCGAGCGTGCACTTAACCGCCTTTCCCATGAGGAAGACCCCCAGCGGCAGCTGCAGACGTGCCTCCGGAGAGGACCTGATCGCCCCCCAGGCGTTACTAGCAAGGCGCCTCGCGCGCCAGCACACCCCCCGCGCGGAGAGGCGCTTTACTGTGCCCGATGACTCAGTCGCGCGCTAACTATGGAAACTACTGAACAGGAATCACAGGTGTGCGCCCGCAAACGGCGCCTTTTGAACTGCTCGACCAGACAGCCTGTGGACGCGCTCTTAGCAATTTTGTTTTAAGAGGAAACACTTATGGCGCAGTGCAGACAGCGGTCGGTCACCCCATACAAGAGAAACGGGCTCGTTGACTCAGCGGGATGTATTCGGTCCCGTGCATCTCCCATCCAGGAGGGGGTTAGGGCGCGAGGTCTTCGACAGCGCTGCTTTGATCGGTCTCTATGGGCTGTTCTCGTAGTTCCAGGCTGCACACTCCACAGCAGCTGACCGGACTCTGGCATAACGGAATGACTCGACGTTACAGTAAATACCAGAGAGAGAAAAAAATCAACTCAATTTGTACAACAGCTTGGGAAAAGTGCTTTAGGGAAAACGTTCCAGCGTGCACCCATCTCCTTACCGAGATTCCAGCATTTTCTCCCGCGGGACTGGGAGGGAAGCACTAGTGACCAATGAAAAACGGAGCGGGAACAACATGCTTGCGGTCGACTCTAGGTGCGCCAAGTCAGTAATCACGTGCTCTCCAGCGGCTGTTCTAGAAACTAGAAGCATCGAAGTGATGGTCGCCCGACTCGCTCCATCATCGTGGTGTAGCAGTGGAATAGTCTGAAGTGCATCATGTCAGTCGACGTCATTCAATCGGTGTTTACCCCTCTTTTTGCACATTTCGGAGTGAAAGTGCCGAGGGCCGACGAAGACCAAACTCCGGCCCTGTGTGTAAGACAGCGTTCCCCTGCGGGGGGGTCATGTTAGCAGGAGACTTGAGTGGACAGGAAGAGTGTGACGGCTGTCTGTGCTGCCTCTCTATTGCTCTGGAGAAGGCGAAGCAGTCTGTCTCAGCGTCGGGTTATTACAGACGGAGGCTATACTGCTCACCACCACGCTCGCTGTCTTCCAAGCAGAGCTATTTTAGAACACTAACTCCTGTCTTAGCTGGTGCCAGCCTTTCATATTCTCGGGGGGGGGGCATTGTGGTGGGGGTGGTGGTAACACACATATCTCAAAGAACTAGAGCACTCAAGGCTCCGTTCGTCTCTCTGGAGGGGGGCAGCACGAGGGAGGGACACTGCGTGGCTCTCAGGTGTGCTGCCTCTGGGACTGGGGGTGGGGGAGGGTGCAGGAGGGCTTTCGCGCAGGGTGGCTGGGGCAGAGGCAGCAGTGGCCAGGTGTGGGCGCACGGCGTGTCTCCTGGGGACGTGCAGGGCCACCGCCGCCTCCTCCAGCACGGGCAGGGGCAGGGCTGGTGGAATGGCGCAGTTTCTAATTAAAGCCACTGTCATGTGTGTGCGTGTGCTCTGTGTAGCACTGTCGAGATACAACAGCACACAGAAACGCGTGGGATTAGACAGTCAGCCCGGCAAAGCAGCAACAAAGCCTTTGAAATATATCATCCTCTTCCCCTCACATTAGCATAACACCCTTCTCTGAAGCCCCTTATCAGTCCGCTTTGCAACCACAGTCTCTCTTCTCCAGCGCTGCGCGTTTATTTACAGAGGAAAAGCCATCACTACCAGTGGCGTGCCAACACACACAGCAAAGGCTCACTCCAGGTCACCTGAATGTTTAACAGAAGCGTTTTAATGAGAAGTCCTTGATCTGCGTCTGTGCACGTATACACACAGATGCCTATTTTGCAGTGACGTCTGCTACCGTTTCATCTCGGGCTTTTCAGAGATCACAGTGTCGCTACTGAAGGATTTAATGGACACAAGGTCATTCTGCATTGTGTGCATTCTTGTGCATTGCACTCTAAAGCATCACCCTGATTTTTAAAAAAATCTCTCTAACATTGCAAACAGAGGTCTTCACCCCAAAACTACACGTCCCCATTACCTGTACAGCGCTTTGAGTGGAGTGTCCAGAAAAGCGCTATATAAGTGTGAGCAATTATTATTAATGTCTGCAAATGATAGTGACTTTTTCCAGAGTTGCCCAATATCTCCCTGTGATAGTTCATGAAGGTGTTGACTCATCCCGGAGACAAAGTTCACTTACGCTATCTTACTATATCAGGGGTGGGCTCTCCTGGTGCTGGAGGGCCAGTCTGTCTGCAGGATTTCTAGGTCTTTTCAAAGCAGCTGATAAGCTGGAAGAAGCAGTTAAACTGGCCCTGATAAACTAATAATGAGCTGATTTAGGAGCTGGGATGGACACCTGCCCTCCAGCACCAGGAATGCTCATCCCTGTACTATGAGGTAAACTTAATTTAGCCAGTTTTCTTCTATCTCAAGTATTCGCGGGTTGCACAATGACTTGAGACATAGAATAAAAGCATCCATACTTTTATGCAATACCAAGCTTCAAAGGATCTGCTGAGAATCATGTTTCAAAATAAGCAACAAAAGTAAAAGACAATATTCATCTCTGCTGCTGGTAGCAGTTGATGCCTCTAAAAGTACCCTCTGCCTTCATTTTGTGGGGTGTGGGATTGGGTAAAGGAATCATATGAAACTCCTGATTTGCAAAACCTCACAGTGCATTACATATTTTTTAAAGACTATCAAGTATCTAAACAATACAGAGCAAAACACCGACATCTGCATTTCATCTGCTTCTTGAGTTCTGCAAATGATAAGTACCGCAACCCCCTGCAAAGACCTGCTCACACCCTCTTTGCTCATTGCAAACACTGAGACATTTACATGCAAATGAGCATGCAAAGAATAGGGGAGCGCCTCGATACAGCACTGATTCGGGTGCAGACGTGAGACGCATACCGTCGACTGTCTCCTCCAAAGTGTGATGAAATGAAATGATTGTGCATAAAACTGGGCCAGCGTGCTAGCAGACAAATAAGAGTGAAGAAAGAGGAGCGCGTGTTCATAACACCGCTGAAGCTGTCCCTTGTATTCAAATCAAAGAGCGCTGTGTTGCTATTTATACATGAATGTCAGCATAAATTGCATTCATCAATTATCACTGACTGTGTTGTTATGGTTGCTGTCTATTACATTTAATGCATCCTTCTTTCAAGGGACATTTTACTGAGCTTACTTACTCAGCTAATAAACCAAATATCATCCATCCTGCCATTATCTGGAGACTGCTGGTGAGGATAGCAGCAACCCAGAGCCTGTTCTGGAAGCACAGGATCAGATGGAGTTAGCACCGCTGCCTCACAGGGCTGGGTCCCTGGGTTCAGCTCCAGACCTGGGGTGCTGTCTGGGTGGAGTTTATATGTTCTCTCCATATTCATGTCACACAGTCCAAAAACATACTGGCAGCTTAACTGGCTTCTGGGGCCTGGTGTGAGTGTGAATCTGTGTGTGTCCTGTGATGGACTGGCGTGTCCTGCCCTGTGCCTGTTGCTTGCCAGCTCTGGCTCTCCAACAACCCTGAATTGGATGAAATAAATGAGTGGATGGAGGTGCAGTATTCATCCTTGATGTTGTAAAAAGAAAAAAAAAGGAGACGAGAAAAGAGAAGACAAAGGAAAAGAATGAGTTTTAAATAGAGCACTTTAGTTTGCTATTCAGTCAGATGGATTCATTTTTTATTCATCACTTTGAAGTGATTTTACCGGTAAGATAGTCTTCCTGGGATTTGCTTTTCCATTTCCTCTGTGTGCATGCAAAGATAGTAACTCCTGATGGACGGACAAAGTGGGGGTGACCCACCATTAAAACTGGGGTTTTAATAAACCAAATGGCTTTTCATCTAAATCTAAAAGTGTAGAAAATACTGCAGGAGTGTGTGTGAGAGAGACAGTTACACGTATGTGCATCTGTGTGTGACCGAGTGAAAGGCTTGTATGAGGATGTGCGTGCTTGCCGAGATTATATCCATGAGTGCATCCGTGAATTCCATGCCGTCCTTCCTTTCGGATGAGGCTGCACCTTGTGAGTCTGACGGAGGGAGATGATGTGAGGATGGTGTTCTGAGACTCCTGTGTAGGACAAACAGAATTTCAGTTTTGCAGTTTCTTGTTATCTGCGTTGTTTCTGGGGGGCTCAGAGCCTTGAGGCTACTTCAGGACCCCAGAGTGATCCTGACAGAAATCTGAGTTGCCCCTCACTACCTTTGACCAGGGGGTCTCAGTTTGAATGCAGCAGGTTTCCTTGTGTCTTTTTAGACCGTCATCATCTTGAGGCTGTTGAAGAGGGATAAACAGGTCCAATTACACCTAATTTGGACTGATACAACCCTTATCCCAGGTGTAGAGACCTGCTGCATTCTAGACCCTGAGGACCAGGTTTGGAAACTGCTGCTTTAGAGCAAATTTTAATTACTGCACTGATTCTAGACACTCGAAACCAAAACAATCTCACTTCAATATTTCACAAATTCACCTGCTTTTTTGTCTTCATATTCGCCTCTTGTCTATTGCCTTTTCATTGTTTTGGGCTTTCCTCTGGGCCACCCGCTGGGCTATAGTTTGCCCCTACAACAGCAATCAGATCATGGCAGTGCCCTCGTGCATTCCCACCCAACAGCTGGCACTCATGTGAGGCTGTACTTGGAGAAACGCTCTAATGCACCACAGCCCATAATTTCGGGGAAAACATCAAACAGTGAAACAGAGTAGCCTTTGTAAGATCAGTCAGAGGTACCCTGCATGCATTGTGATTGCAGGTTTGTATCGCCTCTTGAGGAGACAGTGCAACACACTTGTCTTTGTGCTCTCTGTGTTTCATCCTGCCTGGGCTCTGCAGCATCAATACGGCGATATTTTACAAGACATCCATAAAGGCTCTGTGTGCTGTGAGTGGCTCACCCTGTCACTCTGCTGGGCTTTGCTGCAGCGCCAGCTGCTGAGGGTGGAGGTGTGCGAGCTGAGGATGATGTGGGGCATTGCAAATCTTCCTCTCTCTTTCTCTCCTGCCCGTGATGATCCCTGTATTCTGCGTATCAGTGAGCAGGCTGATTGCTGACTCCCTGTATAATAATAATAATAATTTTCCTCTAAGACAATTAACCTCCCAGCATGTCTTTGGACTGGATCCAGAGAACCAGGAGGAAACCCACACTGACATGGGGTGAACATACAGATCCTCACAGACAGCACCCCAGGAACTGAACCCAGGGCCCCACCACTGCAAGACAGCAGTGTTCACCACTGCACCACTGTGCTGCCTAAAAGTTTCATTCACAGTGCTTCATTCTAGAGAAATGACAACTAAAGGATGTCTGACAAAACCATCTGCAGAGAGAAGACTCATGTCACATGCATGCATGCATGCATGCACACACACACACGCACGCACGCACACACAAGCACACACACATGCACGGACGCGCACACACACGCACACTCCGAGCTTCTGTTACGGGCTGGCTCCTGGAGTCTCCCTCACGAGCTGGTGCAGAAAGGGAGACGGGTTCTCTCTCCTGTGGATGTGCATCCTGACACTCGTGGGCTTACAGGCTCACGCCCTCGGAGGCAGACTGACAGACAGACACAGGGGCTGCAGCAGGGTGGCCAGGGGCTGCTGAGCCCAGCGAGCTGCTTTCTGCTGAGCCCAGCAATTGCTGCTGTGCGGCAGGCTCCCTGGAGGACAGCTCCCAGCCTAGAGCTGAGAGATAGCAAGCTAGAGGAAGAGCACAGTTTACTATCACAGTTTATTTAAAAAAAACAAACAGAAACATAGCAATTCATTAAAGGCTTATTTTCTAATAAGGAGAGTAAAAACGCACTTAAATAACTGGAAAGCTCTAGCAGGATTCAACAACTGCTCAGTGCCTTTTGTACAATTACAAACAATATCATTTAAAACAAGAAAACAAGCAGTGATTGCTCTTCGTTAAAAGCTTAGTTAAAATAATGAGTCCCGGGTGTTAAGCTCCTGGACTCTGCTTGTGTTCTTAGCTTGCCCTGGTGAGCCTGTGCTGCTCTACACTATCGTGTGTGTGCTGGAGGGGATGACAGCAGACCTCAGCAGTGAAGGTGCAGATTACATAATGCCTTCCGCCAAGTTACGAGTTCTTTCTTAAAGGGAGATCTGGGATTCTGGCAATGTTAGAATCTTCTGCTGACAGCGCCCCCACAAAGCCTGGGCAACATTTTGACATCTATGCTATTAATAGAACCTACTTCCTGCAAGATAATTGGAGGATAATTGTAGGATTTTTTTAGAACATTTATTTTATTCCTAAAGATCTTTTTTTACATAAGGATTCATAATCAGCATCTCGGCTCTGGCCTCTGAAATAGAACTAGGGGGTGTGCAAGGGGGAGAGTGAGGGACAGCCTCCTGCAGGCCCAGATGAAGGACAGACAAGGGGGTTCTAGGGGGAAGTATCAAAGACGCCTTCCTGGTTATGAACTAACTGGGGGAGGGACTGGGGTATTTGTTCAGATTTTCTGTAGCAAGAAGGAATAGTTGTCTCTTCACTCTTTCTATAATGGGGTAGCCTGGAGGGTTGTGTTACTGTGCAGACTGTAAAGGATCTAGCAGGGGTTGACTGCGAGCTGAAACGTAAAAGGTTAAAAGACAACAAATGTTTGACTGCGGAGCCATCATTCTCCTTCGATATGTTAAGAATCATCAGGGTACCTTTCCACGGTATGCTTGTGGTTTTAATGTGCTTAATTTAATTCGTTTGTTTTGCCATGGTTCATGAGTGTATTCCGTTCCTGTCCATATATTTCTGCCTTTTCCTTTATTGAGTTTTAACACACTTTCCCCTGCATTTACACTCCCACTGAGCCCGTACTGGCACACGTCAAGTGAGGTTACAAACTACAGAATAAAGGCTTCAACACAGCAAAGTCCTGTCCAGTACATGCCAGTTTCAGACGCCTGGCTGGACAGATCCTTCCTCGTTTGTTTGTGTACATAATTGATTATTAATGTCCCTCCTTAATGGATTTAAACTTCATGTCTCTTTGGGGTTCTTGCTCTTTGTAGCTGAGCTAGATGGAATACCGTAACTGAACCCTGTCAATATCTCAGACGGTTGAGGAAACTTGAATCACATCCCCTCTGTTCAAGACTGAAGAGAAGCAGTGCCTGTCCGGGAAACTGATTCTTACAATCTGGAGGCCGAGGGCGAGTAGAGCATTCTCACCGAGTTCACTGTCATCTTCCAGCACAACTTGTCTCGATTTAAATTCTATGCTTTTCCAGACATCAGCACCTGCATTTGTATTAGAATGGATTCCCTGAAACATTTGGGATACAGTTTATTAGCTTTCAATTTACTCACTTTTGGCATGAATTTGTTCTGTGCTTCAAGAAGAGTCTGTTTTAATGGCTGCCATCCATTTTCCACTGATGTCATTTCTCTCCTGTCCTATCTTAGTTCTCCTAAATGTCTCAATCATTTGAAAAGACCAGATCTACACAGGATTTCTGCTTGCAGGTGCTTCTTTCCTGATTCAGCTGGGACTAGATGGGACACTGCTGTACCTCTGTGTGCTTCCAGCTGTGTGTGAGAATATGTGCGAGCTTGTGTAGATGAGAATTTTCAAAAGCTTCACAGTGTCAGCAAGTGCAAATCACCTGCCGTACAGACAGGTGCAGCTGTCTGGAACCTGCGAAGAGTGTGTACATATTCAGCTGCGAGTGCCATTACTGAAAGCCAAGTAGACTGTATTGAACAGGCACAGGGGATTCGGTTTGATTTTTTAAACACAAACAGACATGCGTAGCTTCCACACTCTGTAGAAAAGAAAAGCACGTACATCAGCCCTCACCAGCCCTGCTTCCAGGATAGATGGAGATGAGCAATGCAAGCACTGCATTTTTCCCAAAATAAAAATGACCTGTGCGCTGCAGCGTTCCAGTATGGATCATCCTTCCCCGCACATTTTCCAAAATCCGCTTGACGTCCGCATGATTAACGGCAGTAACTGTCCAGCCCTCGGTGGGGAGGCCCTCCCACTCGGAACAGGCAGCTGGCTGCCTCGATCACACTCGGCTGGCTGGATTGACAAGGCCTGTCCTGGGAGCTCCAGAAAGGTTAGGATTGGGGAAAAGGCCACCTAGTTACTTGTGCTTGTTCGCGTTTTAATGAGCTGGCAGGGTTGTGTCTGATCCGCTCTTAAAAAAACACTCCGGGAATGATGGGACCCAGAGACTAACCTTTTCAAGATATACAGAAATGCATTTAGAGTTTCATTAACTGCTCCTGTCTGGCAACACAGACAGGTAATAGAGAACGAAAGCCATAATTAGTCTCTTCTCTATCGTCCTCAATTATGTAGTCTGCTTTAGATTTATATATATTTTTGAGAAAAATTGGTTCTCAAGACTGGGGGGGACCTTGTGACTGCTGTTTTTTTTTTCTCCAGCCAAATTCACAAGCTGCTTTGTTTCAAAGAAGTGAGCGAGGCCTTTTATCAAATTTGCTTTCAGCTCTTAAAAAGCTCTGTAATCTGTAATCGCACACAATTAGCAATTTCCACGACGGCCCTCATTCAGGTGTGAGAGCCGAACTATAACCAACTGGAGTGCAGCAGAGGGAAAGAAACTGTGGCTGTGACTCACACAGCATCATACCTACCTGTGTCCGCTTGTCAGCTGATATCTTGATAAGAGCCGCTCAATCAGAAATAAGGGAGCACATTCTGAGTTAGCAAGCTGAGAAGGAACTGCATGAAGTCCCAGGTGCTGAGGCTGTTAGAAACAATGTACCTGGAGGTATTTTTGACACCTAGATCTGAGTGCAGATAAAAATCTAAACTAGTGAGCAGATCAATTATAAGCATCAGGTAGCACTGGTGATTAAGGGCCCAGGTGGAACTGGTAGACACAGGACTTGTCCAGGACTGAGAACTTCTGGTCTAAACAACAGAGCCTGTTGTCTTCCCAAGCAGTGGCCAGTCCTGGCCCTGGTTCTGTCCTGGACCATGACAGGCCAGCAGGTGCTTCAGGACACACCTGAGCTGAGCTCCTGTCCATACACTTCCACTAATGGGCTCTAATGGGCTGTCGGAACATGTCTGGGTGTGGCTGCTTTGTGAATTCACGGGATTCCTTAGCTGAGCGCCTGAAACGCGCGTGATGGCCGCCTCGGTGTTTCCACAGCCCCTGGACCGTGTCTTCTCATCGGCTGCTTCCCGATGCATTTATCCCTTTTATGTGTGTTTGCGGAGCCTGCAGGGCGCTGGTCGCTGTCTTGCACGCCAGGCAGTTAACCGTGCTCTGCCCGTCGGCTTGCTCGCAGGATCCCCTGTGACCGTGTGACCTTCTGCGTCCTTAACTAGATTTCGTAACGCCGATGCCGGTGAATTTACAATCATTTTTTTTTTAATTCAACTCCCACACCTGCTTTCATCCCAAAGGATCCCGAAGCATTTTACAGGAGGGGATCCGCTTCATCCACCACGAACGGCCCGACCCCACTTAGGGTGACGCGCAGCGGGCGATCCGCGCCAACACCGCCGCACATCCAGGGAGGGGACATTAGCTCGCCCAGACTGTGCAACCCCACAGTGAAATTGTACCAACACACTGGATTTCACACCCCTACTCTTACGAAAAGGGGCTTTAGGGTCTTCAGTGCCGTGCCGAGCGCTTGCGAGCAAGCTCTCGCAGCACAACAGCGACACCTTCTGGCCGGGCTGCAGCAGTAAATCTCTGTATACCGGCTTCTGCACTACTGCAGTAAAGTTTCTATTTCTCGGCAATGTTTCTCAGCGTGCGACATTCAGCGTACCTTGAATGTGTGTGCACCTTAGTCTGGCTGAGCTGCACATATAACCAACAAGCAGACTTCTCTGTACAGACGCACAAAATGGTGCTTCCAGCAACGACTAGCTCTCTCTTCCCAGAACATTTAGTACGGAGCGATTCTGTCCAGTTTAAAGTTACTACTCCGGTTTTCGTCATCAGAACAGACTGTATTCCTGTCTTCTTATACAGCTGCTGTTCACAACGCTCCTGGCGCCTTGAACACCGTGTTCTTCACCGAAGCAAAGAGAGCTGCTCTAATTTTATCACGCGTGGGTGTTTGACTCCAAACCCTGACATTCACTTTTTCCCCTCCTTTTGGGGATTTGTAGAACTTTCAGCTCGAGATCGGCGAATTCATCCTTTTCCCAAAGTAATATAATCACATAATACTCCATTTATTGTCCACATACCATTCCTGCAGTTTTCTCTAGCTGCTGTGAAAACTCTGATGCAGCTGCTCGATCTTTCACGGTGTTTGAAGTGTCGAAACCCCAGCAGATAACAGTGTCCCCTGGGGATGCAAGAGGTCTTTTCAGGGGGCTGGGCTTGGGTTCATCATGAACAGGCGTATTAAGGCATTAGACCCCCACGTCAGCCAGCGCTGCAGACACTAGCATTCTCCCCAGACACACGCACTTGGATTCCTGTGTTTGAATAGGTTTCTCTAACCAATTCTGCAGTGCTCCAAATGATACCCCAATTTGAATTTTGGAAAATGAATGTAGTTAATCTGTCAGTAATACTGGGTTGACATCATATTCACAAATAAAAAAAAAAGATCTATGGCAATTTCTACTGGCAGCGTATTGTTTTGTGATTTTTTGTTGACTTAGCTACTTGGACACCACTTCTCCTTTGGTTGTATTATTTGATGTTAAGTAAAAAAATATATATATATATGCAAAAAAAAATGCAAAGCCGATCGCAATGGTCCAGAACGGAAAATTCAATCGTATTCGGTTTCTCACAATTGCACACGTGTCCAGGGGTTGAACTGCCGCAGGCTGGATTCTGTGATCGTAGGCTGGAGCCGGTCTCCTGTCGAGAAACGACTGAGACTCCTCACACGTTGGTGTCTCTGCGCTGCCAGCGTGCAACCACAGCTCTCCGCAGCTAGTGAGCACGTGCTGCGATGGTGGCCAGATGGGCGCCTCTCCTGCAACACGTGCTGATCCTCTTTCACCTTGACCTGACGTACCTGTGACGTATCTAAAAGCCCATTGGCCGGAAGGGGAGCGAGTGGGAGGGGTCTACAAGTCCTCATTCTGCCTCTGTGTCCAGAACACGCCATGGGCTACTCCACATCGAGAGGGCCCAGCAAAAAAATAAAATGGCCATTTAAACTTAATTACATGTAATACGTTAATTAGCCACGCAAACTGGGCAACAGAATAAAATCTTCATCAAGTAGCAATAGTAAAATCAACAAAACTTGGAACAGGTATTAAGAAAATTAAGTTCATAGTTTAAGACAAAAAATGAATTCAATGTTGCACAATCTTAACACAGCTGGTTTCCGTTTGCAAAACAGGCTCCTTATCTCAAAGCGCTGTGTGCAGATATTGCAGACAACACAAGGCCACCCTTCTTTAACTCTTGTTTTGCAGAATAAGGCTTCAGCGCTTTAGCGTTTATCTCCGACGTGCCAGCTCTCCCACCTTCCTTTCCTGCCATCTAGACTCATTAACCAACAATTAACACCTCGGTGCTTCTAATTAGCTCATCTGCTGATTAGGGAGTGAGGCTCTGTGTGTGCACAACTGTGTGAAGCCTGGTGCGTTCGATCTTCGAGAGCCCTTATTTTCTTCCCCATGTGGAATTCTAAAAAAATCCCTTCACAATTCATTCCCTGCATCAGTATACTGCTTTTCATCCTAAAGGACCCCACTTGTCTGCTGAAGTGCACAGCTGGTTAGGTAGAGAAGTGGGAGACTGCTACTCCTTCTGAATTAAAAGGAGAGATGAAGAAGAGCAGATCACACAAACTCATAGTGGCGTGAAGGCAGGGCAGCAGGGCTTCAGGCTCTACTCGCCCCAGCAGTGCCATGTGAGCAGTTAGGACTACGGCTGAACATCTCTTCTCAAGGCCAGCTCCTCCTGCAGTGCAGGGCCTGAGGGAAAAGCACCATTTACTCATCCACCAACAACCAGATTGCTGCTGCAAGCTCATTTCTGAGCGGGCCCCATCCTTGTTCTGAAGCTAGAAAAAAAAAATCACAGACCCGTCAGTCTCTTGTCTTGCAGCAGTGCACCTCTGCCCAGCTGTGAAAGAAGAGGGTGAGGTGAGGAAGGGGGTAATGAGTTTGCAAGCGATTTTAATGCCAAATTGATTGCCCTGAACACAGCGAAAAAGAGGTCAATATCGCTGTTCCCTGGACCCACTGACTTTCAGAATCAACAAAGTTAGACCATGGGCAAGCTGCCCAAGCTCATATATTTCAGACTTTCCTATCTGAATGCTGGCCCTGGTTTTGATTTACATGGGAGCATTTCTTTTGAGAACGATGCTCCCAAAACTGAAATAAAAGATGTGACCTTGTTTCATTTTCCCCCCCAGAAACTACAGCTCAAAACTCAGACATAAAGCAACAATATTAATAATATAGTTATATATTTATTTATACATATACATTTATAGTGATTAATTGTAAAAAAAAAGAATAATTTACAGTAATTATAAGAATTGTCATCCTCAGGTGTATTAGCCCAAGCAGAGCACATCGTCCCTCTATTGCCTTCACAGATTGGGGAGTGACTCTGGCTTCACACTGAATTCACATGAGGTGCACACAGAATCCAGATTACCCAACATTCTTTTCCCGTCTCGGTCAGTGAGCACGTCCCAGATCGATGCAAGATTTTATAGTCACTTTCCTAGCTAACTGGAAAATCAAAATGGAGCTTGGATTGGAAATGTCAAAAAGATTTCCCCCCCTTTCAAAGTTCTTGAAATGAAATCTTCCAACACTATGAAACATCTTGGCTACTGTCCCAAATCCCAAAAAGTTTGTTCTTCCACTCACGCCACCCTCATGTACAGTCCTTAGACAGCGAAGTGCAATAACTGGATTTCAAGGAGAACGCAAGTGTATCTTTCCAATTTTGCTTAGCCGTGTCGCGAACAAAAACACGACTGAATAGGAATTTTCATGTGCAGGTGGATCCGCAGGCTGTGGGATGCAGGGAAAAGGGAACAGCGAGCTTCGGGGTCATCATTCAGAACAGGAAAAGCAATATTTTCCCCAAGGTGAGCAGCTGGTTTTCCACATCTTCATCAAGCGCACAACAGCTGCTGTGATGGAGTAGAGAGGGGAGGACCAGAGCAGAAAAAAATCACAGTGGAAATTTCCCTGGTTTGCTACAACATGGTCTACCAAATCCAAAAGGTTTGTTACTAACTCTCAAGTTTTCCACAGGATCTAAAACTGAGAAGGTTGTGTAATGGAAGGAAAAAAAAAAGATTAAACCTAAGATCTTCAACAGAAAATCCAAATCACATCTATACACATCCTTGTTTCAATTATTCTTATTAAAAACGGGATGAACTGGGGTAATAAAATTGAATTCAAACCATTCTTTTACCTCATTTGACATTTGTTAGATGTACTCAGGAGAATAAATAACACTGATGCCCTCCCTCTAACTAGCTTTTACAGAACAGTGAAGCAGCACTGAGTCATACAGAATAAGGATGTTGCTGTTTTTCCAGGAGAGAATACTGCAAGGTTTAGTCACCACTAGTCCCACTGTTTCAAACAAGGACAGGAAATTCACAGTGACTGAGGCTCTTAAAACTATGGCTCAGCTGGGTTCAGCTCCAGGGAAGAAGAGCCCCTGCTATTCTGAGCCTTTTTCCAGCTGATCGCTTGACATCAGGGCTGAATCACCTTTTAATGACAATGCTATAACACGCAGGTACTGCACTGCTGCTTTGTGCTGTGGGTCCATTACTGCTTTTACCACATTCCTACTCAATTCTACTTCCAGGAATGACAAAGGGACCTAGAACCGGGAGCAGGTCTGGAAAAGGTAATTGCGAATTGAAAAGCTTGGAACCGACTTCCCAGCTCCCGCAATAAGTCTACAGACCTCCGTGCTTCTCCTGTTGGGCATCCACCCCCCTTTAAAATGCGATTAGCTGCCACTGCATCCTCACTGGGTCCCCAACTCAGCACAAAATCACGCGTCAGAAAAATAAACAGAAAATGCGGAACACTAACTATGGAACACCTTCATTAAACTGTAACGCAAGTGGAAGGGCAGCATACATCCTGTCTGGACAGCAATGGAAAATGATATTTTTTCCTACAGATAAAAGAAACAGGTTGGTTTTCTGTTATTCTGTTGTTTTTCCCAGCGGCCTGTCTGCGAATCCCCACACCAGACGAGCAGGTACACGTGCGACGGAACACCCAGGACTGTGGACAACAGCAGAATCACACAGAGGGCTACACAGCGCCTAGAGTGAAGTGGTTCCCCCGTAACCTGCTGCTCTGCTATAACAGCCCACATCTCGGCGCTTAAGCCAGCTGTGTTTCATTTTACACTGACATAGCCAAGGGCTTCTTCTACCCTGCTAAGACACTGAATTCTTCACCTGTGGGCGACAGGGGACAACAGGGCACTCCTCAAATTAGCTGGCGTTTTGAACACGCACATGGGCACACAGTACTTATTCCCCTGGACAAGGACAGTAAACACCAGAGTATTCTGCACCTGCTCAGTGTGATAGGTCCCTCATGGTCCCACTGTGGGTGAAAACCACATTTCACTGCTCTGCATCTCTGCATTTTCTTCCAGCCTCTGAATAGGCCAACAGTTAGCACCCCATGGGCTTTTGCTAGGTGGGGAAGAGGGCACTCTGTCACTCTTTACTTGATGTACATTTTATTACTTTCCTAGTTGCAATTCCCTCCTGGAATAATGTTGCTTTTCAACAGAGACCTAAGCTTTTTTTAAACCTCATCACTCAGACCTTGGCTGAGAAGGTGGTCACTGCAGAACTTCCTGAAGTTATCTTGCCAGTGTTTTTTAAAGCTAAAACCCTTCCTTAAGAAAGCACCACAAACTCATCTTATAAGAGTCCATAATTCAGCACAGTGACAACAGAACAAACACCACCTATGCAAGAACGGGATCCAGTTCTCTCATTGTGTGCACCGGCTCCCACTGAACGGCCTAACAGGACAGGAATCTAAAGACAGAAGAAACTGAAAAGTTGGCAGCAAACATCTCGCCTCCACTTCCCAGCAGCGTAGCCTCTATAGTGCGGGATCAACGTGCACAACTGGCCGATAGAGGTGGGGACCGCTGTTCGGGATGCCCGTAAAAAACACACAACAGGAGATACAGTGAAACAGAGGGCAGAAAAAAATCACAATGAAACATGAAGCAACAGAGAGAGGAAAGTGCTGAAAACCACAGCACAGTTCGACACAGTCAGTAACCCACCGGGACAGAACCTTCCCCTGCTTCACAGCCGGGTGGAAATCTCGGCACTCTCTCTGCACTGGCGCAGTTTTGGGAGAGGTCGCTTCACCCTAGGGCCATCGGAGAGGATTCCGGGAGAAAGCCAGGAGCGAACGGGGAGGGCTGGGACCCAGGAAGTTGAATGAGTGCCAACGCTCCAAGTGTCCTCCCAGCTTTATGCTGTCCAGGGCTCCAGAAACAACACAGGGAAGAGTCTCGCCCCCCTTTCTTTTGTTTGTCCCGATGGAGACCGGAAAGTGGGGAGACCTGCATGGGAGCACGTTCCCCCAGTCCGGCCTCCTGCCCACTCGCTGGACGGTCGGTCAGTTTACACAGCCCGTCTTCCAGGCCTTCTCTTGTCAGAGCCCTCGGGGTGGGGAGGGCCTACAGCATGGGAAAGCTCATTGAGGTTTCGATCTCTTACTGGAGGGTTCGTTTTGTTTCTGTCGCAGTGCATTTCGGAGTCCGCAGGCCGGGAGAGTCCAGCAGAAGTCTGTGTTCATGTGCAAGCCCACGGTCCCCTGAGCTTGAGTCTCCTCCTTTGAACGGGGGCTTTGATGTCTGACAACGCCTACTCCGGCCTCCAGCACACACAGCCAGGGGCTGAGGGGATCTGATTGTCCTGCTGGACAGCCCTGCCCTGTCAGAATTCCAGTGCAAATTTCTCTCACTATTTCCTCCTCCTCTGCTTTGAAGAAGAACAACAGACCATGGTCTGTCTCCACGAGCAGAAAGTCAAAACCTTCAGAAGAAGCCACTTATTGTTTGGAGATCTGTGTAGCTGTTGAGCAACAGTTTGCTACACAATTACTCTCCTAAAACTAAAAAGTACTTAGACTTCACTCAGAAGACAATAATCCTGTTTGAGAAGCAGATGAGTGTCACTGGACCCAAGAACTTCTCCTTATCCACAACACCTGCAGCAGGAGGCTTCCTCCACCACCTGAAAGCTTTCTCTTTCGTTTGAGCAGAATGAAATCCCCAAGGCTGGAAATTCAGATTCTGCCAAGTCGAGTCTAAAACAGCTCTGGAATCTCCCACGGTATATCACAGATGAGATACAATATATACAGTACTTTTATGGTACATATGTACACAATTACATGGAAACAAAACTATAATTGAAACATGCAATGTTTGGCATCTTCAGATCTTTTTTCCTCTTTAAATTGCATTTGTCTCCTTATAAAAAAATATATGAATTTCTTCAGTCCTATGGAGAGTCAGGCTGTGGGATGGAGAGCAGAGAAGCTGTGCGTGTGCGTGCGTGCAGCAGACTTGTGATGGGGCCGGAAGCCTCTGGTGACACTGGTTGGTACAGAGGCAGCAGGACAGCGTGCTGTCCCTCAGCATAGCAGATGAGGCAATTTCAATGCAACAGGCTAAAACCCAGCGGCTCGGGAAGTATTCCTGTACGATTCCCCGTTTTTGCCAAGATCAGTGAGCACATTTCCCACCCAAGAGGCATTCGGGGTGTCAGGAGGAGGGAACAAAAAAATAAAATCAATCTTTGTTCATGGGTTGAAAGAGTATGGGGAGAAAAATTAAACATCTGTCCAGGATGTATAAGCCTTTCACAGGACAACAAGACAGGCTTACAAAGAAGGGGGTCACTTATACCACCTTTTACAGCACTTCTGCTTGTATATTATTAATCCCAAATGCCCCATTGTGATTTTTTTTGGGTGGGAGGGCTACTAGTCTATGAGAACGAGTTCCTCTCAATACGCTCACTGCCCTGTGTTCAGTTCTGTTGTTCCTGCATGTAAAATTAGAGTTCAGAGACAAAGGTCTCTCATTGGAATCAGAATGCTGGCCTCTTTACTATTCACTAAGAGGGTAGGGCAAGGCCCCAGATCTCTGCCTTCCAGTTTCCAGGAAAATCCAGAGCCTGTTCCCGCATGCTCTTCAGTGGGACTTCAGAAAGTTTCTCCACAAGGAAAGGGCAAATTCTTTAAACGCGATTGTCTTTTTCTTTTAAATTAAATCCAAAAAACTCCACCAGGAGTTATGAGTAGACTGTCAGACAGGTGTCGCTAATTTAAAGCCCACAGAGAGCCCTGTGGTCTGTTGCATGCCAGCTAAATGTCACTGATGATTCTATTTGTAACCATGGGTTATTATTTCTATATCCTGGGCAGTGAAAACTTGGGTAGCTTTTGCAGCTGGGACCCTAAAGAGAGAGAGTTTAAGGTGAAGAAGAGACCTGGATCTTAGGGCACTGCGAATGAAGGTCTTTGATCCTGTGTAGAGAGCTGAAGTACTTCAAGATCAGAATTCAGGGGCGTTGAAGGTGCAGTTTTTTTTGACCGGGGATGGGGGGGTGGGGGTGAGATCAACAGTAAAGAAACAAGTCTTGCGAGACAGCACTTTCAAGAAATCACCCTAAACAAGAACTGTCCACATTTCCACACCATCATCTTCGGCACTCTTAATGCATGTGAGGGGCGTGGGGTCAGACCTCCAGGGTCTACTGGGTTTTGACCCCGCTGAGCTCTACTACTTAAACCCTTAACTGACGTGCTAACAAGCTTAGTTAGAGGATTGTCATCTTTTTCAGTTGTTGAAGAGTTGCAGACTGTAAATGCACACAAAACACTCCAGCAGTCGATGTGAAACCTGCAGCAGATCCAAGAGCCGAAACCAGTGTTGCAGTTCTAATTAATCAAATTACCAGATCAATAAAGCAGTCAATTAAGCAATAAGGAGCACACCGGATGAAAGCCCTGGAGTAAGGAATGCAGGACAAGGAAGGGCCTTGGGTTCCCTCTAAGTAAAAGCGGGGAATGTTTGACGCTCGAGAGGCGGCGTGCTGTAGGAGGGGATGAGGAATGTGGCAGATCCAGATCTGCGCGTTCGTGCTCCGGCGTCCTTACTGTTGCTGCTTCCAGCTCCCAGACAAAGCCGGCGGCGCAGCCGAAGGGGACGTCCCGCCCGGCACACGGAGCAGGGGGCAGGGGCAAGCCCACATGCCTGCGGGCGGACACTCGCACAGCGACACGGGCTCTCCGGGTGTCTGTACGACGCATGTAGGGGGAGGGCCCATGTGACATCATAGCAGGATGCAGCAGCGGCAGAACCTCTGGCGACTACCCCCCACCGAGGGGGGCGGGGTGACGGGCGCGAAGTAGGCGTGCACTTTTATATTGGGAAGGTGCGTCTGGGGAGAGACAGAGAGAGATGAAGTTAGGGGGAGAAAAGGGCCAAAGAACTGCAACAGAATGATAAGGTTGGAAGATATAAGGTCTTTTTGAACCCCAGTTCCTTATGACTCCACTGGTTTTAGTTCTTTCGTTCCAGGTTCCTCTGGAATAACTTTACTGAGCCCAAGATTAATTAGCAAACAGTTCCCTTATTACCGATTTCCTCTCTGGAACTGTTCGGAGTTTTTGAGTGACCTGTGATATTTTCTAAGAAAGCTTGGAATGAGCAGGAGCTATAGAGTGGAGCCTTACCAAATCAATAGCCTGTTTTGTTTTTTTTTCACACATGGCAACAGTGTCTGCCTCAGGCCCAACTGCACGTTACAGCACACACACACACACACGTCAGGTTTTGTCTGCTCCCTTGCATGCTAGGTGTTGGATGGCACGCAGATTTGCGCCCTCTCTCGCGCTACGCTTACCCGGAGTCTCTTGATGCCAGCCCTGGTGATCTGCTGGCAGTCGTACAGCTCGATGCGATCTAGGGAGTGGCAGGTCTTCAGGTGCTCCAGGGAGGCGTCGGTGATCAGGGGGCAGTTGTCCAGCTCGATGACCTCCAGGCGGTCGTGGGCGCAGGGGCCACTGCCCAGGTGACGGATCCCGTCGTCCGTGATCAGCTCGCAGTGAGACAGGCTCTGCGAGGGGAACAGCACATGCTCAGGAACGGCTGGCCAAGCTCGTGAAACCCCTCTCGTCATCCGCGCACTGAAATCCTACAGGCATGGCAGCTCAGCTACAAAACCCTTCCTGTAACCAATGTGATACACAAGCCCAGATGGATACACGCTTCATCAAACCAAATCCACAAGCACGTGAACCGTGTTAAAAATGCCACGGATGGCACAAGGAACATTCCAATCACCTCCGCTAGATGGGGATATTGTACCGTCTTTTTTTTTCCCCAAACCACACCAACACGGCAGCGCCCGCCTCTGCAGCAGGAAGCCCAGCAGACAGCTCCCGCTCAGCCAATGGCAGGACACTGACACCCGACCACACAACCAGGCCAGGTCTGTCACATGACCGACAGGGACGGGAAGCCAAGCTGTGTTCCACTTCAATACTCCACACCCCAGCTCTTCTTTAGGACCTCATTTGTTTTAGACTTAGAAAAGCCTAAAGTAATTGGTTTAAGGAGGAAAATAGAGCACTGATGAGAATAAAAAGAAATAACCTCACTGGGGGTTAAGACAGGATTCACTCAAAGCACTGCATGCAGACCAGCCCAGCTCCACTCCCCAGGATCCCCTTAACAGCTGGGGCTTCAAGAGAACCAGAGAACGTGCAGGGCTGTGGATCTCATGAGCCGAGATCTGCAAAACATTCTGCACCCCTTTCTTTTCCAACTCATAATCGCCACTGGCTTTTCTTCCCACAAGCTGTCAGATCACTGAACTCTACCCCTACCTCTGGCACACACTGATGTGTTTTTTCCTCACACTGCTTGTCAGACTTCTTTTTTTTAAGCTGCAAGTTATTTAACTTGCTGTTGCTGCTCTTCTGCGTTTACGTTTTTGGCAATTCCTTTAATGTCTTTGTATTGGACTATACATGCAAATAATTACTGCACTTGTGCATGTGACAAACAAACTGAACTGAACCTCCCGAATCAATCAGAATGCCCAACTGTGCCTTTCAGACCCCGCTGTGAGGCGGATCGATTCTGTGGGCACGCAATAAGCAGCGAAAGGTTAGCCAAGCCACACCTCCCTATTTCAAGGAGATAAATCCGCAGGTCCCTGGCTGGAACGCGCCAGCTGTGCAGGTAAAGAACAAGCTTGCTAAACCCTCGGCTTCCCCTGGAGCGGACTGACGCGGAGTCCGAGGTGCCGGCGACGAGGCTCTGACTCACCAAGACCTGCAGCTGCGGGCAGTGAATGGACAGCTGGATGAGGGTACTGTCCGTGATCTGCAAGAGAAAGACGGCACGCTGCTATTTCACCCTTCAGCAGCAGGGGGGTGGGGGGAGAAAACTCACATTGGTCACGCTGGGCGCCCCCCTGTCTTAAGCGGGGAACAGTCCAAAACACATGACGCCAATTCTCCAGGGCATCTCTTGGACCACTATTTGACCACTGCTAACGAAAGGCTAAAGTGAAGTCAACTATTGAGATCAGCGACTGCGTCTGGAAGGGGTAACATTAATGCCTAGTACATAAATATGACGTTATTGTTTGTAATTATATTATAATCCTTTTCCAGATAATGATATTCATTCAAGATGTTGATAGAGAGTAGATGTTAGAAGGGGTGTAGGCTTTTCTTGAGGGTGTTTTGGGGTGCACAGGGCAGTTTCGAAGGATTAAAGAGCGTGTGGAGGTAGCTGGGTATCGAGTGGGCGATTACAGAGCAGGCCAATGGGAGCTCACAGTGTCTGAGGGAATTTACAGGGGAGGTTAAGGACGTGCAAAAGCAGCTCACCTGCACACACTCCTCCAGGTCCATCTTCTCCAGCTCATGGCAGTTCTGAAAGACGGGAAACCGAGAGGAGGTCATGGAGAGGCACACTGCCAGTTACCATGTTGTCATTAGGATTGCCTTTGATGGGAAGTCGCAGCAATAAAAGATGTCAAAGAATTCCCCATTATCAGCGGCTGTCTTCATTTTTAAGGGAAACGACAGCCCCACTATTTTGGAATCCCTGAATAGATCAAGTTCCTTGAAATCTGAGGATCCAGGAGTGCACCCCTGCTTTAAATAAATAATCCTTACACCTACATTGTAGACAGCACTTTTACGGATAGTCCACTTAAAGTGCCTTACAGATAATGGGGACTCCCCTCCTCCACCACCAATGCGTAGCCCCCACACATTTCCAGTCTCCTCACCACACATCAGCTGTAGGTGGGGAGGAGAACAGAGTAATGAAGCCAGTTCATAGATGGGGATTATTAGGAGATCAAGATTGGTAGAGACCAGAGGGAAATTTGGCCAGGACACCAGAGTTTTTCCCAGGTGGTCTCCTGTCCAGGTACTGGCCAGGCTTACACCTGCTGAGCTCCAGCGGGCGGCCAGCTGGGAGCTGCAGGGTGACGGAGCTGCTGACTTTCCCAGGCCACGCTGCCATCTCTGGCCTTGGCCACTCCGCCACCTTCCAGGCAGCCGCCGCGGCTTTGTCGCGGGTTAAAGGCACGAACGGCACCAGACGGCGGGTGATGCCAACGGTCACGGTCCGGGCCGCAGCAGTGAGGCGGTACTCACCCGAGCCAGCGTGGTGAAACCGACGTCTGTGAGCTGGGAGCAGCGAGCCACCTCCAGGATTCTGACAGAGACGGGGGGAGGCAACTGATTAAAAAAATGTCTTGGCTGAAAAATGATTTAGTTTATCCAGGGTCAGAAGGAAGGAAGGAAGACTCAATGCAATGGGGGGAGGTGGGGGGGAGGAGAAGGGGGGTGGCTGTCCACTTGTGTGCCTTGATTAACAGCCCGCCCCCTACACCAGCCAGGGGCAATTCCCTACCTGAGCCGGGGGCAGTTCTGTCCCAGGGCGTTGAGGATGGCGTCGGTGATGTTGGTGCAGCCGGACACACACAGCGACTGCAGGCGGTGGCAGCCGCGGCAGATGGTGATCAGCCCCTCGTCCGTGATCTGCTGCTCGGACAGACAGAGGGAGGAGGTGTGTTGAAGGGCAGCTGTTCCATGTGCAGGTCAGACTCCCACTGTGCCATCCCTGTCTCTCCTAGTCTATAATACTCAAACTGCGTGCGCTTCCTTGAGCCAGACCTGGGATACTTTTACAGTGTTTCTCATCGAGTTGGAAATGTGTTGTCTTAATGTCATTTTATAAATGATTCTCAGGAGTGTAAACCAAACAGCCTGATGAGGCGAAACTCACACTGAGCTACGTGCAGATTTTCCCAGGCTCAAAACCAGTTCTATGCCATAAAGCACAATCATATTCCAGTTGTTTGGTTTTTTTTTAACAGCTGAAGAGGCCGACCGATCGGAACCAGACTTACCGAGCAGGTCTGCAGGTTTAGCGTGACCAGTTCTGGGCAGTGGGCGCCTATGTATTTCAGTGCCTCATCTTCCAGCTGCAGGGAAGGAGAGAAGCCGAGGCTCGCAATCAAGAGTTTCTGCCGCACACACGCCCCCCTCCACCCCCCGGGGTCCAGGGGGCAGATCCTAGGACACTTACACGGAGCCAGGCATGTAACGCACGTTAATCTGCTGCCCACTGGGGTTTGGGCTACAAACAGCTTGGGAGTGATTCTGTGCAAGTGCTCAAAAACTCATGCTGACTGCAGATGGGACACGAGGGTTAACTGCGCTAGTGACTCTGATAGAGGACAGCACTGACAAACGTGGGTGTAAAAAAAGGCAACCACAAATGTTAGGATGTATGAATGACAGGACGTACAGTCGGAAGCACAGAACTAAAACCAAGAGTGCAACTAAAATTGCACATGCATTTGCACACGCAACAAAGATTGCATGACACGCTAGTAAAACTTCTTGTGTAATGTGTACAAATTCGGCCATCACATTATAAAAAAGGATAATGCTATTGTGGAATCAGTCCAGGGAAGGGCAACCAGACACATTCCAGGGCTCACGGGGTTGTCCTACACTGACAGGCTGAAGGAACCGGACCGTTTTAGAAGACGGCGAGGGGACTTGATTCGGGTAATCAGAATCCTCAGACGCTTCGACACAGCTGACCAGGAGGATTTCTTCAGAAAGAGCCGTGTACCAAGAGCAAACTCTGTGGAAGTGCATTTACAACCGAGAGCAGTAGGCACTGCTTCCCTTGAAGGGTTTTTGGGAGTGTCGAACGAGCCATGCAGCCGTGCTCTTCAAGCTGATACCCTGGCTTCTTTCGTGACACAGCTGGGAGAGATCCTGGGGTCAACAGGCCAGATGGGACTAACGGCCTCCTCTCATTGGTAACCGTTCTCATGCCATTAAAAATGTCAGAGACTGGTATCAAGTTCTCTCTTTCCTTATTTCTTCTTAGGAAAAAGAAATCATTTTTATACCAGCCCAACCTTGAACTGGCATGTGCTGACGTCTCAGGCTCTCTGTCAACAATCCCTGTACCCACCTCAGCAGAGAATGAGGTCGGTCCCGATCCTGCGACACGCCCAGCCGGCAGCAGAGCTGCACAGAGGAGAGGCAGGCCTCTCCCAGGCCACCCTGCAGGCCTGCAGGCGCGCTGCATGACCGTACTCACAGTGTGCAGGAAAGCCCACAGAGCCCTACCCTTCTCCTGCTCTAACCAAGCCTGTCAATACGGATCAGCCAAACGTGAGAGCTTGGTCTGCACAGTGGGCAAGGGGAAAGGGTGGTGAAGCCAGGAAACTGATGAGGGCCACACATCCTGCTTTGATCAAGCCAAGGCCCCTCATGCAGGTGGCACAGCGGATGGTCACTCACGGAAGGGGAGCTGGGAGCATGTGGAGCCCCTGCTATGCTCAAACGCCTTGCCCCAGAGGTAGCACGCACGCAACACAGTGCCGAGCACAGAACAGCTCGACGGTTCAAATGAGACAGTATCTGGCAGCTTGGCTTTGTAAGCTGTGCAGGGGCTGACTCCTCAGCTGCTTGTGAAGAAGAAGGATATTTATGCACTAGAAAGGGTGCCGGTAGTGTACCTGGGTGCAGCCCTTAAGAAAAAGCCCCTTGAGTCCTGGGCAGCAGCACACCAATGCCTGGATCCCATCCTTGGTCACCTGATCACACCAGGAGATGTTGAGCTGCTCCAGCAGGGGGCACCCTTCACTGGGGAGAGACAGAGAGACAAGGCCAAGCGTGGCTGTCAGTCTTGGTCTGACCTGCACAGTAAATCGCCTACAAAATGCTCTAGCGCACCAAGGGTGGTGGGAGTGTGGAACAAGCTACCCAGAAAAGCTAAAGCTGATACCCTGGCTGCTTTCAGAAAACAATGGGTGAGATCAGATGATCCTCGGATCTGTCAGTGACTGACTGCCCACTGGGTCAAAAGGTCTCCTCTTGTTCATTACCTTTCTTGTGTTGCATGTTAAAAACATAGATGTTTTGTCTACGAGTTTTCAAATGTGGTTCTCCCAAGGATGGTTTGTTTACATCTACAGTATGATAAATAAAAAAAACAACTACAAAATGGTATTTTGAGCACGTGTATTGGTGTCACGCAGTGCTCTAAAACTCATGATCAACGCCCTGTATTGTGCACTCACACACACCTGAATATGCAAACAAATCTGTAATGCTCTCATTTTACAGTGGTTTTAGTGGTTGTTAGCACTGGTCCTGGGAGGGCTTATTGATCCCTTTAATTGAACATTTTTCTTGATTAGATCTTATTTCTGTGCTCAGTCTTTGGATACAAAAAGACTCTGCTGCAGTATTACTCAGGAAAAACTTCAGCACGCGATGCTCCATCTGCACATGAGGACTGGTGTGAAACCCACAGATTGTTTCAGGGTGGATTCTAATAACCCTTTTCCAGGGATTAAACATCATCAGCCTCCACTAGCGACAGATTAATTAGCCCGACTGATGAAGAGCTCGTCTGGAATGAAAACCAATAGACACTGGGGTTCTCCAGGACCAGCGTGCTCTGGAAAAGAAGGAAGATCCCAGACAGTGGCGCTGGATCTGAATCTGGAGTTAAAGTAAATATCAGTGCCTGTGGCTCAGGACTGTGACTCAGTGTGAAAGCACCAGTCACTGAGAGGCTAGCGTGGGAGATGTCAACGTCTCGCAGTGTCTGACTTGTCACAGTGCATCGGGGTCGCGGTGTGTTAGTCAGACTGTCTGCGAGTGTGAACCTGCTCTCCCCGTTTCTCTGCGTGGGGCCCTGACTCACCGGGTCTAAAGGGAGTGATGCAAGGGTGTGAGGAACCATTAAAATTCGACGGAAGCACCCTTGTCACTCCATGAATTGATTTAAATGGACTTGTGGCTACACATCACAGCGCCTGTCACTCGCTCATGTCTGGTTCAGAGACGGCCTTGATGCACCGTGAGCGTGCACGTGTGCGCACGTGCACTAGTGTCTTGAGGCGGCTGTGCACAGGGTGACTGACCTGAGTGCCTTGAGAGACAGGTTAGTGATGGAAGTGCAGGAGGCCAGGTCCAGGTGCTTCAGCTTGGGGCAGAATTTACTGAGGCTGGTGCTGGTGCTGGAGGAAGAGGAGAAAGGGGAGATGGTGAAGGAGTTTAGGGAAGGACAGCGATAGGAATGGAGGGGGTGTGGTGTCCACTCCTCCCTCATCTCAGATATAATCAATCAATGCATGGAAAGGAGCGCAGAAACGGCAGAATGTTCTTTACGCAGAACAGCTGGATTTCGGGAGAAGGTACCTCTTCGCTCTCTTCCTCTCAGTGGCAGAAAGAACTCTAACAGGCGACCCAGTGTCTCCCAACACAAACCCTCATTGCTTGGACTTGCCATCGAGCCCCAGAGCCCTTTGCTTACTGTACCCAGGACTAAATCTCAGACTTTAGGAGGTCCTGCCTCTCCTGTCGCTGCTCCTTAGTTACAGAATGCCCTTGCTGCATCTCGTTGAGAGACAAATTCTTTGATTCTCTGCAAATCCAAACTCAACACCCACCTTTTTGACTAAGTCCTATGTCTGATGGCTGCATTTCATCCTGTATGTTTGTTCAATTTTTTAAAACATTTATGTACAGAGTACACAGGCCTTTGGAAAGGCACTTATTATTAATTAGTTTATTATTATTTAATAATAATAATAATAATAATCATCAACAAATTGACTAGACAAACACTGTCAGGGGGAGCTGGGTTTGCGCCAGGCAGTGTATCCCCAGCTTGCTGATCCGACAGCAGACAAACTGTCAACCCCCCCTGTGCCCTGCGCCCGAGCTGGGATTCGCAGGCTGCCAGCGACAGCTGAATCAGCCCCCCCCCACACCACTGATGCCAGCTCAGCTCAGGGTCTGGGTGTGCAGGAACAGAAGAGCAGAAAGGTGGTGTGATTGTCTGGGAAGTGGGAAACGGAATTCTTCCTGCCTATTATCATCCCCGCCCGGCACTCACGCGTCCGTGATCTTGGTGCAGCCGTTCAGGTTGAGCACTTCAATGTTTCGGCAGTTTTGGGCGAAGGTCCTGCAAACAGAGCAGCAGTGAGAGAGACACTCATTTGTTATCTGCATTTTATTTTATTGCACAGGGGTTCCCGAAAAAAACCAGCAGCAGAGTTATCGGGATCACAGTACAACTACGAAAACCCTTGTTAATTAAAAAAAAATGGCACAAACAGTGCAAATCAGTCAATAAGCCTTTGTCAATAAGAAAACAGGAGAAAGATATTTTTAAAAACAAAGTAGTAGGTGAAAAACTGGAAAATAAATTTCTTTAGTTTAGCTCAGATCTGCAGTTCAGTGATCAAGGATTCCCAGAGAAACTTGGGGTTTTGGATTCCAAAGAGGGTACAGCTCTGACCAATACTCATGTTTGCCCCTACCCATGTGCAACCCAACCACACCTGTGTATGATGTACGACACCAGTCCAAACTGCCCAGGTCCTCCCACACTTACCAGGTTGGCCGAACACCACCCCCCATGCCACTCCCTGGGTCTCACCTCAGCGCGCTGTCCCCGACCCCCAGGCAGCCCCTCAGACTCAGCTTCCTCAGGAAACCCCCACAGCGCTTGGAGATGTTTTCCACCACACGCCCCTGCAACAACAATGAACCGTCACTGCACTGCAACCCTGCGAGAACAGGTACAGGCCCACCCCCTGCAGCAACACAGGAACTGTCACTGCACTGCTGCTCTTCAAGAACAGGTACAGGCCCACCCCCTGCAGCAACACAGGAACTCTCACTGCACTGCTGCTCTTCAAGAACAGGTACAGGCCCACCCCCTGCAGCAACACAGGAACTGTCACTGCACTGCTGCTCTTCAAGAACAGGTACAGGCCCACCCCCTGCAGCAACACAGGAACTGTCACTGCACTGCTGCTCTTCAAGAACAGGTACAGGCCCACCCCCTGCAGCAACACGGGAACTGTCACTGCACTGCTGCTCTTTAAGAACAGGTACAGGCCCACCCCCTGCAGCAACACGGGAACTGTCACTGCACTGTTGCTCTTTAAGAACAGGTACAGGCCCACCCCCTGCAGCAACACGGGAACTGTCACTGCACTGTTGCTCTTCAAGAACAGGTACAGGCCCACCCCCTGCAGCAACACAGGAACAGTCACTGCACTGTTGCTCTTCAAGAACAGGTACAGGCCCACCCCCTGCAGCAACACAGGAACAGTCACTGCACTGTTGCTCTTCAAGAACAGGTACAGGCCCACCCCCTGCAGCAACACAGACATGTTCTATTCTATTCTTCCTTACTTAATTACTGTAAATTCACTTTGATAATGTAGTTACATGCATGTAGATAACAAGCACACTTCACTGACACAGGAAAAGCTGAGATCGGCCCATCAACGGTCAGGGATAATTAATCATGCTGCAAAACGAGCCATTAAAAATCTGTTTTTCCATACAAAAAAAATGATGGAAACAGGAAAGGTGGGGATGCCGAAATGGGAAACTCTAAAAGAGGGGAACTTGAAAGAGTGTCACACCCAGCTGTCTGACCTCAATGTCTCTCTGGAAGTCGAAGAGGTCAATCCTCTGCCAGTTGCTGCCGTCCAGCGCGAGGACATTCCAGGCCTGTGGGGGGAAAGAGGTTTGAGGGGTGGGACCCACACCGACGCACAGCTGTCGTAATGCCCCAAAACCTAGGCGAACAACGCCCCCGAGTGACTGAAACAGTACAAGTCACTCAGAGAGGGGGTTGAAATGTCCGAGAGTAGACACATGCTCCTCCTATCAGCACTCATCCTCCTGCTAAGGGCTCAAACCTAACGGCTCTGCGGACATGCTCCCCGAGTGGGCACGGGAGATTTTGCTGGAGAGCGGAGGCTTAACATGACGATTGCCTAATCCGATCTGGGTGGGCAAGTCACGAAAAACAACTGGCAATTCCAAATTAAAACAAAATCCAGAAGAACAATGCCTGGTAAACTCTCAGATGGACTTCTAAAAAACCTCCACCTAGGAGTCCAAGCAGAGCAGGTGAGGCCCTCAGCAGATCCACCTTCACATCCACATCCACATCCACAGCCTAGGGATTGTGATTTCAACCAGCAGGTGCAGAATGAGTACACAGTCATGAGGGCTTCCCTTTTTGCAAAATATCCCCCCCTCGAACCCGGAATACAAAACACAAAGAAAAAAGGACAGGGAATTTTGTATCCGTTTCATTAAAAAAAAAAACTGTAGTTAACTCACATAGCCCTGGACTGTGCAATGTTGGGCCCTTTGTTTTTGATTAGGGCAAACTATTTGCTTACGTACAGCTGTACTTCACAGGAGCATGCAGTGAGAGATTAAAACAGTTCTATTATGTGTGATGGACTAGAAGAAAGTAAGATAAGGACTGTCTGTATACCAGACAACACGTTCACCTAACTACAAAAGAACCAGAAGCCAGATACACAGAGACGTGCAACCAGAGCAGCTTCTGCAGCACACAGCTCAATGCAGATTTACTGTACCTGTAAGCTCAGCAGCACAGCTGCCACTGACAAACAGGGATTCTTCCCCACTCTGCTGACAGGGCAGCTGCGGAGCTACAGGCTAGGTCACGTGCTTCACGACAGCGGGGAAAGGGCCTGTCTGCACTCCAGCAGCCACCTGACCCTTCGGGAAAACAGGCTGACTCACCCGTGAGACTTGGGCACAGCGGCACAACGTCACCACATCCAGGAATGAGAAGATCCTGGACAAAAAAAAAAGATTCCTAGTCAGACCACGAGGCTAGTCCCAGATCTCCCTGGATCATTATTGTGCATTCTGCATTCCGACGCTAAATTGCTTACCAAACTCAGAAACATGTTCCAGCTGGACTGCCAAAGATGCAATTGTTTAAAATGCCAAGTCAAAGGGGCAACTTTTCATTTTGTGTGAAACATTTGGATCCCTGCACAATGCAGAGTACGTTTATAAACCATTTTAATTTCAAAGAGTTATGTCCTGCAAAATACCAACCCAAGGTGCCCTGTAGCCTCTGCTGTAATCATCCAGTAATGCTCAGTTCTAGAGCTAAAAAGCACAGCAGGGAAACTACAGAAACCAGACTGGTACTGCTCTCTCCCACATGCATCTGGAAACAAGGCATTAGAATCCCATAACCTACTCTCGGCTCTGACACTTTGCACACACCTTTCATACAGGACTAACCCAAGGCAAGCTGGTATATTCCAGCACCAGTGGTGCTCTAACTGGCTGCCCCGTGCCTGCAGGACTGATTTCAAGCTGTTTTTGTGCAATGTCTCTGAACCAGCTCTGCCCATCTGGTCCAAACTGGACAACGAGAGCTCAGGAGCTTTCTTCAATTCATGAAGGATTCAGAGACAGTGCATCTCTTTCGAAACGGATAAAATTTCTGTGCCGAAGGAAAAGCTGATCCGCTTTTCGACTTTTCTTTCAGCAACCATTCCTACACAGGCGGATGTCCGAGACATCGCCTCTTGGAAGAGCTGTTCCCTTTCCAACGCGCTTCAGCATCACTGCTCCTGAGAGGAGTTCAAGCCCCTGCTGAGCAACCCGCCTCTTACTGATGCCACTGCCAGCCTGCACGCTCCCAGGAAGTCCCTGTTCCACTCAGAGCTACCCAGACCCTGACTGACAATTGCTCTCAGGACTCTAGCAGTACTTTACCAGCTGGGCTCAGCCACTTTGGGAATTCCAGTGTCTCTGCCACTGGGCTCACGCGATGCCTTCGAAATAATCTCCTTGACTGGTTCAGCCACTCGAGATCCCCCAATTATTTCTTTTTTTACCTTCCCAATCTGGAAGCAGCTCTCGTTAATCATCTTAGTGCAGCTCACCGCTATGAGCCTCAATCCAACAGGCAGCTAACTTGACACAGCATCCCCAGGAGGGGCCAGGCCTTGCAAGACCTGATGAGCTGTTGCTCTCCAGGAAAAGTCGCTCACTAACAGACTCATATTCCATGGCAAATTATTCATTTCATTCCTTCTGAAAAAGGTTTCTCATTTCGGTCGATTAATTTTGTTTCTCCTGTACAGACACCTTTTCTCCAAAATTCAACAAGCCTTCTCGGATTAACATCCGGCCACAGAGCTGACAGAGCGATCATTTCTGTATCGTATCTAGCAAAAGTTTGTTGCGATTTACTTCCTGCCAATCTATTTTGTTCAACTGCAAAGCATTATGGTTTACAGGAGGATTCAACCACAATCAATCATCCAACTAGCTCAGCTACACCTACAACCGTGTTCGAGACTCCTTTTCAGCATGGCGTTTAACAGGATGCAAGCCGAGTTAAGGGCTTTTGAACTGGTTTTGACCTGATCACTCAACAGACAGGGCCTAATTTGATCAGAAGTTTGAATTTCCTCTACTCACGGCTGGTGACGCCGAATGTGCTATTTTAATACAAGACTGGGATGGCACTACAGTACAACATGGCCAGCCTTGCCCCTTGAGGGCATGAAGGCTGCAGGGAAGAGGCGAAACTCACCGCAGCAGCAGCTCTTTGGGAAGCTTCTTGTTGATGACGGCCTCGTCGCTGTTCGAGAACATCTGGGGAGGGGGAGCGAGAAAGAGATTCAGGGAGATCGAGAGAGAGGAACAGCTGTGGGGACCGTGCTCAGCTAGAGCCACTGTTACGACTCTGCAAAGGACCAACACCCACTTTCCTTGTGTAGAATGAACATCAATAAGGTATGTCGTAAGATTTATACACACATACAGAAGCAACAATCACTTGATAATAAAACTGGCCTAGATTTCATCTCCATCCTTCATTTCCAGTGCCTGTTTTTACAAGAACTTGAAAGCTCTAACGAACAACAGGCCGGCCATTCATTCAAGCGCATTTAGATTTCAGTAGCTAATTGATCGGTGTCTTACCATGTCGTTTCTTTAAAGAAGCCAGGAAAAAAGCACCCTTTGAGCTGTAAAACGCCTCACAGTGTGAGAAAACAGTGCGACTAACTTTCTGCTCTCATACCTATCAGGTAATGACTGAGATAATAGTACTCTCTACACACAGGCAGTCACATGTTGAAGAAAGGCGTGCGTTATCTGCTCTTTGTCTATTTGTTTTACACACTGCTCGTTTCCATGAGATCTGTTACTTTTTTTTTACAGTCCAAGCATTATCTGTCAATGTAAAAAACTGTCTCATTATTACAGTAAGGATTTCTCAGAGAATACTGAAAGGAAGTAAACAAAGGGGAACCTAATTAGTGTTGCACATGGCTAAAACGTCCACTGGAAGGTTTTCAGGTAGACTTGGCGCAACACTAATAAACTTCTCTAGTGTATGACAATCACAAATAAACAATTCTGTGCTTTGTTCCTAGCAATATGCAATATTAAGTGGGTTTCCTCATGCATTAAACCCCTCTAATCTAACCTCTAATGCTATCCAACATTGCATTTTCTAACCACTTCATCCAATTCAGGACCACTGGGGAGCCAGAGTCTATCCCAGCAAGCAATGGGCACAAGGCAGGATACACCTTGGATGGGATGCCAGTCCATCACAGGGCACACAGATACACAGAAACACACACCAGAGACAGCTGTCGATGCCAATGAACCTACCAGTATGTTTTTGGACTGTGGGAGGAAACCCAGGTGAACACGAAGAGAACTTACAAACTCCACACAGATAGCACCCCAGGTCTGGAATTGAACCCCAGTGCCAAAAGACAGCAATGCTAACCACTGCGTCACCATAGTGCCTCCCATAAAAACCCTTCTGTACAAACGGGTACTTTCCAGGTCATCACTGCGAATGACCTACCTGGGTATATAAAAAAACTTTAAAGAAATTTAAAGCGAACCATGCAAAGCAGACAGAATTAATGTTAAACAAAGCCACAAGACAGGAACAAATAAAGGAGACTTCTGGTTTTGCATTATATTATAAAACCCATTGCAGAGCGGCAAAGTTATATCCAACATTTTCACTTGTCTTTCAGCTTTCGTATTTTTCATTTTTATCCAGATCGCTTATTGGTTTATAATATTGTTCTATTAAACAATATAACCGAGTTCGCCTGAGCAACCTGGGTAAATTGCTCAAGGGTACTGCAGAAACCACTACATCTGAACCCATAACCCTCTGAGCCAAACGCCAGAGCGCCTAAGCACTGCTCCAACTCAAGCAAAAACAGTGGTCTGCACACATACCTGTACAAAGGGATTAGACCTGTAAACTAGAGATTAACTAGAGATTCTGGGTCCTGTGGGTGCTGTCGTTCTCAACAGGAAACGGGATTAAAAACGGGTGTCAACAGTAGTTAAAACGGTTAAAAGCGGCAATGACTGCCAAACCCACGACTTTGCCACAGAGAACGCAAAGCAGGCCAGTGAAGTTCTCTCCTTCACTGGGGCTGTCTTCACACTTTCAGTTCTCTTATTTCCTCTTTAACAGGCAGCCTGGGCCCCTTGCTGGCCTGCTCGCTCGCTCGCTCTCTAACAGGCCTGAGCGGCACAGAGGCTTCTGACTTGCAGACTGGGGGTACGAGGGCCCCCCAGGGTCCTTAAGAGGAAACCAGGCTGCAGGGGGATACCGGCACCAGTGGGAGGACAGACCAACAGGAAAGGAGACGAGCTGTATCCCGGATGAGACTTGCGCTTCCCCCCTGATTCCCAGTCATCGGAGAAACACACACACACACACACACCTCCCCATGCGCCCCTGGTATCGAGCCTGGCCCACTTACGCCTCGCCTGCAGAACCATCTTAAAAATGATGAGCCTCCTGCCAGGAAAGCCCGTCCCTGCAATGGTTTAACTGGATATCAGAGAGTGACCTTCCCTGTGTGCTGTCAAATCAAGATTCAACACCACCTTCTTTAGAAGGGCTTTTATTTAACTGGATCTGTGTCTGCCCCTTTGCTTTCCCACTGTGTTCCAAACCCTTATTGTAATTGTGTAATTCTGTGCTCTCCCCTCATTGTGTGCTTTTTTTCTTACTGTAAAGCGCTTCGAGAAGCCACATTTAAAGGCGCCATATAAAACAAAGTTTATCATTAATTGGGGAGGAGGGGGGATGGGGGAAGGGGGGCAGTTTTGATGGAAGTGGCCTGTGTCCGTTTCTCACTTGTCCAGCAACAGATAAGGACTCCTGGTCCCGCCTTTCCTGTTGGGGAACAAACTCTCTCTGCAGCCCAGAGACCATTAACGATGGTACCTGCCTGGGCTTGCCCAGAGATCTCCTGGGGTGGGGGAGGCCTGCCTGACAGTGAGACTCCAGGAAATTCATTTGGATAACCCTAACTACCCTGTCCTTAGTTATTTTCATTACCAAACACAGACCATAGAAAGAAGAGACTATAGAGGTTTCCATTTTGCCCTAAACAGCCTTTATATTATAAACAATGACAAAGAGGTGTTGGTGTTTATATAGGACACAAAGGGTTGTTGTGCAGGTCATTATTTATTGTTAAGCAAAATTCTTTTGGAAGAATAGGAAGAAAAATTGCTTGTTTTTCTCTTAATACAAAATACAAAAAAAACAAGAATTTTGTGTTGGATAAAATAAAAATAAAGGTTGCTGCAGTACATTCAAGATACTTTCTCCCAATTTTTACAACAGTAGTGTGTGCTTAAATGACCAAGGCACTTCGCCGTTTAGCCTTAGAGTACGTATAGGCTCGTCGAATGCGGCTCGATTCTGGCAAACCAGTCAATACACGCAAAATGCATTTCGGAGCCGATGTTTGTTTTGAATGTATCCCTCTCTGATCAGATCCAGACAACATGAAAATAGAACGAGCACCTCGAAACCTTTGTGTTGTTAATTTCTTACTGGAGCCAGCAAGAACGGCCACAGTAACAACAACAACATCGGCTTCTTGATATGCGACCAGGCACTCTTCACCAGCAGACTGTCGCAGATCTCCTGCGCCTTAAAGCCTAGCCTCCGCCCCCCCGGCCGTGCTGACCCACAGCAGTGTCTGGACACCCAACGGCCCAAACTTGATTCCCGGCACGAAACGTGAAGTCGCCGCTCCGAGAGATAACGCGACAGAAGGCGGCTCGTAGTGTCTGGGCAAACCCGAGGCCTCTCTCTCTCTCCTGGCGGCGCAGGGAGCGGAGCTACCTGTCGACCACCGAGTCACAACCGAGCTGACTCTGGGTGTTCGTCCAGAAGACGGCGTTTCATTAAACAAAAACTAAAGTTATTATCTGGACCGACGTCAACAGATATCGTTAATTAATGTTACCAGTGAGAAGAAAATAAACGCAGTGCCACTGCGCCTTCAAAACATTCGGTTCAATACAGTTTTGCCAGCGTCACTAATTTCACACTTTAGGTTCACATATTGTAAATACTTCGTAAATATAGTGTAAGGAATTACAAATCAGTCGAGTATTCGTTACATTCATTTCAAATTATATCGGTCGGCCCCTTTTACGCGGAATGACTACAGTTAACGCTTCTTAACCACAAAGCTTTAAACCGAAAGTACAGCAGTTCTGCCACATTATAAAGACACAAACATACTGCGATGGGGGAAGTAATGATATTTGATATATGCCTGATATTTGAACACAACTCCAATACAAGCTATTAACAAAACAAAAAGACGTGAACTTGTAACACCAAATGAAGAAACTCCTGTTCCTAACACACCGTGAGACATCGATGGATTGCGTGAGATGATCATTGTGCACTTTCCTTTTTTGACTGAGACTGGGCATGTTGTGGTCGCACAGCTGCTGGGTCAGGTGGGACGGTGTCCCATATTCTGAGTCCCATCAGCTGTTGCTCGGTTAAAAATAAACAAAAAAAAAACCCGCACTCATCTCCAAGGTCCAGGGGATTAAATCGACACCAGGGGAGCCGTCTGACAGCAACAGTCCGGCCACTGAAAGGCCGAGGGCTCCGGTGAATCCGGGCTCCGAAACACACAAAAGCCCTCTTCCCCCTTCCTATACATACCTATCTAAAATACCATCTTTCCTACGCACCCTCTAGAGCCACTACTGCACCAGCAGCAGCAAGGGGGGGGGGGGGTTGGGACAAAACAAAGAAAGCAAGAAAAAAAAGTTTGCACAGACATTCAGAACCACCCCCCACAACGTTACAGAATCCAGCTCGCGTTTCTGGAACGTGGTTTTAAGAAACTAAAGGTGCTTTAAAACGCGTAAAACGTGTCTTTCAGGTGTTGGTCGACGAGAAGCCAAAAAACAAGGGGGGGGTGGTCAAGAAAATGAGGACTTGTTTGATTTGGTCTCAAGGGGCCGACGGGGAACCCGGCCGCAGCGGCCATTAAAACAATATCACGGTCCCGGGGGGAGAGAGAGAGAGAGAGACAGCAGTACATGAGCTGGGGGGGGGGGAGAATGGACCGACAACCGTCCCGTCCTGACCCGGTTTTCTAATGGAGCTACACGCTACAAAATCCCCCCCAGTGACTGGGGGGGGGGGTTAATGCTTTGTGTTGTTGTTGTCTAAACGCAATTTCCTCTTCCCTTTAGAAACGTGCTGTTCTCCTTACCTTTACGTTACAACAACAAAAAAAATAATTGATTAAAATTAAATACAACCGAGGCCGTCCTGACGCCCGTTAACATAAGGTGACCGCGTCACCAACAACAAAAAAAAAGGAGCACTTGTTTGTTTACGACTTGTCGCAGAAAGGAGACCAAACAAATAAACACTCAAAACGCGAGAAGGACTCGGAAACGCACGACCGAATGCCTTTTCGATAAACCCGACTACAAGATCCCCCTCGACCGGTTAATTTAGTTTGTTTTGGTTTTTTTTTAAAAGAGAAAGACTGCGTTTATAAATGTTCGGGATAGATGGACGTTGCAGCTACTCCCCCCCCACCAGTCTTTTTCTCTCGGCGGACCCGTCACCCGCACAACTCAAGCGAAATTCGGCCCCGTGGCTTGCGTGAAGGAGAGAGGAAAAAGGAAAAACTACCCAAACAAACAAAAGGTCGGCTGTGCGTGCTCAGTTTGTACCCCCCTCTTCTCCCTCTCATCGCAACCCCCCGTAACCAGCGACAGGGCCGTGCTCCCCCACACGACCCGAACCCACCTCGAACCTGCTCCGCGACACCCCGTTCACCTCCTTCCCCATCCTGGAAGGCGCAGTTCCCGAGTGGACCCTGGCAGCCGTGCCGTGCCGTGCCGTGCCCGCTCCAGCGAGTCCCCCCTCCCGGCTTCACATCACCAGCGCCGCCGTGCCGCTGATCTCGGAGACGCCGTCAGCCCTCCGACTCGCCGAGCTCTCCAGCCCTCTCCTCAGGATCGCGCCAGACGTGTCCTCGGCGACTCACGACCGGGTCCGCTGAAATTATTCGGGCCCCGGGACCAAAACATGACGCCTTGCTCTTTAATATTGTTATGATTATCCGCCCCCCACCTTCCTCAAAGAATTACTTAGCTGACTACAGCGAAGTGTCACTTCCTGCCGACCTCCTCATTTCATCTGGTCTAAAAGCCCAATGATTCAACGCGTAGTAGGTTGGACACTTTATTCGTGTTCCTACTTTTGTCACATTCATACACATTTCTGAGGCCCTTTTTTAACGGAGAAGCATCTGCTTCCTAGACAAAAAAGGTGTTTTTTTTACTTGATCTGTTTTATATTAAACAATTCGAATGCAAAATACGTTTATTTTTTATTGTTGACGTATTTCAGTATCCTTTTATCGAAGAGGTTCTGTCGCTTTAAAGGCCTGTGTTGCGATTGGTAGGTTTATTTTCCTTTTCATCAACTAAGACTCGGAATTTGACGAAGGCAGTATGTGTGGGTAGAATAAATGGCAGAAAAAAACGCATTCAATATATTTTGTGCGTTTCGAAATGCGTTGGGTCACTATGGTTTGAAATAATCAAATTAACTTTTATCATCCGTCCAATTTACAGAACTTCCTCTTTCGGTTACCTCCGCCTCCTGGAGCCACAGCAGCCAATCAAAATACACATACGGGCTTGATGGCGTGATGTCATTACCGCGGGAGAAACAAGCGTGGAGGCTCACGATTTAAAGAACCCGACGTGCGCGCTGATTGGTTAAAGTGGGACACTGCAGTCAATTCGTTATTTGAAAGAGAACGTTTTGAACTGTCAAATCAATCATATTATTTTGCCTTAGAAGTTTAACTGTCGATTCCTGTTTTTCGACAGTCCAATAATCGTTTTGAACCCACAAAGGAAAATGGCGTCCTCTTCACTAATGAAGAGGTTTAGTTCACTAAACAAGATGTTTAGTTCCTTTTAACACCACACAAGAATAAAGTTTGGCAACCAAAATTAAGATAAAATGCATTCTTTAGAGTACAGAAAGGCAGCGAAACAGATTTGTTTTTCTGAAATTCCACGTGCAATCTTAAAACAAGAAATACACTTAACAGTGATGACAGTATATCAAGCTGTAATATTTAATTAATTAAATGTATATTTTCTAGTCTATTTTAACAAAGTCCCTTTTCTCTAATGTAGGGATCCTACTCTAAATAATAAAAGACAGGCTTATCACACCTCGAACAGTTAATCTAACCCTTCCCTGTGTTCCTAATGTAGGTTTCTGAAACTTAAAATCATTCCTTGTTGAGAAAGAACACATTACCCTAAGGTAATTCCCAGGCTGGTTGATATTTTGTATAATAGTTACAGGATACAAAATCAAAACACTTTTTGTAATTTTCACAAAGAAATGTTTATTAAAATTGGCATATCAACTCCCTTTTTATTTTTATAAAATCAAATATAACCTTTGTGTTTTAAAAACTGCAAATTTTCAGCCAAATCATTCTGCGCAAGTGTAAAATCATTAAAATGTTTTAATGGATCATATTAAAATGTAAAAGCTTTATGGTTTTATGTATACACAGTTATTTTTTTTTAAATAAAATAAAATGGTAAAGCTGAATGTTCTGCACTTGTGGACTTTTTAAACGCCACATTATTCGGGAATACAGAGCTTTTTATCCACATGAGGTTACATGAAAATATTTGGACTTATTGTTTTGGACAAGGTAAAAAAAACAAAAAGAACAAGCTAAAGAAAATGTTTCGGAGTAAAATCTGCTTGGTGCAAAGCCAAGATCTTTTTTCCTTAAGCATTCAACCATCCATATTAAGTGTGTTTTCAAAATGCAGATAAAACGGTTGACAACAGCCCTCAAAATAAAAACACCACCTTTTTTATGCAGCTGATTTCAAGCAGCGGTAAATGAAACCAGTTGAGGTTTCACTTTTCAGTGAAGGAGCAGTCCTACAACTAAATTACAAAGCAGAAGAAACAACTTCAGAAGTCACACACTTCTGCCAACTGGATGCAAACCACTTTCCGAACAGAAAACAAGAAGGAATATGATTTCAAAGACTTGTTAAGATCACCATCCTCTTCCTCGATGCTGCTTCATTTCCACTGTTACACAATTCCAATAACTGGCGACCCTGTATACTGTCTTAAAAGATTTCAGTCACAAACCCCCTTTTCCCCCCCCAAAAGGCCACCATCTTCAATTGTCGAGAAAGGTCCTTGGACTACATTGCTTCCTTAGAGAAGTAGCTCCAGGCTGCCTAAACTCCATCCAACGTGGTGTTGCAAGAACAGGCAAACTCTCTTCCCCTTGTTGCTCGAGAAGGGCTTCCATTTGGCTCACAATCGATTTGAGCGCGTTTCAGATTGGCTGAATCCCCTTTCCCCGCATTGGAGAGCAGCCTCCCAGAGGAACAGGCTCCCCACCTATTTGAAAGAATCCAGGTTGCCAGTGAGGGCAGAGTCCATGAGGTCATCATCCTCCGTCCGCAAATAGGCCGGGCTGGGCCGGGCTGGCCGGTCGGACCCCAGGAGGGACAGCGAGGGGTCTGGGGCCGCGATGGGGGAGCGGGACCAGCTGTCTGCTTTCAAGGGGTGCGAGGAAGAGGTGGAGCAAGAGGAAGAGGACTTCTTCTTCTCCTTGTCTCGGTCCCGCTCCCTCTCTCTCTCCCTCTCCTTCTGTTTCTTCTTCTCCTTCTTGTGCTTCTTGTGCTTCTCCCCGGAGCTGATAGGCATGGAGCTCATGTACTCATGGGGGGGCTGCAGGGGGCGCAGCGCTTGGTCGTCGTCCGAGCTGGGGCTGTTCTGATGGGACTTCTCGGCCACGGAGCTGCTGCCGGACTCACTCTCGCTGTCGGGGTTCAGGGGGGTGTAGCCGGGCGAGCGGCTGTGGCTGGGGGAGCAGCGGTCGTGCTTGGGGGTGGAGGCGCTGAAGAGGGGCGAGCCGTAGGCCTTGGGGCCGGAGAGCTGGGACCTCATGGCTTCGCCCGAGCCCTCGCCTGGTTTCTGCAGGGTCACCTTGGCCTTGATGCTGGGGGAACCCCCATCCGGTTTGCTGATGATGATCTTGGCCACCCCGGTGCTGCTCACCACCCCGCTCTTGGAGTCCAGCGCCTTCTTGTCGCCTGACCCCACTCCGGACATGGACACCTTGGACTTGCTCTCCTTGTCCCCTTTGTCCCGCTTGCTCATGTACTCGCCCCCGTGCTTGGAGGAGGGAGGACCGATATTCGGAGGCAGCCCCCCGGCCCCCCCACAGCCCCCCTCCCCCCCCTCCTCGCCCCCGACCCCGCCGGTGCCCACCCCGTGCTTCAGCTTGTCAATGACCGCAGTGAGGGAGGGCTTCTTGTTGCGGCTGGGAGACTTGCCTTTGGCGTTGGGGTTGTTGTTCCCTCCCCCTCCTCCTCCTCCCCCACCCCCGTACTGGGACTGGGAGCCGGTGGAGAAGGACGAGGAGCTGGAGGAGGAAGAGGAAGAGCTGGAGGAGGAGGAGGAACTGGATGAAGACGACGAGGAGCCCGACGACGAAGTGCCCCCCATCTGCTGCTTCTGTGGTCCCATCCCGCCGCCAGAGGAAGTCTTGGAGCCGCTGCCCACCCCTCCGCCCCCCGAGCCCATGGGGGACTTGGCCTTGGAGGAGGGAGGGGTGCCGGGGACCTGCTGCTGCTGGAGCTTCATGGGGGAGGAGAGCTTGTCGGAGGCCCCCACGCCGCGGGAGTGTGAGGGGGAGATGTTGGGCTTGATGTTGGGGTTGATGAGAGACGCCGGTGGCTTTCCCCCCTGGGGTTTCATCTTGGCCCCCCCTCCTACCCCGCTGCCTGCCACCACCCCGGCCCCCGCCAGCCCGTGCTTGGTGATGGGCGAGGAGCCCGGCTTCCCCCCGCCCATGCCCTGGGATGAGCCCTTCGACTGAGAGCCGCTGCCTCCGCCGCCCCCCCCGCCACCTCCTCCGCCGCCGCCCGGCTTGGACCCGCCTCCCTGCCCCAGAGACCCGTCCGATTTGCTGCCCTTCATCTTCCCCGAAGAGGAGGAAGAGGAGGAGGAGTGGGAGTGGTGGCTCTTGCTGCCCCCGCCTCCCGCCACCCCCCCACCGCCCCCCCCGGCCGAGCTGCTGGAGGTGTACCCCCCGTGGGAAGAGGTCTTCCCGCCGGTCAGCGTGCCCTTCGGGATCTGGATGGTGATCTTGGGGATGGGGGGTGTGGCGCCCCCCGGGGGGGTTTGGGAACGACCTGAGCTGCCTGGAGACTTGGATCCCCCGCTTGCCCCCATGGATCCTCCCCCCGAACCCCCAATCCCGCTGGGGGGGGTGTAGGGCCGACCCCCCGAGCTGTGAGAGGGGGATTTTCCCTCAGGGTCCAGCTTCTTGCGCTTGGGGGGCTTATCCTTGGACTTGCCGTCGCTGGAGGGGGTCCGGCTGCGCTTGCCTTGCTTCCCTTCGGAGGAGCCCCCCGACACCCCGCCCAATCCAGACCCCCCCCCTCCTCCCCCATTCCCCTCCTTGCCCCCTCCTCGCATCAGCTGCTGCTGCTTCGCCTTGGCGTCGCTTTTGAAGTCGCCGCCCCCCCCGCCTCCCATCCCTATCATCAGGGGGCTCTGCCCCCCACCGGAGTGGGAGTCGGCCAGATCCGGAGCTGGCAAGGGGCCCCCCAAGAGGGGCTTTCCTCCTCCCCCGCTGCCCCCGAAAACCATGCTCATCTCGAAGGGGTCCTTCATGGAGGGGTCGGGCGTGCTGCGGCCGTGGGGCGTGGGGTTCTGGGGGGTGCCCGCCGGGGTGTGCTGCTGGCTGCCCCCCCCGAACCCCTTCACCAGATCCAGGTCGCCGTCGGCGCTGGGGGAACTGTCCTCGAAGTAGGCCTGGGGGAAGCCCGGGCCCGCCAGCAGCTCGGGGTTGAAATCCACAGTGTCAGGGAAGAAGTTATTGGAGGAGGAGTCGCTGTTGGGTGTCGCCGCCGTCGCGGCGTCGGCGATCAGGTCCACGGGGTCCGTGAAGGGATTCTCGTTGCTGCCGGCACTGAACAGGTCGGCCTCGAACACGGCGCTCCCCTGCCCCGAGCTGGAGGAGTCCCGGATGGGGGTGCCCAGGGCTCCCCCGTCGTCACCCCCGCCCAGGCTGTGATGGTGCTGCCCGTGGCCCCCGCCCCCCCCGGCCATCTTGCCCGCCTGCTCGGGGATGTCCGACAGGATCTCGTTGATGTCGGCGCCGATGCTGTCGGAGCTGGAGAGGCGCGCCATCCTGTTGGGGCCCGAAGCGGGGGGCTGCGGTGGCGGCACCTGCTGCTGCTGCTGCTGCTGCTGGGATTGAGACTGGGGGGGCCCCTGGGAGTGATACGGCACCCCCGGGCCGGTGGGCGGGGTGCCGCACTGGCTGGGGGCCGGCGTGATGCTGTGGGGGGTGTCCAGTCCGTCCCCGGGGAGGTTGACGTCGAAGATGGGGTTCTGGGAGGCGTCCACGTCCATGGAGAAGAGCTCCCGGTGGAAGTCGTCTTCCAGCTGGTGGTGCTGGTGGTGGTGGAGCGGCACCGGCAGGGAGCCCTGCGGCTTCAGGCCCATGGCGCCCCCCATCCCGCCGCCCTTGTCGGGGTTGCGCTGGCGCTTCTTCTTGGTCTTGCCGCCGCCGCCGCCGCCCCCCCCGCACGAGCCCCCGCCCATGATGTCGGTGCGGGGCGAGCCGGAGGAGTTCTGCCTCTCCAGGGGGCTGGAGCTGTAGAGGCTGGAGAAGTCCTGGGAGGGGTTGTCCTTCAGCAGGTTCATCAGCATGGGGTGGTTCTTGGTGTTGCTGGCCGGCGAGGAGGCCGGCGGCGGGGTGTGGTGAGGCTGGTGGCCCGCGGACGGGGGCGGCTGGGTGGGGCTGGAGCCCACGTTGCCCGTGATCTGCAGCAGGCTGGTGAGGATGGGGTTCTGGGTCACTTTGCTGAAATCGTCCCCGTGGCCCTGCTGTGGCGGCTGCTGCAGCTGCGGCTGCTGCTGGGCCCCTCCGGCCTGGCTCATCGGCTCTCCCCCAGGCCCCCGGCCCTCGTGTCTCTCCTTGAGCGCCAGGCCCATCCCGAAAAGGGTGCTAATGGGGCCCGGGAAGGAGGCTCCAGCTCCTCCTCCTCCCCCTGCTGCCCCGGCGCCGCTGCCCCCTCCGCCTGTGGGCGTGTTGCCCCCTCCGACCCCAGGGATGCCCATCAGATTGCCTCCCCCTCCTGTGCCCATGCCGTACCCGGGGCTGCCCGCGGGGGGCAGATTCTTCTTCACCATGTCCTCCACCGTCTCCGCGATCAGGGATAGCGCCGGGGTGTCGGCTTGGATGGTCTCTGCTTTCCGCCGGATGGCCCGCATGGTCACCGGGATCGACATGCACCTGGAAAGGGTTTTTTTTTTTGGGAGGGGTGGGGATAAGGGTAAAAGGGACAGGTCAGCACCAAAAAAAGGTCAAGCTGCTTTCCAAAACTCTGCAACAGAAAAACAGTACAGAATTCTGAAAGCCAGGCAATTTTGTTAGTTTGGCTGAAACAGCTTTGAGGTTTTTAACTTCACACCCTTAATTTTGTTTAGATCTGATATCCAATACAATTTCATTATTTATGCAGGGCTTGCAAACACTGAAAGGCCCAAGCTGACCAACACGCCAGAATCGGCTCGTACCTCTGAACCACCTTGGTGATGAAGTCATCAGTGCAGATGAGAGCGTCCGACAGGCCTTTGTACAGTTTACAGGAGACTTGCCGTGAGTCCAGCACCTCCATTACCACTGAGGGGCAGCAGAGAGACAGGTGAGTACATCCAGCAAAAAACAGGTGATCAATTAGACAGTTCTTGATAAAATGGCTGCTGAAGTCCAGCCGTTAAAATTACAGCCCAGCTGGCCAGATTTATTCTGCCACTTTTAAAAAAATAGTTGAAGGGGAAAAATGAGCTGGTTTTGGAGCAGTTTTAATAAAAGGCAGCCAAAATAATCCAATACGTACGAGCTTTTGCGGGCCTTGACTATTACGTTATTAACGTCACACACAGATCTAAGTGGCACAGAATCGCGGTGTGCATGACCATATAACAGCAGGGAGACGGGGGAGAGGAGCGAGGATCTTGGGGAGGTGGGGAAGGTAATTGTTCTTTATTACCGCAGACCAGGGACTCGTTGACAGGGTGCTGGAAGGACACGCTGAAACTGGAGTCCGTCAGGGGACACACCTCAAACTGCAGCAGTCCCGGGGTGTCTGAGCGAGAGAGAGAAAGCGAGAGGGAGTGAGAGCGGAGACAGAGCAGGGAGACCGGGAGAATCATCTGTGAAGTGGAGAACGTCTGTCTCGTTGGAAAATATTTCACTTCATTTTTAGTCATTACATTTAATCTACATAGTGCTTTTATCTGAATTACTTTTAATGAATTAATCTGATCTACTTTTAACTTCCCTGTAGCAGAATGTGTGTATCGGCATTGTTTCACTCTCAGGTTTTCCTAATAAATAGAATCTGTTCTGATTACAACTGTAAACTGTACTTGGGTTTGGCAGTACAGATACTCATCACTCACAGCAATGAAGTGAACTGAACTGGGAGAGAAAGTGCATGGAAAGTGAATCTGAGAGACGCAGGCTTGAGACTGGGACACTAAGGCACTGCAGAGCTAGATTCTTAAAGGACAGCTGGGTGCAGTGTGAGAGAGGGGGGTACCCACCTTCCTTGAGGACTGTGCGCTTTACACAGCTCCCAATGAGCGTGTTGTAGGCCGCCTGGTGCCTGATGATGTCCAGCAGGGCAGGGACTTGGGCTGGGTGGCGGAACGGGACCTTGGTCACCAGCGCCCCCTGCAGGCACCTCCCGTCCTGCACAGGGGCGTCCCGGTTCAGGAAGTAACAGTGCTGCTGCCCAGGCAGAGACTGAAGCACGAAAGGGAGGAGGGAGGGAGAGTGAGCAAGGAGCGGACAAGGATGACAGCTGGTTAAAAGGGAGGAATGGCTTTTGTTCACACCAAACCAATAAAATCAAGGCGGCAAGGACAGAAATCGGCACAGGCAAGTGGCCGGGTAAAGAGCGATTTTGAAACACCACTGTACAAGGCTTGAGAGAAAAACACAGCCCCAGCCCCACACACAGACACAGACAGGCGAGCACACAGTTATACCCACTGCATAGAAGCGCATGTTGTGAGCGAGCGGGGGCAGGGCTCCCCCCCCTTCCTCCTGTAGCTGGCTCTGGGTGATGAGCTCATAGAGGGGCGCCAGAGGTGGGGCTGTCTCGAACAGGGGGATCCCTGTGGAGCACAGAGGGGGGTGGGGGAACAGGAAAAAGGTTACCACCGGGGCGGAGCCAGAGCCCCCAGGCCAGCACCTAGAGCCGATCGCTATCACTCCACCAGCATAGGGGAGTCGGAGGAAGCCTCCGTCTGTCTTCTCCTGCTGGAGTCAAGCTGCTCTCCCAACCCTAACATTCATCCCATCTAGTGATCTGAGGGCCTCACTCAGACCCTGCTTGAAGGATCGCAGCGAACAGCATGTTCTTCAGCCATTTCACTCCGAAATTGAATTGAATTACGTCGATTGACATGATGCACTTCAAACTATTCTTATGCTAAACCACGTGATTGATGGGGGGAGTCGAGCGACCATCACTTCGATACTTCAGGTTTCTAGAACAGCTGCTAGATAGCGTATGATTATTGATTTGGAGCACTTAGAGTTGATCGCAGGTATGTTGTTTCAGCTCATTTTTCGTGGTCACTAGCGTTTCCCTTCTTCGTAGGCCCTAACAATTTCGTAGGCCCTAGGCACTGTGAAATCCGGCACTGCTTGGCAGCCAGACCTCTCCGGGAAGTGGTGCTTAGGCTGATGTTCATTCTCATGCCTGCGGTCTTACACCCACACCACTAGGCCAAAAATCCCTCCCAGTATGCCACTTTAACTGGAATCAACAGCACTTTCCCAAGGGCACCCCCTCCTCCAAGCCTGGCATGTGTCTGTAACTTGTATCAATCTGTGAGGCAAGAACACTGCCCTGGCCTGTAAGTGCCCACGGTGCTCTTCTGCTGCAGAAGCAGAAGGCCCGGCCGCTGTAACCTCACTCGAGAGGAAGGAAATTTGCACGGACAATCACAAAAGGTCAAAGGGCTGGAGTGGGCCCATGCTGGCTGTGTGGTGTGCCCACCCCCTCCCCAGGCCAGGCTCACCGGTGGCGTTGCCCATCCTGTGGATGAAGGACAGGGAGAAGGGCAGGGGCCGCTGCAGCTTGAGGAAGAAGCAGGCGGGCAGGTCCACGCAGTTGGAGTTGGTGACGGAGGAGAAGGAGGGAGTCCTGAGGAGCGCAGGAGAGAGGGCGACAGTGAGGGTGGTCCTGCGACAAGATGTTCACACCTGCCACACTCCAGCAGGGACAGGCCCGCTCACACTGCAGAGCAACAAGAACTGGAAAGTAGGCATTGCAACCCGTTGATTAAAATGCCTCTCCCTCTTTGCCCATAGGTGCAAGAATTCTTTTGTCCTTCACCTTGCATATCCACTCGATTTGCACAGTCACCAGTGGCTCTTAAAGACTTGGTGCTCCAGGAAGCACAGAGCCTTGGCTGACAAACCCCAGCGCTCACCCCTTTCCCCTCAGTGGCGCTGTGCCAGCCGTGAACCCACACCGGACTGACAGTGTGCGCCAGGCTTGACCCCGACACGCGGGGCTGCAGAGCTCAGCCGAGCCGCTGTGTCCCCGACGACGCGAGCGCGCACCCCGCGCTTTGACACCGTTCTACGCACTCCCACATGCTGGCGAGTGTCTCCGTGCCGACGGACACCTAGACAGACCCACCCCTTGTTGTCCACTGGGTGGGTGCCGGTGATGAGAGGGGCAATGGGCAGCTTGTACACGGAGGAGGTCCCTTCGATCGTCACGGACACACCCACGCCCAGGTTGCGCGGCACTGCGGGAGACAGACAGACACAGGGTGAGCGAGACAAGACTGTGAGCCGGAAGTCACTGGTTTATACTTCTACCCAAAAGGACACAAGCAGCAGTCGTTCCAGTCACTCCAGGGGGTTGGGGCTAGGGTTCATCAGCTGGGACTCTCAGTGTCCCTGCAAACAGCAACCTCTGCCAGGTGCCTGCAGCCTAGCAGTGATGTCAGGGAAGGATGTGCCCCTCGTCCAGTCAGAGCTAACTCTCCTGTTAGCAGCTGTGGAGCCGGCAGCACATGTGTCACATGATCCGTGGCTTGAGGGGTCTGCTCTTTCTTACTCTGCCTACATGAGACACATTTGTCGATTCCAACCGAGGTGGATAATTACCAGAAAGTAACTGGAGATGCTAAATGTCAAAACAAAAATGTAAGAGGTTCCAAACCGATAGCCAGCCTAAAAGTCTCTGCAGACAGAGGGCAGGGAGTTACCTTAGCGTAGGCTTAAGAGCTCTGATTGGCTACAGTCCTTCAAGACCAACATGTAGCAGCTGGGCCTGTCACAGTCAGGTTAAGGAAAAGAGCTAGATCTAGTTACACGAATGAGGTCAGAAGACAGCAGTCAGTCAGGATTATAATTAGAGGTAGGAGTCAGGCCTTTAGGATTTAGGGGCAGGAAGCATTCAGGATGCAAGGGTTTAGAGGCAGGATGCAGTTTTGAGAATCGAAAGGACAAAGGGCGTGCGGAGTTCTGGAGTTCAGAGGGAGCGTGTCAGTCAGAGGCTTTTGGAGTCTGACCGTTGGAGTCGATAAGGTTCAGCAGAGCGCCGGTCTCCTCCTCAAACACATCATAGGGCGAAACATAGCACTGCAGAGTGACGAGGTGACCTGTACAGAAAGAGGACAGTAAGTCAGCACCAGGCATGGGCCACGGTGATGTTTTAGGTATCTGCATGTGGGTGCATCAGTAGGACAGCTCTAGTTCTTTGTCCCTACTGGGTTATCCGCTTATAGCTAGTTGTGCCATCTTCGGTGCTCAGATCAGAACGTGCCCACTGTGAACGTGTGCATCAGTAGCTGTGGTTCAATCGTGTGCTGTGTACCTCCGCTCCGGGCAGTCACCAATCCCACGCTGCCGTGCAGGATGGTCTCCACAGTGTTGGCGTTAGTGGCTAACCTGCAACATGGAGAGAAGAGGGAGAAGACTGGAACACACAATATTCAACAACGTGACACAGCAGCCAGAGTGTGCCAGTATGCTCACCACACACCAGCTCTCAGTGGAGAGGAGAACAGAGTGAGGAAGGCTAGGGATTATTAGGAGACCATGATTGGTAAAAGCCAGGGGGAAATTTGTCCAGGACGCCGGGGCAACACCCCTACTCCTTTCAAGAAACACCCTGGCATTTAATGACCACAGAGTCAGGACCTCAGTTTTAGGTCTCATCCAAATTAGGGCACCTTATTTGCAGTAGAGTGTCCCCGTCACTATACTGGGGCATTAGGACCCACACAGGTCACAGGGTGAGTACCCCCTACTAGTACCACTAACACCTTTTCCAGCAGCAGTCTCAGCTCTCCCTGGAGTCTCCCATCCAGGTACTGGCTAGGCTCACACCTGGTGAGCTTCAGTGGGTTGCCAGCTGTGAGCTGCAGGGGGATTTAGGTGCTCGTGTGATATTATTGCAGGCTTGCATAATCTTGCAAAGCCTGGCTGACCAGCACCTTCTCCGCACAGAAGCCTCACCTGAACATGTGCATCATCTTGGTGAGGTCCATTTCAAGAGACTGCAGGGCAAGGTACATCTTCGTCTTCAGCTTGCTGCAGCGGGAGAGATTGGGAGAAAGATCAGGGAGGAAGGGGGAGGTGGTATATCGTGGAGGAATTGAAAAAAGAGATTTATAGGGAGTGAGAGTGTGGAGAGGGATTTAGAGAGAGGAAAGCAAAATGAGAAATGAGTAAAGGAGAAGGAGAGATAGGAACAGAGAGAAAGGGAAGGAAAAAAGAAAAAGAGAGAAAATGGAGACTTATGTAAAATGAGTTGGGTGCAAAACCCTTTTGAAATGAGTCGAAGACACATACATGCAGGTACAGACTCTGTGGCCCAGTTACAGGTAGCACCCAGTACAAGGAAGGCAGTGGTCCTGTAAGCCACAGGTGTGCAGGCAGGCAGGCAGACATGGCCTGCTGCTGTGAGTATGAGGGCTGAACACACTTACTTGTCTCCAGGAAGCTTATACAGGTTCACCAGACCCTTCAGGTGCTTGGAAAACTCTTCAAAATTCCTCTCCCTGTTGGGAGGGACAAACAATTTGTTAAGGGAAAAGAAAGGCTGTTTCAAATGGAAAAAGGACGAGGAGTACATTCTGTGTACGTTGTGATGAAGAAAATACCGCAGGCCCCCCAACAGACAGGGTCTGCACACTCCGATTACAGGAAAAGGCAAAAAATCATATAAGAGGAAAATGAGGATGGAAGAAAAAAGGCTATATTTTGAACCAGTCTTTAATTGCTGAAGATATCTACTGTCTAGATTTCTTCGTACGGAGAGCCAAGTGTTAAAGCAATCAGCCGTTCTGAGCTGAGCGAGTACAAAACAAAACAGATCATTGGAGATTCCACATTTGTAAAAAAATAACTCCTGACTTTTTGCACTGACTGACTGAACTGCAGAAGTTATGAAATTCAGGACACTTCATAGTTTGTAGTCAGTTAACTGAACCCAGGATCTCATCCAGTCAATCACTCTGTTTCCTGAATGAAGCCAAAGTATCGGCTTCAACTGCATGGCTAGGTAGCTTGTTCCAGACTCCCACAGAAAAGGGAGCAATGATCTTGGTCTGCAGGGAAGCATCATGCAGTGAGTGGCAGTGTTGCTCACTGTTGCCCAGTGTTGTGCTAAGGCAGTGCGTACCTGAGGTGCTGGACCAACTCTGGGCAGCTCTGAAACACAAAAGAGAGAGACAGAAGAACATCAGTCCATTAGCAGCAGGTTCACTAATAAAAACTGGCCAGTCTGCTGTGCCCAGTTTCCACTGCGAGACAAATCTCTGAGCACTCTAGAAGGGCACATCGGAACCTCTATATCCCTCCCTGAGGCTCTCGAGCTGCATCTCCTCTCTCCACTGGACGCTGCATTATCAGCCAGCTCAGAAGACGTGACCAGCCAGCGGGCGTGCGACTGGCCGGCCCGTCCTCAACGGTCAGCGAAAGAACAGACGCCGTGCCCCCCCCCCCCACCCCCCACCCCCCAACTCACCGCGGGGTTCTCCCCGTGATGCGCCACCTTGACATCCACCAGCTGCCCCCCCGAGTCCAGCTGCACCTCCACGTAGAACATGTCCGAGGTGATGTAGCACTCTGTCCCCGAGGGGCTCAGGTGGGAACCCAGCCTGAGGAACAAGCAGACGGGCATCAGATACGAGACGGACGAGGAGCGGGAGGACACTGGCAGAGAAAGAGCACCTTGGCCGTGGTCTGGGCATGCCACCGGCACCGCATGGTCCCCGTTTCATAGTGCATCTGTGCCCTGATTTGGGGGGCTCTGCTCAGTGCCTAAAGGGTCACTGTTCATTCTCTTTCTCTGCTTAGGAGTTTCAAGCATGCCAGAAATTAAAATGCAAAGCTTCCATTTAGCAAAACCGATTTTTTGCAACTAAAGATCTAGGCAAATGAAAATCATCATTCATTTGATCGTCATTCATATCGATTAGAAGACTAATGCCACCTTTAGCAATGATGCGCCAAACCAAGGCTAAACTCCAACCCAGGTGAGCCAGCACAGCCTACCCAGCGTGGTGTGGGAGCTTATCCAAGCTGTGGCACATGCCAACATACATTATACCTTCCAATTACTATCCGCATAACCTTACTTTTATTACATAAAAGGTGTGAAAGCTTGAAATTTCTAATTTATCGTTATCAGAGCAAATAGATATCACTTGTGTATACGCCCGAAACATAGATTGTCATAGATCTAAGACTAAGTTGTCTCTGCTGTTGGAGGTGAAAACTGCTGTGGATTCATCGTTTCACTCTGCACAAAAGCCCAGCTGTGTGCCAGCCACACCTGGCGCAGATGTGCTGCAGAGCCAGGGCGGCGCGTGGCTTACCCGTTCTGCCGAGCGATCGACTCCAGGCGGTCTGTCATGGCGGGCAGAGAGGACACTGGGAGGACGAGAGAAGTCGGGAGAGGGAGAGACCGGGTTACTAAAGCTCGGCGGAGCAGAGAGAACGTGGGGCAGCACAGCAGCTGCTGACCTGCCTCACACCAGCCACCCCGACCCCCGGATCAGTTCGTCACCTCTGCCCACTCTTCCTTCTCCGATAGCAAACCCACTCTCGCCCGAAGAAGGCTAACGTCGAGCAGTTCTTTTCCAGTCCAGGCACCCAGATTTTACCTGGACCTCACTAGGAAGAGATGCAGAGCTATAGAAGGTAAAGGGAGTCTGCCAGTGTGGGCTGTCCCTCCTTCACAGCGTGTGGTGTGACTAATGGACTCCATTTCCTTGGCAAGTCTGAATACCTCCTTTACAGCTCTGAGGAATTCCAGAGATATAAACATCTTTTTCAAAACTCTTTAAATATCGTAAGCTTGGAAAGAAGGAATTCTGAGATGGCAGATGAAGGAATTTACACAGGTGCACGGCACTCTGCTTGACCCACCACGCCCTGCCAGGGTCCGCTTCTGGGCACTGTTCTGTGCAATGCCAGCTGTACAGTAACTTGTACCGCTGCCCTGATCAGCTCCACACAATCAGCCCTCCCCCACACCCCAATCCCCTCACCTTTCAGGGCTCTCTGCAGCGTCTCCAGGCAGGTGAGCAGGAGCTGGTGTCCCCCAGCGTTCAACACATTGCGCTTCTCCTGGGTGGCGGGAGAAAGAGAGATTGAAGGCCTATTCAATGCACACAATACCCCTGTAATACACACCCCCTGACTGCACTAGCATGACCTTCGCCCTTCTGTACCAAGTTCTGTACCAAGTCCTCCCAACATTTCGGCCTGACTGGGCTCAGCCAGGGCTGACCCCCCCAAGAGCAGCGGGTCCTGAGCCCTCTATCTCCCCCACACTGCTCTCCCCATCCTGCCCCATCCCTCTTCCCTCTCCTTGCTCCTGCTCTCACAATTTTCTCTTATTTGATCTGAATTCTAAGATACAACTTTTGCTTTTTCAACGTCTAGTTTATATCCAGATATACAATCATATTTCTCCAGGAGGGCCTCAAAAAGAAACTGGCTAACCACAATCTAATAACAGTAATAACTGTACAAACTGTAATATATATAATAGAATTATACTAATACTCGTCCAGACTAACCAAAATTGCTCTTATCTTTTGAGCACTGGTGTTTTGTACTGTGAAGAGAATGTCTAATGTTGTCAAGAGTTTGTTTATTCAGAATAAATCCCTTTAGATCTAAATTCATTAACAGAGAGAATATTTTGTCCAATCTTCAGGACATGATTGATGCGATAGTCCACATTGAGCAGGGAGCTCTGGAGGACATGTCCAATCTTCAGGACATGATTGATGCGATAGTCCACATTGAGCAGGGAGCTCTGGAGGACATGTCCAATCTTCAGGACATGATTGATGCGATAGTCCACATTGAGCAGGGAGCTCTGGAGGAAAGACGCACATCTAGCCTGGCCTTTCTTTTCTTTGGAGATTGACTTGAAATAATGGTTTCCTCTCAGGAAGGGGGCAGGTCTTCTCGGGCGCCCTCTCTCTGCCCCCACCCCCCCGCATGTCCTGGTGCCTTTGTGAGCTCCACCCTCCTCTCCCTCACTCACCATAGCCTGCCGCACCACCTTGCTGGTCTCCTGCCATGGCCGGGAGGCGCAGTGTTTGGCATGAAGCCTCTCCAGTAGGGCACTGACTCTGCTCTGCTTCTCTGCCTCTGAAGGGCGCAGAGGGCACAGGGTTAGGAAGACACACAGAGCACTCTCACAGGGAACAGGGCAACACACACAGACACAGAGCACTCTCACAGGGAACAGGGCAACACACACAGACACAGAGCACTCTCACAGGGAACAGGGCAACACACACACAGAGCACTCTCACAGGGAACAGGGCAACACACACAGAGCACTCTCACAGGGAACAGGGCAACACACACACACAGAGCACTCTCACAGGGAACAGGGCAACACACACACAGAGCACTCTCACAGGGAACAGGGCAACACACACACACAGAGCACTCTCACAGGGAACAGGGCAACACACACACACACAAAGCACTCTCACAGGGAACAGGGCAACACACACACACAGAGTACTCTCACAGGGAACAGAGCAACACACACACAGAGCACTCTCACAGGGAACGGGGCAACACACACACACAGAGCGCTCTCACAGGGAACGGGGCAACACACACACACACAGAGCACTCTCACAGGGAACGGGGCAACACACACACACAGAGCACTCTCACAGGGAACTGGGCAACACACACACACACAGCACTCTCACAGGGAACAGAGCAACACACACACACACAGAGCACTCTCACAGGGAACAGAGCAACACACACACACAGAGCACTCTCACAGGGAACAGGGCAACACACACACACAGAGCACTCTCACAGGGAACAGGGCAACACACACACACAGAGCATTATCACAGGGAACGGGGCAACACACACACACAGAGCACTCTCACAGGGAACGGGGCAACACACACACACAGAGCACTCTCACAGGGAACGGGGCAACACACACACAGAGCATTATCACAGGGAACGGGGCAACACACACACACACACACAGAGCACTCTCACAGGGAACAGGGCAACACACACACAGAGCACTGTCCCAGGGAACAGGGCAACACACACAGCTAGGCATTTGGTACACAAGGCTACACAAAACTGACAAAGTTATCTCAGAGGAAGAACAACAGGTATACTGCATACAGCTGTAAAAGCTGCGGCAACCCACTGACACGGACCCCAGAACTCCACATGCAGGGCGATTTACAGCATTACGGAACTGCAGATCAAAGAGCTTTCAAGTAGGGTTTCAGGACCACCTCAGCACGATGTAACACTGTTATAATTAAGGGTATGTCTCAGAGCAGCGATCAGCCAAGATATGCGTAGATCCAAATGGAAAGCAAACACGCCTGACTGCAAAATGTAATCAAAAACTCAAAAAGGGGGAGGAGAGCGTCTTATTTTATTTTTTGTAATTTCAATAATTCAATGACTCTTTTCTTTGAAAACGAAAAAGGCGAAAAGGTATATAGAGGTGATTTTCACTGGCACCGGTCCAACCCCTGGCGCTCCATTCATAATTACTAAATAATATTCTCAAGATCTCAACGCCCCACAGTAACAGATCAGCGAGAACGCGATCCCGTAGCTCTGCCGATCTGCTGTCGACCCCCGATTTCCCCCGTGAGCACGTCATTACCTGTCCCCTCCTCGGGTCTGGGACGATCCCCGATCGTAGGGGGCCCAACGGTCGGTGCCCCGGGCCCGAGTTCTCTCGCTGGGCTACAACCCGATATAACAACACCAGAAACCGCCGCCATTTTCAATATAAAAATCTTCCGTCGCGCAGGGTAGAGTTTCCGACAAGACTGCCGGGGGCGGGGGGGGCGCGGGGTTGTGGCGTCATCAGGAGGCGACTCGGACCGAGCAAACGAGGGTGGAGGTGCTGTTAACTGCGGATCAATCGTTTTTCTGCTTTGAAGGACTTTTCTTCAAGAAGCCCCCGGCGACGATAAGGACGTGGCAGATTTTATAAATAAAATCTAATCTGTGTTGAAAGCCATTGCAGATGCTGCTGCTGTTAGTTCTAAAATAATAAAGGCGGAGCTGCAGATCCAAAGATATACTCTGCGTGTGCTATCCGATGCAGTCTGGTTTCTTACTGGGGATCCGGCCGGGCATCCCCCAACAACCTCGAGAAACGTGGCTGAAACCTGCCTCCGGTCCGAAGTAGTTTCAACTTTTCATTTGTTCTTCAGGTGCGTTGGTTGTGTAGAATACAACGTACTAGCAAACGTTACGTGCTTGGTCTTCTGAGCGTTACAAGCGCCAAGAAGTTCTGCAGAGAGTTTTGTTCAAAGAGTAATGATTTACCTATAGAACAGGAAGAATTAAATGACAAGAGCACAACGGATAATGCATCAATATATATAATATTGCGTAATAAAAATGTAATAAAAGTACCGTACAATGTAAGTTCAGCTGACTTTTATCGGCGTTTGCGTATTTAAAAAACGCCTCTCTCTGGTACCTTCTTAATTTAAAAGCACAAAGTGTTTATGGATTGCGTAATTGATTATTTATATGTAATAAACATTTGTGCTGTACGTTCCATCAGTTACGGACGTCTAAAAGCAAATAGTGTTTTACTAGTAACGTGGTTTCGTGTTGTGGAAGACGTTACGTATACCCACTGATAGCCTACGTAATTTATAAAACGATTTCGAGCACAAGGAGGTTCTGCTGTCCGTTTAAAGATTAACACGTGAGCTGGTTACATCTGTGCATGGTTTGTTATAAGGGCGAACAAGTTCCCGTTTTAAAAAACTTGCACCTCAGTGCATTTGAACTTTTTACAACCTGTGGAGTTTCTCCGGTCTCTTCGTGACGCGCCACCTAGAGGTTAATTGGTGGCACTGCAGCCCGTGAGAGGATAAGGGCGGAGCGTCGCTCTGGAGAGGCTGTTGCCTGGTGACGACGAAGATTGACAGCAAGTGAGACTTCCGGCTTCGGCTTGGGGGAGAGAGAGCGAGGACAGAAGCTCAACCTGCTAGAAGGAGCCACAATGGCGTCTGTCCTCTCGTCTTAGCAACAGGGGCAGTGGGTGTTCTAAATCCGCAAACATCGCCCTCAATACAGGCCTGTTAGACTCTCAAGGCCGTTCAAAATAAACTAGAACATCTGCTGCACACGAATATACTGTCATTTCTGACCAATATCAAATATAAAGAGATTAAAAGATTGTCTATATAAAACCGAACATGTAAACAGTACCAACCGGTTCAAGTTTTCATTTTCAGTTTTGTGAAACAATATCGCCCATTCATCATGGATTATGCCTGTTTCCGAACTCCAAGACCGTAAACTGAAGGAATCAAGGCACCTTCCCTGAAGCCTGCTACAGGGCGAGGGGGATAACGAAAAGAGGTGTTGTTTTTTTTCTTTTTGTTTTTACAAAAGAAAAAATAACAGCACAAGTAAAACTGAGAAACGAGGAGAGAGACAGCACGATTGTAACGACTTCATTTAAAACCAAACCTCTGCTTGATTTAATCAGCTATGAAACTACACGCTCATCCGCCTATTATGTCTATTTTTCGTTTTGTTTCTTCGTAAAACGATTTTCTTTCCTTTGAAGGAAAACCAAAACGGCGGACCCAAGCCGCGCTGACCTAGCCGGAATGAACTCGGATTAAGCGTTCGGGACGGAGAACACGATCTGAATTTTTGTTTTTATTGAATCTTTTTTTTTGTTCTGGTGCTTTTTTAGGTACTATTCGCCCTTTAATGCATCGCCTCGGCTGCAGAGGCCCGCATTTGGGAGAAGCGCCGCCGCTAGCGTGAGGAATGCCCGGTTCAGACAGACAACATGGGTCGACCAGGAGGAAGCCGGATCCCAGCGCCAGCGTTTCACTACCGCTCCAGCCGCCGGCGGGCGGCGGCAGCAACAGCGGGGCCTTCCAGCACCTGCTCCCGCCGCACTCCAGCGCCCAGGCGGGCAGCGTGACGGGGAAGGACGGGAAGCTCATCGCGTCGTCTTCCTCCTCCTCCTCCTCCAAGCGCCGGCGGCACAAGTCCTCCAAGCACGGCCGCGAGTCCTCCTCCTCCTCCTCCTCGGCGCTGGGCCAGGGCCCGGCCGCTGCGTTTGCCACCCTGGGCCCGGCGGCGGCGGCTGCAGCGCCTCCAGCCGTGAGCGCCATCAAGCCGCTGGTGGAGTATGACGACATCAGCTCCGACTCCGACACCTTCTCGGACCCGCCGGCGGCGAGGTCGGCGGTGGACCGGCGAGGCGGGGAGCGCCTGGACGGCGGCTCGGACTACGGTAAAGGGGGCGGGGGCAGCGGCGGGGTGTCCGGGGAGAGCCGGGGACACAAGCACAGGCACCCCCGCAAGAAGTCCAAGGACCCTCACAAAGTGAAGGACTCGGGGGGTGGTGGTGGGGGGGGAGGAGGAGGAGGAGGGGGGAGCTCGAAGAAGAAGAGCAGCCGGGACAGAGAGAAAGGGACGTCGGGGAAGAGCGGGAAGGAGAAGACATCTGCTTCGGCCTCGGCCCCCTTCAGCCCCGGCTCCACCAGGCTGGGTCTGCTGGAGGGGGAGGTGGGGGCCAAGCTGGCGTCGTCGTCGCTGCCCTCCTCCGCGGCCCAGGCCCTGCTGGGGACCGGGACCAGCACGGCCTCCTCCTCCTCTTCCTCGCGGAGCAAGGACGGCGGCGGCGGCGGCGGCGGCAGGTCGGGCAAGTCCCGCAAGGAGAAGCTGCAGCGGCGCGGGGAGCGGGGGGAGTCCCGCGGCTCGTCGCAGAAGGACCGCCGCAAGTCCTCCAAGAGCTACAAGGCCAGCCCCAAGGGCAAGCCCTCGTCCCGGGGCGCCGGCGCCGGCGGGAGGAAGCAGGCGGCCGCCCCGCAGTCCCCCAGCCCCAAGCGGGGGGCCAACGACAGCCCCCCCGGCGGGGGGTACGGCCCGGACGGAGGGGAGGACGCCTACCACCACCATCACCACCACCACCGGCGGCGGGCCCCCCCGCCGCAGAGCCCCAGCCCCTACCGGGACTCGGGGCGCCGCAGCCGGCAGCGCTCCGACAGCCCCTACGGTAGCCGCCACCGCTCCTCCAGCTACGAGAGGGACAGCAGCCCCTACCCCAGCAGGAGGCGCTCTTCCGTCAGCCCCTACGGCAACCGCCGCTCCTCCAGCGCCAGCCCCGTGTCACGGTGAGTCCCGCGCCACGCTTCTGGGGGCTTCTGGGGTTCGAGGGGGCAGGGGGGTGAGGGTCACTGGTGACCCGAGAATTCAGGTTGGAATTTGTGGTGAAGAAGGGGGTTAGAGGCTCGGATTGGATCCGACCCCCATTCTCTTGAGTCCTTCTCCGGCCTGCCAGGTCCTGTGCTCTGCCCCATGATGGAGGGCAGATTGACCCTAACTCTCCGGCCACCCGTCAACTCCAAGAAGGGAACTCCAGCCATCAGGGCTGCCAGATCCCCATAATATTTGGGAAAAGGGCTCCTTCCTACAGGAGAGCTGCTGATGACATTATTGGTGTGTCTTAAGTTCTCAAGAGGATGTAGAGTAGACCAAACGGATGTATATCAGTTTACCGACATGAAATGAGTGTGTATACTGAGCTGATGTGTAAATCTAGGGTGTGTTGTCTACTTTTGTAGCTTCTGAAGGCTCAAAAAGGCCTTCAGAGCGTTCTGCACACAGGAGCGCAAGGTTTCGGAAGCCCCTGTATGGGGCTGGGGCAAAGTGTGGATTTGTAATCCTGGGCGCAATTTCTTCCTCATTTGCCCACAGCAGCTGTCTGTTTCCTGAGGTAGGCCAGAGCAGCAGCGGCTCTTCCCTGACAGTGTTTCACTTTTCTTGTTTGGGGCTGTAAGTGAAAGCACCAGCACAGCGCTTCAGTAATTTCGGAGGAAGCAGTGTGCTGCACAGAGCTGGAAGATGCAAAACGGCAAGACCAGCGTTCTGCTCACCAAGCGTTGCAGTGCCGGTCCTCTTTCTCATGTGAAAGTGTCGTGTGCTCACTCAAGATGGCGGCAGGCCATCAGTGGTTGCATCTAGATTGTGGTTTTTTCAGTTGTTCAAGTTGTGCTTTCAGCCTTTTCTCCATCTCGAAGCAGCCGGGAAAGGATGCCAAAATGCCTAAGAACTCTGACTAAAAGGCAGAGCTAATAACAAACTTGTAATATTGATGACTGGCATGCTGTAGTTCCCTTTGATCAGTGCTAGCAATCAAAACTGTGATAGTGTTATTCTCTGTAAGGGTCTAAACTTGGGGTAGTTTTGTTTTGAGTAAAGAGCTGCTTAGATCTGTTAAACAAAACTGCATGCAAATTAGTCAGCTCAATTCATTTCTTCAAGCACTCGTGTTGAGGGCAGCCTGGTGGGGCAGTGGTGAGCATCACTTCCTTGCAAGTGCTGGGGCCCGGGGGTCAATTCCAGACCTGGGGTGCAGTCTGCATGGGAGGGTATGGGAGGGTATGTTCTCCCCTCTGGGGGCTCCGATTTCCTCCCACGGTCCAAAGACATACCGGTAGGTTCATTGGCTTCTGTAAAAAAAAAAATGACCCTGGCGTGAGTTTGTGCATGTATGTTTGTGAATGTGTGCCCTGTGATGAAAGTGATGAACTGTGACTAACAGTCCACTGCTCCACGTGCCTTAATGTCTTTTTCTCCAGTTTTCTGTTTTTGGCAGACGATGTGTATCAGTGGGGAGAAATGAGGAATAGCCACAGCCTAACAGGGATGACTCTGTGGCCTGTAAGTTGGGGACCTGTAGAGTCTGTCTCCCTGCCCTGTTGCCCTTTGTTGCAAAATAAATTCCAGCTCAAAAGAGATGCTGGTTTAGGTCTGTGAGTCTCAAACTGAACCTTGAACAGAGAGCAGGCGGGGGATGGGTGTCGAGCTAGATAAAAATTCGAAAGTGAACAAATAGCCTGGGTCAGAGATACAGAGACTGGTTAGTCATTAACCTGACTGTTCTGTCTCCTACTGCAGTGCTGGAAGTCTTTCCCCGTGTCTCTGACTTGGGTCTGAACTGGAGACTCTTGGCAAGATGTACCCAGAGGTGGTAGACTGTTGTATTCTCCATTTGCTTGTAGGACCTTGCTTCATAAGAACCATTGTAACTGAGCAACTAGACGAAATGTGGGGAGTAGCATTCTCCCTTTATCTGCTGGTCTTTGGTCTCACTAATACAGTTAAGCTAGAGGTGTCTTTGAAGACCTTAAAACAGCATTTATATTTCAGCGGGATTGCTGAATGTTGCTGTACAGATTGCTGTAGGAGAAGCTGCTTTTCCACAGAACAGGTTCCTTGGCAGTTGAAGGTGGGGGCAGAGTTTTAGAGTTGCACAGGCCTTAGAATGCAGTGATTCATTCATGTAGGGATTTAAATGATCACATACCTGTGCTTATAATTGCCTGGGAATTTATGCTGGAGGGTTTGCAGTAGCACGACCTATAACGATGCAGACAAGATCTAGATTTTTAAGAAAATCACCGGAATGCTTTGTGAAGCTCATGCGAGAAATGGACCAGTTTTAAACACTGGTAGATTTTAAGCACTTTACCTGTCGCTTACCTGCTTGGTAAAGAGTAACATGTGCAGACACGCCCCTCCGACACGCCCACCTGCAGAACTAGTTGTCATTGGACATAGGATAGTGAGCTCTGATTGGAGGAGCAACGCGTCTCTTACCCGTGTTCTTGCCAGCTCACAGACACCCACAGCGTCACGGGAGCCGCAAGGTTGGGAGAGAGACTGTGTGGTAAAAATCCAGCCCACCCCCTGGTGGCAGTCAGGTCATGATTTTCCGCTTCCTAGGGAATTGTAGTCCGAAACTAAAAGACTGATGAAATGGTAACTTCCTTCTGAAATAGTGGAAAGATTTAATACATCCTTTTTGGGTATTTTGTTTTGACTCCTTTCCAGCAGACTCCTTAGTGCGATCCTGTGTGCACAGTTGTGTTGTGCTCGTTGTGTGTTTGGAGGAGCCAGGCTCCCTAATGGGTTTGGCCTGATCTGGTCTCCCAGGAGTCTGCTGTGGAATGAGTGGCCCCTGTGGCCCAGCAGACCTGCTGGGGTTCAGCTACGGCTTTTCTTCCTCAGTCACTGCCCTGGGGCACAGGTCTATGCTGATGACGGGCCGAAATTTACAGGGATCATCCAGTAGAGACTACTGGGCTGTGCAGTGTGCCTGGTGACCAGAGAAGGAAGATAGCTGCTGTTTTCTTTAAGTGCTGTTAGCAAAAGATTAAGTCTAGGGTTGTGTCCTGGTAAGAAAAGAAAAAAGTGCAAGGTGACAGTGGCACCTAAGACACATTTGTGTCGGAAAACGTTTCTGTAATTCTAAACCAGGTTCAGATGCCTAGAACTGTTTAGTATTTTGAAAAGAGTCCATGTCATGTTCCAGCCATGCTTCCCTCAATGTCAATAGTAAATCAGCTGTAGAAGAGCTGTCTGTTTCTTTCCAGTTCCTGCCAGAGAGCAGACGACAAGACCACGCATGTCAGTCTCCACGCTCTGCAGTAGTGATGGTGATGGGGTTTAACGAGCAGTTGTAATTAATAAAAATATGGAGGAACGCTATGGTCTGAGTGTGCATGTGTGTTTGTGCAGGTATCGCAGTATTTGCTAGGACCAGATTGGGTAAAATATCCCTGGAAAGATGGGAAACCTGAGAAGCCGGTGTTTTGTCTACCAGTAAGGCTCATAAAGCAGGTTACTGGTTTTTTAGACGCCAGACAGCATCTTCTGTAAAACCTCAAAGTGCCAGAAGCCTTTTTTTTTTCTTGTTTGGGCCTGCGCTTACCCCACAGCAGGTTTCAGTTCAGAACAGCGTAGCAGAGCAAATATAACTGAGTGCAAGTCAGCGGGAGGTGCTCATGCACAGAAATCCGAATTTGAGTGTTTGTGTGCTCTGCTCATCCTGTGGATGCAGGGCGGACCTGACGGAAGCTGTGAGAGATCCCCCACACTTCTCCACAGCCTGTACAACACGTCCTGTCAGCAGCACTCGTTGTTGCAACCTCACCTCCCTCTTTACTCAGTATTGTGCGTTGAAACCCCTGGGTTTTGTTGCAAGTAGATATTTGTGCCGCCTGTGCTAAGAAGTGGGTACCTGATACTCTGGACCTCCCAGATTGGTATAGGAGAGTTAGATGGCAGCTTTTGATTGAAGATCTCTCGGCATCTGTCGAACATATTGAAATCAGATGCTAAAGAAATCAATTTTCTCCCTCTTAGCAACAGCTAGTCTGTGAGAGCAACACTGTCATCCACTAGGAAGCCAATTCATTTATCGTGAGCAGTAAGAAACATGGATCTAATGCTGGTTTGCTTGTTTTTAACCTTGCCAGAAATCCACCTGTTTCATGAAGGATCCAGTTCATAACATGGCTAATTGGTTCTAGACTCCTACAATCCTCTACATTAAAAATGAGTCTGCTGTGTCAGTGCTTGTTTACTTCATTTCCGCTTGTGTCCTTTCTGGCTCCTTGCGTTGTTGGTGATCTTGAAAGAACTGACTAGCTCAGTGCCTGTCCGGATTTTGAATATCCATGTCAAAATCCCCATCCCCACGTAATCTTTAGCCTGTTCCAGGCTAAAAAGATTAATTTCCTTTTGTCTGCGTATGACAGTGCCTTCAGAAAATGGGCCATGTGGCTTTATTGTAACATGCACAAGCTTGGTCTGGTTAAGATGTGGAACAGCCTCTGTAGTTGGGTTAATGTTTTGCGATTCGTGGTGTTTGCCACAGGTGTTTTCATGGTGCTTAGTTTTTGAAAGTAAGTTGCAGGCCTTGTTCCTTTAGACAGTAGATATTTTGCATGATGCTGCAGTCTTTGTGCAAAGGAAGAAAAATTTTCCACCACAATGCGTTCATGTGTTGTTGGTTTTATTACTTTTTTTCTGAATCACTCAATAATGCGATAGAAAGCTGAGAAGATCATTGCACTGGAGGGGTTGTGGAACTGTGAATTTGTGCCGATGTTTTTCTCTCCCGAGCTCCAGTAGCTTGTAAAGTGAGTCACGTTAGCTTTTTTGGGGGGTGGGATTTCAATGTGACCTTATTTTAATAAGGTAAAAGGTCTCGGCTTGTTTGATTGAACAGTGTTTCCTTTAAGCCATGAGCAATGTTAACTGGAAGAGGGGAATTCCCTGCATTTGTGTTCAAATTAAAGATGATTTAAAGAGGTACAGAAATGGATCCCTATTCTAGAGATTTCAAGAAATGTCTGCTGTTACCTTGTCTCCAGGAAGTTCACATGGAGGACTTTTACCATGTGACAGAAAATACCCAGGGGAAGCTTATCAGTGTTGCAGTCTTAAAGGAATAGGCTTCACCAGTGGGTTTCAGATCTGTGTCCCATCAGTGTTGAAATTCATTTTCCAGAGGGTTTTTTCATCTGGCAGGTGTTCCCAAATATCACTTGCAGCTGAAAGAAGACCAGATGAATTAATGCCCAGTACCTAAGGACTGAAACATCAGTGCCTGATCTTTTAACAGGCCTTATACACTGTAAACAGAGGGTATTGGGGGTCTGGGACAGCTCCGACATTGATACCCAAGCTTCTTTAGAGAAACAGCTGGATGATCCAGGGAGCTATTGACAGTCTAGTTAGGTGGGCCAAATGGCCTCCTCACATAGTGTTTCTTGTCCCCTTGTGTTCTTACAGGTCTTGTTCTACATTGTGACTTCTTTGTACTTGCATACATTTCCTTCAGTATTGTTATCTTTAATTGCAGCGGTAATTGGTATAAGAGCTCAAGGCCCAGTGTGGTGCAGTTTTGAAAACAATGAACAAATGTTCTTCTCATGTGAGAGAGTGCGTCCACGGTTTTATTTTTTGTGGAGTTAATTGAGAAACTTAAAAAAAAAACCTTTTCAGTGAATGGCGAAGGGGGCACTTGTTGCATTGTCTCTGCGTGTGTTCAGTGTTGGGTGTGTGTTCAATTTCAGATGTTGAATTGACCACATGGTGTTATGAAGGGGCAGAGTCCTTCACCCTGATTCCAAAAGTAGCTGTTCTAGGTTCTAGGCAATAAAAGCGGAAAAACAACATGGTGGGGATAATTAGGGGGTAAAGGCCTTTTTAAAAACGTTCGTGGTAGTGAAGCTTTGGAGAGAAGGGGGTCCTCTCCCGGACACGCAGGGCGCAGGGCAGGACTCTCTTCCTCTGGACAGAGCGCCAGTCTGTCTCTGGGCTTTTCTGCGCTGTAGGAACCTGATCTGTCACTACGTCACTGCAGAGCATCGCTGGGATTGCCTCTGAATCGCTGGGCGAGGGGTGTCTGATTTGTAACGTGCACGGCTATTTCCTAGTTAGCTTCCTGTTTGGTCTGTTCGCTCTGGAGCGATGTGTCATCTTAAAGTGTTATTCCGCAGTTGGGCTGGTCTCGATTTTGTGCCAAGGATGGTTTTTCAAACCTTGTTTAAATTGCTTGTGTCCTTCAGTACAGTGAAGGTCTTGATAGTACGATATTTTCAATACACCTGTAAAAAAAAAAAGTCATCACAGGCAGCGTGAGGTGTAGTTCTCAGTGCTGCATCACCAGTGAGACTCCTGTGCTGGCCGACCTGACATCAGCGCTACAAGGTTGGCAGCATTTCCAGAAAGAAGCATCCATAAAGATCCTTTTGCAGGTAGGAATGAGTGGTAGAGGATTTAGTGTTTAACATGCTTTGCTTTCCTCCTTGCATTCCCCTCTGAGCTACACAGTCTGGCGTCCCTGAAGTTCCCCCTTACTTTAGGAGTTTTGCACTCTTCTGATCTGCTGTGTAATGCTGTAAATGCTGTGCATCTCCCAGATGGGTGCTGCAGTTCAGTGGTGGAGGAATTGGGCTTCCCCTGGGGTGATTTGGAGATGAAATGTGCTATACCAATGCAATTCATTCATTGTCCCCCTGCCTGCTTTTATTTCGAGAGCTAAAGGGTTAATGGACTGGGGTGGCAGTATGGTCAGTGAAGGCTGAATAGCTGAGAATCTCTGACAGCAGGGTCTTTCTGCTATTTTCAGATAAGTGACCTGTTCCCTGCTTGATCCGCTGACAGAGGCTAGATCTGTGTTCTTGCTAAACATGGGGGGGGGGGGGGGCTGGGTCTCAACAGCAGCGCCATGATCTAGAGACGCATGTTTCTGCACCTGGGCGCAGATACTCAGGCTCTCTGACTGTGTCATCCTCCAGGAGGGCATGTGGGAGCCCGGGGCGCAGGAGGGACATGGCTGAATGACGAAACATTCATCGCTCTTACGATTTGCTGTATTTGTTTAATTGGATCTCGCATTCAGCTTCGGCATATGAGAAGTAATGTTTTCATGGTAGATCGATATTTAGCTTTTTGATTGAAATTCTCTTTAGATGCTGGAGTGAGACGCTCTCATGTACAGAACCTCCCTCTCTGGCGTCTGTTTCTGTGTTGCCGTTTAATGTCAGACCAGAAGCAAAGCCAGGCTTTCATATGAGAATGATTGTATATGGAGTGCATGTGAATGTTACATATAGGAATCTTCACCTTATTCTGTAGTCCCAGGAGATTTAAATTTAGGACCTTGTACGTTTGAAAACAAGTGTTTTTCCAGGTGATGCCAAAGTGCTCATAAAAAACACCCATTACAGTTGTAAAGTTTTCTTTTTGTCTTTAAGATTTAAGCGGTCTTCTTTTAAGCGCTTTGAGAAGCCACTTTTAAAGGCGCTATATAAAATAAAGTTTATTATTATTATTGTTCTTTTTTTAAGAAAACTCTGTCTCTTTCCTGAGCTCACACCTCACTCTTACAGGAGATCATGCTGAAGGCCAGTGTAAAAAGAAGGGTAAATGTTTGTGTGCCAGACTGAAGCATGGTCATTTCAAGTGATCCGATGGGATTTTGCTTGTGCAGAAAACTGTCAGTTAATGGCTGATAAAGTGCTACAGTGACTGCCCGTATTCCTGCATGGATCTTCAGGTGCAGGAACAGTGGCACGGATGAAGGGAAATGTGCAGGAGTTACTCTGGCCTGTGCTTGTTCACCATGCCACCAGGTGGCGCTGGTAGTAGCAGCTTTGACAGGCAAGATCAGAGTCTGATCACAACAGGGCACCCTGGCTGACTGGAGAGGGATGCAGGGAATGGAGCACTTGTTTAAGAGATGAACATGGAATCTTTATCAGAAAAAAACTTGATTATATCATATTGTTGATTCTGGGGGCAGGTGGTTTGCAGGAGGGGGAGGAAACCTTTTTAAATTTCCGTGTGGTTTGAAAATAAAATGCATGCAGAAGGAAGTCAAAGATGAGGAGTAAGCTGATTTTGTGAAACCAGCCCTGTGCACTGGGCTTTCTATAAGTGTAAGAAATGATTATTATTAAATAACAGGTAGTGACAGTATGTAAGGCGATGAACAGAGCAGGAAATAGAAACCGAACAATAAATATGTGCTCGAGTGCACGGCCGTAGGGTGAGTGAAACTGATTAATCGTCTCTTTCTGCTCTTTCCTCTCCAGCCGCTCGGCTCGTTCCAGGAGCCGCTCCCCGGTCCCCTTCTCCTCCTCCTCCTCGCGGCGCTCTTCCTCCCGCTCGCGCAGCAAGAAGCGCTCGTCCGGAGCCCACAGCAGCCGGCCGCCCAGCCTGTCCCCTTCCTCGTCCCGCTACCCGCTCAACTCCAGCCTGGGGGCCGAGCTGAGCCGGCGCAAGAAGGAGCGGCAGGCCGCCGCCGCCGCCGCGGCTGCCTCCCGGGCGCCCTCGCCCCCGCCCGCGCCCCGCCGCGCGGCCCCCAGCCAGCCCCCCCGGCCCGAGCCCGAGCCCGAGCCGCCGTCCGTCCCCGAGAGGGAGCCTCCGGCCGAGGAGCCCCCTGCGCCGGAGAGACCCCTTCCCCCCCCCGCCGCCGCCCCTCCTGCACAGGACGACCCCCCCAGAGAGGACAAGAGCACGCCCCCGCCCCCCCCTCCTTTTTCGTCTCCTCCACCCCCGCTCCCCCCATCCCAGACTCCCCCGCTCCCCCCCCTGCCCCCCTCCCCGTCCCTCGCAGCCCACCACCAGCCCCCCCCTCCGCTACCGGAGCTCAGCCAGCCCGCTCCGGCGCCCCCCCCACCCTCGTCGTCATCGTTGTCGTCGTCGTCCACCTCCTCCTCCTCCTCGCAGGCCAGGTCCCCTGCGGCCCCCTCGGCCCGCAGCCCAGCCCGCCAGGCACAGCCCCCGGCCCAGCCGGGCCACATCAAGACCTCCACCCTGCCCCCTCTCCCGCTGCCGCCCATGCTGCTGGGAGACAGCAGCCAGGACAGGTGAGTCGGCTGACGGAAACACTCTCGAGAGCCTCGCACAGCGCACACACCCCATCAGGGTGTCACAGGCACATGCGTACTGACGGGCACGCTGCTGTGCCCAGTGCAGTACGAAGAATGAAGTGCTGAGAGAGCCGTTGTACCTTGTTGTACATTTTCTGCAATTACACAACTGTTATGTAGTTCAGGTGGGGAGCCGCGTCAGAATGCGTAGGCTGCAAAGGAACAAGTAATAGGTTTATTCCATGCTGAAAAAAGAAGAAAGAGAACACAACGTTTCGGCCGTGGAGCCTTCTTCAGGTGTCAAAATGATTTATGTCAATTTCAGAATTCATTATCATTATGCATCACAGTTCACTATTCTGCTGCCAGTTACATCCTCAATAAAGGATCCTCATCCAAAAATAAATCCTCAAAAAATCATTTTGACACCTGAAGAAGGCTCCACGGCCGAAACGTTGTTCTCTTTCTTTTTTTTTCAGCATGGAATAAACCTATTACTTGTTCCAACTGTTATGTAGTTCAACTGCCTAAGGAACATACACAATTCCAATTCAGGCTTGCTTTGTTATCATCTTTATCAACTTTTCTCCCTGACTCTTGTGACCTGCTCAGCCCAAAGGAGGCCGTCCCCCATCGCTCAGCGAAGAGAGAGAAGGAGGTCCGGCCTCGGCCCCTGCTGAGCGACCTGCCGCTGCCGCCCACCCTGCCCGGGGGCGACCCATCGCCCCCTCAGTCCCCTGTCCACAGAACTCCCCCTCCACCGCAACCTACCTTCAAAAAGAGACCAAAGTGAGTCCTGCAGAGCCCACTCAGACCCAGGCTTAGGCCTTTATTTCAAGCTAATGCTTTACGTATTGTACATTGCATAATTTAAAGATTAAATTATCCTCAGGGTGGTAAGAGAGGAAAAAGTGCCAATGCTTTATGTTTTAGTCTGTGACAGGAACTAATCTGGTTTGTACTTTGTTTCTGGGGACAGGTTTTGCTGTCCGCGCTATGGTGAGAGGAAGCAGACACAGAGCGACTGGGGGAAGCGCTGCGTGGACAAGTTTGACATTATCGGCATCATCGGAGAGGGCACCTATGGACAGGTGTACAAGGCCAAGGACAAGGACACAGGTGAGAGACAGGGGGGCCTGATCGTCTGCCCGCTACCTGGCACAAAGCATGGCACGGCTGTAGGGTCTAGTTCCAGGTCTGCAGGGCAGGTGTGTCCACTGGCCCACCCTCATACACCACACCAGTCCTCCAGGGCCAGAGCTGGACCTCCCTGGCATTGAAGAGAAAAAACAAATGAGTGCAGAAGGCGAGTGTGTGGTATAGAGCGTATAGATGCACTACTCTCCCAAAAATACAACATTTATTCCAAGAGCAAGGGCAAAGCTTCCATTTCCTTTGAGGGGTGCCCAGGGTATGAAGTGCTGCACTGTTGCAGCTGCTTCTTTAATGCAAAGATACAGCTAAGTCTTGTGTTGTTGATGCCAGATAGCTTGTAGTTGCCACATACAGTTTTGAGCACTCCCAGTAATGCGCTCGTGAAAATGGGGTGCGCGCTTGTGTTCTCTTGAGCGCGACCCAGCGACATGCAGGTTGTCGTCGGCTGATCGCGGAGGGCGCTGTAGTAATGGTTTGCCCGAGGTGAGTGCAGGAAGTGAGCTCCTGTCCGTTCTCCCTCCCGCGCAGGCGAGCTGGTGGCCCTGAAGAAGGTGCGCCTGGACAACGAGAAGGAGGGCTTCCCCATCACGGCCATCCGGGAGATCAAGATCCTGCGGCAGCTGAACCACCGCAGCGTGGTCAACATGAAGGAGATCGTCACCGACAAGCAGGACGCCGTTGATTTCAAGAAGGACAAAGGTGGGAGTGGGGGGCGTGGTTTTCAGTGGACGGTGGCATAGACTGGTGTGTTGCTGGTGTCCTGAAACCTTCAGATCATTGGCAGCTATACCTGCCCTCAGTCTTCCAGAGCAGCGCAGTCCCAAAGGGATCAATATAAAGACCACATGTAACAGAATCAAGAAAGGTGTTTAATGTAATGCACCTTGATAATGCCGATTTAAAAATTAATCTGGTGTTCACCCTCTGCATGGCTCTTACCTGTGTTCAGGTGCATTCTACCTGGTGTTTGAGTACATGGACCATGACTTGATGGGGCTGCTGGAGTCGGGGCTGGTGCAGTTCTCTCAGGATCACATCAAGAGCTTCATGAGGCAGCTGATGGAGGGCCTGGACTACTGCCACAAGAAGAACTTCCTGCACAGGGACATCAAGTGCTCCAATATCCTGCTAAACAACAGGTATGGTGGCCTGGTGTTGCCACATGTTGTGTTTTGCTGGGGAAATGTGTCCTTCTTTTGTCAGTGTCGGCAATCATGAAAAACAGCATCTTGTGTAGAGAGATACAAGTGTTACAATGTAACAGGCTTTTTGTGATTGTGTGTAACTATGTTGAGTGCTCGTATTTGTCTAATGTCTAGAACAGAGTTACAATGCTTGAATATACACTGCCTTTCAAAAATATTGTTCTTGTTTTACGTTTTATTTTGAATGGTGAGATTCAGGTGACTGATGAGAACAGTGTTCAGTCGGTGATTACATGTGGATTGGAACACATTCGCTGTTATGTCACTTTCAGAGTGTAAAACTGCATGTCGTACTCGCTAAGGCCAGGTCATGCTTCGTTGTAGCAGGGGTGTGCTTTGAAGCGTCTGCAGTCCCTTTCTTTATGCACATTTTAACCACTTTCGCATCATTTTGGTTGAGGTTTATATCGACCACATCTGTCCATTAACTTTGTTCGGAAACCCTGCTGTCCTGGATGTGTTTGGCCGCTGCTGAGCTGGTTTGCCTTCTTTATTGAGGATGTAACTGGCAGTAGAATAATGAACTGTGATGCATAATGATAATGAATTCTGAAATTGACATAAAACATTTTGTCTCTTTGTGTAGAAGAAGTGCTCTCATAGTAATAGGGCAGTGATTCAAGCAATAACACAAAATCTCACAACATCAAGCTCCAGATGTAGATTTAAATGCATTTTACATGCTAGAGACAAAATAGAAGTTGGAGTATCCCACAAAGAGGGAAGAACTCAAACTGACTGCAGCAGTAGATAGGTTTGCAAACAGATACAGACATGAACTCTCCGAAATATAAAGTGAATGTGCCCCAGTATTTATAATCATGTGAAATCATGAGATTCACCACAGTTTGTTTTTATTCTAATATAATTGAATTTATATTAGTGGAATTACCCAAGAAACAAAATTATTGTCCTTCATCTTCAAATTAATCTCGCAATGACAAATAGAAATTGTTTTGAGTGTAAAGCAAAAATATGGCTTGACTTTGCTGTCCAGGACTAGGACGGTAGTGAAGATGGTCTGCCGCATGTCTTGGCTGTTGCCTGCCGCACAGTACTTCATGAAACTCTCTCTCTCTCTCTCCCTTTCTGTCTCCTGTTGCCAGTGGGCAGATCAAGCTGGCAGACTTTGGCCTGGCACGGCTCTACAACTCGGAGGAGAGGTAAGACGAGGCTACACCACAGGGCGGAGGAGGCTGTATATAACCACTCACTGGCATCTGATTTCTAGAACTGCATGCACCTTTACTCAGAGGTAGTGCGTTTCGTAGCTTTGCTGCCGTATTTGTATCTGAAAGTAGGCAAGATATCAACTGACGACGTCAAGGTCAAGTCTTTGTATCATTTTGACAGGAAAAAAGCATGTAAATTATGGGTCTGTAACCCTGCTTCTGGGGAGCCACAGTCCTGCAGGGTCTGCTGATACCCTTTAATGTGAGCAGTAAGCAGAGGTCTGGGAAGCATTTTCACTCCTATTTAAGTAACCCGTCGATCCAATTAAGTCCTTCAGAGCTGAACTGCAATTAAAAAAAATGTGTCAGGATCAGGGCTGGACATCTCGGGAATAAAGCACATTGGAAGATAAAGTGCCTAATTTTTAAATGCGCAGTGTTTAATGCATTTCAAAATGAACAGTTCTTGTGAGCTAAACAATATCTACTGAGGTGTGATGTCAGCTGTGAACGCATGAAGGGAAATTGGATTGTAATCACACTGGCAGGAGATCTTGGCATCCTTATGACATCTGTAGTTTTTATTTACACTCTGCTTTCAAGTTCACCTGTTATTTCTTCTGAAGCCCCGAGTTTGTAAAACTATTCTTGGTGTGCTTTTCCCTGCCTGATTAAGAGCACAGGCAGAAAGACGAGCCCGTTCTGTCCATCTTCCTTATGTTGTTGCTGTTAGCTTGGTGATCCCAGAGTTGCTGCATGAGACGCCTTGTACTGATATTGCAGGCACCGATCAGCCACAGTCCTGGATGTGCTTGCAGAAACTAACATTAGCTAGTCGTCAGATTAGTGCTAATTGGGGCTTGTGAAACTACTGCCATGCGTAATGTAGTGATCTTATCCCCAAACTATGCCACTGACACGAACATGGTCATCTGCTTGGTGCGGCACCCTTCAACCCAAATAGCATTTAAAGGTAACACAAAGGGAAATTTTAAACATATAGGCGACTGTTAAGCAAATCAAGTGGAATTTACAGTTGGAACCAATATGGTAGGTGGTTAAAATAAATATCATACTGAAGCAAAGATATACAGTTGGCAAACAGAATATCTCTAGTACAAAGCTTGAGGGTGGGCTAATCCAACAGTAGAAAAGAACAAAGCAGGTATGTGCGTATAATACAACTTTTTTTTCTGGCCCTATTTTTTATTCTCATAGTTATACATGTTCGTTACTGTAAATTCCTTTTTTATTTTGCAAAGCCAAGGACAAGCAAATGAATCTCACGTTTTTAGTGTCATCATCAGTAGGGCGTGATGAGTAATGCACAGGGCGGGTGTGTAGTGCAGGAACGGTCCAAGCCAGTCCGCTGGAACAGGGGGCTGCAGGCTCCCTCTGGCCTTGAAAGCGATGGACGTGGAGGGTCTGGTCAGTTGCAGTTGAGTTACATGCAGCTGGCTAGACTCTGGATTGACAGGATTGGTTGTAACATCTGTAATTCAAAATGGCCTTGTCTATCTGTGTAATGCAAGGTAGTGCCAGTCTTCCTGTGGGCTTCTCGCTAACAATCTTGGCACTCCACCCCTCCCCTCCCCTCCTGCAGCCGGCCGTATACCAACAAGGTGATCACGCTGTGGTACCGCCCCCCCGAGCTGCTGCTGGGCGAGGAACGCTACACTCCCGCCATCGACGTCTGGAGCTGCGGGTGAGTCGCCCTGGCAACCACAGCGCCTCGCCCTGTGCTTTAGGCCGGTGGCACAGACCGGAGCCTCGCTGTTGGCAGAGAGTTGTGCCATAAAACGGGGTTTGCGTGTATCTCTCCGTATGTATAAATGCTGCATGTGATGTGTGCAGGTGTGCACAGCTGAACTCGACTCTGATCTGCTTTCTTCTAATCTGCACAAAGGTCATCCTTTGATTATTCAGCACTGCAGAGGAAAAACTGCACCCCTGCTCTTTGCATAGGGTGTTAAATGTTTATAGTACCATACAGGTTGTTGAGTCTCTCCAGATGTTGTTTTTTCGAGAACGCATTGTTTGGGGTTGAACAGCTCCCCCCAGCCTGTTCTTGAGCTTTCTCAGGGCTGTTGCTGCTCCCCACAGTAACAGTAAACAGACTGCACTGGCTCAGAATGCCCACATGGTGTCACTCTTAACATTGTATCACTGCAGTAAGACTGCGTTGCTCATCTGTTCAAAAGGGCAGTCAGCTGCATGTGACAGTCCGTTGCTTGAAGATTTGTTTTACTTGTGATCTACTGAGTAGTTATAACCTCATTTATTTCTGACAACGTGGGATGAAAGGTCCCTTATTTTTAGTGCAGTTTTATCTAAAGGGCTATAGTTAAAAATAGAACAATAATGCATTCCTGTGTTTTTCTCTTTTTTTCCTGTGTGTAGTTGTATCCTGGGTGAGCTATTTACTAAGAAGCCCATATTCCAGGCCAATCAGGAGCTGGCCCAACTGGAGCTCATTAGGTATGGTGCCCTCTGCTGGCTATTGGCTGTAACTGCACTGTACGATACAGTATTTAGTCGGATTTATGGCCAAGTGCTACAGATAGGGCGCACGCAGACCTGAATTACTGCTTTCTAAATAAATGCACTTTAAGTTTTTGTGCATGTTTGCAGTTAATCTTTTAAGAAGACCCACTTTTCAACAAGTTATGAGGACTGTATATAAGACAAGACTTCAGTTGACAATAGAGGATATATATTATCATTATACTATATGTATAATGGGACACATAATTTTAAATAGGAATAGTACTGTACATTTGTTAACTTCATGAAGATTCTGTGGATGTATAGCACTGGCTGGGCCTAGTGTAGTGTCCACAGGCTTTTCCCCTGTGTGGTCAGTAGGGGTCACTGTTTTTCTTGGTCTGGCTCCCCTGTGACATGGTGCTGTGTCCGGCTTGTCCTCTCTCTCCTCAGCCGGCTGTGTGGCAGCCCCTGCCCAGCCGTGTGGCCCGACGTCATCAAGCTCCCCTACTTCAACACCATGAAGCCCAAGAAGCAGTACCGCCGGCGCGTGCGCGAGGAGTTCGCCTTGTACGTGGGCAGGCCTTTTGTCTGTATGTCCGTGTGTGTGTGTCAGCCGGGGACTAACGGCACAGAGCCATAGGGAACACGCACAGGCTGCTCCCACGCTGGAAAGTATGAGGAAAAGTAGGAAGTGTGTGAATGGGCCCAGCGGGTGAGTGTCCAAAACGCAGAGCTTTCCAGGCGTGAAGAAAAGCCCAAGCTCGTTGGCCTTTCGCTCTGCTCTTCAGCGTTTGAGCTTTTGCTTGTTCACATGCACTCCGGCACAGCACCGCTTCGGCAGCGGTTCAGAATATGTGCAGACATATGTGTGTCACGTTGGGCATGTCTGCATTTCACAGATGAAATAAGAGCAGTTCATAGTCACACCTGTGCACATGTATGTGTGTATACTTCTGCCATCTCTGTATTTCACAAGAAGTTTTTTTTTTCACTGATTTTCCATCTGGAAGAGAATTTACAAATCCAGTGCTCTAGTATAGTGACCGGGAGACAGTTCAGAAGTTCATCCTTATTCAGCTGGTGGCGTCGTTTCTCCCTTCTCTACCTGATCTGAAATGCGGTGGTGCAGGGTGGCTGCACTTCAGTGATGGACAAAGGGGTTCCTCTGCTATAAGTATGCAGCATTGTTGGGGATGGACAACGCTAGATACATGCATTCCTGCTCTTTCTCCCTAGAGCAGTCCAGCACTCAGCTCTTTCTCCCTAGAGCAGTCCAGCACTCAGCTCTTTCTCCCTAGAACAGGCCATGACTCAGCTCTTTCTCCCTAGAACAGGCCATGACTCAGCACAGACTGTAATTGAATGCGCCGGGGCTGCGTGTTTCTCAGCACGTCTGGGCAGACCTGAGCCTCACCCTCCCCTTTAATTCCCTTTCCAGTCTCCCCAGTGCGGCTCTGGACCTGCTGGAGCGCATGCTGACCCTTGACCCCGCGCGGCGCTGCACAGCGGAGCAGGCCCTGCTGAGCGAGTTCCTGCATGACGTGGACCCCAGCAAGATGGCCCCGCCCGAGTGAGTAACCGCCGCGCCCCCTGCGCACCCCAAACCATGCAGCGTATCTATACGCTATCTTATGGACTTTCCGCCATCCCCAGTTCAATAACAGTGAAAACCAGGGTACCGTTTTCATGAAATCCCTAATTTCACATTCTTACTGTTGCATTTGTGGTTGGTCTCTCACTGCACACGAGCGAATCAAGTACGCATGGCAAACCGCACACGATGACAAATGGCTGTGGAAGTTAAAACTTCTAGATGTGCTTTAATGGTTTATTCAGAGCTCACATTATTCAAATTAAAAGTTGTGGGAAGTGCTTGCATACGTGTAAATGTACTGCTGGGAAAATGTTCGCACAGACTTTTTTAGAGATGTATCCAACCACAAATCTGCATTTGTCAGATTTTACAAATGAGAGAAACAGAATAATAATAATAATTGATAACACTTATATAGCACTTTTTCTGGACATTCTCCAATTCTGCTGCGCGGTACCTTCCTCCTCCTCCTCCAACACCAGTCTCTGCTTTCCCGTAGTCTTCCTCGCTGGCAGGACTGCCACGAGCTGTGGAGCAAGAAGAGGCGGCGCCAGCGGCAGAGCGGGCTGCCCGACGACATGCCCGCGGCCAAGGTGCCCCGCAAGGACCCCGGCGCTGCTGCCGCCGGCGAGAACAACCGCCCCCCGGCCAGCCCGGCCGGCGCCCCCCCGCCTCCTGCCCCCAGCCGCCCAGCCCCGGCTGGCATCACCGCCGCCGCCGAGCTGGCAGGTCAGAGCCCACGAGAGACGCCTGCCTCTCTCCTCCTGCCTTCCTGGGTTTCTGCACGCGCCCTCTTTCTCTCTGTCTTTGTCCCGTTGTTGAAAACTCCAGTGAGGAGGTGAGGAGTCTAGTTTGGGGCACAGAGGGTGTTGCCCCCCAGGAGGCATTAGTGCCTTGTGTGTGTGGGTTGTTGCTAACCAGGGGTCTTCATCCCTGGTGCTGCAGGACTCCAGTCCAGCAGAATTTCTGGGTAACCATTAGGCCCTCAGTTTCAAGGGTTGGAACGGCTTAATTGTGAGGTAGGTAGAGAATATCTAGTACAGACATCTGAGTGCCCCTCAGCCCTCGGGGGTGATTGGTCTTTGGTCCGGTATGGTGATTGGGGACACTGTCCTGTAGGAGGTGCTGGCTTTCGGAGATCACATCAACCGGAAGTCCTGACGACATGGTCATTAAAGACGCTATGGTACTGCTCTTTATTGCAGTGGTGTGAACCCCGGTGTCCTGGTTAAGTTATACTCTGGGCTGCCCCCCTACAGCATGCAAAGTTATCAGAAATAACTGAAGTCAGCTTTAAACTAGTCCTGTAGGGTTTGTGCGACAGCACTGTGAAGTGGTGGTTAGGGACTCCTGTCTGGGGCTCTGTTGTTGTACCCTTAAGCATGGACCTCACTTAGATTGTTCTGATACAGTGACCAGCTTTATTTGGATCAAATTATCTGCCTAAATACTCCTCTTCCTATGTTTCACCTGAGCCTTTTAGGATACCAGTGCAACTATGCTCCTAATTTTGCTGTTAGGTTGCTTTGGGGTCTATTACTACTTGTGTAATTTTCCTTTATGGCTGTGTGTTGAACGTTGGTGTTAACATCTTAATCCGATTAAAACGTCCGTGTTTTGAGGGAGGACGGAGCCATGTGTGTGCTAATTGACGTAATCGTTACCCTGTATTATCACGTCAAATGAACAGCAAGGGCAGTACAGATCATCCCCACCATGGTTGTCGCCTTAAAATGAAATGATCAAAGCTAGTCTTAACTCAAGGAAGAGTCTTGGGTGACCTGCTTCTGACAGGCGTGTCACCAGGCAAGTCTTTACACAGGCTTGTGGGAGTCTGGGGTATACTGCACAGCCATGCTGCTTAAAACCGGTAACCTCACTTCCTTTACAGAATTGTTGATTGGCCTTCCCTCATTTCTAATGTCTTGCGTTTCCTAAGTAGAGAGATCGTTCTGTAACTCTATATGGTATTTTGCAGTACAGGTTTTCTGCTGCCTGTGTATGCTTTGTCCTTGTGAAGTTTTCATCGTTTGCGCATGCAAGACAATCAGTTATCTCCAGTCTGCCAGCGTGCTGTGCGGCCACTGTTCCCAGTGGTATTAACCTGTTCGGGCAACATGAGGATGCTTTTTCTGCTGCGTGAGCTTGGACCCGAGTCCATTCTGCTGACCAACACTCGGCACCTGATTTCAGCTGAAGAAAAATTAAGATCTTTGAAGTCTCAGTTCTTTCTTTCTCTTTGCTAGTACAAATTAACTTTACGTTAAAAATAAATGTAACACTTATTACACAACCACTTCTACTGAAATCCTCAAAGATTACCAGGGCCTGTAAGTTCATACCCCCAAAGTCACCCTGAACCCCTACAAGTTACACAGTACCTCTTCATTTGTGCATATAACCACTAATTGCACTTGCCCAGAAACCAGTACTTTATTGTGAAGGTATTGATTGAGTGGTTTGAGTGTGAGAAAAGGGAATTTGTCTTTTTGTTAAGTCTGCATAGAAGTGCAAAAAGAATCTGATGACTAAACACAACCAGACTTCCTTACATCTTTCAAGAATTACAGCCTTTTTGCTAGGATCTTTGTTCTGAGCTTACTGCTGTACTCATGAAAGGTATTGCAGAACAATAGTCAAAACATACCTGCAAATGTTAAAATGAGTACTGTGTAGCTAGCCAATGTAAGTTTAGCAATGCCGTGTCCTTAAAGAAGACTTTGAACCTTATTTGTTTATATGTTTAAACAGGTATTTGTTTATATCTTAGAAAAGTGACTTTGTACTTAAACAAGTTTGCATTGGTTTTTTTCAAGCCATGGAGAAGAATGTGAAGCAATAATTTTATTGCTTTTTTAAAATTTGGCCATATTAAGTAGATCACTTGCAAAAGCTATAACATAAGTACACATTTTCTTCTGTAATTTGGAATGTTTTTCTGCCTGTGTAGCAGTCTAATTTTAAGGAAATAAGGATCTTGTTTTTTGTGTTTTACAAACCTAAGAACATATACAGACAGCTAATCGTGCAGCTTCCTCAGACATGTATAATACGGACTGTCCTCAACTTCTCTGAGAGCTCATTCAGAAGCCTGGTTCCTGGGCCAGATTTCAGGCCTGAGCCTGTACTGTTTTATACTTTAATGTTAGTGGGTTCCTGTCTTATTCCAAACACTGCTAAGCTCAGTTTAAGGAACTTTGTAATATAACGAATGATCTTGCTTATACAGATTATACAGACCGTTCAAATTATGGTGGTATTACATAAAATAGAATTTGCGCAAGACGGATGCTGAGTAACCTGAGGAGTCCTTGTATTTAAACAAGCCAGTGAAATGTATCTTGATAAAGTGATTTAAGGGTATAGATGGAATATACAGTACGGTATTGCTATATGAGTCATTCCCACCTGTTTTTCGATTTAATAAGCTGATTTTTGCTCTCCTGTGCTGGGCTCATGTAAGCATTGCCAAGATTTAAAATTACTCACATCTTCTTGAATGAGGAATTTACTTTTTATTTTTTACTGTGTTGGATCTATTTTCGTAATAAAGGCTTGTGTGTGTTAAGTCCATGTGTTTACAGGAATAGCACGTAATGTTTGTGTTTGATAACTGTAGCCATGTAGCCACTGTACAGTAGCATAAAGAGCAGGAGAGTAATTGGTCTTCTATCTGTTCTTTATGCATCGACTAAGGAATTTAGTAATTTTACTCATAATTAACCAGTGTTACTGCAGTGTTACTGTTTTCATACTTAGGTACTGTGCTGTGAAGTTTTGAGTGTTTGAGGGAACATTTCTGAGCTCTGGAACCAATCATAGATTATAACACAGGAAGTAATGGGAATTTAACTTTTGTTACACAAGCTGTTTTCGGAGAAAGTATTAAGCTTGTATGACGAGGGATTACTGTTCTGTATGCTGTATTGGGAAAGAGGAACTAAAGCTCAGCTAAACACGCTGCAAACCGATACTGGTTTAGAATGAAATATCATACATTAAATATAATGACATGCATAAAAAAATTGAATAACTCCACCAATTTTTACTGTGTACTAGTGATTTGAAATCTAGAATTGATTTTTTTCTCTTAGATCAAATTCGAGACTAGTCACTAGCAGCTGCAAAAAAAATTTAAACCCCGGGTAATCTCCAGTAAGGGGTTATGAAGGTAAGACCGTTTACTAGACGTCAGTTCTCCGTTCGTTAGCGTTCGTGCACAGGTTCTGAGGTGCACTGCAGGCGTGCCTGGTGTGGGTATTGACCCCTCATGTGCTGTCATGTGTAGGTCTGGGTGAGGCCACGGAGCAGCTCAACCAAAACGAGATGGCCGTGCTGCTCAACCTGCTGCAGAGACAGACAGACTTCAGCCTTCCCCAGATGGCACAGCTGCTCAACGTTCCTTCCAATCCCGAAACGCAGCAGCAGCTGGAGACCCTCACCCAATCCCTGTCGGCGCTGACCGAGGCCTCCAATCAGCAGCGGGAGCACCACAAACAGCTGCAGAAGCAGCGGGACGAGGAGGAGGAGGAAGAAGAGGAGGAGGAGGCGGTGCCAGAGCGGGTGGAGGAGCCTACTGCCAGCGCCGAGCCAGTGGCGAAGCACGGAGAGCCCCCAGAGCCGGCCCCGTTGGCTGATCTGCCTGTCAGTCAAGAGGACCTGCCCAATCTGCTGGCTCTGCTGCTGGGGCAGCTCATCAAACCCCAGGAAGGGGCGGAGCAAGGGGACGAGAGCAACGGTGTCCAATCAGAGGAGCCGGTTAGACACAACGCCAACGACCGCAAGGGCAAGTCTCAGTTTAGTCTCTAGGGGGCGTAGTGCACTGGGTTTCAACTGTTCTGTATGCTGTAGTGGGAAGGAGGAACTAAACCTCAGCTAAACACACTGCAAACCGATACTGGTTTAAATGAAATATCATACATTAAATATAATGAAATGTATTTTTATATATATAATTTTTTTGGCTAGATCCTTTGCTGGCCCAAACTTTTTAAAGTGGTGTGTATTTTAATTTTTTCAGCTTCGGGCTAGTTTATCAGAATGTTGCAAGCTCCACTTTACCAGCTCTGACGTTTTCATCCCAAAAAGCTCACATTCTGCACGCAGCAGCTGTGAAATGAAGTGACCGACGTTTGTCTAAAATGCTTTACACGTGCGGCTTTCTCGCATACGTGAGCCAGTTGGATCAATCCGCCTTTTCAGACACTGTGAGGCTCTGTATTATACTTTTCCTTCCTTCAGTAATGTAAATATAGATAAACTTTATCGGAAAAGAATGCTAGTGTAACACTTAACAGCCCCAGTTCCGTATTCTATGTGAGCAGGACACTGTTGGTAACTCCTCACCATCTGCCATTGCTGAAAGCTCAGTTTTGTAATGTCAGCTTTTTGTGAAGAAAATATAAATTATAATTCAAAATAAATGTTTGAAACCTTAGATTTCCCATGCATGTCTTTTTTTATTTATTCATCTCTACACACTGCTGTATCACATCCTCCTGAAATATCTTAAACGATTAAGAAAAAAAAAAGGTAAGAGCTTCCCTTCAGTTTTTGCCACTGTGAGATTTGGGGTTTTTTTTTGAGAGCTTCCGTTTCTGTCCAATTTCGGTGGGATTAACAGAAATCCGCAAGCTGATAGACGCTGGCTGACAAACGTGGAGAGAAGTGTCACATGTTTGAGCAGATGCTTAAAGGACATGGAATTTTTCATAGAGATCTGCCCTCAGTTTTCCTGTATTCATTGTATTTTGCTGTTCCGCAAGCTTGATTTTGTCTCCTGCCCTTTCATGCTTTGAATTTTATTTCATGCTAAATACTTTTCTATTTTAAACAGAGATGAAAGCCGAGTTGAGCTAACGAGATCAGTGCTAACGACGCACTGTGCCACTTGATCGTTATCGGTAGTTGCTGCTGCATTGCTTTATTTTTTTGTGTGAAAGTTTTAGGCCAGCAGAGTTTAATCTGGACCAAGTGCTTCGCTGCCGGTGACCCTGTATACAACAAGAGAAGTCTGAAATTTTAAACTGCTGTCAAGCATTATTAACTGGTGTCATTTTTTCAGTTTCATTATTTTTTGTCACGTGTTGACAGCGTGGTTCTGTGATCCATAGCTCCACGTATTATGGTCCTGAGACCGTTTTAGGTTTTAGCAAAATGAAGATGTGTTTATGTGGTATGTAGTAACCTTAAATGCATTCTAAAGCCTTTCCTCAAAAGCTTACCTCCTTCCCTGTCCAAACCCCCAACCAACCCTAAGGCAATATGACAGTTGCATTGATCATAAGTCATTATATGAGGAGATAAAGTGCAGTAAATCAAACATGTTGCAATTTGCACAATTCAATGCTGATTCTAAAGTAGAATAGGTTAATGTATTTGTGGTGGTGCTGTGCACAAGTGATAGTATCCTGATTTTTCTGCTGTTGCTTTGCATCCTGAAGTAGGGATTGTGTGAGGTCTCACAGTGACTCCCTCTTCAAAGAGTGGTGCAAGCAACAAGATCTTGGCTCTGGAGCGTTTCCTTGTGGTTCTTCTGGGCTGACACCACCCCTAGCAGGCAGTGTTGATCCCAGAAGGCCTATCCAGCGCAGGCGCTCTCAGGATAGTGCATCTGTAACACTGCCCAGCACCGAACCTGACCTCCACAGGGTGGAGATGACCCAGAGATAACTGCAGCAGGGCTGTGTCGATCACAAGAGAGCCAGATCTTTTTTTTTTTTAAGTGAGACTCCAGGCCTCAAGCAGGACATCCATCATCTTCTAGTCCTAAGAGCTGCCCATTACGTAGTTTGGAAGCTGTATTTTCTCCTGCACGGTGATGGGCGGGGACACTTCATCTGTCTCTGGAGCAAGTGGTTGAACGTGAAGGACAGTTCAGAATGCAGGTGCATGTCAGGGTGTTGACCAGTCTAATGCTGCTCCTAAGAGAAGCCTCAGACAGCTGTGAAAGAGCCTCTCTTCCAAGACGAGTCTAAAGGTTCTCTAGGAAATGTCTTTTCTGTGAGCTGCCTGCAATCCAATGAGCTGGGTGGGGTGCATGGCCTTGTCTGGTGTTCTGGCTCTCCGATGTCTCTGTCGTTAGATTTGGGCGGCTTGTATTTTGTGCGCTGGCGGTTTCTTTGCCAGTGTTGCGTTCGGATCGTGGGGAGTCGGCAGTGAGGGAGCTCGGTGGCTCCCAGCTGCTCTGACAGCAGCCTCCCACGCTGACCAAACCTCATGTCCTCAGCAATGTTCCCTCTAATTTCAATGGCCTGTGTGTGCAAAACTTTGCGCACATTTTTTCCCCAGTGACAAAAACGTGTGCGCACTAAATTGAGTGTATGTAAAATTGTAAACCTGAAATTATTTTTTGTGAATATAGTCATTCTCATAGAAGCGTAGAGATCCAAAAGGCTGGGACAGTGATTCCTCGAGCCCAGTCATAGAGACGGAGTGCCGAGCGAGCATGAGCAGTGAGGTTCGAGACCACGAGAGCAGAGATATCGAATATCGAGGAGCGATAATAATGCACACAGCCGAGCTGGGCCTCTCGCAGCCAGTCTCGTGGTCAATTTAGCATTTTTCAATTGACGACCGTGTTTGTTTTATTATTATGATATGTTTTTTAATTTAATTTTGTGTGCGCAGTTCAATTTCCTATGTGCGCTGATTTCATAACCTGTGTGCGTGCGCACACGCGCACAGCTTAGCGGGAACATTGGTCCTCAGACCCCTCTTGGAGGCAAAAGCAGGGGTTTCCCCGTGATTAGTATATTTTTTCAAACTGTGATCGGTCTCTCCGGTTTTAGAGCGGGTGTAGACAGGCTGGGGTGATCTGGGAAAGCACGCCTCCTGAGTTTACACATGCATGGTTTCGGTCTGGTGGATGGGGCTTATGACATTAAAATATGTGAACACTGAGAAGGCTTGTTCTTCCAGTTGCAGATCAATTATGTGCAGGTCCCACCTTGATAGCTAAACTTTTCAGCCCCATTTCCATCAATATAATCCCTACCACCCTCTGTTGTCCCTGAGCACGCATGTCAGTGTCAGAGGTTATTTCAGTCACTAGAGTAACCTGTGACTGCGACTTCATTCTTCAGGGAAAAGAAGCCTCAGCTATCAGACTAAGGCCCATCACAGTAAATGTAGACAGGAAGCAGGAAGCAGATAGAATCTGATGGCAGAAGCTGGAAGTTGATTTATTTTTGTGTAATTTTTGTTTTCCTTCTGCTGAGAAGGAAACGGAGCATATGGTCAATAATGTTTATGGTGCACAGCAACAACAGATAATTAAAGATGTATATTCCATTTTTACTATTCCTAATTTTACATAGATGGTCAGTGCATTACCAACTGAGTAAATGTGAAGTTTATACTTATTGGGGACTGCCTCATGTCCGTTGTCTTTAAAGAGGCAGGTGCGTGATGTGCATCAGTCCTAATTCCCTGTTCTGCTTTGATTTTTTAGCTGGTGCACCTGGCCGGCGAAAGGCTGCGATTACGAGCCAAGGATCACTCCCCCAGGAGAAAAGGCCGCCTTCTCCCCCTGGCCCTCCTCCTGGACTTCCGGCAGCCCCCAGCCAGAACGAAGGTGACCCAGAGTTCCCTGCGCCCCAGGACATCAACCCAGCTGTAGCGGCTGCTCTCCTGCAGCTCATCTCTCAGCAGGAGGTGGAGTCTGGTCTGGGGAGGGAGGAGACTGCGCAGACGCGGGCGGGGCCAAGACAGCCAGACTCGGGACATGAGAAGGCGGGGCCAAAAGTGGACCTAAGAGAGGAGGAGCCACTCTGGAGGGCGGATGTACAGCACAACAGGAAAGCAGAACCGTCTCAGAGGGGGGTGGAGCCTCCACACGGTGCAGTGTGGTCCTCCGGCCAGCAGAAGGCAGCAGCGGCAGTGGGGCTTGCTTCCCGGACTCAGTCGGCAGATTCTCCCCAGTCCCCTGCCAGCCGGCCGCGGGCGGGGTCCCTGTCCCTCCCACCCAGCGCCGCCTCCACAGAGTTCCCCGGGGACCAGGACTTGCGTTTTGCGCGCAGCGCTCCTGCTGAGCCAGGAGCCCCTGGGTTCCAGGGCACTTCAGGCTGGAGCCACGGCAACAAGGGTTACCGCGGGAACGTGCGGCCGCCTCAGGCTCAGGCTCAGGCTCAGGCCCAGGCCCAGCCACCTGGCGGCGGCAGCAGCGGCAGCAGCAAGGGAAAGGGAGTCCCTTACTGACCCTACCTAGACCACTCACTATGGGAACAGGGCCCTGCGTCTGGGGGCCTCGCTTGAGTAGAGAGCAGAGGGATTCGGTGATCCCAGGTTAGTATGGGCCAGCCTTACTGACCTCTAGCAGTAAGGGCCACAACATGCACAGCGTGGAGTCTCAGAACACCCCCTCCTGCTGTGAGCACAGCCCTTGGGCGCTCAGACTCCCTAGGAGTAGGAGATACGGTAGTGAGTTTTCTTGAAAGTCATTTTACAGAGCTGGAATGAAGTAAGGGGGGGTGTGCGGGGGTTGTTAACGCAAGCGTGCGGCTGCCTCTGTCTCTTACCTCCTTGGTGAGTGGCCTCAGCTCACCCAGCCTAACCCCATACGAGCCCGCTTGCGTCCATGAAGAGCCCTCCTGTCAGACACCTGTCCGCTACAGAAGCACTGTGCCACCCCCCCTCCCCCAGCCCCGAGTGGCTGGTCCGTCTCCAGCGCCCGCAGCCTGCTTGTCTATCTGCACCTAGCTGGGGCGCGCCTGGCTGCTCCCCATGAGGAGCTGTGGTCAAGGGGTTGAGCTTTGGGCACAGGAATGGTCTGTGGGACTGTGTTGAGGGCGCCACAGGAAAGGGCAAATTTAGTTTGCAGGTTTTGTTTCACGAGAGCAAATCAAGTTGAAGACGTTGTCGAGTTTGGGGTGCTGAATGTTTCTTGAGTTTTATGCTGTATCACATGTCTTTTTTCTGTTTTCCTCCGGGGAGGGACTGGCCTACGATGGAAGGGGGAGATCTTTATGTTGGTCTTTGTTTCTCAGCCTGAATGGACCCACATGGATTGAACAAGGCACGCATGAGGACTGGGTTTTAGGGGGCTGCTGTGGGCCACAGGACAAGGGGGGGTGTTTGTCTTTGACACCTATGACCCAGACTTGACCCAAGTGCTGTTTTGGCCTCATGACTCTAGAGTGACATTTCTTGCAAAATGAGGAGAGTTTCTTGAGATATGATAATTTTTTTTTTTACATTTTCTTATTTTTTCTTATTTTTAGGTAGAAGTTTTTTTTTCCATTTCTTTTTGACCACTACAGCGCAGGGGGGGAATTGATTAGGAAGGTGCTACTTAGTTAAAAAAAACTGAGGGCTGGCGATGTTGCTGCTGTTTATTGTAATAATACAGTTCCCTGGTTTTTCCTGCACAGGACTGCAGGCCTGTTGGGCACCCCATTCCTGTGGCACTGACTTCCTGTACTTCCTGTCTTTCCATGCCCAGGGCCACCTGTACCTGTCTAGACCTGCCCCTCAGTGTGAAGTTTGCGCCTTGCACTTTCAAACCCAGCAGTTCTCCTCCCATTAAGTACAGTTCATCCGTGACCGACTGACGCTTCTTCCGTAAGCATGATCCCCACGTTCACATTGACTGTGGGTCAGCTTCCTGTGTGGGAAATCTCGGGTTATTCGTGCCCTGGGCCCATGGCCTCCCTCTCCCTGCTGTCGATACAAGGTTGTCTTCTCCCTGGGCCTGGGCAGTGTGAATGACGGCTGTGTTAACTGTAAGGCTTTCTGTGTGACGGACCCGCAGCCAGACGGACGAGGTGTAGTTGCGCAGGAAGACGCAGGCACTGTGAAGGGCTTAAGAGCGGGCTGCCGGTCTCCAGGCACGGCAGAAGCACACGAGCTGCACGAGCGACCTGCAGTGCGACGCACAGACAGCACGGCTCGGCGCATTGCCCCCCCCCCCCCCCCCCCTGGTCGTGCTGACCCCTCAGCCCCAGCCCCTGCTCGCTGGCTCCCCGCCGCCCCCTGCAGGCCGGCGCCGCTTCAGTTTGGTTGCATTATTTTGTAATTAAAAGTAAAAAAAAATAAAAATCGTTCTGATCCTTCGAGCTTTGGTGAGCAGGGGGGAGAAAAACTTTAAAAAAACAAAAGGAAAATTGGGTTGTACCTCTGTACAGATATTTTGTAATATATAAAATGTTTTCTTTTTTCAGTTTATTAAAGGAAATCTGAAGGCTAGACTCAATGATGTGTCAGGAGTTGTCCTTTTGCACACGACAGGCAGTGCCGCTGAGGCCGGCATGAAGAAGGGAAGGGAAGCATGGTCAGTCCCTGTCTTTTCACCACCTCCCCAGTTAACACTTCTGGGCATAGATGAGTGCATTTCAAACCACAATGAGAGGAAGACAAAATCTCCAGTTCACATCACAAAACACAATTTCCAGGTACGCACAGAGCCATATCACCGCCATTGTCTGCGATTCAGAACGAGGCAAAAGAACCTCCTGTGACACGATGCAGCCCTGTGACATCATAAACTAGCAGGCTTGTGAATACATCTCTTTTAATCCAACAGAAATATACAAATATCGTCCTCAAATCTGAAACGGTTTTGCAGAAAAATACTACGTTATTTTTATTTCATGCGCATGGGAGCAAAGCGCAGAGATGCTCGGTGTATTTCTCTCAGAAGTGATTATCTGATAAAATTGTAAGAATTAATAATGATCTATCATGCGTCCCCGTGCTTAAAAAAGAGTGCCAGTGTTCCAAAATCGGGCACATCTTCCTACTTCCCTGTTTGCCAACAATCACTTCTTTTAATACAATTGGTTACTTTGGTTCTTGCACGAGTTCCTGTACAACAGTATAGGGTTATAGTAGCCTTTGTGTCCAGCATTCTTCCAGTCCAGTTCCATTCAGTTCTGTATGTCCACCTTATAAAATACTGCGGCTTCAGAAAATACAAAAAAAGTATGTGCGAAGTGCACAGAGACCCCCTCGACACTGTGGTGAAATGTCTGCTGTACGACCTGTACTCATTCACTCGTACATCTCATCAGTCATAACAGTGACGAGCGAGTAGGAAGGGACACTTCGCGTCACAATTCACGGGAACTCAAAATGCAAGTTTGCGAGATAGGTGGTGCCTTACAGTAGCTCCACAGAGTTCCCGAGTTTGTGCTCAATTTGGGATTTGTAAGATTTTGCGATGCCCCCCAATAAATTTCTGTTATCGAGATTCGATAGTCTGAGAAACTGGGGCTGCAGTTCTCCTTTTAGAGACGCAGTGCAGTGGGTTATTCTACACCTCTTTAAATCGTCCGCAGCTGAAGACCTTCGAAAAGGCCAGATCTGTCCCGTTAAGCCAGTGAGCGATCAGCTCAATCAGCTCGTGAGGAGCCGAGGCAGAACGATGATCTACACTGTCGCCAGGCCGGACTGGTACGATCCACTGAAAACCAGGGTGTGATGAGGGCACACGAGGGCAGTGGGTCTGTTAGTGCCATGCTATGGACAGGGGTATGGTGAGCCCTGCAATGCTCAGTAGAAGTATTCAAATAAGCTGTGCTGAAAAGAAACGACGTTTAGGCTGTGGAGCCTTCTTTGGGTGTGTGATGCAGCCGAAACGTTGTTTCTTCTCTTTTCAGCAGGGAATAAACCTTTACTTGCTCCTTTGCAGCCTACGCATGCTGATGCATCTCCCTACTCGCATTAAGCTACGCAACTTTCTCCTTGTTAGTAACCTTCATCCTCTTGCTAATCGTGATGGACGTTTTCCTCCGTGCCCCTGCTCCTGCTCTTCCTGAGCAGTGGACCCTGCAGGTTGCAGCGGCGGTCTTGAATGTGAATAGGCAGAGCTGTAACAGACAGTGCTGCAGACCCCAGCGCTTCGCACACAGATGAAAGCCGATGGGAGATAAAGCAGAAGCTCAGTCCGGATAGCGTTAAGTGTGCTTCATAAAGCCCACTTCATAAAACTGAATGCGACTCGGGATGGGGAAGGCACAACTTTCTTTTAATGATTGACTTTTGGATGCAAATCACATTGCACAAAGCAAATCTGTATGGCCCATGGTGTAAAAGACTTACCTTTCAATTGCATAAAGCATTGATTGTTTTTAAAATTACACATAGTGTATTGATTCTATAACTAAAAAAATCCCCTGTTGACTGTCTATACCCTCTTCCGGGTCCTACGTCTTCAGTCCCAGGTATTGGCATTGGCTGTGCTGTACGCCGATAGTGGTTCCACGTCGGTGCCAAGGTGATGACCTTTGGCCTTGCTCGTTGTCATGGCAGAACCCTATTGGGTATGGCAGCGTGAGGGCACCACACAGTGCACTGAAATCCAGATGTCCTCTGTACCCCTGCTCGGGCAAAGTGGGCTCTGAAGGCAGTTTTCCAGTCTTTTTGTTGGGGTGTGTGTGGGGATTCCCGAAGCTAAGGCCGGCAGTGGGTGACGGGTCTCCCCGAGCTGTGGTCCGTTTCCGGGGCGTGGATCACAGGCTGCAGGCCGGCCCAGGGGTCCTCGCACATTGAGGGCTTGTAGAAGAGGCTGATCGCGGGCTCCGAGCGTCTCTTCCGGGGCTCTCCTCTGGACAGGGGGGTGCCAGGCGGCCCGGGGTAGCCCTGAGGAAAGGAGGCAGGAGAGAGGGTGAGAGCTCCGGCTCTGCTCCCGCCGAAGGCAGTGCGGTGGTCTCGAGCCCACGGCTGTCGAGCATCGTTTCGCGCTAAGGGGCGGCCGTGGATTGTATCCGAGTATCCGGTCCTGGAGGGCCGCTGTGGCCCGGGACCTGGGAGATGTCTTAAAATGATTCAGCTCATTGAGCCCAACTGGGCTTCAAACCCTGTAGGGCACCCAGGACTACGATGAGGGGTTCTGTTTGGGGTCTCACTCTTACACGGGACAGACTGACTCCACACCTGGTTTCACCCACTAATGTTATCGTGTACTTAACCCGTGAGAACAGAAAACTTAGACCAGGACTCTCAGACTCACTTCCTGGAGGACCTAGTGTCTTCAGGTTTTTCTTCCACCCTCGTTGCCGGTGACATTAGTCAATTAGCTGGGATAATTACTTAATTAGCTGTATCATGGTAATATTTCTAAACAGGCACCAAGTTGATTTATAGGTAACTGTAGTTTTACTAAACGTCTTGAAAAATCCTATATATGTCTAATTTAGAAAATAATTAGGTTAATTGACTGACTGACAACGCAGGTTGGAACAGAAACCAGAAGAGACTAGGCCCTCCAGGAACTGAGTGCGAGATCCCTGCTTTAGGCAGAGGAAATGAGGCCTAACTTGGCTTTTGAAGATCGACTCCATCACACATTCACATCAGTCTCAGAAATACATACAGTATACGTGCGATTCAGTTTGCTTACGTGTGATCCTGTTTGGCTATGTGTGTTTTGGTGCGCCTGCCTGGCTCGGTGCGCTCTCCCGCTCTGAAACGGAGGTAACGGGGATCCCCTGCAGACGTTGGGCCTGCTATAGCACACGGGCCCGGGAGCCCACAGGTCTGGGGCCCGGCTGGACGGACTGGGCTGCCAGACCGGCGGGGTCAGCGGCCACGGGCGGCCGCCGGCGCGCTGCCTGCGCCACTCGGACCCGGGGTCGGGGCAGGGGGGCGAGTAACAGCCCCGGCGCGCCCCGCTGAAGGAAAAGGCGGCGGCCGCTGGGGGGGACTGCAGTTTCATCGTCCGGTTCGCTTACAATCTGCGGGGATAATTCAATTGCCGAGCCGTCAGTCAAATTAAGCCTAAAACAAGGCTGGAAATAGTATTTCATACCCCCCAACATGTACGACCCCTGAGGTGGGACTCTCTTGTCCGTTTAGTAGAAAAAAAAAACATCAGAAAATCGATACAGCCGGGGGAGGAAAAAGCAGCATTCGAAAACTTAATATCAGTAAAACACCCCCATCACGCCGGAGAAAAGTCTTCGACAGGCAAACTCATGAGAAGGTACAACAATTCCCAGCGAAAACTCGCAGGTCTCGGTAAATTCTAGTAGTATAATAATATATGAGCCTTTCGCTCCAGAGCCCCTGTTCGATTCTTTCAGACCGCAACGCTACCTGTCCCAGGCAGAAAACGGGCTCTCCACAAATTCAAACACGTGGATTTGCCATTCCGAACTTGGAGACCGAGAGGGTAGCAAAGTTTGCATTTTGCAAGGGAGACGAGAAAAGAGGGAATCGCGTCCTTACCTGCCTGGCTCTCTGTCTCCGGCTGGAACTGGCTCCGCCGACTCCCACCACGCAGAGAGGACCGAGGGCTCTGGACCCGCGGCTCGGCACCGTCTGGAGAGAGGAGTTTCAGTGACGCGGAGCCCCGTTAATGAAGACGCCTCTCCCCTTTCAAACACAAATTAACCTGCGTCCCTGTGGCGCCGGGCTGGAATTTGGAAAGCTGTGAAAGAGTATCATCTTTGATGGCTTTTGACGAGTTTCACAATGAAACAATGCCCCTCATCAGGAGAACTACAACCCCCCCCCCCCACCCCCCACACACACACCTTTAATCCTCTCACATTTTTGTGAAGTTATTTTAATCTCATCTACACGAATTGTCTGATCGAATCATCTCCGCCCTTTCTTCTCAAGCACGTAAATTGTAATTCAAGTGGACGAACTCGCAGATCAGTTCCAGATAGTCTCTCTCCTTCTAATTTTGCATCTCAAGACCCCTTCAAATTAGCCTGGGTTCCCCTCTGCAATGTTTTAATTTGTTGATCAGAATCTGCTTGTTCCTGACCATTTCGCTCCCAAGACGCAGCTTCTCACTCGAATGTTTTATCGCCTCAGACGCTCAAAAGGCGAGATGCTCGCACACTGAAACGCAACACGAACCGAAGAGTAACACCAGATCATAAAAGGCTGGAAAGGAGAGGAGGACACTCAGCCTAGCGAACTCGGTAGTAGCTGTGGATCCACAGTTTTCTGTCGTTTCTTGATAGACGCCGGGTATCGGCTTGTTGCATGCCCCTGCTACCCTCTGTGTATAGACGTGGCTCCCTTCCTCAATTTTAAATGCATTAAACCTTAGTTTCCACCTGTGTCCCTGGGTTCGTGTCACCACTTAATGCCGCATGAACCCGTTACTGATCATTACACGTAAATTATTTATTTCCTGCTGCGGTCTCCTGATTTAGCTAGCTAGTGGCAAGATTCGCTCCAGTGAGTGGGGGCTGCGGGAAAGGGTTTGAGACTGCACGGCGGTGCCCAGCGCCGGGAACACTTTTGTAACGCAATTCCATTGAAATGGCGATCGACCCCTGGAACCCGCGAACGGATCGGAAGACTTAACCCAGAAGGACTTGAGCAACGAGCAGAGTAAACTCGACTTCTGATCCTCGGGCTGGCGGAAATCAAAACGCCTTTCTGCTCCCCGTTTTTACCGTATCGTATCGCTCACGAATGCGCGGAAAGTCGATGAATATTAAAAGCGAATATTAAATAAGCGAACGCCGACAACGGAATCGCGGGATCAAATTTAAATTAGCAGGCGCAGGAGGCTCTGCCAGCCACCTACTGTTAATTGCTGTTCAAATCTCCAGAACAGATTGTAAAATGTCATCCCTGCTTTCTTCGATATTATCATATCATATTAACTTACGGAAGGCACCGCATTCTGGTCGCAATCTGGACTGCAGTAGAAAGTTCGGCTTTAATTAGAATACCCCCCTGCCTTCAACCCAGATACTTAACAATTTATTATAAATTTCTCAGTTTTGGGGGCATCTTCCTTCTTCAGAAGTGAACCACAGTGGATTGGCGTGCCGTGACACAAGACAACCACAAGAGGGCACCACAGAGACGTACAAATGCCTGTTCATTTCTGTTTTACCTGTAAGGATTGAAACCCTCTGTCGGTTGGCCGATGTATTGAAAACAGTATTATAACCTTACTAGTCACAGCGACTTTAACATCTTTAAACACCGGTTTGCTTAATACGTTTTATGCGTCGGGCACAAAAAATGCAATGCTGTCAAAATGCAAGTCTGTTTTAATATGTGTATTATATAACTTTATTGTCCATCCAAAGGGTGGAAATTGTTGCCTTTTGTATCGCCATAAAAAAAGTACATACACGTTAAAAAAAAACCTAAACAATAATCCTGTCCATGGAAAAAAAAATGTTCGATTGCGTTTATTACACCGATTGCACGGGGTTTAAGAGATTTTTCGTATACGTTTTTCTTGGCCATAGGCATTCTTAAACGCCTCCCCGAAAGTTGAACATGGGAGTATCTTTACTTCGATCTTTAAACTCCCTTCACCGAAACGAGTCGGTGTTTATTTGGATCAGGTAAGCCAATACTAAAACAAACGCGCCAATCAGGGCTGTGTGCCTCCGGCGGTGGTGCCCGGCCCAAGGTAGAGCTCACCTTGCTGGGGGACAGACATCGCTCCGGCGCCGCCGCAGGTCCGCCTCTGAAACTAGACACAGCTCGTCATACTTACCGCAAACCAACGCGTGAGGGGGCTCGGCAGCTGTCTGAAAGTTTCAGTCTCGTCGGAGCTTGAGAAGCCAGGTTTTTTTCCCCCCCAACTAAAATCAGACAAGACCAAGGGGTGACGAATTCGCCGTTAGTTCTCAGCGCTGGCGAAGCCGGGGGTCGTAGTCTCTGCACTCACGAGTCGAATGCAGATTTATATGCCATTATACCGTCCCCTTGACTTTTCTGTAGTTTGGAAATAAAACGCACTACTCGTAGTCACCTCGCCGCGACACCGACCGAGAGACATAACGGCTCCCGGCGGGTTTCTCCCTGGTGAAGGAGTCGCCACCGGAGCTGTAGTATTGGAGCCAAGCGTCATCTGTGAACAGATACCACCTTCCGTGTAGACATTCAAAGTGTATTTGTTCAGGTAAGCCGCCTTCGGGTCCAGATAATTTGGACGTTTTTTTACCAGAAAAGTTGTTTTTTTTTTGTTTGTAATAAACGTTATGGTTTAAATATTCTTATACGGTACATTTGTTTAGATAATGGCGCGCAAGTTGTGCTCGCCATTAGGCATTCACGTCTCAGGACAATGACTAAGCACGTCAATGGTTCAAAACCATCATGCCTGTCAGCCTTCCCCGGCCCTTCTTCTCCTCATACAGTACTGGTTTCACTGGAAATTCTCCCCCAGTAAGACCCCCCCCCAACTCCTACAGAAAGAGACGACAGTCTCCTTTCCACAGATCTGTCAATCAAGAGTCACCTTCAGCCCATGGGTGCTAAAAGCGCTAATCGATGGCCTCGCATTAAAATAAGATTCTGAATCAAGGGTCACAGATTCCCGATTGTCTCTGGCACTTCCTTTTTCCTGCTTTCTGAAGACATTCCAGTAAAACGTTCTGGTGATCAGGTGATGATCACTGACAAACCCAAATTTATGAAGCAAGCAGGTGGAATTTGCCTGAGGTTACGATGTAGGCCTAACTGTTATGGACTATCATGCTGGTCTCTTTATTCTAGGTGACACAGTTACAGAACTGAGAGAAGATACCTGGTGCAAAACTAACATATCATAAAAACCACAGAATCCAGCAATGCAATGCATTATAGAATAAGCATAGCAATACATTATACAGTAATTATAGCAAATGAGATGAATGATTACAATACATCTGAACAGAAAACATGTAGTAGAATTATAAACAAACTGTGCTTCAAATCTGATTTCCTGTAGTGTCTAATATGAATATATCTGTACTCTTAACGCCAGCAGCCATATCACCCTGCAGCTCACAGCTGGCAGCCCACTGAAGCTCAGCAGGTGTGAGCCTGGTCAGTACCTGGATGGGAGACTCCTGGGAAAAACTCAGGTTGCTGCTGGAAGAGGTGTTAGTGGGGCCGTCAGGGGGCGCTCACCCTGTGGCCTATGTGGGTCCTAATGCCCCAGCATATTGACAGGGACACCATACTGTAAAAAGATGCTGTCCTTCGAATGAGATGTAAAACTGAGGTCCTGACTCTCTGTGGTCATTAAAAATCCCAGGGTGCTTCTCGAAAAGATTAGGGGTGTAACCCCGGTGTTCTGGCCAAATTTCTCCCTGGCCTTTACCAATCATGGCCTCCTAATAATCCCCATCTATGAATTGGCTTCATTACTCTGTCCTCCTCCCACTAATAGCTGATGTGTGGTGAGTGTACTGGTGCACTATGACTGCTGTTGCATCATCCAGGTGGGGCTGCACACTGGTGGTGGAGGGGATCCCCATTACCTGTAAAGCGCTTTGAATGGAGTGTCCAGAAAAGTGCTATATAAGTGTAAGCAATTATTATTATTATTATTAACAATATGGATTTACAACTTGGGGTGTTTTAATCCTGACATTGATCATGTTCCTAAAGTAATAATAATAATAATAATAATAATAATTGCTTACACTTATATAGCGCTTTTCTGGACACTCCACTCAAAGCGCTTTACAGGTAATGGGGACTCCCCTCCACCACCACCAATGTGCAGCATCCACCTGTATAGGATAATAGAAGTATACCTGTAATAGAAGTATACCCATCTATTTTTTTCTTGCCTAGAATGAACTTTTTTCCTTTCTTGATTTCATGCTAAACTTTTAAAATTCTCAGTACCAGAGCTGATTAAAAATGCACCGAGTTCACAGCAATGACATTCTTTCTGATCTGTAAGTTCCTTCTGAGTGTGGAAAAGTACAGACACCCAATGTTGCGAGACTTTGAGGCAGGCTTTTTCACACCAAGTTGATAGCTGACAGATCTGGACTGGTTTTGCTTCAACAACACTCACTGAACTCCGCTATGGGCAGCTATTGCAATATGCACAGTGCTGTAAGGGTACAGAGAGACACACACACACACATCCACCCACCCGGACACATACACATGTACCCATGCATACCAAAAAATATTGCTCAGTTATGCAAGGAAGCTGGCGTGAAGAAAGATGCACAACCATGTGCAACACTGGGAGACACCAGCCCACCTTCAATTGGGCAGGTGTGTGTACACCCACGTGCAACAGCACGAACACATGAGCACCTACCCGTTCTGAAATAGATTCCTGTGAAAGTGGGTACAAAAATACATCAACGCAGGCACGCAAGTCATTCAAGCCGCCCTTCTCAGCCATGAATACGCGCTTGCAAACCGACACAACACACAACCTTTCTGACCGACAGACTCACACACCTTGAAACGACACAGATAGGCGCCCTTGCTCGCCGTAACTGGCTCGCATGTGTCCACACACACTAATTCTCAGCCTCGCTGGCACGCACACACACTCACTCTAATTGGCACGCATACAGACATGCCCACTGCAACTGGCATGGAGACCCCCACACACAGCTGAGCCCCAGGGTGAGAGACCCTTTTGAGGAGCTGCCTCACCTGCCCTCATGCACAATGTGTGTATCTGGGAAGGGTGGGTGTGTGAGTGTGTGTGTGGGGGGGGGGTAGTAATTAATGAGTCCCCTGAGAGCTGAAGGGAGGGGTGGGAAATGAGTGCCAAAAAGCAGGGGATAAAGGAGAAGGAGCAGGAGAGGGAGGCAGGACGCAGGCTGCTTGCCAGAGCAGTGCCATCAATCAGCGGGTACTTCGCAGGGCTACCCTCTGTGCAGGGACACCTACAGTTGGGGGCAACTCATTGTAGCACCCCCCCTCCGGTGCTGGGGCTGGCAGAGGGGGCAGATGAGCAGAATCAGCAGTGCGGCTTTCAGACGGACACAATGGGGGCAGTTTGCTCCTGTTTGCTCTGCATTTTTTTTGTGTGTTTACGGGACGCTCCATTGGATTGGGAAATGTGTCAGATTGTTAGTGCTAGGTCTTCAGGCTCTCGGCAGGAGGGAATAAGGTTGGTTTCAGGATATATTTCCAATTCAGCTGATCCACACCCCAGGAGCATTATTGATTGTGTGACAGAAATACATGTAAATCATATCACAAACCGAAAAAAAGAAACTTTTCTCTGCATGTTTTTAAATAGCTTATCTATTAGTGATATCGAAACACATTTACTGGGAACTAACCAGGGAGATGTTAAGATCAAAGGGATTGTGGGTTCGGTGTGTCTGTTCTCACCCTACACTCTGGCTGGGCAACCCGATTCACAAAGGTCGTCACCCAGATTAAGCAATTTAGGACATCAGAATCTCTACAAACGAAAAGAGGCCCTTCAGCCCATATTGTCCTTTATCTGTTACTTTCACTTAACCAGTTCTGCTCATACTGGGCTGTGGGAGTTTTCATGGTGTGCTGCACTGGGATGAGGACAAATGGTTCTATTTTCTCCCCACTCCAGTCCTGCACATTTTCTGCCACCTACGGATCTGACCAGGGTCTGCTTCTTGCTGTGATGTTCGTCTCCTGTTCCCAGTTTGGCTGCAGGGATAGATAGTAGTGCTGGTAGACGTCTGGGGACAGTCAGAGATCCTCAGTACTCAGTCACTGGTAAATGGTTTACAGCAGTGGGGTGAAACAGGCATGGGAGTCATTTAACTAAGGGCGAAGATGGCACCAGGGATGTGGCAGTGGAGGAGGTGTTGATTCAGGGTGTTTTCAAAGCAAAAACCAGCAGCTAGCCAATGCCTGTGCTGTGCTGCTGTACTGGCTCTTAAAGTGAGTATATGGCAGTCATGGCCTGCGCCTTTTGGAACTTGGGACTGGCTGTCTACCTGCCCGTTTTCTTTTATCCAGGAGTGACCTAGGAAAAACAAATGACTGTGATCTGTCCTTCACAAAGCACATCAGAATCAGAAACTGGAAAAGGGTGGCCAGCAGGATGGGGGGGGGGGGGGGGGAAACTGACCTTGTGTCTCTTAGAATTAGCTCACGCTAACAGCTGTTAATGAATGCCAGTCCCCCATTCACACCTTCTGATAGTCCAGAGGAGCAGGGCTGCTATTGTTCTCGTGCAGTTGAAATGCCAGTTGCCAGTTTCTGAGCGCCTGCAGTTCACCTTATTGCTTCTAGTACGACCCTCAGCAAGCAGAAGGAGTAGTTGATACTGGTTTTGATTGTTGCAAGCTGCTGCCCTAAGAAACATGGGAAACCTAGATGAAAAGTGCTTTCTTCTTGAGGTGTTTTGGATGTGATGTTGGGGAGGGTGGGGGCCTTTATCAGGCCTGTTTTTTCTTAAAGCATTCGAGTGGCTGGTCAAAATAATTCTCCAGGGGCTGTTCGCCTTCAAGGCACAAAGAGTGCCACACCTTTCAGAGAGTGGTATAACGAAAGCCCCTCCTAATGAAGTCGGTATAGTAAGACTTGCTGTGATAGGGTACAGGCAGCAGGGGGCGCTGGCTCAATGTGATGAGGACACAAGACAGATGAACCACTGGCAGTGAGGGCCTGTTGGAGCCATGGCACGGACTGGGGTTCAGTGACCCCTGCAGTGCCTGGTTGAAACCGTGAATGGTATTCCTGCTGACCTCCTCTGCTGTCCCAGAGCGGAGTGCTGTGAAAGGATGTGAAAGCAAGCAAGATAGTTCATTAAACAGAGAAGGCAGTTTGGCTCAACTTGTTCACTTAGTTGCTTTGCTGCTGGTGGCTCCGGAAGCTTGTCTAGCCATTTCCTGTAGGATCCTAAGCTGTGCCACAGTTGGTTGGGCAATTGTTCCAGACTCCCACAGCCTTTTGTGTAAAGACGTGCCTCTTGTCCCCAGTCTTAAATACAATAACCTGTAGTTTCCACCTCTGTGGCTCATGTTTCACTGTTAATCCTGAAGCTGTTCACTGGAGTGACTGTCCTGGCCTTTAAGGACACGTAATACATGAGTCATGTCCCTTGGTAGACATCTCAGTTTAAGCAGATCTGTTTTTTTGAGCATGTTGGAGTAAAGCAGGCCAGGGAATGGCATCAGTCTGCTTGGCTCTCTGCTGCCCCCTGGTGTTGGGATTCTTTGACTGCAACACTCTTTTCCAGCAGGAGTGAGACATCTTCAGCCAGGGAAAATGTTTGCTGTCCTGGACTTGTCTCTGGGTCTCAGCAGATCCTTGTACATCGTGATTAGTGGAAATTGTGACCAGCTCTTGTTTTTCTGCACCAGGTCAAGGCTTTTCAGAGATCGGTTATCGATTGTGCTGCATCCGCAACAAGTTCCTGATTTTCTAAGGTTGATGAAGGCTTTCATAATGATGAGAAGGATATGTTTTGTTTGAGTTAAATCCTATTACCACTTTTCCAGTTTAAGCTTGTTCTTATTATTTCAATAGTTACATTTTATAGTGAACTTTCTAACTCATGTTTATGTTGTGACTTTATATTATATTTAACCTTTATAAATGAGAAATTTTACTGCATATTTGTTTTTACTTTTACTTTGTGATAGATTTCAAAAATTGGTCCTAAAGCACTTACAAATGTCTAATTGTTTCTTGTGTATTGCAGTGATTATGTTTCATTGGAAACTATGCAGAGATTTATTTTGACAGATTTAAGTCAAAACATCTGTAGCAGCCTATCCCATTTGAAAAGAAGAGCCCTTTGTCTCTTGTACATTACTATTCCTTGAGCTTTTGTGCTTTATCACTTAAGTTAACATATTCCGTTTCTCTAGATCAGTGGATTCCCAGAGAAAAACCCTCTCTTTTTGTTCCAGCTGAGTTATTAACCACAGGCACACTGGTTACGGTTTACTAATTGGGACATATTTGTAAATTTGCTTTCTGCTCTTAAAAGGTCAGAAGGGATTTGTAATTGGTATCAACCCAGTACCAGTTTCTGAGCGTCAGAGCTGCTCTTTTTCCGGTGTGTTTCCAGAAATGTAACCAAGTGATCTCCTGCAGAAGGAAATTCAGCTTATTGTGCGTGTGTAGCACTGTGCTGTTTAGTCAGAAATAACAGCAGGCAGGTGGAGGAGAAGCTGTGTTAAGGTCTATATGTGGAAAGTTTTTGAAGTAGGGTATTTTTGGCAGTCAGGATTAACTGAAGAAACAGGTTAAAAACATGTGTAATCAAGCAGATCAGTTATACAGAGTTGGTCCAGGTGAAGCGTTCTAAATGGCTTTTAAATATGGAACCAAAAGGCTCTGTCCACTAAGATGGTTTGATTTACGTTAGCCACGCAAGAATCACTCGTCCTGAAAGAGATCTCTAAGCTCAGAATCTCAAACCCCAAGTCAAAGGTCTGCTTTTTAAGTCATCGATCTTCCTTCTAGCAATCTGAATTAGAATATTGCCTTGGAAAGTTAAGACAAATGTTTGCTGCTTAACACTGGGGAAATGCATGGTGTTGACTTCTTAAAGCTGAAGTCAGAACTTTGAATTTTTCAGTGTGCAGGCAGTGTGTATCCTTACAGAAGTCAAGGTCTTGGCATTTGTAACTGGAGTCGATAGACTGCCTTTCTCAAACAGTCTCCAGTGCCTCTTCAGCCCTGGTGAATGTGCCTCCCGTGCCTCTTTACAATGAGTGGAGGCGCGGCCTCTTTAAGTGGCAGAGGCTGCTGGGAAGTCTCGCTTGCGGGGAGATTGGCGGCTGTCTGGTGGCCCGGCAGGACCATTTGTGCTAAAACTCATTTGCACAACGACAGTTAATTGGCTACAACAATTAATTAATGTGTTGGAAAGTTGGCACAAAAAGTTCATTTAAGAGGTTTAATAAGCAATTAGCCAAAAATGGTGAAAAAATCATTTAAAATTAGCAAGAGTGAAAATAAAGTGTAGAATGTTAAAAAAATCTGCTTAGAGCAAAAACCTGCCTTTGTAATATATCTTCCATCAAAGGCATATGCAGTGTGCTGCTCTTTTTCTTCTGTCCCTCTCCTAATTTTTTCTTATTCATTTTCCTCTTTTTAAAAACTTAAAACTGTTTTTAAATTTTCTCCCCTTCACTCTCCCCATCTTCCTCGTATAAAATATTGCATGACTAATGAGTGAAGCAGGTTGAAATCCTGGGGAAGATGTCCTTGGAAGACGAATGCATTTTCAGCAGAATAATTAACTTAATTAACAAATTCACATGCATATTCATCAGCCTATTAATGTCTCCTCCGCGCTGCTTGATGAGCAATGCGGTAATAACCATCTCATTTACATACCGCATTCACACTGCTCTCCCGAAAAGAACAAAACACAAATAACATAAAAACACACACGCGCGCACATACAATGAGACAGACAATGGTTCACAGAGAGACAGGCCTACAAAAACTCTGGAATACAGACACCAGGGTGCGCACACATATACAAACTACTGGGCACGTGCACACAGCTGTCACACATGAAGCAAGCTGGCAAAACCAAAACCCCCCTACCCTCCCCTCTCCGTAGGAAGTGGAGAGTGCTGTGAGATGAACCACTGTGCTTGATTCACAAGATCTATCCTCAGAGCACATTCATTGCTGCCACCATCTCGGCTGTCTGTTCCTGTGTGGAGCTCTGTGTGGGTTTTTAAGTTTTTGCTGCCGAGGTGCTCTGTGTTTGTGTGTGCTCGGTGCCGCGCATCCAAGAGGCTGTGATTTGACACACACTGGGCCATTTTTTTGTGCAGGCCCGTGCTTGCTGTAATGCTGCTGTGCATGCTCGTGGCTGTGCCCTCGTTGGTGCTTGCCTGTCAGAGGGCACATGTATGTGATTGCTACAGAGGTTTCCTCGTGAGCTTCCAACGGCCGGCCGGCGTGCTGGCGTGTGCCTCAGTGTCTCAGCACGTCCGTTTCGTGGCGGTCTCTTGGTTTGTGTGCTCCCCTGTGGTTGTGTTCTGCCTCTGTGCTTCTCAGGGACAATGTGTGAGCTTGTGCAAATGTATGTGGGTTTCCATCCTGCAGAATTCATCATTGTGTGTACCTGTGTTGTGATAAATAAAACACCTACGTTCTTCTTGGCCACGAGGCATGTGAGTGAGTATTATTACAGCTACTTCACACATTTGCAAGATGCATGTTTCATCATGTGTGTGATGAGATGGGGAGTGCATTTTCATGTCTGAATGTGCCGTATTTGACATTGTGTATGTCTCAGCGTGTGTGTGTGTGTGTGTGTGTATTTTACGGTGCATGTCTCTGTGCATTCGAAACTCTCTTTTTATTTCCTCTTTATTCTCTCTCTGTCCCCCTCAATCTCTCCCTAGGGACACACTTGGCATTGCTCCTCACTTTTATTCTCTCTCTGCAAACTGCTGCTACTGCTGTCTGCACACACCACACACAACCTGACACCCCTACACTGCCCCCCTCCTCCATGCTTCTCTGACAGTACCCCCATGCAGTCTTGCTGGAGGGAATTGGCATGGTGATTGGGCACTTTCACTGTAATGTCCATCCACTTTTAACATATGTTTTACCTGGGTTTTTGAAGTCGTATCCACATATATACGAATTTTTCTTATATACAGTAATTACTAATAATTCCTTGCAGTGTATTGTGCTTTTCATCCCAAAAGAACCCAAAGTGCTTAACATTCAGGTGGGGACCCACATCTCCCACCACGGTGGTCCTGCACCCACCTGGGTGACATGCAGGAGCCGATGTGTACAACACCAATACAGGGTGGAGAAGTGAGTTCGCCCCTTGAATTAAGGAAGGATATTAGGGAGGTTAGATCGGTCAAGCCCAGGGTGGCGATCAGTCAGTTACTACTGGCTAACACCACTACACTTTCAGAACTCTTGTGGGAACGTGACGACCTAATGATGCTCATTCCTGGTCCTGGAGAGCCATTGGGTCTTCTGGTTTTTATTCTCTTCTTAAATACTGAACTGATTTGATTATTTACTATATTTAGTATTAACTCCTATACCATTCTATTTCCAAGTCTCTAGTTATTGAGGAGTTTGGACAAGCAGGGGTTTTAATCCTGGCTTCATGGTCAGAATCAGAACTACAGGACATTATGAAAACTGCTGTGAAAGTTCCCAATCTCGTCTTCCTGTGGTTCTGCCTCAGAGATAGAGTATAAGGTCATTCTGGTGGCCTGCAAGCATGACATCCAGCTGTTAAAACAGCTGGGCGATCCTGAGTAGCTGCACTGGTATAGGCGCTCCCCAGAGCAGGTTGAGCTCTGTGATCACAGGTTCGAGCCTGGGTCACGTCACTATCCTATATTTTCCGAGCAGGGCTGTGCGTCACCGTGAGTTGGGGTGGGATTAGTCAGCTAAGATTTTCTTAGCTCTTGGTTGCACAGGGAGTCCTATAGCCCCTTTTAGAGAGCAGCGTGTGTTGCTGTCATTGATGAAGGCACCTCTCTGGCAATTGGCTGTGATCCTGCAGGGCAGAGCCGAGACATGAGTGTGACACGTTAAAAGGCATGTGGCTCCAAGGTGGGAGAGCCGAAGGAGCCTGCCTGCACTTCCTTGTTCTCTCCTGTGTGTGGTCGTGGGGCTCATAGCTGTGAGCAGCCGAGATGACAAACAAAGACAGAATTGGCTATTCCAAATTGGGTGGGAATAACAAAACTAACTGGCATTTCTCGATGAGAAAAAAAAAGACCGCAGGACTCCAAGCAGAAGGATCCATTACCCCTGGCACCCTATGCTGAACAGCTCTGGCTTCTTTAAATGCAGAGTTTATGGAAGAGCTGGCACAGTGATCCTAACCCCTGCTCCTTGTCAGTCACACAGTGCAAAGCCCTGGCATGAAAGAGGAAAAGCCGACATGTATGGGGCAGCATTGTCAGACAGCAGAGCACACTGTCGGGGACCCTTTAGCTACAGTATGTCCTCCTGGATGGAGTGCTGCGGGGTGTGTTTATTTTTTAAGGGCGTAATGGATAAGGTGCTGTCAATGAAGGCAAAATCATTCTGATGGTCTCATTGTGGGAATGTTGAAATCTTATTCCTGGGATTTGGTTGCAGTTAGATAACATTCGCAGAAAGAATAATAGAACTTTAGATTTTCTTCCTTAAAAGCCCTGTGATACAGAATATGGGGAATATGCAGAATGGCTGGGTCAGGCAGTGATACAGCAGGTCCCTTCTCTTCCACGTCAAGGCTCGGCTCTTTGCTTCTGCTGACAAGGGCAAGTTGATAAACAGCTTTGCGAGAATAACAACTGTTTCCCGCGTCATGCGTCGCGTTGTTGTGATGTGACACAGCCTTGTTTTGCAGTAGCTTTACTGTTCTCTAATGTGAGTTTGAACTGGACATGTCCTGCCCTGGTCTCCTGCTGTAGCGTGACCTTGTGCTGTGAGGCCATGGAATGGGTCTGACATTGTCATACCTTGGAAGTGTTACTACACTGGCGTGACCCGGTTTTGCAGTCTTTCGGCTTGTTTGCACTTGGCATGCGTTTGCCTGTGCCGTAGATCCGTTGCAGCCTGAGTGCTTTGGTCTGCTGCTGTGTTGTGATGCAGTACTGGCTGGCTTCACCTCCTTGTGCCCAAGGCTTGCGGCGCCATTGCTGTGGTGTGGTCTGTCCTCATGTTGTGGTGTTGCCAGACCTTGCCTTGCAGTGTGTATTCTTTGTGGTGTGCAGTGTGCAGTGTGCAGTGGCTGGCCTGGCTGGAATGGCTGTGTGTGCAGGGATGCTGCGATTGAGATATAGAGCATTAGCTGGTGTCAGGAGTAAATTAGGGGCCAGATCTGTTTTCTAATCAGAGCACAAGCGCCGTGTTAGAGGAATTAGGTCGACAGCTGCTGGGATTTTTTTTTATTTCTCTCTCTCTCGCTCTCTCTCACTGCCGGAGACCGTCAAACCTGAGCTCAGGGACCCCCTCTTTACAGAGACCACCTGTCAACACTGGTGACCCCCCCCTCTCTACACACACATACACACGCACACCAAGCACTCTCTCTCTGACTAATGAAAGCCGTGGGTAGGGGAGTGAGGACAGCTGCCTCTCCACAGTGTAGCACAGACCCACAGACAGGCTGAGTGTGTGAGACTGGAGCCCTGGCTGTCTGTGTGAATGCAAGGCTATATGGTTGTTTCAGCCTTGCCGATGTGTTACGATAAAGACAGAGCATGTGAGTATGAAACAAATAGGCAGAGGAGCAAATTAAGTGCTAAAGTAGTTTATTCAGGACATCCTGTAATCTCCCACTATGCAGCACAGTAAAGGCACTTTGGAGACCAGAAAGGTCCAGTTAATCAGGGGGCAGTACAGAGAGGCCCAGAAGAAGAAAGGTTTAATAGCTGAGTAAATGCCGACTAAATCTGAGTGATATAGCCATATACCAGCACATGATTTCTGAGAGCTCCCTCACTATGTGGAATTCCTTAAAAAAAAAAGAGTTTGGAGGTCTTGAACTTTTAACCATAGTTTCAGCAGAACGTAGGCAGGTAGGCACTTTTTCTTGTGCTTTGCACCATAATGACATTTGCAAAAAGCTCCCATGTTGTGGATGCACTGGATGTTGCTTTACATTTCATCCGAAAGATGGCATCTTGAGCAGCGCGGGTCTCTCCTTTCATTTTGCCGCTGGTTTGTGATCCAGTGGATAATGGTGCTGCCTACCGGACCAGACTGAACGGATTAAGAGTTTGGCAGAGTTTAGGTAAAACCTATATTGAGACGCTACAGTCTCAACTCTTATAGAGCTGGCTTTCCGCCTTCCCTACAGCGGTGTGATTGAATAATTCTAGGTTTGCGTTTGGGTGCGGTGTGTGTTGTGGATAGAGAGCATCGTTTTTGCTGATTTGATTGCTGGGCGTCATTGCCCTGCCAGACTGTGCTGCGCATTGACCTGGCTGACACCCCTGCAAGGTGAGGCATCCAGGACTGCCCCTGGGGCAGGGGTACAGATGGGCAGAGGCCTGTGCTGGTGAGGATCAGGTCAGTGTTGGCGAAACCGCCCATCCCTTCCCAACAACCTTGTCTTCTTGTTGTCCGTGCCCCTCTCGGTGCTGCTTCCTTCCTTCTCTGAGCCTGTGCTCTCGTCGGCGGAGGGGAGTGGGGCAGAGCTGGCGGGTTGGGGGGGGGGGTATCGGCACCCCATCCGCTCTGGATACGCTGCGATCGCCGGAAGGGCCGTCATGCCGGGCGATCCGCCGTGCCCGCCTCATGCTTCATGCTAATGCCCGTTTTCAAAGACCAGCACAGCTGAGCGCTGTGAATTTCAAACTGAGGCCCCGTCTGCCCTGCCGCTGCCACAGCCCCTCCTGCGCGGGCTGGGTCTGCCTGACCTTCAGCACCAAGCTGTGTGTTTTAAATCTTGTACTGCGTGGAACCACCTTACACCCTGCCCCGCTTTCTTTTAACCAGGCGGTTGAATCATTGCATCGCTGCCTGAAAGATGCCTTTCCCAAAGCCCATCCTTTCCTTTCTGTGCTGGCCCGTTTCCAGCTCTCCGTTTCTCCTCTCCCTCCCGGCACACACAGCGCTGAAGCCCTGAGAGTGCAGCAGGGCAGTATTGCCCCCAGTGAACCAGTGTGATCCCCCAGCTGTCCACTCTCTCGCTTTCCGTTCCCCCTCTCTCTCTGCAGTGTTGAAGCTTTAACGGGGTTCGGCTCCTCCGTTACAAAGTGTGGAACCCCGGACTCAGAGTCTGTTGGCTGGCTGGCAGGACAGCTCTGTCTCTCAGCCCTGCCAGGAGCTGCCTCAGTTTGGGCTGAGGGCACATTAGAGTGATTGATTCCTCCAGCTTGCACCACACAGCGGGGCAGAGAGGGGGAGAGGGAGGGGAGAGAGGATGGGAGTGGGTAAAAGGGCAGAGGAATGAAGGCTTTTTTATTTTCCGTTTGCGCTGATTCTGCTGCCCTCCACACCACTGCCAGACCTCAACACATCTCTCACCAGCTTTATCAACTTCAGCGCGTTGAGTGGGGAAAGGTTTTTATCCTAATGTATTGTGGAAGTGACAATAAAGCACAACGTCAGCTGAAATACACGAGAGCGTGTTCTGTATGTGTCGCATTAAAATGAGCACCTCTTGAAGTAGTGCGATTATCAGATGTTTCCTCAGTACTTCAGCACCAGTGGTGTAAACATCAGGGTTTTTCATTCCCGTCTGCATCAGGCCATGCAGGGAGAGCTACCAGAATGGATATGTTTGTGTCTCACCTGTTCTGTGTCTGGTCTTTGCCTTATACCAGCATCATAGCTGCTCATTTTAATGTGGTAAAGTAGAACAGATCAGGACAGATCCTCACCTGAGTCTCATATCGCAACAAATACGGAAACTCCAACTGCAGGCATGTCATTATTAGTAGTAATTCTTTGTTCTCTAGAAATATGTTTGCAAAGCACTTAGAAATTGCTGCTTCCAAGGATTTTTCACGTCATCCCGTTGTATTTTATGTTGGGGTGTCTGTCATAATCTACTAACAGAAAGAAAACAAAACAGGAAATCCACAGAGTGCTTCCAATGCAGATGAACACTTCGGCAATGGAATGAGTCTTTGCACAGCCCTCAGACCACAGACAATACATCCTGCAGAAACCAAAGGTAACACTCCGAAACTCGAGCCAAGCTTTATGGGCTCACCTGTAGCTGTAGTCACTCCTCTACCACTGTCAAAGCCTGGAAGCACATTGGTCTTTCTTGTAGCTGAAATTCTTGTTATTTGCAGCAGTAGTATCAGTGGAAAATAATCAAAGTGTTGCATTTAAATCCTGAGATCCAGGAGAAAAAATGGATGATACACCAGCTATCCTCTGGCACAGTGCCAGCAGGCACTATGATGATTTGCCCTCCCTGCCCAGCAAGCACATCCCAGTCCTGCCCCCAGTGCCTCCTGCCAGTCAGTGCCACTCACTTACCCACCCAAAGAGCCTCAGCTCACTTAGGGGGTCAAAGGGGAGTTGAGTCTCGGTGCCCATCAATCACTGGCATCTTTTGTCTCCACACTGCTTCTAAATGTGCTCGACAGATGCTGACTAATGAGGTGATTTTAAAAAGCTCGGTATCCTAACCAAAATTCACTCCTGCTTTCATACAAGTCATTGCAAAGGTGGCAGGGTGGTCACCTTTAAAAAAATAAGTGATGAAAATGGTTATAGTTTTGCAACAAATCTAGTTGTAATACATGTGTGTTGTGAGGGTCAACGATTTCTTTAGAGCCACTTGTAGAGTTTTTGCTCTTATAACAAGGTCTGGTTGAAAAGAAATCGAGGGTGTAGTTTAGCATCATCATCAAGGGTGTAGTTTAGCAACCTTTAGTTCACATTGATCAAAGTGTTTAAAAATGTAGCCATGACACCTTAAGGTGAACTGTATATGACCTGCCAATATGAAATATTAGAGAAACTAATCCATCACATTTACCAGTCAAACCAATTGACATATTGTCTGGTGTTCCTCATCATTTAACCACATTTATTGCTTTGTACAACACTCCACAAAGGCAAAAAGACTGCCTTTTCCTACTACAGAACACATCAGCATCAGTGTGTCAGCATTAATCGTCATGTAAAACAAAATGACTAAAATGTTTGAACACCTTAGCATCGTTTCCTCACAGAAAAGGACAAATACTGAGTAAAAAGAGCAGAACGGTAAAAGATGTCTAAGACCATCAAGCAACAGCGTACATACTATATACTTGAACTTAAACATAGTGTACCAGTTTCTTGTTTTATTTGAAGCTGCAAAGCAGAGAAGAGCATTTTGTAAAGTAAACCAATTTGAGCCCAGGCTATCAGATCGTGTTATTGTTTTTTCTATCGTCAGTACAGAGCCTGGTTCTGAGCTTAGCAGCTCTTCCTGTACAACAGCACAGCCACCAGGCATTATCCAACCCCCAACACAGGGCCAGCATGCACCCGTGACATTGTGAGAAGTAATTCCTGCAAGAATCCTTGTAACTGTGTTCCCTTTTTAGCAGAAAATATGGATACATGACTTTATTATCGCTATCGTCCTTACCAGAAACCGGGTAGTTTGAATGGTTTCAGAAAGTACAGCACAGAGAATGTGACTTTCAGCCACGTTATGAATTTCGGATGAAAGGTAATTAAGATGCACGGTGTCAGACAGCTAATGGATAACACCATGCTACATTTGTTACCTTTACAGGAAACCGTAAATAACACGCAGGCTTAAGCCATCATTTAGTAAGTACATTATAAGGACATGTCCTCTGTGATGTGGACGAAAATGAGCTGTGATGACAGCGAATGCCGAACTGTTTTCTCCTCTGACGTGGGGTGGCCATCATCAATCTGGTGCCCAACTTCAGCAGTGCTCTCGGGCTGCTCTGCTAGCATGGTTGACAACATGGTGTTAGCAGAAAAAAAAAGAGAGAGAAAAATCGCAGGCCTCTTCGTCAGCAGACAAAAAAAAATGGCAGTGACTCACATGTCCCCGCCCACCTAGGGAAGGTCTGAGATTACCAATCACGGGGCTTGTTGCTGAAGTGGGCAGAGCAGTCTGTCCAATGAGGTCTCAGGAGCATCAGTGGCTGTGTGCCATGAGCTGGACGGTGCACAGGAGTGAGGCGTGACTGATGTGAACTTCGGACCTCCTGGGAACACTGTGGTTTGACAAAGGCCGCTTGGAGAGGGGCCAGCCTCTGGCGGTTGAGGGGTTAAATTAGAAAGAGGCAAGGTTTCTGCTGCAAAGCTTGGTTCGGCTCCAAAGAGTTAATGTTGCGCACGGTGATCGATAGGGTGTCAGCTGCAGTCTCAAACCGATGCAAGATGAATAGCATCACATCACTCCCTCACTCCATCCCAAATTGAGAATCAATTACACACAAACACAGCTTTTTGGCAACTTGTCTCTCACAAGCTCCATTACACTTACTGCACCAGTTTTTGTTTTTTTTCCACTTGTGTTTTTAAACTGTACAGCAAGCTCTCTTATTAGCAGTGTGCAAGTTCTTGATTTTTTTTTTCCTTTTGCAAAGAGTCCTGATGAGACCAACATCAACCCTTTATTCTATACGTTGACCACATATTGGTTTTTAGTTTTCATAGAGCAAACAAATCAACAGTGGCATAGCACTAGTAAAGTTCAGACGTGGGTGACATGTTCTGCTAAATTTCAGATATGGGGTCATAAAGCTATACTATCAGATTTTTAAATACTGACTAATACATCTCTAGGAGTAAGAAACTACTTATACAATTACAAGTCATTGCTTCATTACATTAATTTGTGTATTTCACAAAATATAGTACAGCACTGCCATGACCAAGCCACTCTTATAAAAAACCAAAGGTTTTAAATGTAATGGATTTAGGTCTGCATTTTGCACATAGCTACACGTGGACTAAAATGTTCTCTACATGTTAATTTACTGTACGGTGAACATGATTTTAAATGGATTTTGATGGCTTTCAGTATTTACAAGCATTTACACACATGCCAGTGCACATTTTCAAATTCCTGAACAGGCACACATCTTGAAAAGTACACATGCACACTCACACACATCTGTGTGATCACCTGCTTGCAGAGACTCCATCCTCTCTAAACAAGCACAGACTTTTACTGTGCAAATATCGCATGCATACATGCAAACATTTGCTTAGTCCCCCCCCCCCCCCCCCTCCCCCTCCACACACGAACATGCCTTCACACCAGAAGCACATGCATTTCATTCTCCACTCTACCTGCCAGTCCTGGCTCTGGGTGGCAGCTGGTTTGATATTCGGCATCCAGGGATGCTTTAAAACAGAGGCGCTCAAAATATTTAATTGCCCTTTTGGCGTTCATTCATTTTTTATCTCAAAGTGCGGGAAGCATTTAAAACTTCATTAGTGCTTTCCTGTCTCAGGTTAAACATTCATGAACTGAACCTGCTGTGGACCTGCTCAGAGCAGCTGACAGCGATGGCGGCTTCTGTCAGAGTAGCGCCGCAAGGACTGGCTGTGATCACTCACTCTGTTCTGCGATCTCCTGACTCCCCTTACACAGGGACCCCCCAAAAACAGTTGTCTGCCCTAAGTGATAAAGCAAAGTGAATGTGAGGGTTGAAGTTGGAGGACTGGGAGGGGGACGACCAGACTTGTATAGGTTCAAGCTGAGAAGCTTGGGAAGGAGGGAAGGAAAGAGTGAAGCAGCGCCGCCCTACTGGTGGGAACAGTTTATGTGTGCATCTAACCTGGGTTGAATGGGTATGTGTATGTGTGGTCACATCTCTGTACCTGAAATGTATATGAGGGCTTTTTTTAAAAGCTTTTCTCCCTTTCTCCATGCTGGCACTTTTGTGTGTGTACAGGTGTGTCTTTATCAGCGTGCTCTTATCTTGAGGTGTATACATTTCTTTCTTGGTGCCTTGAGTTTAAGTCTCTGTGTTTTGTATTAGTATGCAAGCTGAGAATGCCAAGCGTCTCACAAGGCGCCAGGCTCAGCTTGTTGGTAGGGTACCCCTTTTTTAGCCTCCACCTTTCAACACTTCCTTTTCATTTAAAATAAAATCAGAAGGGAATGAATTTCTTGAAATTTTACAGTGGAGCGCTCGTAAGAGTGGTTTAGCCATTTCTGTCAGCCCTGGGAGACCAGCCCTGATTTTCGTCATAGTTTTGGTGATTCGCCTGTTTCCTGGAGACGTGTTGCTTTTCTGAAGCTTACCTAGCTCATCCCCTGCGGACACCCAGGATCCCTAAATCTAAGTTTGTGGACCACTGCTTTCCAGCATCTGCTGCGTGTGTGGTCAGTGTAGTGCATGTCTCTCTCTCCAGGCTGTACGCCTGTCTCCTCATCTCCACTGTATGTGTTTATATCTCCGTGTCTCTCTGTCTCCAAGCTGTACATGTGTGCGCGTGCATGTGTGTGTGCGCTAGAGTCTCGGTGCCGTGAGTGTCTCTGTGCTGTGTGTCTGGCGGGTGTATCGGGGGTGAAGTGATCCGCGCGAAAGCCTCCTGTTTGGTGCTGTGCTGAGCTGAGGGAGAGGTGGCTTGTGGGTAGTTATCTGCAGAGACGGTTTTGGGATGGCAGCAGATGGCACGCCACACTGCGAGAGGAGGAATGTCGGCTGCCATCCTGGCATTGAGGGGTTTGGAAGTGTGTGTGTGTGTGTGAGGGGGGGCGCTACTCCCAAAGTGCCAGCAGGCATTGATAGAGGGAAGGATGGTGGGGGGGGGGGGGGGAGGCTGGGGTGAGCAGGAGGAACCTTAAATCCTCAGTGACACATTGTGAGCTTGAAGCTTGAATGACCCCACAGCCTTGTATACAGTAGTTCTGCTAGAAATTCCAGAATGAGTCCTGAACGTGCAGTAAGCATCCACAGAACCCTTTCCGCAATAAAAGTCTAGGGGTTAGAAGAAAGAAAACGATAAAATATGAAGTCATGAGGGCTTTTATGTACAAAGACGCAGGGTGCTACAAAGTGCAACCTATTGGCCAGTGCTCTGATCAGGAGTCAGGCATATACAGCATTGAAGGAGAAACTGCATTAACAAAATCTCATCTCTGTCACTAGCACCGGCATGGTAAAGACTAAATGTAAAATTCCTTGGAGAATTTAATTATGCTTTGACACAGGCACATACTGGCACGGACAGGCTCTGTTTTCTTTGAGAATGTGGAATTCTTAGTGTAGGTGCCAGTGAGGGTGTCTGGGTTGTTTTTATAATGGTAGAGGGCCAGTACATCAGGTTTAATTCTGATTTTGTTATCCCAGGTCTGGGGCATGATGTGGCCAGTGTGGGTCTCTCTGTGCCCTCACTCCCACTGAACAACAGCCCCCCAGAATGCCAAGGAGCCCCCTGCCCGTGAGCCATACCAAGCTGTCCCAGGACACCAGCAAAGCACAGCCAGGATGGTCATGAGGTTAGTTAGAGGTGTTCTGTGATTCTAACCCAAATTCTTGTTTTCTCTCACTTCATTCAGTGAACCGCTTTCTCTTCTGAAGTTTTCCTAAAGTTCTAGTACCTGTGACAATGCTGCTCTTTGTATTGTATGTTGCGGTGATTCTTGGAGAAAATCATTTATCCTGAGAGGAGAGGAGATTTTCCTTCTTTCGCATTAACGCTCCCTTGAAACAGATGGGTGCCAGCTGTGTGCGTCTCTGTGTGAGTTTGTGTAGTTTGCAAGAACATGATAATCTGTTTGTGTGTTAGTTGGCTTTAGTAGACAAACTGGACATTTAAGTGTGTGTGAGTCCTGTTGAGTGTGTGGTATGGTAGTATGGGAAATTATCACATTTTGAAAAGATTAACAGTTGGACCAGTTGCTGGTTCATTACATTATTTGCTAAAGGAGTGCATACTACTGCTTATATTCTCTTGGCCACTATACATATGTTATGAGCTCTGCACCACTTCTAGACCCAAATGGGAGGCAGAAGACAAAAGGGGGAAATACGACCACAGAGGTAATGAAGGATGACCAAGAGCCAGATCCTCAATTTGACAGAAAAACAACACCATATCTCTGCCACCCCTTGATCATTTTGCACAGCACTGAACTATTACACCCAGACATGCACGTGAAACACACTTACACTCAGAGGACCGACCAGGGGACAGGACACACCACAGAGACACCCTGCTTCTTAAGCCAGCAGTGGATCTGTTCCCGGGCCTGGATTAGTGGTGAGCTGCGCCTGGATGGGACTGACCTGTACTGTCCAAATGGACTGTGCCAGGGCCAGGCTGCCTGGGGTTCAATGGCAAGAGATGCACTGTAGGGAAAGGCTTTTGACTACCTGAGTTATTGTTAAAAATTAGTCTCAATCTACTCCTAATTAAAGTGCCTGCAACAACCCGGTCTTGCTGCGCGCAGTGAACAGATGTTGTGGAATTTAAGATGCAAACGCGGTTCCTCCCCGCGTGCCCCCCCCCTCCCGGCTGCCCCCCGCTCTGGGTACCATGTGGCACTCAATTCCCTGTGGCACCCAGCTCTGACTGTGCCAAGATCACATTGTCTGCTTCTTTCTGGAAATTCACAGATTTCTGCTGCTTTTTCCTAAAAAAACCCACAAATAAATGAATGTAGCATGTTGGAATTGATCCGGGGGAAGAAAAAGATATTGTATTTGTACTTTGTTTTGGAAGATCAATCTTATGGTCCGGGCTCTGCAAGTCGGAGGGCATTCATACACATGCTTAAGCACATACAGGTACACACAAGCTTGGGCGAACATACAGACACGCACAGCTGCACACACACACTCTGTTGCAAACAGAGCTTGTTATGAGCATGCTAGACTTAAACTATACTGCATAATAACTGCTGAATACAAACCAGCGCACATGCATTTGTTCTTACAAACGCCTCACTTGATCATGTATGCCATGTGTAATTCTCATTTGTACCAAACCAAACCTCTGGTACAAACTGTTTGCAGATTTCAACATAACATACATCCCTTTTGCTCCACATGAAGATAGTCAGACACCATGTACATACAAGATGTATTTGCTAATTACACCTGCAACATTCAGTGCTAAACTGCAGCACACATGTGTGAAAAAAAACAGGCGTACTGTATATGCAATTAAAAAAAAATAAAATACTGAATCTCATGTTAGAATAAATATCTCAGGATTGTTCTGCAGTATATTGTATTTAACTTCAAGATAAACTGTTATTCTGAGCCTATGCAGAAACGGTATTAGGAGACAATATTCTAAAAAAAAGTGTAACAATATGGCAGATTTCAGTGATTTAGTATATTGAAGCTGCACTGTGCAAAATTACGACAGATAAAAAATTAGAATGAAGGCAGTATTAATTATTGTAATCTATAAATAATAAAATTTTTCTTTATCTCAGTATAAGAGTGGCAAATTACTGTATTATCCATAAAAAGGTCAGAAAGTGTGGCATTGATGGGCGTCTCATACAATAATCATACTGGACATTCTAACCTTAGCATTCAGATTGACAAAGGGTCTGGAAGTGACATTGCTTTTAATTGGAAGAAGAAGGAACCTGTCTACTTGGGTTTCTGTCACAAAAGGCATTGGGCATTATTGATGGTTTGTTTTCGCCTTGCCTGGTGATACAGCTGACTGGAATGCTCTGGTTTCTGTGGGTTGTTTACTCTGTCAGAGCTATGGCAGCCATGCCACACAGAACTGGCACTCTGCTGATCACAGATGTCCAGGGTTTAGCCACGTACCAGGGGTCATCTGGAGACGAGATTACTGGAGGTTCGGCAGACTGGAGGCAGGGCAGGTATTGCCTGCATTTCTTGCGACTGAATGCGTTGTTTTTAGAGTAGACCACAGCGAAACTCGAATGAAATGAGGGGGAGCTCAAGGCGTCGGTGTCACACTTTTTCAGATGTCAGGTTTTAGGATTATGTAGGAAGTAAAAAAAAAAACTTCCTGTTCAATATTCACATCTATGTTTCAATGTAATATTCAGCTCAGATGGAGTTATAGGAGTTTCTGACCAAACTGGCCCGGGTTCAAAGACTTTCAGAAGGGTTTGCAGCTTTTCCAGGTCCATTTTAAGCATGTGAGAACAGATTTCCTTGAAGCTTTTTGCCCAGAGTGGTAACCATGGAAGCCTTGGTTTACATTTTGCTACTCCCTAATAAAATACATTGTGGTTGTCTTGACAGGCCTAACAACAAACAAGCGTAATTTATTTTTTCTTGCAGTAGTTACAATCATTAGGAGAAAACATCACAATGATTGCTGTGAAGCTCAGTGGTTGTGTATCCTTGAAAGGGCCACATTGACAGAAACCTAGTGGGGCTCATCCATGGCTCTTCACTACCGTGACAGTGAAATGTGGTTTGCCATCCCTTGTCTTTCATGGACTGCTTGAGCCCTGCCTCTTGAATGTCTACCTCCGAAAATGCTCTGTAGGATTTTCAGTTTTAGTGTAGCTAGGTGGTCTAAACCTAGTTTTCTGGCGTGCTACAGTTTAAAGATGCATTGGCTGTACCACTGAAATACCATGACCAGATATAATCTTTCTGTTTATTGCAGTACACTAATGTTTCACCTAGTCCAATATAGTTAGGATTTGTGAAGGTATATCTAATCTACAGCAAAACTATTGTAGAATCTCAGAAAAATGTGCAGAACTCCTACATTAAACTTTCACGGGGCCATGTGACATTACTAGACGTTTTGTGGATGTGATTCGCATGCAAAAGCAAATTGGGAGGAGTGTCCAGAAAAGCACTGTATAAATGTAAAGATTATTTATTTATATTTTAGGACTGTCAGTCTTTACAGGGATCACCATGACAAATGTTGAGCTATATGTTGCCATTTTTACTTTTAGATCTACTCTTTGTTTGCTGGATTATGGTCTGATTTGTTCGCAAGGTTATTTTAATTTTAAAGATTGTGTGGAAGCTCATTGTAGAATGAGAAATCAGCAAAAGAATGGTCAGGCATCAATAACTGCATTGGTTTTTTAAATGGAAAATCTGAGGAGAAATAAGCATTTTTTCCCCAAGGTTAATACGTTTGTTAAGTTTACTTTAAGTCCTTGCTACCGTGCTGAGGTTTGCTCTTGTCAGCTTGATCTTCCCTGTCGCTTACAGTAAGAAACAGCAGTTCCCACTGACAGATCTGAAAGTCTTTGGCTGTGATAGACTCTTCCTTGCACAGCGTCCAGTGTCTGAGTTGCTAAGGCACTTGGGAAAAATTCTGGAAAATGTGTTGCCATGGTGATACAGAACACACTGGAAACATTTCCAAGAAGAAACTTAATAGAGATTTATGCACAGATCTCTTATTTATTTATGTATTTATTTATTTAGTTAGTTTGCATATAGTGTTTTCAAAGGAGAGCAGCCGCTCTCGTGGTAATTTCTGCTGTTAAGGCTCTAGCCTCAGATATGTCAGATGAGTGCTTGTCTCCAACGCTGCCTCTTTCCAGCCTAAACGTTTTTCCTTCTGCCGTCTTTGCACGTGGATTTTAAAGTGTTCTCCTCACTTTGAATTAACTGGCATTACTGATGGATTGCAAAGTAATCGTGTCATCGCAGTGCGTGGTTGGGGAGTGCAGGGGTCTGTGTTAATTCATGATTTCTCTGTAGTACAAGACTTGCTACCTGAATGCACCTTGGTCCAACTCTTAGACCTTGTCCTATGGCTTTCTGGATTTAGTAGCACCAGGACTATCACAATGTGCAGTTAAATAACTCATATTAGTCCTTAATAAATCCTTCATGCATCAGAACTCAGTGTTGTTACTTTGTGTGTGCATTTCTGTTATAGACCGAGACAGAGATGGTGAGCTGCAAAAATACTCAAACAAGAAATTTAATTATGCAAGTCTCACCTGTCTGTGGGTCAGAAATAACAAAGCTACCTTCTTTTTAGATCAGTCATTACTTTTCTGAACCAGTAGCAGTGTTTTCTTTTTGTGCACAATGTTGCTCTTCAGCTAAAACTCTTTGAAGTCAAGGCGTTGCTGTGTATTCAAGTCGCAGACACCACTGATGTTTGCAGGACTGCTGGTTAAACCAGCAGATTCACCGCCCAGTGCAGAAGGTCATTAGTGGCCTGCCCCACTTGTCTTGAGTAACAAGGTGACAAGGTATGCTGCTCCCTTGTTTTTCTGTAGCTGCAGAGATCCCAGGTGGAGGCAGGAAAGGGAGGAGCAACACTTTCTTTCTCTTTCTTCCTTTATTTCTATCTCTGTCTCTCAGGCTCTGATGGGTTCGAGTCAGACGCGGGCGACATATTTAGTGCCTGCAGCAAGATTCTTCCCCATGAGTGAAATTCCAGAGCAGGGATCTCGGGGGAGATGGGAAGTGATGTGGGAAGATGGGGACTGGGGGGGGGGAGTTGTGTGTGTGTGTGTGTATTGGGAGGGGGAGAACCAGCTTCTGTGAGGACCTGGAAGCTGTGGACGTAGGGGGGGTGTCGGTGGGGTTCTCAAGGGAGGGGTGACCCTGTGGTTTGAGGTCAGCATGTGCACAGCCGTCACTGGGAGGGAGTCATGCCGCCCCCCCTCTGCAGTTCATAACACTCTCTCAACCCTTGGCTAAGCAAAACTTCACTGATTCATTCCAGCCAGGTACAGCTGGGATGAAGGAGAACAGAAAGCTCAAGAAGGGCTCCATTCATCCGATCAGTGTCCGATTCCCTGTCTGGCATGCAATGACCATCCTGAATCTGGATCAGGGATTCGGGATGCTCTGTCAGACAGATCCTGTCACACAAGAGTACAAAGACAGTTCACTAGCACAGCTTTTCATAATCAGTACCCCCCTGAGTCCTTCAGTCTTTATCCTTATTCAACAATAGACAAGTCTGAACCAGGTCATTCAGAGTTTATGACCAAATACTTTGAACAGTCTGTGTGTTTTAATAGTTCACATACCTGTCCTGCAGTTTTGAAATTATTATTTAAACAGCATGTATATAGTATGTATTCATTTGCCCCATTCAAAATCAGCCTTGCATCTTCCGTAGTTTGCAAGAAATGGGAACTTCCAAAGCCAGTACCTACCCTTATCTCAAATCACATGAAGACAGCGATTTCAATGGTGAAACAGTGAAACAGAGCCGAGGTTCAGAATAATATATTGTTTTTTGCGGTAGATTTAGGTTTTCAGCTTTTACTTTGACGGTTGTGCCATTCATTGCCGCTACCTCTGGTGAATAATTTGAATAATCTTTTCCATTCAAGTGGTGATAATCGAGAATTGTTCTTTCTTCGGATCTTTCGGAAATAGCCGCGCTATTGCCACCATCGGAAAGTGGCTACAAGTTAGTTCCGTGCATTTTTGATCCAGCAAGAATAATGTAGCTGCGTTTCACATGAGCCCTGTGCACTAGGAGTTGCTTGTCCTCCACAGAGGTGCTCTTGCTCTCCAGGGGTGGACTCAGCCCACCCAGTGCTATTAACAGCTTCATCAGTTCACATCAAACCCAGTGAAACCCAATTCCCCAGTAAAGCCTTCGAAACATCCAGCACAGGCAGTGAGACTGATTTCAGGATAGGCCGTTTTCTTTTTTCTTTCTCTGTCCCTGTTTATTTTTTCCCTTCTCTTTTGTTGTTTTTTTTTCCCCCTTACCCGCCTCTAAATATTTAATTCCTTGTGCAGGGCAAGCAAGCTGGTACATTAACCAGTGGTGCCAGTTTAGCTATCTGGTTGTAGCTGGCTGTATAAAAATAAACACACTCCAGTAGTAATGAACAGATGTCACTGAATTTAAACGCACACTCGCTCTCCCTCTTCCTCTCACACACACGCGTGCGCGTGCACAGACACACAAACGTGCACACACACACACACACACACACACACACACACACACACACACACACACACACACACACAAGGCCCCTACTGTGCTCCTAGCTTGGCAAAGGTTTGACTTGAAGCGTGCCAGCTCTCTCCATCCCTCCAAGGTTCTGGATAACACAGTGCAGTTAGACCTCTTTTTAGAACAGATCTGGTCTTTTTAATCTATTGACTGATTTGTTGTTTTGGCTGTTTTTTTTTTTATTCCCCCTGCAAAACAATCCCCCTGTCCTGACCTGCAGAGCGCTGTGCAGACGTTTTCAGGGCTTTTCCCCGTGTTTTCCTCATGCTGTCGTGCCAGGCTGCCCTGTTCCTACTCTGGATGCTGGCTGGGATCTCGTAAGCCTCCACACATTAGATGCAGCCCAGTCACAGCATTTCGCCAAGTGGCTTCTGCTGTCTGGTTTTGGTTAAATGCCTCTGAAAAAGGTGGGGGACAAATGCTGTAGAAAACAAATGAAATGTGGAGCATTCACCAGATTTGTTGTTTTTTTTTACTTTTTAAAAAAGGGATTTCAAAAGCCTCTTATTAGTTGGACACTAGACTCATGGAAGACACTGTCTCCCAGCTTCATTTCATCTTTCATTTAGTCAAATCTAGAGTCATAGTCGCTGTATTTCACCAGATGTGAAATTTTGCTCAATAAAATTAAATCCAGCAATGCAGTGAAAATTAATCTTCAACGTTCAACCCAGGATCGCAGCCCAAGTACTCTAAACCGAAGTGAGTGCTGTGAGTTTTCTCCCCTTATTACTAGGTAGATACCTCAGAGGGTACACACTGCACACCCCGAAAAATGACACTGCACCACACAAATCTCACAGAGACATCAGTAGGATCTCAGGGTGAAAAAAGTATTTTAAAAAAATCACATTGGCACACGCAAAGTTAACACTTTTGAAGCAATTACAAACATCCATTATCGACATGCCAACCCCACAACTAAAAATATCTCCTGCTACAAATCCTGTCTAGTTTTGTCATCTATTGAACAGCATTCCAGTCCCTGGCACCTGCATTCCTGAACAAAGAGACAGTCAGACAAAAACCTAGGCTGGAGAGGCAGAGGTAGTGCAGGGCGTTTGAGTGGTATGCAGTTAGGTACATCCTCATACTCAAACCTCAGTTTCATAGGAATGAAAATACATTTCAGGTGTATCACATTTCCAGCACTCCAGCTGGATCCAGTGCAGCTATACCTACAGTGTGCAGCAACTATACCAATGTGGCATTACGTTCGCTTGTGTGTTTGTTGGGGGGGGGAAGTGAGAGTTTCCAGCAGTTGCTGGTCTGGGCAGATGGTGCTGCCGGAGAGGTGGGGGTAGGGGCGCTCTGATGTTGATGTGTGGTCACATGGCCAGGAGTAATTGGTCTCCATATTGACCAGTTTGCAGTGCTACAGGCGGACTGAATGCCAGCTGGACGCGTCAGATGGCATTGTGTCCAGCTCACTGATCTCCCTCCTCGCACTGTCTAACCTTCCTCCAATTCCTCTACGGACCGTCAGGCAACGCAGAGTGTCCCTAATACACTTCATGCACTGCATGCCCTCCCAGGCATACTGTAACACTCTGTATCGTCTCCCCCTGTACACTGTGAATGCCTACACTACCCCTCCAGTGCACTGCGCAAACACACTGCCCACTCCCACAAGCATGCTGTCATTTTCTGCAGAGAAGGTTGCCATCCATCTGTTTAAAAACTCTTTAGGACGGTCCTACAGTCCAAAATGTTTTACTGCTTGGTCCAGTACAGTGAAGCCCAGTGGAAGCACATTAAAGCCATAGGAAATCACAGGAACTCTGGTCAAGCCACAGAGGTTTTTGGCCATGGTAAAATGTCAAAGGGGTCAGATTAGTGTTAGTGTTTTATGAGGAGTTTCACTGATACTTTAGGAGCCTCCTCTCTTTTAATCCTGAATAGTTTTTAAGTGGATGAACGGAAACCGTTCAGGGGTGATCCCAAAAACAGTCGTCATTCTGGAAATGTACTGGAAATGTACCAGGTCAGTTCTCTTACTCACAGCTTGATTTTGGTTAATTAATGTTTCTGCATTGTTAAAGCTTATTGTGGATTTATTGACCTGCATGATGGATTAATGTCTCATCCCTTTAAGAAGATTTCTAAAATAATTATAATTGTTTTGCAGTTTGAGTTATGGTGGGGGTATGTGGTTGAAATGGCAACTCTAAAATAATAGTCACACCCGCAGAAAATGTCTCCTGGTCTGTTAATGTATCCAGTATATTAGAATATATTACTAACATCCATCAGTCCATTCCATTAATCTTTTAACTGCCTTATCCAATACAGTGTCGCAGGGGAGACATATCCCAGCAAGCAATGGCCACAAGGCAGGATACACCTTGGACGGGATACCAGTCCATCACAGTATTACAAACATATAATCTATTACAAAAATATATATAGACTCACTATGTATATACTGCAAAGAATGCTGGCTATTCTGCAAACTGCCCACTACTCAGACACAGCAACTAATCAATCACTCTACACAGCTTACCTGAAATTTGTCAAGTCTCCTAAAAATGTAACATGTAAATTTAACTAAAATGTTTTTAAAACAGGTTCCAATCACAATGCATACAGGAAGGACTGATCAAAGCAGACCAGAGACAAAGATTTTAATGTGCCCATGCAATAACAATTAAAATATATTGCGTAGGGATATTCATTAAGAAGCGAATTCTTGTGCCTCACAAGTCCTGTAAAAAATCAGTAAAAGGAGCACTTCTGTAATTTTATGATGAATGTCTTGCTGTTTCAGATGATGTTTCATTAGCGGTGTAAGACAACTGCTTTAGCATAATTTAATTTAGCACAGCCTGCTTTTCAATTACAGGGTAATGCAACAAGGTAAACACCTGATTATAGCTTCACTATTTCTGCAATTAAATTAATATCCAATTAGTTTTAAAAAATATGCATACTTCTTCACATATGCTTAAAGAATTTGATGGACTGCACTGATCTAACAGGCCCCACTGATTAGCCATCAACCCTTCTCTTTGCCTTTACTTGGTCTTTGTTAATAAAATCCATGAAACTCCGACCTGGACTATCATCCTGTGGCTGCCGGGGGCTTTAAAATGTTTTCCAACGGCGTGCAGATGTACACATACTTTACAGAGTGACACTGAGGAAAACCTCTCAGATATGTTGTCCCAATGCACTGTCTCATCAGCACGCTATTGTAAATTAGGCTGGTGTTTGCCAACATCCGAATAGTCATTGTTCCTGCAGTTCATTTGTGTTACCAGCGTAACTGTCAGTAAATGCTTAATATTGTTTCCTGCAAAGCAGATAAACTTTAAATGAAGTTTATAGCAAACCAGGAATTAAATAACAGAGCGGAGACCCTTGACACTACAAGTATATTAAAAATAAAAAAGAGAACAGTAAAATATTCTTTTCATGTGACCTTTTTTGTGGTATGAAGTTGCATCTTACATATGAGAATACATTTTCGAATTCATCTTAACTAGTACTTAAAAAAAAAAGATGAGTCCGTGATGATCTCAAAAGACATAACATCAGTAACCTTATTACACTTAATAAATTAGTTAATGACATGTTTCAGACACAGGGCGACAATATTAATATCAAAAGGTATATACTGTATATAAAGTGACAGTTTTTTTGCCTGAAATAATTTTGGGAAGACCACATATAATTTAAATAGATACAGAAAGCTTGAATAATACCCTAAGAAAGTAAGCACCTTAAAGCATCAACAGTAATTCATAAGTCACGGCGCTGTTTTTTTTCTCTTCATATTAGTTTTTAAGCAGATTTATGAGCTATGTGTGTGGAGGCGTTGGCCTGATTGTCACCATGAGATTACACTGTAGTAACTGGTAAGAGTTCAGTCTCATCTCTCTCATGATCCTAGCAGAGGTAAAATGTGCTGATTTGCGAAATACTCTCTTTAATCCACTGCATGTGAGCACCTACATTGCCATCAGCACCACAATGCGAACACAACCTGAGTTGTTGCTTTGTTGCACGGCTGCGTCTGGGCTACGTAATTACTTGGTGGCATGTTAAGTGTAGCAGCATGTCTATGAAATGATAGCTTTGCTTCTGTCTTTTTTACATGTCTGGGTGCTCTACGCTGTAAGCTTATGAAAGGCAATAATGACATAAATAGCTGAACAGGTGAGGGGCTTGTTGAGAAAAGAGGAAGGAGACGGGGTGCGGGCTGACCGGCTCAGGGGGGCAGAGGGATTTCGGGGGAGCCGTACCCTCCCAGAGCTGGCATTTTCGCTTTTTCTCTTGCGGCAGAGCAGCGTCACAGACACTCCATTTTAGCTGACTGACTGCCTGGCTGTCTGCACAGGGATGCAGCATTGTGTGATAATGAACAGATGTTGAGGAATTTCCACTGAATTGCTGCTCCATGCCAGCAATGCCCCTTGGCTGGCATTAGGCACGGCATACAGTCTGGCACAGTATTCTTCCAGGAGCCTCATCTTCCCGAGAAGCCTGCCCTAGAGAGCTGATACTGCCAGGCCTGCCAGTGCTACCTATCAGCCGTCACGACTCGCACAGACGGAGGTGCAAACAAGCCCGGCTCACCCACAGTCTTGAGTTTGTGCCGATGCCGGGCCCGCGCCTGGGACTTCGATCGCAGCATGTCACCAAGGCGAAGCGCCGCTAGCCTGACAAGCCATCAGCACCTCACAGCACCAACCAGGCAGGGTGGATCGGAGGCAGGTCGAGGAGAGAGGCTGGTACAAACTCATCGTTCAGCTCTCATACGCAGTAAAGACAATCTGACTGCAGAATGTTATTGATTACAAAAGGCTATTTGGAAAAGCCGTCTAATGGCGTTACTTTCTTATTGGTCTATTGCTTTCAGGGATGCAAGAGATAATCCCTATTCCATTCTTCATGCAGTATTATTGCGCTGCTTAACGATCCTTTTCGGAATTTATTGTAGTCCGTCTTTACCAAAAACGCACTTTCCAGTAAGACCAAGGGCTTCAGAAAAATGTATTGCTCAACCTAATAATTCAGCTCATGTCGGCACATTTTATGGTCCTGCACTCACAAAAAAAAACAAGTTAGACCCATGAACAGTAGTCCATGCATTTTGTCACTTGTGAGTTTCAGTTTCTGTGATCTCTTGCCTCTGTGGAACAGCGAGGGAGGCTCAAACGTAGGAAAAACAAACTTGCAGAGAAAGAAGCAAGTGAACTGTCCTCACTGCACCTGCTTTGATTTGATTTGAGTAAACTCGGTAATCTGAAGTAGAGTCCTTAGATTGGCAGAACTCTAGTGATTGCTTCACTAGAAACTCTGTTTACTTCACTTGAAAATTGTCTAGATACATTCTGGAGTTTGTAGTCCTTAGGATGAATACTGCAGGTGTAAATTGTTACTCAGAATTTGAATTTCTGTGGTAAGGGTTCAGGGATTTATTGTTGTATCTTGACTTGCCCACAAATTAGGACCCTAATGAGATGACAATTTGAATGGTTTATTTGGGTTAAACCAAGGGAAACAAAACCTCCTCTTCCAGATTGCTAAACGGATATACTGCTCCATTAGTAAAATGAACACTGTACTGTACTGAGACTACAGATCCTTTTTTTGATGAGGCACCACAGATTGCCTCTGTGGTAATCTGTAATTAGACTGTCTGTATGTCAGGATTTTGCGTTATATACATAGTCTAAATAAGGTAGTTCACTTGGAATATTTATTTGGGTGGGAAAATACACCATCAGTAAATAAGACCAGTTCAATAAACACCACTTATAAGTACACTTACTACTTCTGCAGTCATTACTGATATTAAAACAGGTTCTACTGTTAAGTCTACAGACTTAAAAAGTGGCATGGATCTAAAGAGAAAGTTGATCAATTTATTTGGTAGATAAATGTATTAGTGGCTGTCAAGGTAGTAGTATTGCTGACTGCAGTAGAAGAACTAGTAAGTCGTCGGGGACTGATGGTATTCTAGCAATTCGTTGTAAGGTTACAAGACATGTCATTCATCTACCTTTAACAAAGCTCTTCCAACAGTTGGACACTGGACATGAACGACTATAAAATTGCTGATGTAGCTCTCGGCCACAAAACTGAACCAACTGATTTCCAGCCAATAAGTCTTTCATCGTTTACACGTATTGAAATGATGCTCAGAACTAGAGGATCAAGATTAGGGGGGCGGCGCCTCAGGAAGGTGCACCTTTCCTAACACAATTCTTACAGTTTCATATGACAGTGACAAAGAGCCAACGATAGATTCTGTCTATTCTGTCAGACTCAAAGAACTGAATCTCTTTAGTGCTGAACAGAGAAAACTACAAGGGGATCTGAGTCAAGTGCTCGGAATCCTCAAAGGCATTGACAAAGTCAGCCCAGCAGGCTTCTTAAGTGAAACACAAACCAAAGGACGCCAGTGGAGACTGCAGGAAAGGGCATTTAAAACTGAGAACTGGAGGTGTTTCTTTACAGACACGGTCTTGTGTGTCTGACAGCTGCTCAGTCACTTTGCTGAAGCCAGTACCCTGACATCCTTTCACATACGACTGGTGGGGGTCCTGGGATCCATTAGCAATCTGTAGCCAGGGGAACCTATTGGATCGAGTTGGATCTCATTTGCAACCTTTCTAATGTTGTTTTTTTTTTTTAAATGACAACGGGAAGGGCAAGACTGTAACAACTAGTTTTCAGTTGGACAAGTTTTACTTTTCGATTTTTGGAAAAATGCAATACCGGCATAATGCTGTTCGCGAACGGACTCAGGACCCTCCCCGCGAAGTTTCTCTTTCGCGTTTCGCACTTCGTCCTGAACGCGCGGGTACGTCTTCACGAACGCGCGATCATTTCCCTAGCCTTCGCAGCGCGACGTGGGCGGAGTCGTGCTCGTGTAGATGCAGTTTGGCCCGCTTTCTCAAAATGATGCTCTTGGACGCTCATGCTGAGGTTCCCGCTATTTTTCTTGGTATTGTAAAGGCAGTGGTGGGACTTCACGGGCCCACACTTACGACGGTGCGCCTTGGAGACGGTGTTGGTGCGCTCCCGCTGTGCTTTAATCGCAGGTTCGCTGTAGTTTCCCGTTCACTCTACCACAAGCCATGAAGCCCCATGGCTTACGACGATAAAGATGTTTAAGACATTTTTTCAAGAGTAGAACAGGGTCATCCTGCTTATTATGTCAAAGTGAAGCCACTTGGTGTCCAAACCACAGCGAACAGTAAACTTTCATAAGGATGGTACTGTAAAATCGGAATATCTATTTTTAAAAATACAAATAAATGATGGAAGATGCTGATTTTTAATACTATCAGACCTTACCATTTAATACCATCACCCGGAGAAAAGAAACACTGAGAATTACCCTGGGTTCGAGCGAGCAGACCAGGCAGGCTGGGTACAGCGCTCGCACGCAAAACAGCGCAAATTGAGGCTTCAAAAGGGCACTTCTCTCCCGAGTGATTCCAGCTTTGTGTATCAAAGTTTAATTTACAATTGACTTTTTGTCAGGCTTTGAACGCGAGCGGCGAGGAAATTAACTCCTGGTGAATTAGAACAAGGCCCTATTAAATCAATAGCATAATTACAGGCAGCGAAGTCCAACTCACACATCCCTTTGCCAGTCGACTCTTTCATGTTCCCCTATAATGTCACCATCGTAAGTCAATTAATAGTGTGTTTGGAAAATGATATTTAGGCTAATTAAAGATCGCTTAATTTGAATTTAACACCAGTTAAGTGGGAAATTGTTCATGGTGACATTTTATTAATCGCACTTTATTATAAAGTGTTACCCTGTACAAATGTAGCTTGTTTATTCTGAATACGCTGTAAAAACGAGTGGGCTATATAATTAAAACACTGAGAGCTATTCGTCAAGCTTTCTTCCAATTTCCCTTTACCGCCGACTTCGTTTGCAGGGATTTTGAAGCTCGGGAGAGAGAAGAAAAGGCGTTATCGTCTATTTGACTGCGTTTTTGATTCACAGTCCCTCCACCAGACAGTTCCTTTTTTTTTTCTTCTTCTTTTGAATAAAACACCACTAGCGCTGCTCATGACGAACTGGGAAAAAAAAACCCACAGCTGATAACTAAAGAGAATGTGAAAGGTCAGGAATAAACCTTACGCGCGTCTTACTCCCGAAGAACTCTTAAACATGATTTAACTATTGCACAAATATTTATTACAACCTCAGATGGCCACTCACAGTAACAACCTGCCCGCACTGGTCTACATATTGTTTTCTTTAAAAGATTTTTAAAGATCCTTTAAAAGGATAACCTCCCTTATTGTGAATACTACATTTACCTTTCGGTGGCGATGTGTTTTAACGTGCATTAATCGTGTCAGTATAATGCGCCGGTAACCTTCAGAGTGGGCAGCGAGCAGGCTTGTCTTGCCCGTGGAGCCTGTGTAACTGCTGCTGGGACCAGTGGAAGGACTGGGGAGGGGAAGGCCGGCCTGATCGTCTCCCCTTCCCATCTGCGACAGCCACAGTGTCCCGAGCGCGACCGCTGAACGTCTTGCACGAAAATAAGTCTTTGATTTTTTTGCTACAGTTAACCTACAAATAAAACCTTCTGCAAATAACTTCAAATTACCCCTGCTTCCATACAATTTGTTTTTAAAATTTTAAGAATCCCCTTTTTTAAATCGAAACCGAATTTGCCCGATCCATCCCCAGAGAAGTCCCGTGTAGATGGTGCAATAAGAAAGATTATTGATAGAATAATAAATAATTGATTACCTCTCACACACAAAAACTTCCATTTCCGTTATCGACCTTTTTTTTCCGAGTTTTAATGATTGAATTGTTTGTTCTTCTTACTTTCTACAACAAGAGCACACGAACTGTCGTTTGCGATTATATAATTCAGTCGACGTTTTATTATGGAATTAATATATGTGTGTGTGTCTCAGAAGTCGGATCCAGAATGAACTTTGATTGTGTTAATTGTGTCCAGTACAGAGTTTCTGTCTGTGTCACAGGTTTTGAACATGTCCGTAAAATTAAAACATGAAAACTAACACGATCTGTGTGATCCTGCCTCTTCCTGTTCACAATAATTTCAATCACTTCATTTTCTTGAGAACAAACCTTTGCCTCTACTGTTGTCAAATAACCGCAGTTTGTTCAAATCGCAAGCCGGTATACTGTAGTGTGATGGCTGCAGCAGTTTTTTTTTTAAATAGTTGAATGTCCCCATAACCATCTCTGTATGAAACTATGCAGTACAAACTGAGTGATTACTGTGGCCGGTGTGTGAGCAGCTGGAGAGACGTGCAGAATCATCCTGCTGGCAGCCGGCGTGTGGAGCTCACACCGCCACTGCGACAGACAACGCCCGAGTCACCTGTAGCGCTGACAGGAGTCACTGACAGCCGCTGACGGCCGCCCACCCCAGAGGAGCTGTCCTCGGTCCTGAAACCCGGCGCTAATTACGGCGACATCACCGCCCCTTGTAGAGGCATGCCAGCACACAGAACTGGGTCTTTCCCACCTTCCACAACACGAACTCTTGTTTGCGAGGAAACGGATAGCACACGTGTACCCCGCACGCCTTGCAAAATTGTCTGAATTGTTTTTGCTCAGTTCGTCTCTGATCTGGTGGAGCGGCATGCTCTGCATTATTAGCATTAGGAGCGGGTAGCAGAAAGAAGTGGCCCTAGCAGAAGAGCAGACACGTGTGTGTTTATGTGAGGGACGTCCTGGATGGAATCATCTGTCCGTCAGCCCCGCAGGAGAGTGACTCACGTGCCCGCCCCCAGGGTAGCCTCTCGGTGTGTCGGGAGCGCGCACGAGTTCTTCCCCTTTAAATTCTCCGGGATAATGAACAGATGCCGCTGAATTAGGAAAGAAATACAGGCTCCTCCCTGCAGCGGCACTTTGGCTCGGCGAGTTGGCACGCAGTACAGCTGGCACCGGAGCCTCTGCTCCAGAGCCTGTATTTACTGGTGCAGAGACATTAAGCAACTTGGCATCGCCCGCCACCGGGTGCTGCCAACTTCCGCCTCTGGAAGCCGCTCACCTCACTCCGGACGGGGGAATATTTTGAAAGATGCGCCTCCCATTCTCCCCCGCGTATCCCCCCCCGTCCCCGCCCCGCCTGCTCTTCATCTCGCCGCTGCTCAAAGTTTTGCTGATGCGGTCGGAAGTTGAGGCCGAGCCGTGATCTCTCTCTTCTCGGAGTTCATAGCCCTTAATGGCGGCGCCTGTCGCTGCCATTTTGAGATCACGACGCGGTGCTGCTTGTTGTTGCCGTTTTGCTTTCTTTCTCTCCCTCTCTCTCCCTGTCTCTTTATCTCAGTGGCCTGGAAAAGTCAAAAATAAGCAGATCGAATTAGCGTCACCGCGGCCAGCTCCCGCCCTGCTGGGCTCGGAGGCGCGCAGCCGCCGCCCGCAAACTTCCCGCCGCGGCGGCTCGAGAGCTCGCGCCGCGGCGAATTTTTCTTCGACTTTATTTCGGTGCGACTTCAGCGTCTGCCTGGGCAGCGCCACGTTCAAATATATAGATATTCCCTAACGCACCCTAGTGAAAAAGGGGGGCTTGGCCTACCTCCCAAGAAGCGCTAGTGCGAATTTGCAATTTGGGGGGAAAAATGGAGAAGGCAAATCGGGGATATAAAAGTCTGTAAATATTTTAATTTGAAAGGCTATTGTTGGTGAAAACTCCCTTCTTAAGAAAACAAGGGGATATACTGTATGTTGACGACAGCACGTTTAAACTGCCCCTCTGTGACCTCTCCGATCCTACTTTATCTGAAACAATTAATTTCTCTGGGGTGTAAGCGACAAAAAAACACATTGATTGGGGACTGACTTTAAAGTTCGAATATTCGAAAGCTCTTAAAACAAGACACAAAATAAACATAAAAACATAATAGTTCCAAATTACCATATAGGTCGGTTTTCTTTCAGATAAGGAAAACGCTAGCGTGTCGCAACCTATGGCTAGACCAAGAACACTTATTTTTTCTAAAGTCCCGTCTCAAACAGAACGATTTTAATCTAGCCTAGTCTAGAACAAGGTGCCTACGTTTTGCCTTTTATCAGACTCAAAATATCGCCTGTAATTTATCATCCAATCCTTGAAAGTTTAACCAAACAGCGGAAAGTACCACATTGTGTCATTAAGTGTTATTTTTTTTTGTTCTTAGTAGATTTTAACAACCTTTGTTGATTGGTTTTAAAATAAGGAAGACGATAGGGAATCATAAATGAAAAAGACTGAAATATTGTTACACTTTATCCCAGATATGCGCTCGCCAACACTTGTTTATGGTTGTTATTAGTGTAAGATATGCATTTACTTAGTGTTTACCTAATGTTTAATTCCTAGAAACGTGACACTGAGGCGTTTGAAGACGATTCCGCTTTCATACTGTATGTTTTATCTGAACTCGCAGTTATAGGGTCTCCCGTTCGCGTACCCCTCTCGCCCTCGCCCTCGCCCGGCCGGCCCCCACGGAGCCGCTGCAGAGCCCGGTCCCGCTGGCGGCGGCTCATCCGGGCTCTGGGGACAGGCGGCGCGAGCGCTGCGCGCCGGCTGGCGTTCGATTCGAACCGAGAGCGGCACGCGTTGGGCTTCCAGTATGTATATATCATAGATATAAATATATTTGGCCTAGTCTACATCTAAACCGAGATTTATGTTAGTGAGAAACTGTGGGTATTACCATTTAATTTAGTTGTCTCCGTCGATTACCAGTTTGTCATTTTAACACGCATTACTTCTGTGTGAAAAAGATAAATCATATCACATTTTAACTGATAATGTACGTCGACCCACATGCTTGCTTACAGAGGATAATCTGTAATTACAGCAATTTCCAATTTAATATAAAAATAAATATTACTGCCTTGGTACTATGTAAGCAAATTCTACTCCGTATATAATTGAGGAAGGGTGTGTAAAATTATAAATTGGTATAAAGCTGTGAAGTTAAATATACTTTTACAAAAATATATAGAAAACTCGAATTTAACTTTTTTTGCTATCAAATACTTTTTAGAACTAAATTGATAAAATTTTCATATGATAAATTATTTTTAATTATAAGAACGAAACTTTTAATTTTTTTTTCAGCTGGAAATGGTATTCAGTGCCTGTGTGCACGCTTTCTGGTTTTTTAATCCTCTAAGGGAAAAAAATAAAGTTAAACTGTCTTAAAATGAGCGGTGGTTTTAGACAACATCTCAAAATAAAAAAAAATGTCTTAAAATACTTTATTATCACACAAACACTATTTTATTTTCCAGAAATTCTATTTTATTTTCACAGTTATGATAATTATTGGTGGTAGGGGATGGTGTTACTAGTAATAACGATTTTACTGGTATTGTGAATGCAGGACTGTTCCTGTTCCTCACATTTTGATGAGCTTTTTCTTACTGTTTATGCTTCTCGTTCATGCTGTTCAAACTTAGATGTGGGCGTGAAGCACTACATTATTTTAATATTAAAAAGTTTTCGTTCTTGTGCTCGTAGTCTAACGCCGCTTGACTACAGTGTAACAGTGTGAGTTTTTCATTAAAAAAAATATTTTTATTTATTTACAACTTTCTATTTATTTTCGTTCCACTAATTTTCTTATGGGGCAAAATGAAGACCGTGCATTAATACGTAGTTCACTGAGGGCCGGCGACACGAGACCAGCACATCCCCGCAGAAGACGTCTCGAGACGTGCAAGGGTTCTCGAGAGGGCTCTCGCAGAAGAAGGGCTCGCGGTCACCCCCGACACAACACCACGTTCCACATTTCCGAAATGATGCTGAACACAATTTTCGTTAAAATGTTTCATGTGTGACCCGTGGGTGGCTATAATAAGGACACAGAAATATTTGAAATCTTGACTTGATGTGTTTGCATACACATTTTGTTAAAAGAAACGTGTACTAATTTTATTGACGTTGTCAGTTTTGTCCGTTGAACCGGATTCAAAGTAAGAATAATTTAGTTGAATTCGTAGCTTCATGGCGTTCCTATATATGCATAGATGTCTGTAACCTGGAGTGTAAATCTCCAGACAGATGCAACAAATGTCTCAAACTAGACATCTGCGTATTTCGGTGTTCTGCAGTTCATTTAGAAATTCCATAAGATAGTCAAAGCCATTCAGGTTGGACTCTTCTAAACCTCAACAACGATGTTTAATTTTGGACAAAATACGTTTTGCGGAGAGAGCGCAGAGTGCTTTGTAATTGCAAAGTCGAATATTAATTGTCAATTAATTGATAACCATGAGCTTTTTTATGACTATTCCTCTCGATGTGTATATTTGTGTCCGTCGTCTTTCTGATCAAATCTGTTCATGTTGAAGAATTAAACTCGTTTCCTTGTTGCTTTACCAACTGATTTAGTTCGCCTTTATTTTATTTCTGTACTCAAACGGACAAGAGCAACCGAAACGCTGAAAGAAAAGTCATCAGCTTAATCAAATACGAAATAACGAGGACTACATGAATATTAAAATGAAATAAGTTTAATATACTTCTTTATAACATTTTCCAGAATTCAGAAGCACAGTGTTTAACCCAAACAACGTGTGACAGATTTTTTTTAAATCATTTTTTCGAAGAAAAAAGGCAATATAAAAATGAAAAGAAAACCAATGATACCTATTTAATGAGTTGCATTCACCACAGTCAGACATGGCACAGAATACTTGAAAACTTTAGAATTGTTTTTTTTTCTCTATTGATGGAAAATAAACATAGAAAATATAAGAAAAGTGGAGCAGTACCCTCTCATAACAAAGTGTGGAAGCCAAAAATCTTTTAGCTGTTAAAACCCGGGCTCCTGTCATCACAGAGGAAACATTCCTTAGGAAGGTTTAAACTCCATGGAAACGGTTATTCTCATCACTGTGGTCAAGAATTATTTTTACATTTTTAAAAATCTCATTTCTCCAACTCCGATCTCGGAAAACGTAACTGGGTGACTCCTTTCTTTTACATTTTTAGATTATTATTTTTTTAATTGTCCTCTAAGAAAACATTGAAAGGTGAGAATGCACTTAAAAGTGCGATTTTGTCGTTGGAATTGTGACTATTTTATTTGGTGGTTTTTGTTCTCTCTTTTTCTTTCTGCCCAACATTTCCCCCCCCGCGGCGCCCAGTTTCATTCAGACAGAGGATGAACAGAGAGCAGCACCCTGGGCTGTCTCCGTTTCCCATCCCGTCTGCACACCCCCGCCTTTACAGGTCAGAAGAGTAACGAGCGACGGTCTCCTTCCACCCAGAGAGTAATGGTTTTGCCGAAACTGAATTCACTTCGGTGCGAGCCACAGTAAAACTTGATTTCGTAGAAAAGTCCGTAGAACGTGTTGCAGTGGTACTGTGTGGGGGGTGGAGGCGGATGAGGCGTCGGCAGCCTGTTCTCTGGACGGGATACAGCAGGGATTTCACTGCAAGTGAAGGACGGAGCAATGGGGCAGAAGAAGACTTTTTTTTTTCTACTTTTGGTGGAAAAAAAGTATTTTTGCTTCACGTGGTTGTGTCAATGTCTCCCATCCCTGACGGTGTTGTTGTGCAGGAGTGCAATCATCCCCCCTCCTTGTTTATAGTGAACCAACGTCTTGCCCTTGACGCTGAAACATAACGTTGGCTGGTACTGTCCACCTCGATTCTGTCCTTCCCTGGGCTCGAATGGGTATGGTCGAGCAACGCTTCCCTAAAGACCAATGTGTTGTGTTCTTCTGTTTTAATCGTGATTAACTGCTTGGATCCCGCGGGATCCCAAAGCGCTTCCTGTACAGGAGATCCACTGGATTCAAAACTAAAGCGCTGGCCCGGCCGCACTCAGCAGGTCCGGCTCACAAACTGTACTGAATTCATATATTTGCCTTGACAGTAACGGCTTTTGCAGGATTTTCTTGTAGTTTTAAAGTGCCTCGGGAAACACACGATTGCAGAATAAACAAGCCGAAATACTCTCGACTTTTCCTGCGCCTGAATTTAGATTGCTCTTGGCGCATGGTTTTTCAAAATCCATGCTCTGTATTTACAGTGTCTTGTACTCCCCGGATTCCGACCTGTTGGTGGGACACCAGTCCTTTGACAATGCAGAGAATGTTCTGGCACGTCCGGCTGCGGACAGCTGTACCCTGGGCATGCGCACTGCCAGGGACACCTGGACACAGGTGGCGCAGCCGCAGTGTCGCTGCAGTGGCTTCGCCACTAAAGAAAATGGAAGTCGCCTTTCTGAGTCCCTTCACTGAACGTTTTTTACACCATAGCTTCTACCAGAAGACTGGGGTTGGAAAGCTGAATGTTGAATTCCTTGACCGAGAGAGTACGTCCGTCAAAGTGGCGTGCAAGACACGAAAAAAAACCCCCAAAACAAGCCATTTCGATTGGAGCTCTTATACAATTCCAAGGGTGCGAAAAAATTAAAATCCCGAGAAGCAGAAGCTGGAGCATCCCACGTTCGACTCGGGTCGGCTGTGTTTTTCCCACTAGCCCGCTTTCCAGACCGGCCAAGCTCTCGTCAACAGCCGCTGTTACCTCCTCCACCCCCCTCCCTCGGCGGGCCGTCCGCCCATCCAGCCCCTGCGGTTCGGCGCCTCGAGCCAAGGAGCCATTTTGTATTCGGGCGCAACGTGCTCTTCCGCGCCTCACGCCGCGAGAAGCTGAGCTCGTGTCGCCCGGGCAGCTCCCCGGGCCCGAGCCCCCGTGGCGGCCATCCTGCGCCACCGTCCGCCCGGAAATGACGCGTCTCGGGCCTCCGAGCCCTCAGGGGTCCCGCCCACTGCCGCTGGCGAGCGGGTCGTGTCTTCGGCCGTGACATCGGCACGCCTCGGGTCCCAACAACAAGCATGGCCGCCACCTTTCCACGTGATCCACGTCAAATAATTATTTACCACCATGTTCCAGGAGACATTGCAAATGTATTTATTTTTTTTCAGTTTTTGGGAGGCTTGTAAGAGGGGGAATTGGTAAAAGCCGTAAGAGGAGATAGAAGATCGTTGTTGGTGTCGTTCTGTTAAAACTACGATGGCGAAGTGTCGTTGAGGGGTATTCCGAGTTTTTCTGAACGAGATCCAGTACTCATCTAATTTTCCCTGTTTATGAAATCGGGGCTTCAGATTTGAGCAACATTAGGATTTTAAACTTCAATGGTCTGAATCTGAAAGAGGTTATTTGACAGATCATTTCATCTTGAAAACAAATTTCCAGCAGCTGCGAAGACAAAAACATACCCACGGGATTCGGGTAATGTTTGTTTTGTTTTGTTTTTAATAATGAGAATCAAAAAGGAATGTATCACTTAAACTGTAACTTAATGTGTGACTACCTAACCAATTATTAATCTATTAATCACGTAACGGAACATCACAAAAAATGAGTTTAAAATAGAGTTTAAACAACGGCAATGAATAAAGAAAAGCTGTTTCCCTTTGTAGTATTTGGAGCAAAGCCAGCTTTATTATTATTATTATTATTATTATTATGGGTCGCTGTAAGACTCTGAAGTTTCGGGTAGGACTGGCGCGAGGACGCGGCTCGCGCGCAGCCTGCTGAACACCCTCCCTCGAGGCTGAGCTCGGGGTCGCGGAAGCGCAGTGAAGCCACACGCGCACGTCTGCGCTCGCCCTGCAACGGGCACTGCCCCTGCCGCCAGACCCCGCGGCTAAAAGCCTTTTTCATATATATATATGGTAGATCGAAGACGAGTACATTAAATTTAAGACACTTGGGTAGAAATGACAAATAATTTAGCTTTAAAGGCTATTTAATAATTGTTTTCAACAACGGAAAGTTTTGTTCGTTTGAAAATGCCGCAATAAATATTTTAGAGCACTGAGATAATTCTGCGAGTTTCTGATTTTTTTTTGCAGATTATTTCGTTTTCTTACACAAAGTTGCTTATATTTTATTTGTAATTATTAGATTCGTTTTTGACTAGATAAGTCTTATTTTAACTTGATTTTACGTAAATTCTCCGTCTTCCAACAGACGGGCGTAAGACTATTGCGGAATTCGTTCTGTATGTATTTAGACAGCACGGGAAACAAGGGCCGCTACGTCTTGCGTGAAAAGCAGAAGGCTCGTTGTTGTAGTCTTTTTTTATTGTCAAATCCTGTACCGGAACCGCAGAGGCCAATCCGTCCAACAGCGCGCATCGTACAACCGAAAACCGACGTCATTCGAATATTCGATTTTTAATATATGCTGTGTGAGGTGCTGCAAGATTGTAATTACTAATACAAGCGGAAAAGCACTTTTTAGGTTTCTTTTTTTCTCGTTAGTTGAATAAAGGAAAGCACTTCTGGTGTTCTTGTGAATTGCGTAGTCAGACAGCTCCTTGTGTAGCCATTGAGTATCGCCTTCAGCCCTGCTGGTGTCAAGTTTAATGAAAGGCCAGAAAGACCGAGAGCCTTGCAATAAATCAGGTACCCATTGTATTTGTGTTTAAACAGCGAAATAAATTAAATCTAGTTACATTTACAGTCTCAGGTTAGGTCTCTCTTCCTCTTTTAGCAACACGGTTTATTGCGCTCAAAACACGGCATTTTCTAAACTATGCAACGCCCATGCCGTTACCTCTATAATAATAATAATAATAATAATAATAATAATAATAATATAAGGCGAGTTTTGTTACAGGCTAATTGTTTTGCGTGTGTGTGGGTGTTTCCTACATTTTGTCAGTGCGTGGGCCGCGCCAGGACCGGTGAGGCGGGCTTGTGGTTAAGGGCGCGCGCACGGAACCTCCCGTTCTGGGTGGGTCTGGGTGGGGTCTGCGCTCCTCGAACAAATACCATCCCGCGCACAGAACTGGGAAAGGCGTCGTTTTCCACAGTCCTGCAGTCACGCCATGCCTCGCACGCTTAGGTTGATCATAGCTCACAGAGCAGAGGCTTGTAAATATATATATATTTTTTTTTGTTTTTCACCATCGGCAGACCTCAAGGTCAAATTGAAACGCGCTTCAACAGAAGGTTGAACTTTCTTTTTAAGTTCGGCCGCGATGTTAAGCATCCTGTTTGGGGGAAAGTGCCTGATCAGCCGGAGTGCTTGGTCCTTAACGGGGGTTGTTCGACTTAAAAAAAAAAAACTTGTTGTTTTTTAATGTCATAAACTGTATTGCATAGATTCGTCGTTTTGTTTTGCTGTTGTTTTCCTTTATTGCTTTTACTGCGAATCAGGGCGAGTCTGTTCACAGAGGCGCCCGCTCGGCGTGAATGACGTCGTTGTGCTTAATGGCCGCCGCGGTGACGTACCTGTCCGCTTTACAGTATACCGCAGTCGACAGGACACGTCCTCTCTCCGCTCGACATTGCTCGATTGTCGTGTGGTAGAAGAGTTATTATGGTGTACAAATGTAACAACCTGTTTCTGATATCGGAAATACTGCTTTTAAAACAACGATTTTATTCTCTTGTGTATACGGCAGCATTTGATTCAATACTGTACTGTAAAAGTTGCTGACACAACATGACAACTCGAGATTCGTACCATGAGAAAAACAAAAACCAAAACAAAAACCGATGAGGCCATTTTTCTCTCCTTTTCCAGTGTTCAGTGTGAGAGGAGCGGGGGGGCGGGGAGAGTTGGTGGAAGGGGACAAGGGGGAGAGGAGGGAGGGGGGGGGTGGTTTTGTAAAGAGCACAGAGCCCAGTTCTGTTCGGCAGTTCCGGGTGGGATTGGGGTGGGGGGTCTTTTTTTTTAAAGTCCGCACGAAAACCCCGAGGGGCCCGGCTCCGGCCGCTCAGTTGTGGAAAAACGCGTTGAGCTCCTCGTACATCGGCGCCCTGTCGTGGTGCAAGTGCATGTCGTGGTAAGGCAGCACGTTGTCGGAGTGGACCCCGCCGCGCACGCCGGGCGAGCCGAACACCAGGTTGGGCGCCGCGGGTCGGGAGCCCGGCAGCGCCGCGTAGTGCATAGAGTAGTGGTAGCTCTTCTCGGCGTCCGGCGAGGAAGAGTCCTGCTGCTTCAGAGAGAAATTGCCGTTGATGCACAGCGGGGGGCTGAGGGGACCCTCGTACTCCGAGCTGTTGTACTCGGGGGACGCGTTCCCGGCGTAGAGTGACTCGTAGGTGGAGCAGTAGGCATGGGTCCGTACGGAGTGGGAGGGGGGCATGTTGCCCGACTGGCACTGCGGGCTGGAGAGCCGCGAGCACTGGTAGGGGTAGGGGTGCATGGAGAAGGACGAGTTGGGCCCGTGGAAGCGGCCTCCCTCCTGGCACTGCTCGGTTAAGAAGTTCCTGGAGTTCAGCTGCAGGCACCCGGCCACCAGGTTGGTGGTGGGCTGGGAGAGGCCCTTGCACAGCGTCTGCACGTAAGACATCAGGTCGGGCCGCTTCCCCGAGCGCAGGATCTCCGACAGGGCCCAGATGTAGTTCTTGGCCAGCCGGAGCGTCTCTATTTTGGAGAGTTTTTGGGTTTTGGAGTAGCAGGGCACCACCTTGCGCAGGTTGTCCAGGGCCGAGTTGAGGTCGTGCATGCGAGTGCGCTCCCTGGCGTTCGCCTTCTGCCGGCGCAGCTTGGAGCGCTCGATGCGGGCCTGGGTCATCTTCCGCTTCTTCGGCCCGCGCTTTTTGGGCCTCTCCCCTTCGGTTTCCTCCCCCCCGTCCTCCTCTTCCCCCTCCTCCTCCTCCTCGTCCTCCCCGGCGATTTCGGAGTGGGCCCGGCTGCTGCCGCCCCTCAGGTCTCCGTCCTCCAGCTCGTCTTCCGGCAGGTGGCAGCCGGGCTCCTGGTCGTCGTCCTTGGCCTTGGAGTCCTCGCTCTCGCTGTCGTCCACCCAGCCCGAATACTTCTGCACCTCGGGCAACAGAGAGGGGTCGCTGAACAGCCTCGTCAACATGGCGACACTGAAACGGAGACGCACAACTTTAATGCCTCCGTGCGCACAGAGACGGGCTCAGACGCGCCTCGCGTCTTTACAGATCGGCAGCTGTCTGCTAGCGACGACTGCCACACGTCACAGATCCAACATCATCAGAAAAATACAGAGTTTTTTGTTTTTCATTCACAACCGGTACCTCGAGATGTACACAGCAGGTTGAATAAGCAACTTTAGATGGGGTGGGTAAAATTTCGTATGTCAGAGGTTTTACGCCGTTAATATTCCTTCCCGTCTTTGAAACAATTCTGAAATAAAATACTATGTAGGCCGAGTTGAGGATGTATGTTCGGTGTTCTTAGTATCAGGGGGGTTATTAGCAATAATGCATGTAGCTTTACAGAAAACAGACCCGAACGACTTAACTATCGATGCACCTCGGCCTGTGCACCATTAAAAGTAAAATCGGCACAAAAAAAAATGTCCTTTGATCACACGCTGATTTCTAATTTGCGGAATGAAATCTCCCATGAATTTGGGGGGGGGGGAATTCGTGAAACACAGGCCGTTTTTAACCAGAACCTAACCCATCCCGCATGCACACGGGCCCGGGACATGCCGGCAGAGCGGGGCAGACCCCGCCCCCGCCCTCCGCGGCCCCTCCCCGTGTCCCCTGCTCGCGCCGCGGAGAGAGAGGGGTCCCAGCCGCCGGGCTGGCGGCATTCCAGAGCAGCTCGCAGAGCAGCCTGCTGTCCGGCCCCCGCAGCCTCCTCCCCTGCTCCCCGCACCCCGCGGAGGCTGTGGTCTGTACTTTCTCTTCACAGACTTCTAAACCGCATCATCATCGCCATTATTATTATTATTATTATTGTACTCAGGCGGACCGCTACAGCAGTAGCACCAGACCGGGCCGTCTCCTGCTGCCGGGAGCTGTGCTGGGCGAGCTGCCCTCTCCTGTAGCCCTCCAGCCGAAGAGGGGCCCAGGCCGGAGGCGGGTGAGAAGCGCTGCTGCTCCTCCAGCAGGCGCCGCCAGCCAGGAGCGCTCAGAGCCCCGGTGTCACTGAGAAACCAGGGCGGGAGGTTTGCCAGCGATCTGCGCTGTCGCGACACTGTCCACCTGAGTGTTTTTATCCGGATTATTTCTGGTTGTTTTTTTTTCCGATTTACTTTTGCCTGTGCTAAATTGTCTTTCGTGCGACAGGTCGTTTGGGTATTCTTAGGAGGTGATATCGACGGCACCCCCGAAATCGTCTCAATTCCCATCGTTCCTGTGCTTGATGTCCCCCAGAATTGCTTCACAGTGCACAGAAAGCACCCCATAAGAAGAGGGTTTTGAACTGTGGGGACGTACTACACTCAAGAACAATAACGATCACAAAAACGACTTGCTTGCAGGGGTTCGATTGCCTCTGAAGCGTTGTGTTCACAACGCATTGATTGGGTTTTACAAGTTTAATATGAATATGATCTCTGATGGAAGCGGGTTTGTCCCGGTTGACCACTAAGGACCCCTTTCCAAGCGCCGGGAGAGGAAAAGGAGCTCGTTGCTCTTTTGCCTTCACGTAAATTGTAACTAATAATTTAATAATTGATCTTTTTAAAAATTAGCGTGCGCACAAGATCGGAGGGTACCTTGCAAAACAAAAAAAAGGTTATTGTACAGAAGCATGTCATTCAATAAACGTGTACGTTATTTTACGAAAATTGTATTTTAACAACTTTAAAAAATCCACACAAACCACGATTTATCAACCAAATTTGAGCGATTGATGCACAGTGCAAATTCTCTACAATTACTCTGGCATTTTTTTTTTAAGTTGCACGGATGGTGACACGGGGAACGTTTCGTCTTTTTCCAAAGCATTCTGTTTAACCTGTGTATATATTAATGATTATTTTATGATGAAGTCGTTGCACGCCTTTTAGGAAAGCACGCAGACAGAATGTGTTTGTGAGGCACATTGCAACCACGCCGTGAGCTTAAGAACACATTGCTGCGTGACTCAGGGGCATGCCAGGAGGCAAAATCCCAGTTTTTACATTCAAGACACAAGAGATTAGCAAAAAAAAAAACTTTTAATTAGCAGAACATTTATTTCACGGGAAAGCCATTTCACGCGTTCCGCAGTATGCGCGGCTGGGCAATTTTTAAACGCTAAAGTAATTTAGCAATAAAAATACTGAATGGAGAAACGTTTTTTTTCTAACTCGGTTCATTTTAGCTCTCGTTAAATATATATATCATTTTACAATTGCACTAAAGGGATACTAATTGGAAAGGGGTGGCTAGCGGTTGGGGGATGGGAAAAGGGGTACACTTTTGTTTAATTTTTTTTAATTGCAGAGACAAATAAGGAGGAAAGCCAACAGTTGAAAAAAAGGGCATTTGTAATCATAAACACACTTCCTCGTACACTCCCGCGCTTCTCCGGATCAGGCTGAAGTCGCCCGTTTTTGCGAGACGTAAGATCCCGATAATAAAAAAAAATTATCAATAAATCTTCTATCTCAACCAGGGGCTAGAAACGAGGATAGATAAGGGACAGTAAAAGTGAGAAACGCCTTCCTCGCTCTCCCTGCGTGCTCCGTGGGTTTGCAGCGCACGGGGACAAATCGCGGCTCCTCTATTAAATCAAATGATCTCGTTTCGATAACCGTAGGTGGAAAATTAAATGCACTTAATGAACACGTCTTTTTTTAAAAAAAAAAAAGAAAAAGAAATCGATGTCTTCGCGTTTTCCGTTTTTCCAGCCAGCTCGCCTGCTCAGCGTAGGCACCCGACAGAAAGAGCTGTGTGGTTCTCTGACGCCAAGTGCCGTGAAATACGGAATTTCTATGCCTGTTAAGAGACAGTGCGGACAGTGCAGACGGGAGCTGCATCCCACCCCCCCCCCCGTTCAAACTTAAAAGACGGGCTTCGAAATACCGTGAGCGAAAACGGGCAGCACAGTACGTTGAAACAATAAAATGATTTATAAATCAGTAACCCCCCCCCCCAAAAAAAAAAAATCATAACGCATTCCATTTTTCAATGAAAAAAAAAAATACCGCAAACGTGTGAAATCGCTCTACAATCACCCCCGCGTTATTGATCTATCCGTCCTGTCCCCGTCCACGCATTTCATCTGTAATAAACTTACCTCCGCGGAGCTCTCTCGGGGTGAAGCGCCTCTCTACTTCATCTTCGGGGATGTCGAGCACAGCTCCTGTAGGTGCGGCTGCCTGCTTCGGAGTGCTACCCGAGCGCGCGGAGACAGTGTGGCATCGCTACCAGGCAGGGTTACATACCAGCTATGATGCCAGGCCATATGGTTGGCACGTCACTGGCAAGAGCCATCACATGAGAGCCGGTGATTGACATGCGCCTGCATTCGGAGAGATTGCCTTCCCTCGGGAAGAGCGACTCGCCATCTGTCACTCTCCGCTCGCGCTCACACATCCAGAAAGAGAGAGGGAGGCGGGCGGGGGGGGGGGAGCGGCCGGGGGACAGCTCGCCGGATCTCCCGAACCGGACCGGAGCCGGGAGGCGACACCGGGGGGGGGGAGGAGAGAAAAACCGGCGGCACTGTTGCGTTCTCGGGCGTTTTCTGCGGGGAGAACGCGGGGACGGTCGTGTCGGGAGGGCTGAGCCGCTAGACGGACGTGAATGGAGGTGTGAACGAAAATGCAGAGACAGGGGCAGAAAAAGGAAGGAGAGAGGGAAAGGGGGCGGAAAAAAATGTCCGAAATAAATAACAACAAAGAGCAATAGCAGGTAGGCGACGACAGGAATAGTAGCCAATTCTTCTCATTTTCTCAAACTGTGGGCTGGGCTGGTTTGCTCAATAGCTGCCCGGCCGCTGGCTGGAAAGACGCTGTTGGGGGCTGTGGGAGGGTGGCACGGCACCAGCCGGGGGGACCCAGGTGTGCTGAGATGCGCGCTGGGAGCCGGTGTCTGAGGGGCAAGCGGGATCGTCCGAGGGCACCTGCCCCCGCGGCCCGCGTGCCCGGCTGCTGATCCATTGTTTGGCGTCAGGGGAGGAACAGAGTCTCAATAACACCCCCCCGGTCCAGTGGGCTACAGGAGAAGCATGCCTGCTGTTCCAACAGCAGTGTGCATCAGAATTCAAGCCTGAAATTAAGAGCTTATGGTCGACTTATGTATTTTTAATAGACTATATAGTCGTAACAGGACCATTAATACCACGGTAATAACAGTGCTGACCTTGGTAATAACAGTAGAATAACTGAAAATGATAACACTTTAAGAAGCTACCTTTAAAGGCGCTATATAAAATAAAATGTATTATCATAATAACAGCAGAAAGCTGCTGTGGTAATCCTCTTTTCACTCCTGTGAACCGTGGCTCTGTTTCATAACCTGGTTTTATTTCAACTTCCTTCAGGCAGCTCAGTCTGTCTCCTGCAGAGGTATGGTTTTCAAACTGCACCATGTGGAAGCGTATCGGTGTCTTTCTCATATGAACTGGGATGCAAAATGGCCACTGACCGGTCTTAATCCTCCACTCAGGAGATGGGCTTTACACTGTGGGTACATGAGAGTCAGAAACGGGCAACACCTACTGTATACCCGCCTGAAATACAGGGGGGACGGAGCCTGATAAGGGTGTGAGCGACAGAAGTGGCTGCTATTGGGTGGGTGGCTTGAGGCCATCTCAGAGTACTGCACTGCAGGAGAAGCATGGAGGCCATCTGAGGGCACTCAGACCTTGCTGGCATGAGGTTTCAAGCCCAATGTGATGCATCCAATACTCAAGCTACGCTCTACATTGAAAGTATTTTATTTCTAAATGTTGATTTTGTTATATGAAAACAGTTTGTAGTAAAGCTGCAAGGCATTTATTAAATGTGTGCAGTATATTAACACATATAAAGCCAGCCTGGTCTTTCTTCAAAAATTCTTTCTTCTAGCAGTCGGATAGTTCTGTGCCTATAGAGGTGCACATGGCCACAGGGAGGGCATTACTCTGGGTGACCCGCTGTGCCTCACTCTGATGGGGGCTGTACTTCCGTGCTGGACGAAGGGAGTACTCTCATCCTTTAGGATGAAAAAAGTACAGCTAATTACTAGCTCTATTGCCACAGAGATTTTATTTTGTGTTTGTGTGTCCACAAGAAAATCCATCTTATACATAATGTGTAATTTATTGGAAGTTGTGCAGTAAGAGCATAAAACTTATCATGCAAATAAAATCCTGTAATACGAATACAGATTTCAGTACTATAAGAATGAAATTCCTCATGCACTAGGTTTGTGTAGAATACAGTATGTCTGATAATCAATGGGCCATTCATATATTCCATTAGAATATGAGAATGGTTACAAATGAGTTGAAGTCATTCTGTCAGCTTTGCTTATTTGCCAGTAGCTTGCTGATCCAATAATTTTATCAAGTTTATCTAGTTTCAGATTTCCAGTAACCCCCATCTAAAGAAGTGTCTCCTATTTTTTTGCTCCTGGAGACAATTACCACTTGCGCTGTCTGAGTCTTCAGGTGACTTGTTCAATGCCTGTGAAGATCTGGAATAGCTGAATCAGATCGAGAGATAAAGAAATGTGTTTCCTTTGCTTGTTACGGTGTGACATTCCTGGGAGACCAGGATTTTAATTTTGTTGCTCTTCTTTATATTGTCTTCAGAGTCGCAATATGTCTTGAAGCATGCTGACCAAAGCTAAACGCAACACTCCAAGAGAGTTCTAATTAATGATGCAATGCATACTTGTAATATTAATTTTATTTTCATTAACAAACATTGTGTGTGGCAGAAAGCAGGGGGGATTCATGCCTTTTACAAGGCCAGTAGCAGCATATCTAGCCCCAGTTCAGCACAGCAGTATCTGAGTGTGTATGAAGGGAATGATTGCCCCATACTAGTGCACTCCTGCATGAGTGATGCGGCAGGAAGGAGTGGTGAGAGGGTGAGATCCGATTCCCGTGCGTCCACATGAACAGTGAGCACCCATAGAATTTTATTCTGTCCTGAAGATTTTGCATTCAATTCTCCTGCTAAACACAGAGGGGAAAAAATCTGGAGAAACAGAACACAACTTTGTACTCATATGTGCATACGTCTGTAGGCATACATTTAGGTATGTGTCACAGACATGCGTAATTATGTACATATGAATACACACTTACTGACTAATTTTGCAGACTGTATTCTGGAAGGAATGAGCCTGTGCTCAGAAGATGTTGAAAGTTCTGCAGCCCTTGGGATGCTGGGCTTATTCTGGTTCTCACACTGATGTCAAGATCATGGATGTGTGCCATTAGTTCTCCACGATCACTTAGGGACTGCAGTCATAGCCTGTTGAGTGAACTACTAGGCTAGGCTATAAGTAGATAACAGCAAATTAAAAGAGAAGAACTGGCTAGCTCCTTAGCTGTTTTTCACATTAGACTTGACCAAGCCCCTTGGTCACTGAAAGATTTAAGGTTTATTCCTGCAGAAGTATGTCTGATCTTGGTGCTTGGGGACACCATTTTCAGGTCTGAGGTGTCCTCACTGATGGGGACGGGGTTAGTGTCTTGTTCATAGTTTCAAGCACAGCAATCCTCTCTGGGCATGTTTCACATTGCATTCTGATCAGCAGTAACAATTATGACGGGGCTCCAGCAGAGTTCAAGACACTTGTTCCAGTTCCAGGATGATCCTGTTTGATCCTGGTCTATATCTCTAGCTAGCTGGGACTGAGATTCCCCAGGTGACAGAGCACACAGTTGAAAGAGTGCCTCCAGGATGTGATTCAGATCCGCTGCCCAGGGGTCTAACTAGGTTCCATGCAAACCAGTAACCCTTGCATCATCTCAAGTGTCTGCAGGTTGGCATTAATGTTAGTTACAGTCATTCAGCATCTACTGTGTTGTCATATAGTGTGTCCAAAAGCATCCTTTTATGCAGGCATGAGTGTGTTTGCCTGTCTTTGTGTGTTAATTTGTCTGTGCCTGTACATGCCATTCTGTCTGATGGCAACAGGCTTTTTGCAATAGTTCTTGTCTTTTCATGTTGTACAGAGCTGATGAGCACCATAGTCCTGAGGCTGTGGACTGAGTAGGTACATCCCTGGGCGGTGTGATGCGACCTGTCCCATAGTGACCTTTCTCCCAGCTTGCGATGGAACTTGTAGTGTGATGAAGGGCTCAGTGGGGAGGTGGGTTGAAGGAGCACATCAGCTCATTTTTTAATTACCACCCTAACACACTTCCTATCCCCAGGACCATTAACCACAACTTTTCCATCCTACAGAATGATCCCTCCATTGGGGCCCTCTTTTCTGATCGCCCTATCATCTCATATCGCCGACCACCTAATCTGCGTAACCTCCTTGTTCACAGCTCCCTTGACCGCCCACAACAACCATCCACACCAGGCACTTTCCCTTGCAACAGAGCTCGCTGTATCACCTGCAAATACACAGCCACCACCACACTCATTCAAGGCCCCTCAGGACAATTCCGGATCACCCAGACAGCATCTTGTACCTCCAGCAACCTTATTTACTGTATCTCTTGCAGTAAATGCCCAGCCATCTACATTGGAGAAACAGGAAGGAGACTCGGAGACCGTTTCAGAGAACACGTCAGGGCTGTAAAGATTAAAGATCTCTCCAAGCCCATTGTTTCTCATTTCACCTCTGACGGCCACGACCACTCTAATCTCTCCGTCTGTGTTCTCAAAGACGGTTTTCCAAACTCATACATCAGAAAGACCACCGAAACTAAAATTATTCTGCAGCTAGGATCACACCTTCTCCCTTCCCTTAACGACAGACTACTGTTCTTTTAAATTTTCTCCATTCATTGGAAGTTTCATTTCACACCTCTCTGCACCCATTCTGACTTCACACCTCTTGATTGGCCTCTCTTTCTGTCCCCTGCTCCCGCCTCTCACTCCTCCTCCCTCCCAACCTTTGTTCTCCCGCTACTTTACCTTTGCCTACTGCCCTGTCTCTCTCACACCTGAAGAAGGCTCCACGGCCGAAACGTTGTGTTCTCTTTCTTCTTTTTTTCAGCATGGAATAAACCTATTACTTGTTCCTTTGCAGCCTACGCATGCTGACGCAGCTACCCACCTGAACTATCATTTTTTAATATGCTGTAGATGTAAATAAACAACTGGCAGTTCCAAATAAAGTAATAAAAAAAGCAACACCAAATAAATCTTCCAATAAAGAAAGATTGAATAATAATAATTAACAATCACCATACGATGCTTTGTGTATAGAAATAAAATTAAAGTATAAAGTTAAAAAATGTGTCTGTGCTGATCTTCTGCTTGCGAGTGTTGTAAGGTCAAAGTTTTCATATTCCCAAGCAGTGAAACACTGATTGAAACTGGGGTTAAAGAATGCTGTAAGATATATAAGACATGTAGGAAACTATACCGAAGAATCAAATGCACTGAACCAGTTTGCCAGTTTAAGGGGATTTTCATATTCTTCCCAGTGTTGAATTTGAGAGCATCGCCCCTCTCGTCCTTGTGCGCCCTCTCTTTCCACTCAAGACAGGTCCCCAACCTGACCTCTCTGGGGTCATGACCTTTCCTTGACCCCAGGCCAGTCTCTCTCAGCTGCCCGCTGTACCCAGCTGCAGTCGCCACACTCCACCGTACTAATTGCACATGCACATATGCAAATTCCTATTAATTAATTACTAGACTAATTAGTGCTGTGGTATTTGTGAGCAATAAATCAAGTGAAGGTGGAGGCGAGGATATAGGAGCCCAGGCCGCCGCGCCTGGAATGAAAAATTAATAGAGACCCAAGAAGGAAGAGGCCTGGCTAACTGAGCTGGCTGTGAAGGTTTGTGTGTTTGTGTGTGTGTGACTGCCCACATGTATTGTTTGCGTGCCTGGAAGTGTGTCTCACTGTGACAGTCCGCAAGCACGTCTGTGTAAGTGTGAAGTGCCTGTGCTTGATGACACTCCTTGGGGCGGGTAGTTTTTGTGTAGCAATGAGTGCTTGTGGCTGCGAGCATGTGATCTTGGGCATCCCGTGTGACGGGGGGCGCATGCCCGTCTGAGACTGCGCACACATGTGTATCGCACTGATATGTGTGTGTGACCGACAGCATGCTTTGTGCATCTCTCCTCTCCTTCTGTGCTTGAGTGCTTGTCACCCAGCGAGTGTGCGAATTAGTGACCAGCTGTGCTTGTTGCTTCTGTACACGTCAACAGAAGCACCCAGTGCTAAGCTATCATAAACCCATTTTCCATTTCAATATTATTAAGAAATAGATAAATCATCTAAGAAAAAAGTGTCTTATATTATGAAAGATAAATACTTTGGGTATGCTGTCTTGATATTTGACTGTTCAGGAATGTCCATAGCAATAATACTTAAATTAGTAGTAAAAATCATCCTGAGGTATTGAGTGTTTTTTGCGGTTTGGCAACAGTGTGTCTGCGGTAGGTGTGCCAGGCCCCCAGCATGGATGTCCAAGGAGATCCTGGGCTTAAAATATTCATTTCCTGTGTGCTCAACAAGCCGGTGTGGCCTAATTGCTGCTTTAGACAACTCCACCTCACTGCGCCGTTCTCGAGATGAAAGGCTACAGATTCGCGCCCCCCCCCCCGCGCGGCGCGAGGGCGTGTGCGTCTGAACACATCTTTTTCCGCGCAGCCGTGGGTGTGTTCCCCTGTCGTTGTGGGCCTGCCTGTCCCCCTCGTGCACGAGCATCCGGCTGACATCAACACGTCCGCCCCACGCCGTCGGCAGGGGCGCCTGTGCGCGTTCTGCTTTTAAATCCTGGTCATCTTGGCTGACAAGCGGCGCACTCCTGGACCCGAGACCTGAGCAGGTACAGCCCTGGGCGCCGCAGTGCGATCTCCCCCATGCTGGGATCCTCCCGGAGCACCTTGGCCACCCAGCTCTGGAGCTGCTCCTTCGCGGGTCCACCTGTCTGAATGTCCATTGATCCCTGGGCTGCCTACTTTTGCCCGACCCCCTAGGGTGCAAGGCTGTGCACTGAGGACAACCTGAGCCCTGCCAAACTCATCCCATTAGTATGGGCCCTGAGCCCACTTTCCACCCTCCCTGAGGTAAGAGGTTGGAAGGGCCAGCTGAGCCAGACAGATTCTGTGCGTGTAAGCATCTGTCACTTTGATTTACACGTCTTCATCTGCTGTCTCTGTCTTACACCCTGGCCCCGCTCACATTCACACAGAGTTTCGTGACCCCTCCCCTCTTTTTAATTTCTCTAGGACCTCACTTCCTATTCGCTCAATGCTGCATTATCTCTGGCACAAACCGCAGGTGGAGGTTAAATCGAAGCTGTTAGCAGGCGTGGTTGTTTCCTGCCTGCCTTTGTGTCTTCTCATCCGGGCCAGAGATGGCTGCTGTCTCCCAGTACTGACAGGACAAGCTGTACCATCTTGAGGGATTTTGGGCTTTTAATTATGGTAACGGTGGATTAATTACAGCGGGTAAACAAGGGGCCATGCATTATTGATGAATAAGGGTTAGTGAGGGCCTGCAGAAATGGTGGTAATTAAATCACAGCTCAAGCTGCCCTCCTCTCTCTGTACAAATTGTATTACTGTTACTGTCAGTGTGGTTTAAGAGGGGTGGTGTGGACAGAGGCATAGGAGGGGAGGAATGGGGTTACAGTGAATTTGGGGTGCAGAGGTCAGGGGTGGGTGTGATGCAGCTTTGTTTTGTGTGCAACTGTGGTTTTTTCTGCAGCGAGATGCGGATTTATTCTCTGACCCACGTCAGATGCAGTGAGACACAGAGTAAGAAGAGCAAACCGTGAAACTTGAGAGAGGTTTAAAACACGAATTTCAGACTGAACACTCTCACCAAAGCATCCCAAGACCTTCAGAAGACGTTTGCATGACTTCGGCATTTTTCAGTTTAGTTCTTATTCTTTTTAGTTGTGATACTCACCTCCCATCATTTGTGAGGAGTTGCATATCCCCAAGGCGTCTTGTTTCTGCACAGCCTGCCGGGAGGAGTGGTCCTCGGGCCTGGCCAAGTCTTCCTCCTGCGGGCCCACGCCGGCGGTGCAAGTGTAGGAGAGGGAGCAAGGGCGCCATCTGGCGTCAGAAAGTCGAACTGCGCCACCCTCCTCAATGTACCAGTACGGCGTCATTGGAGGGGAGTCACGTTCTCTCTCAGCCTCTTCATCTTTGCTTCAGAAACGCGTTGCACTTTAGTGCAGGCTGTGCTGCAAGGATCTGCATCGCTGAGCGACCAGGTTCTCTCTGTGATTGCCACTTGTTCCCTGGATGACAGACAACCCAGTAGAAAGGGAGTAAACGGCTGGACAGGAGCACGGTGGGCAGAGACCAGCCTGCTTGTTTTTCTCGCGGTGCCCTGTCAAGCGCATCCGTGACTTGTGTGGTTGTTCCACCCCAAAAATGAGCACAGCACTTCAAGGAAAGCCTGACCCGCGTCGATCTAAGCACACCTTTCCACACTTTGGACAAGACAACCTAACAATCGGGTTGCCTTTCCAATAGCTTTGCCCTGTTGTCCATGTGTCAGGGGTCTATGTCCAAACTCCGTGCTGAGTGTAATGCTGCTGTTCCTCTCGTTCTGCAGTACAATTTGCAAGCAATGCACAGTGCCCTGTTTGCAATAATACACTACACTTGCAATCCAGCTTCTGTACTTTTTCTGATACCAACTGAGAGATTTGCAGTTGAGTAAACAGGGAGAACGCTGCGCTGTGGTTTGTTTGTATGTGACGTAAATTGGAACAGATAGAACTGCAGAGGGCGCTGTTGCTCTTTTTTTTTAAATACAGTAGAACTGATTAACTCCTGTCCCTCTCACGCCGTTCAATATAGCAGGGCTGGCCCTCGACTACACACACAGCTTTTCGCTACACACGCAGAGAGACGGGCACACGACACTTTACATAAGAATAACAACAATTCTTCATCATTTTATTATTATTCATTTATACTTCCTTTCATTTCTACAGCTGTACAAGTTAAGAAAGAAAAAAAACGAGATTACAGCGCAATTAATGAGATCAGACCAACACCCGTCATCAACGGACCATCTATCTGTTATCAAACTGCACTTTTCTGTACAAATCTGTCTTCCCCAGGTTTTGAAGTATTAGTGATTTAAATAAATGCGTGGATTTTCCTGAGCCTGGCCTTTTCAGAGGCTGAACGCAGTGCTAAATACAACACCTGTATTGAATGAGGACTCTCTCACCTTAAAAACGGGTTGGTTGACCTCGAACTGAACTGGTTGATAAAATTTAAATCCTTCTGCATGAAAGTATACTTCTGATATAATTACATTATGTACAACATATCTGCTAAAATATTTCAATGTTTTTTTAAAATAAATAAATCATGAACACATTGTCGACACAATTCAATATTAACCTACACCCAAGCAGAACAAAATTAAGTCAGTATAATAGGTGTTCAAACAGGGATGCCAAATTAAAGCAATGCAAATTTGTTATATATTGATTTGATAAATTTAATTAATCTGTGGAGTGAAACAGCAACGGATCACACTGCTGGACAGTGGAGGTGAGCTCTGCTGTAGATCACACAGCTGGACAGTGGAGGTGAAACTCTGCTCTAGATCACACTGCTGGACAGTGGAGGTGAGCTCTGCTGTAGATCACACTGCTGGACAGTGGAGGTGAGCTCTGCTGTAGATCACACTGCTGGACAGTGGAGTTGAGCTCTGCTGTAGATCACACTGCTGGACAGTGGAGGTGAGCTCTGCTGTAGATCACAGTGCTGGACAGTGGAGGTGAGCTCTGCTGTAGATCACACTGCTGGACAGTGGAGGTGAACTCTGCTGTAGATCACACTGCTGGACAGTGGAAGTGAGTTCTGCTGAGAGCACTCAACAGGACAGTGGAAGGAGGTTGCAAACGTTCTGCTACTGATACCTTTGTTACTTCACTGTGTTATTTTAGAAAACTGTAGCTTGAGGAAGATTTCTAAAACTCCATTTACACCATTAGAGGGCTGTGCTGTAGTGCCCAGATGAACAAGTGTCCACAGTTCTACACCCAACCAGACCCTAATTTCAGCCCTAAAGGAGGATTACATCAGCCATGACAGCCATACTTACTACTATAATAATGACAGTAATAATGGTTAAAAAAGAGAAGTAGTTACAGAAACAATAGTACAACAATTCGAATAATAACAACAATGATAGTAAAAATGGAAATGCTCAAAAAAGGTCTTGTCCTGTGGGCAACCACAGTCATTCACCTTTAAAGGAGCAGTTTGTGCCCTTTTCTGCTGGGCCCTGATAGCTTGCCAGCTGCCTCGCTTCGGAACCTCACAGATTTGTTCTGAGCAGATGCCCAAGTGCAACTTTCCTCTTCCCGAATCAGCTCTCTGCTCCAGGCAGCAACTGCTGCAGTGAAGAGACTTCTCCAAAACCGTTTGCACAGGAAATGCACAAGGGGGAGGCATGTCGATGTGGTGCACAGGTCTGAGCCTCATGAACACAGGGCTGCGGGCCACATGCATAAAGCATTCTCTTCCTTGCAAAACGATTTTTGCAAAGGAGGGGAACAACCTAATGTCTGAACTATCACCAAGTCAGCCGCTTCCCACTCATTCCATAGGTACTAAGCATAGGATTATCAGGAGGCAATAAAGTGGACTGTAAGGGCGTGGAGTTGAAAAGTCCTGCCACACAAGATCCCATTTTAATGGGAATTCTGAAAGAAATTTATTTAACGAGATCTGTTTAAACTGACTTTAGTTTTTCTCATTTGGGAAAGACAGAATTGGTGTGATCTTAGTGTGCTAGTAAATGATATATGAATATGGAATTGTCTCACTAAGCTGTAGTTTCCCTCCTCCAGGCCCTGTGTTTGCGAAACTACAGGGAGCTGCAGCGTCTTGAGGGAACCAGACATCTGGGCACACGGAGACCAGACTCACGGTGTCAATGCCAGCAGGGACGTGACAGAAAAGGGAATGGTATGAATGCGATCTGTCTATGTTTGTGGCTGGAGTGTGAAGCAGAGCAGGACAGACTTGCTGTGGGCTGTGTGTTGTCTTCCCAGTGCTGTAGCATGCCTGACTGACTGGCGCTCAGTGCTGAACAAGAGAGAAACACAGTCCAACATCGCTCCGGTGCTCGCTGCACAGTCTCCAGCATCACGGTGCAGCTCAGCCAACGTTACCTCCATCCGCAGTGCTGGCAGCTGTTTGCGTGACCACGGGCTTGGTTCTGTGTTCACTGTGAGCTGGCTGTGTGGGATTCTGCACACACGTGAGCCAGCACAAAGTTGCTGGAGGTGTGGGCATGTTGTGTTATACAGAAAATATGCAGAAAGTCCTGCCATATGAAAATGAGCACCTCCAAATTGAGTGGCGCTGTCCCTACCATTCCTGTACCTATGGTGTGTCAGCCTTCCTTGACGTGCAGCTGCACCATTTTGGTATTGGTGATGTGTTGCAAACATACCTCTCATTTTCATAGAGCAGGGATATATCTGTCCATCTGCTTATATATAAAAAGCCTTCTTAATAGTTAGGACCCATTGTACCATTTTGCTGTTTTACAGAAAGCCATGGTTTGAATAGCAGGTCTGTTTGTGGGCATCTCTATAATGGGAACACCTGTTTGGATGAACATGCCTCCCTGCCCCTGTGCACCAGCTTATTTTCGGCACATTGCGAGGGGTCACCAAAGGTGAAACGTCAATCCGTGTGTAGTGGCTGACAAGCAGACAGACAGGAGCAGACTAGGCCACCTCCACAAACTGCTCACTGTAAGGGAAGTCACTTCCTATCCACAGGGCAATTCTGTCTCTCACACCCACATTCCCTCCCACCTCCCTTAGTCTCTCTGTTCAGTCTGCTCCAATCTCCCAGCATCCTCTTTCTCAGTTCTTCCTGTCTCTCTGATTCCTCCCCCTTTCCCCCTCCTATCTGTGTCTCTGTCACTCCCCTCTCGCTCTCTCTTCACTCTCCTCTCCTTCTCTCTCTGCACTTGGTTTGCCAAGAGGTTCCGGGGTCTGGGGGATGGCCTCTTCCCCTGCGTTGACCTCTGACCCTGTCAGGAGTGGGTCCTGTTGCTCATCGAGGGCTCCGCTCTCCAGATCAGATTTTGTTTCTGGGGAGACAAGAAGTGACATCAGAGCCTCGTTAGTGTGTCCTGCAGTCAAATGAACTGCGGGCTCCTGGGTTTGTAAAGTGAAGCCCTGTCTGTCAATTGAACATTTTAGCAAGTTTTCACGAGCATTTTTTATGACAGGGTGTGTAGGGGGAAGGATTTATAATGCATAAGGATTCGTGATGCCTTTTCTACCTGCATGCATTTGCATCATTTGATTAAACACATCAAACTGAGACCGAAAGCTCACCAATTGTACGCCATATAGCAATGCAATCACAGTTACATAGAACTTGCACATTTCAGACAATGGGTGTGTCTGTCCCGTGGCTACTGCAGGCATGTGGGTTAAGAGACCTGCTCTTTAGATAACCAGGTACATGCCCTCCACAAGCACATGTAAACCTGTCATTTTGTGGTCAAAGGTGCAGTGAGAGCATCATTAAGTGTGATTAAAAAGAAGCATGGATTCCCAAGAGTGTTTTTCGAGACCTATCCTCGTTCAAAATTGTTCAAAAGTTCTTTTTATTTAGTTGAATGAAAACATAATTTTGTAGAATCAGCATGAATACTTGCTTGACAACATCTTTAGATTAGCTGGTTTCTCTTTATGTTTGAAAGAACACGTCTTGGATGACGAGGTCAAACTCGGTCGCTGAAGCACACGCTGGGAAACCCAGTCTTCGTAAAACAGTGTGCAGCGTGAGACACTAACTCCAGCTGCCAGACACTCCGGACACCAGAGCTGCTGCAGAACGGTTTCTCAGCTGCAGTTTCTCCTAACGTCAAATCTCGGGGAACTGGTAATGGAGGAGTCCCCATGTGGAAGTCCCACAGTGGTGTGTGTACGGCGTGTCTTTGCCAGCTTGCTAATCTGACCACTTAAAAACTCCACAGGAGCTTCCAGACACCCACAGCTCTGTCAGCACGAGCACGCAAATGTGCCATTGATATCGATTTAGGATTTGGGGTAGGATTAGGGCTGTGGTTTGGTTTAAGTACGGGATTGCAATTGCGGTTCGGGCTCTGATGTTTGCGGAGACTCCTGGGCCTTGAATAAGTGGCCCGATCAAGAGCACGTGCGTCGTTTCAGGGTGTCCACCCATCGCCTTGCATCCCTGGAGTGTCGGGTCCCTTGGGCGCCCTTCTCACCCTCCGGGCTCTCTGCGGGGGTGCAGGGACTCTCCTCACACATCTCTGCCTCAGGGGGGCCGTCCTCACTCTCCACCCCCTCGGGGGGGTCCTCCAGCGGGGGGGACGCGCCCAACGCCTGCATGTGAGCCTGAGCCATCCGCTGCACCGCTGTACACACAGACACAGACATACAGGGAGGCAGAGGGATAACACAGGGACACAGGGATAACACAGGGACAGAGGGATAACACAGGGACAGAGGGATAGGATTACCACTTTTCCACAGTATGACCAGCACTGCGCTCTGCTTCCGCTGTAGTTGTTAAAGGGAACGAAACCTCGTGTTCTGACAGCGAGGCGTCGCTGTAACAACTAGCAGCTGCTTAAATAAGGGTACAGGCAGACAGAGACTCGCAGGCTGTGTTCATTGTTCTCATCGAAAGTTTGCAGCACAGCTAAAGGCATGCTGTAGTTAAACATGCACCCTCCTTTCAACCAATAGGTCCAGAGCCATACGTTTTACAAAAATATTTTTTTTTAGAAAAAAAGGATATATATGTTTCTTAGACATGTCATTTGCAGTTTGAAGCCAAGAAAACAGTTTAAAAAAATGTGAACCATGCAATAAAGCATCTGTTTATTACTGCATGTACTGTGCATACCCACCAAAGGTATAATTGTCAACCACCCAAGAAAGAATGAGACAGCGTGCTCCTCATGACACGCTCCCTTGCAGAGCCCCATCCCTATTTGCCATGCTGAGATCCTGACAGGAGAGTGGGCGCGTCTCTCATTGACATCACTGCAGGACTGCAAGGTGGCTGCCAAGTAATGGGAGTTGCTCTTTGCAAGAGAGCTTTGAGCATCCTGGCTGTTTATTGCTACCCTTCCCAGCACAACTGGCTGAATGCTACCACTTGGGGAAGCTGTCTAGAGTTTTTGAACCCATGACACCTGGGTTCTAAAGCCTGCTCTCCACCCTGAGTGAGTGTCTTTACTGGTTAAGACACTCAAGAGTCCCCCACAAACATGCTTCTTCAAATCCACGTTAGTGCTGCAAACCAGAGATGAAGACAAGTGCAGACAGAAGTGAAGCAGGTGACTAAATGGACAGACAGAAGGACTTGATTAGAGACAGACCATCCCATATACTGAGGAGGTGAGGAGACAGGCTCACACAGACAGATGGACAAACAATTGTCCCTATGTCCCTTTCCAGTTCTGCATTACACACATAGACAGGAAGGCTGATATTCACACATACAGTGACATCTTCTCTCTCTGTGTGCCTTTCTCTTGCAGCAGAGTCCTCTTGATAAAATGCAAACATTATGCATATGGACACGAGTGAGCAAAGCAGCATGGACACAGATTTTTTAAAAGCTGAGGCAGTACGAGAGATTCCCATCTCAATCTCTCTCGTTTATTCCCTGCTCTTCCAACTGCCTCCCTCTCTGCCCTCTCACTCCTTTCCTCTGCCTCCTCTCTGCCTGCTCTCTCCCTCTTCGTCGTTACGACCTGTTTTCTCTCTCCCCTTCTCTCAGCAGCGCTGACTCACTCAGAGTTACAATCCAGTTTGTGTCCCTCAGACACGCACTCTGTCTCCTCAGGTCACCTTGCCCTCTCACCACCACAGCACTGCGGCACTGGGGCTGAAAGCTGGGGTTTGAGTGTAATCAGTGTGCTGGGGTATTCCTGTATGGGCATGTTACTGTACCTAGGTGTTACTTCACTGGGGTATTGTTCTACTGAGGCATTACAGCACTGAGCTATTACAGTAGGGAGTATTAAAGAACTAAGGTATTTTAGCACTAAAATCACAATCACCTTTTGTCCGTCAATGTCTTAATTTAACTACGGTGAACAAAAATGCAGTTTAATAGTAATAGTTTGTGCAGGGGATCAGCACAATAAAACTTTACTGTTCCTGGCTTTGTTAATGAAAAAGAGATGTGTGTACAATTTCATTCCTTCCTTTACATTTAAAGGACCAACCCTTCTGCCAGGATTGACTTGTTGGGTGCACGGTCCCAGCAGGTCCAGAACCTGGCTCACTGCTGCAGTCAGTGGAAGTGCAGCACCGTGGTTACTCCTGTGAATGTGTGTTTGCAGCACTGGGTCGAAGCTTCTCTTCTTTCTCCATCAGAAATGAAAGTGCGTGTCAGTGTGTTTGCTGCAGCCCCAGCTGTGTGCAGAGTGCTGGTGGGTGGTGCGGTAATCCAGGGCTGATCCAGGCCAGCCTCACAGTCACTACACAGCTGTCACTCGACCCTAATCCCCAATGTACACACTGTGCACACTGCCCTGCCTGAGACAGCCTGAGACAGCACACAGCACAGAGAGACCGAGAGCTGAAAAACTCTCTTTAGCAAAGAACTGCTGCTTTGGTTTTACTTTCTTAAAACATCTCAGCAAGCCTTTGCTTAATGCTTCACGTTGAGAACAGGGAGAACAGAGTGTATTGAAACACACTGATAGCATCATGGAGCAGAGTAATAATAGCCTGAGCACAGCAAAAGTCATGCAGATTTCCTGTGACACTGGAATTGTACCCAGTGAAAGCAGGCTGAGCCAGAGACCACTGAAGGCCAGTGCTAGCAGGTGATGATGTGAAGTGGATGTAGGATTTACAGGTGCCATCCTAAAGCACGGGGAAGGGGGAAGGCCCAGTGGGGCATGGTGCTGGAAAACCGGATGAGACACCGGAGTTCCTCCTGAGTGAGAGGAAAGGCTGGACACCATGTCCCCCTGCACCATCTTCTGCCACATAGGCACGCACATGTGGTTTATCTCCCACTGGCCTACCTCTCAGCGAAGGGGGGTGGTACACGCAGGGGTTGGAGCGCTTGGGTTTCAGGATTCCATTCTCTCCTACGACCCACTGCAAAGAGAGAGACGTTCAAGCAGGGAGATGCATCAGCGTGCGTAGGCTGCAAAGGAACAAGTGAAGGTTCATTCCCTGCTGAAAAGAGCAGGAAAGAGACACAACGTTTCTGCTGTGCCGCCTTCTTCGGTTGTGAGAAGAAGACTATGAGCAGTGTTTCCCACATTAAACCTCTGTGCGTAATCTGCATCTTGATGGAAGGAATTAAGTTTTGCGGGGGGCATTGCTCACAGCTGTCCGTTCATGGCCTGCGTGTTTGATGGATGTGCCTTCTATTAAGCTGTAATTCCCAGCTGTTTCATCTCCTCTACTGTACCTCGTTACATCAGTTAAACCCGTGCTAACTTCAGAAACCGTTTCCAGTATTTCCAAATTTGACTTCTTCGCCATTGATCAAAATGACATCAATGAGAAAGGGAAATCACATTCTGAGCCCACAGGCAAGCCATTCTCTTTGCGTATGCTCAGACAGCTGTTAATTAGAGAAATTAACATGTACAATTTAACTGGGGTCGGCATTAATGCCTGTGTAAATCACATTGTCCTTTTGGACAAGATCCCATTGTAAATCTGCTCAGGGAACCTCTGTGTTTAAATATATAAGTAAATAAATTAGGAGCATTATTGATCATAGTAGAAGTAATATGAAAGTATCATCTTCAACAATAATGCAGAGAATTTCATGGAAGTGGACTGGTCCACATGCAGCACATCAGAAATGACAAGTGTCATCATATTATAATAAGTAACTTTGAATTTTCAAAATCAGATCACTGACTTTGCCTCTTGATTTCTGAATATTTAAAGGAGCAAGAGAGCCAGCTTGAGGACAAATGATGATGGAGAGTACACTGCAATCACCCTCCAGACCAGCAGAGGGTGACTGTCTCACCTGATGAGAGATATGTTCTTCCTCTGGGGACGGATTGTCTGAAACTCTGAAGAGGGTGGCCGGGGTTGGCCTTCTGCGACGGATCTACGGACAAAGAAATCAGAATGACACACAGGTCAGCCTCGAGTCCCAGTTCACTTTTTTCAGTCCATATTTCTGTAGAAAGAAACTACATTTCACTTGTCATTTTTATTTTGACCAAAAAATTCCCAATGACAAATGAGGCATGGGAACTGTAGCTCTTTTTAAAAACGAAACACTGCTTTGCACTGAGATTTTGTTACACTTTATTAAATATATTTGTTGATTTTTTAATCTCTCACCAAGGATACCACTATTTGATTTTGAGCTGTTACTTGTTGTCTCTCTGGTTTTATTTTCTTAAAACATCTCAGCAAGACTTTGCGGAATGCGGCATATTGGCAGAATATACAATTAAAGGAGCTGGCAGTGCCAGATTGAGTCTCAGCAGAGACTGTCATTTTCTGGACATCTCTCATGTCATACACCAGTTTCATGGAGACGGGGGCAATGTGTTTGCAGGGACCAGATGAACCTCTGCTATTCCTATTCCATTCCATTGCAAACATAAGCTCCAAACAATTAGTTATTTTAACTCTAAGTGCCTAATTAAGACATTAAGGGTATGCTAACAAATTAAAGGTCAATTAGATAATTAAGGATCAATTACACATGCATAGTACTGGTTGGAATGAACTTGTCCAATAGAATGGAGTAGTGGCAGCAGTCTTGTCTGCAGCAGGGGGACTAACTGGGCTAACCTGCCCACACCAGCGCTGCTGCCAGTCAGGCCCAGCCTCTCCGTCAAAGCCTAAGCAGAGTTAAGATCCTTTTTTCCCAGTATCATATTTCCTGCTTGTTTCGTCTCATACTCCGTGTGCTGTTAGCAGTCCTCCATTGGCAGTTTCTGCTTAGCTCAGTTCAATTTGCTCCAGCAAGGAACTGCTACAGACAGCAGTCCTCCATACAAGAGGTGCAGAAATGAGGTTGGTGTGTGTGTGTGATGGGGGTGTACCAGAGTGGCTTAGGCTGCAGATATAATGCCTTGCTCATAGACTCATGGAGCACTGGAACAATGCTCATTTTCCTACATTACTGTCTTCCAGTTCATCAGGCTGTCTGCAAGCTCCCAGTGATTAATAACACTGACCATGTAAGGTCTTCAGTCTGCTCATGTCCTCAGCCTGATGGTTCTTTAGCATTAACACAGGCGCTGGGCTGTTTTCCCACTTTTATGACATAAACACAGGGGCCCACTGGCAGGCTGGCAAGGAGAGACTGAGCGGGTGTGTCTGAAAGGGCTGCCAGTGTCAACCTGATCTGTCCAAGCCATGATCCCAGCTCGGCTCCAGACACGCACTGCTGACAGACATACACTGCAGCGCCGCCCCCGTCTGCTTGACTTCCCGGACTGTGCATCTCCCTCCCTCTCTCCTTCCAGCTGCCCTTTCTGTCCACACCGTGGGGAAGGGGGGGTCACACCAGCAGGACAGAGAGGGAGGGGGCCGATGACGCTGGGAGGGAGGCACGGCAGATATCAGTGCCGTGTGTTAATCAGTGTGGGCCTACGCCACCACGGCACTTGAGCTCTCCCCATTGCTCTCTTTTCTCTTCTACTCTTCTTTCATTTTCTGTGAAACTCGTGTTAGATCTCAGGGCGGACGTCTCTCTCCTGACATCATGCCAGGAGGGCCTGCCTGCCTCTCTCTCCATTCTCAGCAGTCTCCCCTTTCCTCTCTCTACCCTTGACAAGGTCCTGAGACACCGGAGGGAGGGGGAGGTGCTGAGTAACACCTTAAATCTGCATTGCTATCATCTTCCGTTCCCTAAAAAGAAAACATCATTCTCAAGGCTCCTAAAAGTAAAAGAGACGAAGCTTTTGTGGAGCAGGGGGTCACATGGAGCTGGTGTCCTGGTCCATTTACCGAGTCTGCAGCATGCTGAGTGAGACCAGGGTTTCACATCTCTCTCCCTTTGAGGGTGAAATGACCCCGAAAATGTGGGAACCCTATATCAGCCCAGTTTGGAAAGTCTTTAGAACAGTTCCTCTAAAGTTTGGTTTCACAGATTCTGATTAGTCCTGAAATGTATGAGCACTTTAGATTAGGCCATTTTTAAATGATTCGGCATTGGAATATATTGTTAAAGCAGTAATAGAGTGACATTACTTTGTCACCTTACATTGTAGATTAATTGCTTTTTAATAACAAAGTCATTGACCTGATTATAGCCTGAACCATACTTGAATTAACCCTACAGTTACCTTGTTCTATTTACAATACTTTATGAATGTACTGTATGGACTGCTGGTTTAATATCCATTTATGCAAATGGATATTAGTACAATATAAGTACAAACTAATATGTATGTGACCATTTTATCTAAATTTGCATGGAGGATTAGTGCTAAACAAGCTGCGTGAAGCCAGGACTGTAAGCCTTGTATTGTACTACGCCACTTGAAAGTGAAGAAGATTGTTGTAAGGCACAGTGGCACATGGTGAAAAACTGAATACAGTGTAGAGGTTAGACAAGGCATGAGCTCATCTCTCGGAAACCAAAACAGAGTAAATGCAGGCAATTATCTATGACTTCCTAGTGTTTCCAGCCTTTAGAAATTCAATTAGCTATCGAATATGATTTTGCTTCACCAATCCGTTCTCCTCCCCAGGTGGGGCTGCACACTGGTGGTGGTCGAGGGGATCCCCATTACCTGTAAAAGCACTTTGAGTGGAGTGTCCAGAAAAGCACTATATAAGTGTAAGGAATTATTATTATTTGGAAAGGAGCGATTTAATGTGGCCTTTAGAGTTTATTGTATCAGTGTTATCCAGGATTGGGCCCTCCGGGACCCTCTGCCTGCATGCTGGAGTCAGTTCCGGTTGCTGAAGGAGCCAGTTACAGAAGTTCTTGCAAAGAACAGATTCATTTTCAACAAGATGCAACGGAAAGCAGTTCACACCAAACTTTCAAAAGTGCGCTTTCCACAAAACAACTACTTCTATTAAATACGTCCTTGAGGAGTTTCTTAATGACGAACGCTGATGAAAGGAATGGATTTCAGAGGATTCGAAACCCTCTTTGTGAATCCGTGTGCATGCATGTTAGCATGTAGGGAAGCAGGTTAGCCAGCAGTGACCTTGCATCCGTAACTTGACCAGGGCATTAATCATTCCCTGAGCTCACTGGAGGAAAAGGAGTTAATTGAATCTCCCAGCCTGTGTCCCTGTGCGTAGTGCCCTTTCCCCTCACTCCATTCTGGAGTCTCCCGATGCTAACAGAGATCCAGGGGAGACTCCATTCTGGGGCACAATGATAATGAAAAGTCCCACTGAAGTCAAGGGCACTGGAGGACAGCTTATACTGTGCTTTTATGAAACAGACCCCTGAAATTTAAGGAGCAGAGCTGATGTCCATGAATTAAAACCACTGATTGCATAATCCATAGAGAGGCAAAGAAAATCACTCAGTTAGCCAGGCTTTCCGATTCTTCCTTCTGCAGGGGTGTTAAGGTCCCCATCCCATCTAGGGAGAGCCTGACATGGCTACATATTGAGATGCCTGGGAGCTCTGTGCACAATGGACACAGAAAAAAGAAGTCAAAGCTGCATTCATGGTACTGACGTCATTAACATTCCTTGTGCTCTGTTGGGCATTTATAAGAGCTTCTGGGTTAAACAATTTGTTATTTATCCTCCTTTCACAGGATGCCACATTTAGAAAAATTGTATTTTGTATGGCTAGAGGACTTTATCCTAATGCTCTTATGCAGTTGAGTTCGCCGCCATTGGAAACTTGATTATGTGTTCCTGTTATGCTGGGTCTTCGTTCCTGTTCTGAATCCTGAAGTGCCGCCACGTTGTTTCAAGATATGGCCAAGCTGTCCTGCTGTCTGGGATCAGTCTGACCCAGTGTGTGGTCATTGTCACTGCACATGGCTGTCCCTCAGTGGCCTGTGCTCCTTCTCTGAAACTTCCCTCAGCCTGATGGAGGGCAGTGAAGATGTGGGTCTGCTCTCAGGAGCTAGGACCTGGGCTGTCGAAGGGACGTGCATCTCTGGAGATTCCCCTTAATCACATACCCTATTAAAATCACGGGAACGTCTTAAACTAGATTCATGGGCTCAGGGGAGAGCTGTTACCAGCCTTCTGCTCACAAGCCTCAGATAATGAATGCACATTAGCATTAAAGTGGAGGCCGATTCTGGCTCTGTATCTTCTTCCTTTGAGTCCAGGCTTCACTTTCAGTTCCTTAGAAGCCACGGGGCTGGCTTTCAGTCTCAGAGACCAGAAGGTCTCATGCTGGCTTACAGAAACCCATCCTAGGCTCTCATTATACCTTTTCTCATCATCTTCCCTAACTTGAAACACTCAAGTCATAACATCTACAGACCAGAAATGGAAGGGAACTTTCAGGCACAGACATCTCCTTTTCCAGTGCACATTGGAATTCCTCATGCCACGCCTAATACAATGTCACTTTACCCAAGTTTGTGTTTCAACGTCACAGTCAGCAGTTATTTTATTTTTATAATCCCACCACACACATATATACTCAATATAGAATCACCTATTGATAAACGGCAATGATTCTCTTGTAAATGTTGTCAGGACCTTTGGCCTTTTTTCAATCTGCGAGCCGTACAGCACTCCCTATGAGGTGTGTGCAAAAAGGCACAGGGGGCGCTGTTGAGTATTTGAGGAATATCTTGTGGCTTGAAACCACGACTGATCTAGCCACCAGGAGCCATAAGCCTGGTCACTCTAGCCCACTTGACTGGTTATGCACCTTGGCTTGGGAAATCCTGGTCACAAGGCAAGAGTAGTACAGCTTAGGCCCAACCAGGAGAATTAACCTTTGCAGGCTGAGTCCCTCAAGTGCCCTTCTCTTTTGGCTTCACAGTGGAATGCCAAGCAAAGAAATGTAGAGGCTGGACTGTAATCGCTCTAGGGTCTCATCTGAGAATGTTCTGCCTCTGGCAGTCTTCCTGGGACTCTGCCTCAGACGCACACAGAGCGAGACACCTTCGTCTCCTGGCCTTTTCTCTCCCGTGCAGGGTGACTGTGTCCCAGTCTCACTGGCTGTGCGCTCCTCTCTGATTCCAATTCTAATTCAATTCATTTTAATTCACTTTAGTTCAAAGGTGCTTTACGGGCATGACTTCATTAGCAGAATTTCCCAACCTATTACAAAATACAACACACAATGAACCACTTGTAACTATATCTCTATCAGTTGGCCATTAACTGGACCTCCCTTTAATCTCCTTATACACACACAGTGATATCTGTTCTCTGTCCCAGTCTTTTAGGAATACAAGCTCTGTAAATCATCACTGTCTCACGGTGTTGATATTTTGCATTGCTTAACGGAGGCTTTCAGTTGATCTGTTGATTTGCAGTTAAGAGTTGCTGATTACCAGTGTGGGGACTTTACTGGGGACAGACCTCAGTATCCATGAATTAGCCTTTGGTAATTGGAGTGAGAACAATAACCCTTGTTAACAAACATGCTGTTTGAAGTGCTTTGAGATGACTGTTTTTAAAATGACTATACAGTATATAATTAAGTGCATGGTTATTATTTTATTGGATAGCCTTCTGTGACTGTCTTCAGCTTGCCCTCAGGAAAAAAGCAGATCTGTCTTGTGTAAGGATATTTTGTGATTCTATTTTTTCTCTCTGTGTGGCTACAGACCTTAGCAATTGCTGAGCTGTTTGCAGAACATTTACTCAGCGGCATAAATGCTGAAGAAAATCAGTCCTTCCATTTTTAATAATTTCTGAGTCCATACAGGGTCATGGTGATCTGAAGCCTTTTCTTGCAGACAGTGGGCACAAGGCAGGATAGAGCCTGGACAGGATGCCAGTGTATCACAGGACACATAAACATGTTCACTCAATATGTTATTGGGGGACAGTTGTCTCTAAACTCCAGTTTCTCAAGATGGCAAATGGGAAGAAACCAGAGTACCCAGAGAAAACACTGGGAGAGCATGCACACCTCACACAAGAGACTAGGATCGAACCCAGAACCAAAAACTATGAGAAAGGGAGAGTCTGGTACAACTGTGTCAGTTCCCTCCCTGCATCCAAGCTGACGGATAATAAAATCTCTTAGCAGATGAGATGCACTGCTTCAAAACAAGGATAATTCTGACTGCCCAGTAAAGTTCTTTCATGGAGCTTTTGTGCCATTTTAAAAAAGAATTGTGAATCTACAGTTTGTGCCAACATTAGACTTAAACAGGAACAGCTCCCATACACATCCCATCACATGCCCTCTGCCCACCTGTGTGAGGCTCAGGGGCAGTACAGGGCTTCTCAGGTGGCCACACCTGACCGTCAGCTCTCTTACAGACAGGTGCACTGTGGATCAGGGATTGGCTGTTAATAATACCTGACACGGGCTATTGCACAACAACAAAATGTTTAGAGCAGAGCCAGGTCGTTTTAAGCCATGTGCCCAAAGCCCCCTGATCTATCCTATTTGATGTAGCAGTGCCGCAGGCATAAGGGTGCAGGAGATGATCACCTGGGAAGGTGCGAACTGAAAAAGCAGCCACTTGCACTGCTGCAGCCTGGTCCGTCCATCTAGAGATGTCAGCCAGGGAGGGGGGGTGCCAATTATCCCACAGAGATGAGCGTGCCCCTGGGCAGCGGCAGTAAATACCAGAGACAGGCTCCCCCCGGGCAGGTAATTGGCAGTTAGGTTGATGAGACATTTGCAAAGTGGAGCAGAGCACAGAAGAGCAGCGCTAATGTGCTGTGCCATCAATTACGGCCCGGAGAATCCCTGCTAGGCCCAGGCTTGCAGCTGCTCACCTCACAAAGGTTAGCACCACCACCGCCACCTCCTCATCCCACTGGGCTGATTACTCAGCTACCTGTCTCTATGCAGAGCTGCTGCCAGCCACTCTCTGATGGGAGCGCTGCTTTGACAGCCCTGTCAGATCCCTTGCCAGTCAGCGCCGGATGTGTGTGGTGTCTCCCTTCTGTGCGGCTGGGGGTTGTGTACTCGGGCCAGCAGAGGCTGAATCTCCAGTGAGAGCGCTGGGGTTCTGGGGTCCCTCTCCCTGTCCATAAGCCCAGTCTCAGAGCCCCACTATTCACAGGGAGTCTCCCTGCTATACTGCCTACAGCCTACAGCTGCACTGTCAAGATAATAATAATAATAATAATTGCTTACACTTTTCTGGACACTCCACTCAAAGCGCTTTACAGGTAATGGGGATCCCCTCCTCCACCACCACCAGTGTGCAGCCCCACCTGGATGATGCGACGGCAGCCATAGTGCGCCAGTACACTCCCCACACACCAGCTCTCAGTGGGGAGGAGAGCAGAGTGATGAAGCCAGTTCAGAGATGGGGATTATTAGGAGGCCATGATTGGTAAAGGCCAGGGGGACATTTGGGCAGGACGTCGGGGTAACACTCCTACTCTTTTGGAAAAATGCCCTGGGAGTCAGGACCTCGGTTTTACATCTAATCCGAAGGACGGCACCTTTTTACAGTACGGTGTAAGTGGGAGGTCTCCCATCCAGGTACTGACCAGGCTCACACCTGCTGAGCTTCAGTGGGTTGCTAGTTGTGGGTTGCAGGGTGATATGGCTGCTGACAGATGCTTCCCTGCTGAAGATGCTTCCCTGCTTTCTGAAAACTTCCCAGAAAGCAGCCCAGCAAAACTGAGCGCTGCTGCACAGCCGGGAACTGAAATGTTTGTTTTTTTTACTCGATAGTTGGCAGAACATGTTGTGGCATACTTGGAGTTAGCTGAAAGGGGGCAGGTTATGCTAGAATATTTTTGTTTGCAGGGCTGTCCTCTCCTGCTGCTCTTGGGGGTATCTGGATGGTAAACAGAGCCTGCAGTGTTGAACACAGGGGAGCTGCTGAGGGCTGTTCACTGCAGGAACCTGCCTGCTGCTCTCTAATCCCTGCCCTGCGTAGAGCTCCCCTGAAACTGCTCTTGTCATTACTGCCATAGCCGAGGATTTTCAGTGTAAATTAAATCCCTTTTACAGATTAAAGAGGGAGGTGGGGACCGTTTGCTCTTCACAGACTGAAAATATAAAGCATGCAAAAGTCCTGTGGGAACTAGGAGAAAAAGAAAGACAATTACTGCAACCTCTGGGAGGGATGTGAAGTTCTGAGATTTTGTAACCATCTGGCCCTAAGAAACCATTACTTATGAGGACATAAGGAAAGTTACAAACAAGAGGTGGACCTTTGATGGGAATCAGCTTCAACAACATGGTTAAGCAGCTTCTTCCAGACAACAGAGGTTTTTAGCGCAAAAATGTGCCCTCTAGGTTAAAAAAGGAATTTGCTGTGTAAATTAAAATATCCTTATACAGTAGTTTCCATTTGTGCTGTCTAGTCCTTGCTATATTAATTTCACCTTTTTATTCAGTCCACTCATAATAATTTCTGTTGCAGACTAAAGAGACTCAGTTCCTTTAACCTACAGTACATGTGTAGAACACTACTCCGTTTTCCAGTCTGTTTTCCTAACCCATCTCACTTTTGCTAAAATATTGGTGTGCTACAGTGCAGCTTTAAAAGATTAACCGATGTGGAAATGTTCTTGTGATGCGAACTCCATTTTGAACAGCATTGCCACTGTCAAAAGGGAGAAGTCTGGATCTTAAAGTTTAAAATGTAAATACTCTTTAAATCTTCCTTTCTGTTCGGCCACCCAGTAAAAGCAGCAGTGAGGTTAAGAGAGTGTTTCTCAACATGGCATGTAATCTAAGAGGTAACAATGACTCAGAATCTCGTGGTGCTTACGAAATAAGAGATACAATTGGCAGGAAGTACACCAGCAACAGGAAAACATATTCTTTCTCCTGAGAAGCAGCTGCTCACAACCTGCTCAGGCACTGCCTCTTGCATCAACCTCCCTTCCTGGCCGACAGAGCACAAGACCTTGACATTTCGTATGAACAGTCCAGTGGAAACATCCATGTTTGCACAACACACGTGGCTCTGCCCACTGTCGAGACTGCCTCTCCCTCCACTCCACAGCACTGTGCACCTCCACCAGCCCCAAGAAAACATCGTTTCCCATCTGCTCCCTCACACCAAACACGGGGAAAGCAACGCTTCCTCTAAACACAGCTTTTTTACATACATGGGTGCTCCAGCACCTGTGTGCTCTTGGAGCAGATTTCCATGTTAGAAAAGGCAGGCAAGTGGATAAAGCAAGAGCACTCAGTGTGCGAGAAGTGAAGGGTCCGTGTGCTCTACCAGCACGGCCCATCTAGTTTAGTAGCTAGCGCCGAACTCCTGCTGAAGCTTATCATTGAGTTGGTACACAGCAACGTGGCACCAGAGGCTGCTTAAACCGGTAAATCCTAAAGAGAGGGAGAGAATCACCCCTCCTTAACCGTTTGTTTCAAATGCAGGACCAACAAATTTGCATGCAGAATTAAATGGCGTTAGCTTCTGATGGGATATGCACTTTAAAATACGTTCAGGACACTCCTGGTTGAGTTCTTTATTATGAATTGTGTTGGTTCCTCGCCCTGTGTTTTATTCCCCCTTGTCTTAATTTACTTAGTCTGGAATGCCTGTGAACGTTCCCAAGGTCGGTGCCGATGGTGCCGGCTGTGGCTGGGCGCAGGGCCAGCGGGCGCGCTGGCACAGGCCTGCTCTCCTACCGCTGTGGTCACACCTCGGTCCCCAGCTGAAAAGCCACAGCCCAAAAACCGAGAGTTCGGGGGGAGGGGGGGGGATGACAACAGCTGTGTTCAACCAGATGCAGCTACCAGTAATTCGTAATCACTCCTGACATCATTTCCTCGCTTAGACGCTATAAATACTGCACGTGGTCTCCTTCTCTCCCTCGCGTGCGTCTCGCCTCCGCAGCTGCCCCCTGGTCGCTCCTCACACTGCAGTCCAGGGGCCCAGAGGTTAGCCCTCAGCCAAGGGGGTTAGGCCAAATTTGGATTAAAACACTCCATAATCCTTGCAGTAGACTTCATTCCTGGGTGTTGTTATTCCAGTCTTTTTGGAGTAGGCAGCTTGGGTGGTATTGCCACTGCAAAACAATGCCTGCAGAGCAGACACACACACAGCGGCATGGTGGGGGTCTTTGCCTGTCATGTCATGCCTTCATACCGCATACAATGGATTATGGGAATTTTAGCACTGGTATGATGGCTCCGTTGGAAGACATTTACCTATTTTGAAGGTGCTCTTTATAATATGGTGAGCTCAAGCCAGTCCTTTCCCATCGCATAGCCCCTTGGTTCTGGTTGCCTGTTCCCGTTTGTGCTTTGAATTAGCTCACCTGGCCAATTCTGAAATGACCTTGGAGGTGAGGTGGAATGGGGGGATGTATTTCATTGTCGCACTGTGAATGGCCAGTGGCACAACAGTGTATGGTGCTACAGTCATTGGCTTCCCCTGTGGAAATTTCTCCCGCTGTTTGTGCAGGGGATATTTGTCCAAATACACCAGTAATAAAGACTTAACCATCAGGAAACTGTGAGGCGTTGATGGCCAGGCTATATTTACCACCACTTACTGTATACCACACTCCTTCGGACATGATGTGCCTTCCCCTATTACAGTGTCCTCACAATGGTTCCCTTTGAATTACGTTGTTTTCCATTTTTCCATTTTAAACACAGAGAGAAGCTTTTCATTGCCTGGTTTTGCTTGTTTTTACATTCGTATAATGTAAGTGCATTACACTCTTGCAAATATCTCGTCTAGTTAAAGAAGTTTAAAGAACTGAAAGAAATAATTTGTCCAAATTGAAAAAATGACAACTACAAGAGAAAAAATAGTCATTTGCTTATGCATCACTGCCTCAGGTCCCGGCTGTTAAAATGGATTAATCCGTTGCATTGTTAAGAAGCAGCACTAGACTTATCAACTGCTTCCTCTTCACAAAGTGCATTATTACAGAAGAGCACTTTCATTTCCTTTACTGATAACATAGACCTAGTCAGCTCTTACCAGACAGAGAGATCTCCATCTCTCAGACTTGATCCACCTGATTACACACAACAGAAATTAAAAAAGGAGGAAATGCAGTTTTTCAGATGTGATTTATGTTGTCTGTTACTTGGTCCTAACAAAGTTGACACTAGCGCTGCTAGTCAGACAGGAGCGGTTTTGTTGAGTTTTTTAGTTTCTCTTATTTAACAAGCTGTGTTTGCCAATTTCCTCACTTTGATTAGCTTCATATTGCAATCGGTATCCCTCTTCCAGACAAATGCTAATAAATATTACATTCCAACCACATTCCACTGGGGTGAGATGGAAAATCCTGGGGTTGTTTGCCTGCAGTGTTGCATTGCTCTTATTTGGTCACAGGCGGAGCTCGGAATAGACACCGGCCAGGTGTTGGTGATATTTATCTGTTTGGAAATAAAAGCAGGACCTTTAAACTCCCAAACAATTCCAGGGGGATGGGGGATTGGACAGGAGTGCTTTGCACCTAAAAGATTAACAGAAGGCAACAGAAATCACGCAGATGTAATGTAGATTACAACAATGTTGTAAACCTTGCATATGAAAGCTGAAAAAAGTAATCGTGCTGGGGACATACTGGACATGTTCTCAGAAATCTGCAAATCTGCAGTTCCCTGATTTAATCAACATATGGGACACTACTGTAGAGTTACAAAAATAAGTATTCATACTTCGATCCACTAGAAATCTTAGCTACTATTTGCTAGGAAGAATGAGCATTTGATGAAGTCAGAAGAGATGTAACCGTCACAATGTCTCACAATAGTAAGACCTCACTTAGAATATTGTGCAAGTTTTTTTCACCGTGTTCTAAAAAGGGATGTTGCTGCTCTGGAATCCATCCAGAAAAGAGCAAGCAGATACATTCCCGGACATACAGGAATGTCCTGATCTGACAGGTCTATAGAAATTAATCTTTTTAGTCTTGAACAGTGAAAATAACTAGAACAAAAAAATCAAGCAACAGATTCAAGAATTCAAAATCCTCAAGAGTGTTGAGAATGTCAACTCAGCAGATTTCTTTAGAATCAAGGGTGGAGTACGAGCCAGAGGATAGAAGTTGATATGGGCAGCGGGAGACAGTTTTGTCCATCCATCCGTTTTCTAAATGCTTCTTCCAACTCAGGATCGCAGGGGAACCAGAGGCCAGTTTTCCCAGAAGCCAGTTAACCTGCCTTGTGTTTGGACTGTGGGAGGAACCCAGAGCACCTGGAGGAGAACATACGAACTCCACACAGACAGAAGTCTGGAATTGAACACAGAGCCCCAGTGCTGCGAGTCAGCACTGCTAACCACTGCTCATCTGTGCTGCAGAGATACTTTTTTAACAAACAATATTCAGTGCACGTAATCAGTCAGGGAATTGACATTTTTGGAGTACTAATTCTTCATATTTTCTTCATATTTTTTGAAGTTGATATTAGCACAGATGCATACCCCTGTCCGATGAGAATTACTGTAATCCGGATTCAGTGGGTCATTTTCCCTCTGTGACATTTCCTTTCATTAGACATTAGACAATATCTAATGTCTAATGACAATCTGCATTAGACAATATCACAACATTTCAGCCTTTAGATGTGTGGTTTTGTGATGTTAAATGTTGCTCTTGCTGTGACCCAGATCAGGAATAAGCAGCTTTATGATAATGGGTTGGATTAATGTTGCTCTATTGCAGTTCAGTATTACCTTTATAGATCAGCTGCTGAACACCCATAATGTTCCCTTCTTATCAGGTGTTATCATAAAATTAGCCAGTAGCAGATTACTAATTATTGATCAGCTTCATTGGGATCACCTTGAAAACGTGAGATTTCAGACTGTTATGTACTGTATGCCAGTGTGATCAAATTCATCAGTAGGTTTCTGATTATTTACCAGGACGTAAATATATAACAAGGCCAATAACTCAGTCTCTGCAGTGCACTTAGAATCTCAAACCTTGAGAGTTATTTCCCCTTTTTGAGAAAAGAACAGGAAATACTGATCGTGTCAAAATAATCATTTTTGTGAACACTGCCCATGATGTTAAACAGCAATCTAATCAGAACACATCAAAGAATCACTCACAAGTCATAAAGAAACTAAAACATAAATAAAGGCAGCAAAGTAGATAATGAAATAAACTCCTCCTCTTTCAGATATCTAACTTAAAGAATGTGTTACATGTTTGCTACATCCTCTCCAAAGTTGCAGGGCTAAACTTTTCAAGTAACATCTTCTTTCTTCTTGCATTAGTCTAATACCTAGGGATGGTAGACAGATCTTGAAGTGATACAGATCCCTAATCGGGTTTATAATATGCTTGACAGTTTGCAAGTTTGTCTGTAAACACATTGCAGACTCTGTTCTGTGAAAGGTCAGTTTCCCATGAATGCTGTTCCTAATGTAAATCCTGGTCCTCCTTTTCAGAAAGTGAGAATAAACACCTACAACCATCCTAGTACCCAGTAGGACAGTAGGAGATGACGATGGAGCATCTATTGGAAATTTCTGCTCTTTTAAAATCTGATTTTGTGTTGATTTTGTGTGCCTTTAACTGATGTTTGGTTTTCACTGAAATTCATAAAAAACTTTTTTTCTCCTCAGAGTGAATCTGTGTGTAAGACAAAAAAAGAGATGTCAAAATTCTCTTTCCCCCATCCATGCACACTGGCTTCATCACTCTGCTCTCCTCCCCACTGAGAGCTGGTGTGTGGGGAGTGTACTGGCGCACTATGGCTGCTGGTGCATCATCCAGGTGGGGCTGCACACTGGTGGTGGTGGAGGGGAGTCCCCATTACCTGTAAAGCGCTTTGAGTGCAGTGTACAGAAAAGCGCTATATAAATGTGAGCAATTATTATTATTATTATTATTACACCTGAGAGATCTCTGCACCTGACTGATGAACTCAGCTGCGTAGTAAACTTGTTCCAAATCCCAGGTCTGAAGGACCTGATACATTAAGAACATTTTAATGTAGTATGTGAAACTGTCTTCCCAACAGGCTTGCTTATGGTTGCTTATGGTCAATCTCTTATTTAATTTAACAGATTAATAGTTTGATGCACTTTAAAAGAATGAACACTTCTATCCAAACTGGAAGCCATGTTATAGCTACTGTCCACCGAATCAAGAGCAGCATTTTAAATAGAGTCAATATAAATAGACCTGGAAAATATCAGTATAAAATATCAGTGGGTCTGACATCCCTGCTATAATCAGTCATAATTGTTATCACATCATGGTTATTAGATTAATAAATCAGGCCAAAGCAATTCAACAGCTGGAGCCCTGTAATACCTCCTAAATCTCTCTTGGGGGGGGGACTTGTCATTGCTGGTCTCTCATGGCAGGAACTCGTCCCAGACGCTGTGCCGAGAACAGCAGCAGAGATCTTATCTGTCAGGACACTAATGTAGTCTGTGGGGGGGGGGCCAGCAAGGTCTGGTTCTCTCTGTCACTGTCTGCCACTCCCCCCCCCCCAGACCCAGTGTGCATAGGGCCGTGTGACTCTCTCTGTGCCCCTGCAATGCCAGACAGGACGCACACCCCTGAGAGCTCAGTGCACCAGGGCGCTGAGGCGGGCAGAGCAGCTGATGCACATGAAGCAAGGGGACGCTGCAAGCAAGGGCTCTGAAAACTCAGAAGAATGTCAAAAGATGCAGAATCATTTACCGGCTATGTAATAGAGGTCCTGTAAATAACTTTTAAATGAAGTGAAGTCAAGCATAGCTAGCATTCTTACCAGGTACAGATAGTTATTCCCTGGTGCTCTAATTATGCGTCTCAGCTGAATTTTCTGTCTGCTCAGTTCACAGACAGTTGGATTGTAAAAGTACACACTGTAGGCACAGCATCCTTTAAAACCACAGCCTTACTGTCACTGTTTCACGGGAGGCACGTCTTTACGCACAGAGTTGTGGGTGTGTGAAGCAGACTCACCTGGGCTGCAGTAACTGATTTGCTGGGATGGGCACAGCTGCGTGGCCATTTCCTTAGGCTCCCCTAGCAATGAAACGAGGGGGTCATGACACCCCCTGTGTTCTCAGATAACTGCCTGACAATTCATTCCATGACTGGTAACCAATAGTCATTTGCTGAGTTGTGAGAAATAAAAGATCGGGACTAATTTATGTTACGTGATTAATGGTACCTAATGTCTGCACAGCAAATTCATTATACTGCAGGATTAAAAAGCAGGGGACTTGTGGGAGGGCTGTTAAAACTTGACCCCTTGAGACAACCAGAAAAAATCCTGCAAGAGTCTTATTGTACTTGTGCCTTGGGTCCATCAGTCCAGATGCCAAATCCGCTTCAGTAGTGTTAGCGTGAGATTACATGACTCTTGTCTGCATGGGGTGCTGGTCTGATGTAGGGGTAACCCCAGGAATGCTGGGACCCACTATTCTCAAGGGTACAACAGTAGTGTGTGCAGTGGGGATTGGACCCACAAACCTCTCCTTGGGAATCCAGAGTCCTAATTCCTGCTCTATACTGCCCATTCTATGTTATTAATATTATTAGACCTTGTATATCAGCCTCTAATCAGGATTTGCTCTCATTAGTAGATTCTGCCCTCAGCTGTGATGCCCCATTTAGTTTTTTTTTTAATATTCATTTTTTAATGTTAACCTGCTCTGTGACTCAGGGGCCCTAGGGATCCACAAGGATCCCAGATGCAGGTGTCACAGGTGAAAAATTAGCCGCGTCTATTATTAGATTATCTAAAATGAATACAGGCGTAAAATTAGAACTGATTCATTAAAAATGAGTGAAGCCTCACAGCCAGTGTCTGAATCAGGGGCGAATTTGACACTTTCTCCCATTTCAAGCTTGTGGTTGGCGTGTCGGCAGCTGAAATCGAGCCAGAGATTTTACAAAGAGACCTGTTGTTTACTTTCCATGTTGCATACAAAGCGCCACCCCCCCCCCCCTCTTCCAGGGAGACAGGAGTTGGTCAGGAAAGTTAAGGCTGCTGCTGATGGGGTGGGGTGGACTGGGCATGGACAGTCCAGTTCAGATCCAGTGTCCCACCATCTTTAGACTCACAGTGAATAGATAAATAATGTGAGTTTTGCTCCCCCTGCAAGATAACTGCAGAAATGAACTCTTCCTCCCCAACATGAGACACATTAATCCTCCAACCCAACTCTCTGGTTTGAGACAGGCAGACCAGACCTGTCTCTGCAGTGATGCAATGGCAAACACGTCTTATCTGCCCCTCCTTTCCCTTGGCTCAGACGCTGAACGAAGGCATGAAAGATGGAGATGGGAGCCGCAATAAAAAGACTGATAAAGCCTGAAATAGAGTTCAGACATGTAACCGCTCTTGGTGAGGAAAAAAAACTTTAAACGTGGCAGTATACTCAGCAGTACATCTGTGACGGCAATTTATTACTGGATTAACTATAAATAAGTGTCTCAGGGCTGGAGCTGTCATCTGGAATCCCGGTGCATGTCTGCCTCTGAGCTCAGTTTTGCAAGCTCCATTTCTTAAGAGATCAGAGAGGGTTTTGAAACCGATCCTCGCTCCGTCAACACGGCGCAGCCCGCGTCTTCTCCTGCCACTTGCAAACTTTGCCCCGAGCCACGCACCCCCGGGCACTGAGTGAAACATAGCCCTGGCCAATTGAGGAAGGGAGGGAGGACCACGAGTGTGGTAAAGAGAGGGCCGTGGGGCGGGGGGATTGCTGCTGCGGCTGATGGGATAAATGTCGCTGTTCGAGAGCAGAGCCCCGGAGGAGGGGCTGTCATGCTGCTCGGGGATCAAGGGGTCAAGGCCTGATGGGATAATCCCGCCACAGCTGGCCCTGCGTGCATCACTCCCTGCAGGCAGCGAGGGGCGAGGCGATGACACTCCCCAGGCAGCGAGTTAAACACCCTGCCTGCCCCCCCGGCTCCCTCTCCCCCCCACTACCCCACAGTCCATTGCACAGCCCGGAGAGCGATCTCACGCTGGCGCTCCAGGGAAATAACACTGCCAGCATGGAGAGAGCAGTGTTCTGCCAACCCAACATCTACTTGCATTTTCTTTTCTTTTTTTTTTTACTTTATTTTGCTTTCATTTTCGGTGGCACATTTGAGTCTCTGCTGTGTTTTTCCTTGCCCTCTTTTACCTCTAAATAAACAAACAGGCTGACAGTCACCAGGATAAGTGTTGGCACCCGACATCTGACAGAAATCCCTTCTCTAATTAATTAGGAGTTCTTAACACGTGTCACATTACACCTGTCAGCAGTGCCTCTTTTAAAATTATTGAACTCTCTCCCTGCAAAGGCATGACAGGATTCGGAACCAAACTGATACAGAATGAAGGCCCAGCATCCGAAGTCCGACTTGCTCTTTTTTGTCAGACCTTAATCCAAAATATGAAAGACTCAGTACTAAAAGGATCAACTGGGGCAGATTATAAAGGGTGTCTGGTCTCATGCCTTGAGTGTCCCAGCTGGATTCTTTGTTATGCATCTCACTTCGCCAGCGCAACGCTGTGTAGAAGAAAGCCTGTCCTGGAGAGAGACGGGTGAAAGCGATATCGCAGACAAGCTGACAGGTACCGCGCATCACGGCGGCAGCCTCCAGAGACCTCTCCCTTCCCAGCCTGTCTAGAATCGAAGCAAGCTGACAGGGCTCGCCTGCTGCTTGCGGGAGAGCTGCCTCTGTGGGAGTGCTGGGCCGTGGGTCCTGAGCACTGGGACCAGCACAGGGAACAAGCTGGAGAGACTTTTAGAAGTCCCCACTTCAGATATAGTACGTCCCTTTAAGACGAAAGGGAAAAGTCTCTTGGTCTCCCAGAGAGAGAAAGAGAGAGGAAGAGGGAGCTTTTACGGTCAGTTTCTTTCCAACAAAAACCCAGCAGGTCTTGGAAAGACAGAGAGAGACATCCAACGTGTTTTCCACACATGAAAAAAACGACAAGGAAAATTTTCCAACAAATTCTTTGGCGATACCTGCGTGAGGTGTCGTTCCAGTACAGCTGTCTTGCATTGTACCGTGTGGGAAACTGAGAGAAAACTAAAGAGCAAGAAGAACAGGCTGGTATACCTACAGGACCTGCTATACGCAGAGAGCTGATTCTTCGGCTTTCTGTTGCTCTAAGACTGACCTCCGACCTACCAGTTCTCTGTCGACATGACCACAGCACAGCCCTTATGACAGCTCGCCTAGGAGAATCGTGGCTTAATCAGCGTGTGTCAGAGGGAGAAAGAGTGTGGCTAAAGCCGTTTAATCAGAGGAACAGATGTGGTATAGCACTGGAAAGCCTGCTGCACAGCATTGCAAAAGTCCAGCAGAAATGTATGTGACACAGCCATAGCAAACTCTCGCAAGACAGAGGGCTGCACACTCACCATCTCCACCTGCCTCGGGTCCAGCTGGCTGGGCATAGGTGCCGGTACTGAGAACTGGATCTTCCTCCTCTCCTTGGGCTCCCCGGAGCCCGCTGTGGGCATGGGCTCCATCTTTCCCTCCGTCCGTCCTTCCCGACGATCCTGTCCTGGTGTCTGACCACGAGGCTGCTGGTGGGGGGGGGCGAGGAATCTCCGGGACCGGCCGAGAGGGGGGATTCCGAAGGAGGTGAAAGTCAGGAAAGCTGGGAGGAATCCAACAGGGACGACGGCAGCCAGGATCTGCCTGTCTGTCACTGACACTCACTCGCTCCTGCTGGCGAGACGTCCCTCTTCCTCCTCACCCCCACCTTCTCTCTCTCTTCTCTGCCCTTCGCTCGCTCTGCCTCCACCACCCCTCTTCTCTGTTTCCTGCAAGCGTCTGCCTCCCGTCTGCCTCTGCCTCCTGCCAGCGATCTCGCTCGCTCTTCTGACAACCTGCTCCGCCGACGACTGACTGGGACGTCCTTACAGTAGGAGGGTGAGAGGGAGGGGCGGGGAGTGAGAGGGAGGAGAGAGAGAGAGAGCGGTCCTGTGTCTGTCTGTGTGTGTGCGCACACAGATCTTTCCACACCTCTTCCTGGTGACCACAGTGTCTGCTGGCTTTAACCCCCACTCAGCTCTCCGGGGACTTAATGAAGTCCTTCATCAATTGATTGTTCAAAGAATCATTTGCCAGCATTATTCAGCTGCTAAACATTGCATTTTTTTTGGTTACATTTAAATATGTACTAGTTAACCTGAAATCTTTAACAGTTTAAGGTCTAGAAGCAAGATAGATCTAATCAATCAAATTACCGATTGAGCAAAGGGCCCAGTTAAATGATTAGGGGCTGAGCTGGAGTGAGGAGACACTCAGGTCCACCACTATGAAAACTGGCACGACCTGAGATCTGTTTGTATGAGTAAATAAGCTGATTTGTACTGATTGCAATGCCTATAGTAAATATATATGATAATAATTAAATAATTGATTACTCGTTCCAAATATTTGCTTTCAATTGATTGATTGTGACACCGGGGACTTTTTTAATGGGGTTGTTTTGCTGTTTTGGAGGAGCAAAGGTTTCACTATAATCTTGCTCAATGCACAGTTACATTCTAATTGATGTTTTCATCAGTTCAAAAGAACAAAACATAAACTAGTCCTGGCTGCCCTGTGCCAACGCTGAGACTGCTCAGCAGTTGTGAGATAAGCTTTGACTGCATCTGTAGGCCTGCTGTTAAAAGGTACACTTCGAGAATGAATTTGCTGAATCTTGACCTGCCAGTTGATCCTATTTTAAAACTTGAAATCTTAATCTGTGTTTATTTCTGTGACTTGAGGCGGAGCTTTGAAAAACTTGCAAATCTCCAAACCAATTTCTCCCCAAACATCTTTCTAAAGTGAAGAAACTTCACCATGAGAGGATGCAAACAAAGCATCTCTCTAGCAATCTAAGCCTTGCGATTTCCTGTATTATTAACATTATTACTGTCTGTCCAGAGCCTGTTAATGGATAATCTGGGTATCTGTCCTCAGTGGATTGTGGGTCCTGGGATGAGTTTTGTAAAAACAGTAAGCAGGGAGCAGCTAGGAAGATGAAACTTGCTTAAAGAGTCAGTTACGCCTCTCTTGCAGCCTGTAGCTTCACTTCCATCCACAGCCCTTAGCCACGCCTGGTAGATGAACCACAAGACATGCGGCCAAGCTTGCTGACAGCCTTGAATTCCTCTGTCTGTCTGTGAAAGCACAGGCTGAAAAGTGTGGGCTGTGTGCTGATAGTGCTCAGGTTCCTTTAGCAATCGGGGATCTCCTGAGTGGCTCTACAAGTAGGTGGCCTCTTTTCGGATTGTAGGCTGGAATTCACCCAGTTCAGATCTGGGAATTTCGTCATCCATATGAGACCAGAATTCCCCACAGCAAACCTCTTGTTGTATGCTCTGGCTGGGGGCTGCCAGATTATGCTCAATAGCGCCCCCTGTGGCTTGCCAAGTGTAATTGACCTAACAGCACTGACAGTGAGAGCTGTGTGGGGGTTCCTGGATGCCTCCTAAGATGACTTATCTGTGCCATTGCTGCTGCAGGCTCACAGTGTGAGGAGAGAGTGAGTGGCCTGGCGTGATCCTCAGCCCGTTTCTGTGAAGGTTGTCTCTATATCTCCTGTGCTGGTGTGAGGCAGCAGCCAGTCAGGTTCAGTACTCTGTGGGGAGCTCTGCAAAATTTAGAGGACTTCCAGGGGTGTGGGGGTGGGGTCCGCTTTATTCTGGCACATTCTAACACATTCATCTTATGTAAGAGGTTCAGCATCACATCCAGACAAACACCCCTTGCACACTGGAAGCATTGTGTGACTAACAAATTGCCTTGTTTTCATCCAGCCTTTTCTCACTTTTCCCCCAAGGCCACGCTGTGTGAAGGCTGCTCCATCTTCATTATGGGGTTTAATTTTTAAATTAAATAGGGTTCTGCATTGCTCTGCTCCTCTTCTGTGTCTCGGATTCACTGGTTGAGAAAGCTGTCTTTTAGAGCAGGTCTCGTTAAATCCCCAACTCCTGAAGGCTGTGGAAAGGGACAGTCAGTCCAGTTAAACTGTAAATGCATCAATTTAATTATTCTCCCATGGGAAGAGCTGCTTCTAGCTCAAGGAGATCTAGAAATCCTTTTTCCAGAGCTGGAGACTTTTGGTCTCCCATGGTCTTGTCATATTTGTATCATCTGTATATTTTACTATGTTTTCACTGTGGTTTACTGCACTTTACTCTGCTTTTACAGTAACATGCCACGGTAAACTTCCATTAGCTGTGATTTTATCATTAATCGCTGGAGAAATGGCTGTGGACGCATGCTTTCAACTCTCCCTGTGAGAGGGTTGAAGGTCACCAGATAAAGGATTTGCAATGACAGTGTGACAGGAGGGACGTTCCACTGCCCTGGAGCAGGAGAGCCTTGGGGGACGGGCGTGTGTGGCCCGTGGCCCACTGCCCCATGGTGCTGTGGTGTGTGCGTGGAGAGCTGTGCCAGGGAGACAGGGAGGTGTAGGCAGACAAGTGGAAGGGAAGAGGGGCAGAGCTGCGTGAATAATTGATGGCTCCTGAGGAGGCTGCCAGCTCTGAGCTCAGCAGGACCCCAGCCCCAGAGACACAGTGCCCAGCGATCACACTGAGGGACACAGCCGCCCTCCCCTCGCCACTTCCTCCTCCGCTCAGCCCCCTGCTGTCACTGCGGGCCTCAGTCCTGGCTTGTGATCGAACCACATGTTCTGCTGGGAACAAGCAGAGTCTCTGGCCTGGAAACTGCGCAACAGGAGCAAAACTCGAAGCTGGTGCCTGCACGGCACGTGCATGTTTAACAGAGGGTGTACAGTGAGACAGTTACAGTAATGTGACATATTGCCTCCTGCAGTTTGAAAGGGGCTCCAAACCTGCAGGGCCCCATGATTAGGATCAGTAGATTTATTGGTGTGGGGGTTATGTGATGCACCAGTGAGACGAGTGGAATAAATCCCACTTGAGGACAGACTGCACATGTGACATCACTGACACTGATTTCATTGTCAAAAAGAATGAGCCCGTTCCAGCTGAGCCCCGTTGCACCTGTTTTTTGTCTTCTAAGCGAGTGAACACGAATGTGTGGCAAGAACAGGTGGCGCTTCTAGGGTCTGTAAACAGTGCTTGATGAAACACCAAGTCTAGCAATGGCACTAATGCGTACAGTTAGGAGCACACTGGATGCTTTGGAGTCTGATCGTCGATCACCGCCCACGAGCCCCTTGAATCCATGTCACCAGTTTTGATGCTCCTTAGCAACGTTACCATGCATCTGGGAGTAAAGACGAGATAGCTCAACATCATCATCAAGTGCCTATTTTTTTCAGAAAATGGAATTATGATTTAACTTTTTCAACCACACAAATTTTATTCCTGATCCTCCCAGACCAGTTCAGTCCTGGAGATCCTGAACCTTCTGCTTTTTATGGATCACTCTAAGTCTTCAATTTTTAAGGCCGTGTGGTTGAAGGGGTGGGGGCTAGGAGTGAATCTTGGGGAACTGGGGATCTTTCAGAGCAGTCTCATGCTCTGATAAACAGCCATGTGAGCAAGGAAGAGGAGGCACAGCTTAGTGAACAAGAACAGCTGTCTTAGTGTCGAGGTAAGATGTTTTCTGCCAAATCCGTCAATGAATTGGTGAGCAAAGTCCCCTTCTTGAAAGCAGAGACACGTAATTTAAACCAGATCTTTTTCCATCCCAGTTCCTGGTATTTCCGTGTCTCCAGAAGAATGTGCGATTTTTTTTCCAGAAGGCATTTCCTTTTCAGAGGAGCACAGGTGATCCGTCTTGAGTCTGACCACATGTGAAACTTTTTTCTTTATTTTTTCAAGTCTTTTACAAATCCGATTTTGAGGCCCGAACCCTTTTTTGTCAAGCTGCAGTTTGTCTCTGACATTTAATGAAAAATATAATTTTATCCGATAGATCACTATGGACATGTATCATCTTTAAATCTGCAAAGGCTCCCAGTCTTATGAAATTTCTCAAGAATATCTTTTTCTATTAAGAACAGAAAACCCATTCTCAATGAGTGCAAATTGATTGATGTAAAGATATGTGCATAGCACCCTGAAGTAACAGCAGCCTGCTTTCAATTTTCCACTGGGGTGCTGCTGACAGGGTAGCTGGGTTTTAATGGGCTTTCAGGAAGGAAGGAGACGAAACCAAACAATAGCTGACTTCTGTGTTCTGCAGCATTGAAACATGAACTGCTGGCTGACGTGGGAGACTAAATGATTTCTAACATCCTTGAAGCTTGGCATTCCTGTGGTGAGGGAAAAGCCATCACTAGCAGGAGGCTCCCAGTTCAAATCCCGTGGTTCAGCCGCTGTATGGAGCCGCAGGAGCCCCCTTCAGCTCTGTCCTTCGGAGGAGATGTAAAAGCACAAGACCTGTTGCAGCTTTGGATTGCAAAGTTCATCCTCTCAGCTCTGTAAATCACTCTGGATAAAAGTGTTTGCTGATTTCATTGTGCTAAGTGCTTCTGCATGATAACTTTTTAAGATAACTGTTATGCAATGCCCAGGCCTATACTAAGCACAGCTCAGAGACTGCAATGCAAAAATGGGATCTGGACCAGCGATTGGCCATCATATACTTCCAGGTTTTACACATGTGCCCGGTGAAGAACTCAATCCGGACCTGAATCCTGAATTTGTCTTTCCCACAATCCATTGACCTCTCACCTGAGGTTTTCCTGTAGGGTGCTGGAGTGGACAGCAGAGCCGTAGTGTCTGACGAAGCCTGTCAGGCCTGTGGACTGCGTTGCTTGTTCTGACCATAGTGCAGACATAGCAGGGATTCTCTGAATGGCATGCTGAACTCCAGTCTGGCGCGGCTCCGGTTAAACTGACTGCACGGCTCAGCGGCTCCCAGCGCTCACCCAGGATTACTGGCTAAAGCGTTGGATTATTATTATGACTACTCCATCTGGAATCTGTTAGGAGAAGGGGGTAACCAAGCCTGGAGCCAGGGCCTAGCATAATCCCTCAGCAGTTAGACCCAATGGCAGGAAAAATCAGATGGATCAGGAGGCGCCGGTGAGCAGGGAACAAATTGATATGGTTTTTGTGCTGCAAGATACTGGAAATCTTGATCCATCAGGGCTGTGTCACTGTGCATACACAATTTTTAAGGCTTGTGCTGTGTGATCACTCCTGGTTGCCCTGTAGCCAGCATCATGTGTTATTTTCAGATGCTCTTTGAGGAGGTGAAACTGCACAGCACAACCATGCAAATGGACAACAGGTGTCTGGATAGTTTTCCTTAAAACCCCTGTAATCACGGGTCCCCAGCAGAAATCCGTACCTAAGACGCGATGAGGCTGTTCACTTTGTTCATCCCTGAGGTCTGTTGCATGTAATTGTCCCTTAAAGAGCTTCAGAGCCACAGCCTTTGAGCTGAGTGATGTCTCTGCGGAAGAGATGTGGCGAGGAAAGTAATCTTCAGGGCCCATCGTCACAGACTTGCCCACTGAAATCTCGGAGGTTCTCGGTCCCATCCCGCCCAACTCTCACCTGGATCTGAGAAACCTCTGCAGAGGTGAGACGCGGGTGTGGAGGTGTATATAACAAAACAAACATTACATCCATCCATTTATTAACTGCGTCTTCCAGTTGAGGGTTGCGGGAGAGCTGGAGCCTGTCTCGGCAAGCTTTCGGCACAAGGCAGGGTACCCAGGGTACACCGTCACAGGGCAGTAAAACAAACATTCGCCACACCTCTTCCTCCTCCTGGAGTTGTGATTCAGCTTCCAGGCTGTGGCTCTGAAGCTGCTCAAGAGAAAATTACATACAACAGAGCTTAACTGAGTTGGGACAAACTTAAATGCACCATTAATATAAAAAAACAAAGATACTGTTTGACCAGAACAGGGAAACAGTGAAGTGCCTGCTTACATTTTTCTTTAAACTGGTTTCCAGCCAGGGTGGTCCTTTCTGAAACTTCAAAGCCAGGCAGGGAATTTATCACATTTACAAAAGAGAGCGTAAGAATCGCAGAACAGTTCCAGAACGCAGAACACCCCTGGGGTGTGTAGCCACGTAATGAGCCGGATCAGGTGTGCCATTAGCGTTGTGTTTTGCAGGCCTTGTTTATGATGACATAAGTCTTACACCTGTATTGTCAGTGCGGGCTTCAGCGGGAGGGGCTCTAAGTATCTCCAGGGAGGCTGGGGATGGGACAGTGAAGGGGGGTCAGGAATGTCCCGTGCTCGAGGCTGACAGTACACAGACACTGACGCAGGGACGTGCCTGTATCAGCAAGCTCTCTGTGTCAAAGACAAATTCAAAGGGATCCGTTGGCATGAATTTCAGTGTTGCCAAAGCACAGACAATTTACAAACATTTACAGTAAAAACATATTATTGGATGTTACATAAAACATTTTTATTACTGACAGGCACACTCTGCGTTCCTCGGGCTGTGACAGGAGACGTCATACTGGGCTGCAGGTCTGGGGAGTTTCCTCCCTGTTCCCAGTTGTTTAGTGGGCTTTGTGAAGCCAGGATTTACAAAAATGACTTTAAGGTTTTGATACAGGGAACATATACTGTAGCACAATTTCTTCTGAGTGGAAAAGGCAACAGTGCTGGTATTACATTTCGAAACAGTCTGATCATGAATGTTCAGTCCATCCTATATGAGAGCATTTCAAGAACCCATATATTGCAAAGAGCGAAATACCATTAGACCTGCTGCACACTGCCGTTGGCACTGCGGTATGGTAAACTCCCTGTCACTATTTACCCAGGACACAACTGCCTCCTGCCCTCCCACTGACCACACGAGCACCAGCTTCAAAGGACGTGACCCAAGAAGGAGCAGTCCAGAACTGACTCACTACCCACTCCACAGACAAGCCGAACACCAGCTTGCTGTCATGTTGACGGTAAAAAAAAAATGTTCAGTTGTTGTAAAATCAGACTCACTAAAAATACAGGATTTACAGTCAAGGTTAAAGCTTTTACTCTGGGATTCTTTACAACAATATATGTTATTAAGGATTTTAAAATGAATCTCTTTAGTTTTTGGAGGGGTGAGAAGAATAATGTCCTGCCACAGACACCTTGACCCTCCTTGACCCCCCAGTCTCACTGGTACTGGAATACGTTACAGGCATATATATGAAGCAAAATTAAACTGGTAAGATCTCTGAAAATAAAATAGCCCTTCTGTGTGAGCAGGGATAATCTGAAATCTTTTGATATCACAAAATGCACCCAGAGAGATTTTCTCCTTAAAAGTAAGATTCGTGCCCTGAACCTATTGGGTCCTCTGTCTGCATTACAAATTCTGGGCAGATATGTTTTGCTTGTTTGGGTGTGTTTGGTGATTTTGCAAATCATTACAGAACTATACACATGGAGACATGCAGGGCCCTCCATAAGTGCTGGGACAGTGAAGTCAGAATTGCTATTTTCAAGGATTCTCCAGCAATTCGGATTTGAGATGAAAAGATGAATATTAGTTAAAAGCACAGAACGTCACCTTTTATTTCTGGATATTTCTGTGAATACTGCATATGCTTTATATTTAAGAATAATACAACTTGTGTTCCATCCCCCCATTTTAGGTGAACATAGGTATTGGGACATATCTGGACTTAAAGATGAAACTCCGCAGTTTAAATACATTTTAATGCCATGTAAGGTGCAAGAAACACATCCGAGCACAAAGCTTTGTTTCCCGTCTGTCCTGTAGGGTGTTAACTTTGCATTGGTCGCCCTCTAGTGTTCAGCTGCACCCCAGAAACGGAATATAGTGTTCCACCATTCCTTCTCAGGTGCTCTTGAAATAGATGAGATGTCCATGTCCCATCACATCAGCTCTTCGGGCCAGGGCTTCTCCTGGGACGGGACGCCTGTCCGTCAGAGGGATGACTGATGCAGGAAATGCAACTTCTGGTCCGCTGCATCTGGTGATGCTGATAACATTTATAATAATTGCTTACACTTATATAGCGCTTTTCTGGACACTCCACTCAAAGCGCTTTACAGGTAATGGGGACTCCCCTCCACCACCACCAATGTGCAGCATCCACCTGGATGATGCGACGGCAGCCATAGTGCGCCAGAACGCTCACCACACACCAGCTCTCAGTCGGGAGGAGAGCAGAGTGATGAAGCCAGTTCAGAGAGGGGGATTGTTAGGAGGCCATGATTGATAAAGGCCAATGGGAAATGTGGCCAGGACGCTGGGGTTACACCCCTACTCTTTTCGAGAGAGGCCCTAGGATTTTTAATGACAACAGAGAGTCAGGACCTAGGTTTTACGTCTCATCCGAAGGACAGCGCCTGTTTACAGTATAGTGTCCCCGTCACTATACTGGGGCATTAGGACCCACATGAGCTGCAGGGTGAGCGCCCCCTGCTGGCCCCACTAACACCTCTTCCAGCAGCAACCTTAGTTTTTCCCAGGAGGTCTCCCATCCAGGTACTGACCAGGCTCACACCTGCTGAGCTTCAGTGGGTTGCCAGGTGTGAGTTGCAGGGTGATATGGCTGCATTTGCATCCCATGTGAGGGTGTTCAAGATTTTTTTATTCCTGGGAACTTGAAAGACTCCACTCTGCTCACTACGACCTTGTTGATTTCTACAGGGATGGGTTCTGGAGGGTCTTTCGAAAAATCAATGAACATTTCCTCTGTTTCTCTGTTTGGAGGCTGTTGAGCTGAAGGTTGCTGTGGACATCCACTTCCCTCCTCTGTCTGGTTTCCTCTTCAGGTGTTCAGGGAGTAAAGTAATGGGGAGACAACACAGCCCTGAGGTGCAACAGTGCTGACAAACAAGACCCATCCGCCCATACTGCCTTCTGTGTGCTAGGCAAATAGATCGTCCACTGGCAGGTGGGGAGAAGAACATTCAAATAGGAGGGTTTATTGTGGAGGAATTCTGGGATGATGTTGTTGAATACAGAGCTACAATCAACAACACAGAGACTCGCAAATATTCCCAGAGATCCCAGATGCTGCAGGATGTAGTGAAAGCAAATATCAACAGAAACCTTCCTGCATTTTTAGTTTGCAAAGTGTTTTAGGACTTCTTGTTCTTTAATAAGAAGTGTAACATTTTAGTATTCATATTAATATGAAGGAAGAAAGTAAAAACTGCACCTGCTAAAAGTTACATTTGAGAGCGAACGTTTTCATTCTAAAATGAATTTGTGAAGTTATGTGCGGTCACTAATTATTAAAGTGAACTGACCACATTGTTGTTATTCCTCAAATTTCCACGGGATGGCGGTATGACTGATTAAGCAGAGCTTTCTGGGAGATGTAGTCCTTTACTAGGGACTCTATACTGAAAAAAATGATCCTTTGGATTGGACGTAAAACCGAAGTCCTGACTCACTGTGGTCATTAAAAATCCCAGGATGTTTCTCGAAAAGAGTTCACAGTGGGTGAAGTAGTGTTATTTAGCATGTCCTGTGATTTGGTTAAGTTTGATTTGTGATGTTTTCGCAGTGCTGTCCTGATGAGGCTGACTAGTGTCATTGTGGCCCAGGGTAATGAGCTTCAGAACCAGCTGGCTGTGGGGTCTCTTCTTAAGCTTCAGCAGGGCCTTGTGGTGGCAGTAGAGATCTGGGCACTGTTTTTCACGTGTAGACTTTATTTTGCTGTTCTCTTCCGTGCATAAACCTCCGGTCTCTCTTTCCGTGTGTGCGTGCGTGCGCGCACTCGTCAACCGGATGTGTACGGCTATACAGTTACGTCGTCTTCCGGAAGTCAGCGCGAACGTGATTAGTATGATCAGGTGAGTTTCGGTTTATTCTCAAACATTGTGCTTTTGCTTTTTGTCGTATAAAAATACGTTGTTTTTTTTTAGAAGTTGTACGAGTCGTCGGGTAATATTCTTAAGCTGTTGTGATTGTTTATAGAGGGGGGAGGGGGAGAGTTCCTGACTTATCTGCTGTTCCCTGGTTTATTTTTCATCTTGCTAGGCAGTGTAGAGAGAAGCAGAAGTTTTTTTTGCTCGAAACGCGACTACCTTTAGCACAGCTGTTCGTCGGAGCCTCAGCTTCTCCACAATCGATTCCGAAACTGCGTGCCGCCGCAAGATCCGAAAACGGTAGATGAATTACTGTCAGATCATCTCAGTTCTGTCCCAGGGCCAGTTAGGGTAGGGGGCTAGACCCGTCTCCTACCAGCAAGAGGTAATGTGTTTTATTTACCGTGCTTGTAATTGTACTAGTCGTGTTTGTGCTGCTGCTGCTTCTGCTGCCCCTGTACTGTGGCGAGAGCATCGCATATGATTGAATTCGTTTTGAAATTACAGTGATGGAGAAGTCTTCCCATCATGCAGTAGCGCTGTAAGACTATTTGACTGTACTCATTGTGTGTGATGTTTTTGTTGTGTTGGACTCTGCTGTAAAACACACTTGCCCCAGGGGACGATAAAGCTCCATTTAAAATGACTAGTTGTTACCCCTGGTGTCTCAACAGCACACCATTCACACCGACGAATCGAATTTGCTCTACTGTTCGTTCCTCTTAGTGCAAGAAATGTTTTATATGAGCTACGGTACACAGAGAGGTGCCCCATATTGGCGACACCTTCTTCCTGGACCTTTTATTGTAGTTTTGTTGCAGCCCGGATAGCGAGGAATCGATGCGGCCAGAGTGTCGCCGATCTCGGTGTAAAGTCGATATACGGACTTCGACCCAACAGGGTGGATAAGAGTGACCAGGCAAGCGATCTTTGCAAATACCTGTTTATTTTGACACCGATCTGAACCGTGTTTTGTTGTTTTACCTCATCCGGCTTTGATGCCTGTTCGAGTTTTCTACTTGGAAGAGTGTTTCAGTGACGGTGTGCAACTCGAAAAGCGCAACGTTTTTAAGGTCGCTGTCATCCCCGGTACTTCAGTTGTTCCTCGGTTTGAAATATTTTGCACGCTTTTAAGTTATATCAGAAAGATATTCATGACCGTCTGCCATTCTGTTTCTTTCCACCAGTAAAACACACCGCGCTAGGGCTGCTGTTTCCGGACTCTTTACTATAAGGGGTGAAACAGGAATCATCAGCAGATGTCTTATTAAGCAAGCGGCGTAAATAACCAACATGCAAATATGGAACATCAAATGCGCTGGAAGCTAAATTAGGAACTCGAGAAAATTCGGGGAAAAAGGGGGGGGAGGTCACGTGGGTTTGCCTAGCTCGTTTTTTAACTTGGGAGGAGTGAGGGGTATGCATGACCCCGAGGACAGAAATATGATGGAATTGTTTGGGGTTTTTAAAGTACAGCTTCCTGTTTCTACATACGGTGGACCTGTTAACCTCTCCCAAGCTAATGGGGGAAGGGGGAGAGGCTGGGGTACGGGGGTTGAACGATCGTTGTGCCAGCATTAGTATTAAGAGTGTAGTATTGGTTCCAGTTCAGTTAACTTGTCACGTGCGCAAGTGCAATGAAACGCTTATTTGCATGTGTGCTCCAATACAAAGACATTAAAGGAATCGTCAAAAACATAAGCACATCACAGCAGCAACAGCAAGTTAAAAAACATACAACTTAAAACATCAGTGTGTGCCAGAGGTAGGGGTAGAGTTCATTGATCTGACAGCTTGTGGGAAGGAACTGTCTCTGAATCTGGAGGTTGGTGCCTTTGTGCTCCTATAACGCTGACCAGAGGGAAGGGGGGAGAAAAGTGAGAAAGCAGGATGACTGGTGTCCTTAGCGATCCTTCCAGCCTTCCTGAGACAGCGAGTTGTAAACATGTCCACAGTAGAGGGGAGCTGGACTCCAGTGATGGCCTAGTAGTCTTAGTAGTGGTGCAGAGTCCCCATCTGACTTTTGCACAGCAACAGAGAGGCGACCCCAGACGAAGAAGAGATGGGGTGCCCTGCTCAGGGGGGTTCCTGGGGCACAGCCTGCAGTGAAAGCCCACAGGCTCCCAGTATCCAGTGATGGGCCTGACCACAGCAGAGGGCAGTATGGAAGGGGATTGGTCGACAGGACCCTCGGAGCTGTGATCTGTGAAGGGGCTGTAACAGCTGTCCAGATGAGAGAATCAGTGCCAGTGGGTGGTTTGTTCTGTACCTCTGCAATCCTCTGTGTGAAGAAGGTCCTCCTGCTTTCAGTTTCGGACAAGACTAAAGGAACCAAATTCTCTGGACATGCTTAAGACATTTGTTTCCTCCTAGAGCAGAGGACAGCAGTTCTCATCTAAGAGATTAATAATTCCCTCTGGTTTTTATTCCAGCTGAGGTCTGAATGAAACAGTCTTTTCAGTTGCTTACTAATTGCTTAATAATTGTCATTAATGTGTCTGAGCATCAACCATTTTATGCTGCCTCAATGCTGTGACTCTCCAGGAGCTGGGTTAATGATACCCTTGTTCAAGGGGGACATCTGCTTGCTACTTAGGGTAGCCTTCAGTCTTAAGTGGGCAGTATTTGTCCATATTAAGTCGAAAGGGAGTGAGATCCTTAGTCGTATTTTAAAACTATTATGTATCAAAACAGAGACACTGATGCCATCACCCTCTCACCCTGTTCAAGTGTTTTGGAAATTTTCTAACCTAGTAGCTGGGGGATTTGAAGAAACTCGCCTGTGACCTCAAGTACTTAGTCAGCCTCTACAGTCAGCACTGTGGAGAACCCAGGCAGGGGTGTTGAGGCTGTAGAAAGCAGAAGTGCCTGTTCTCTGTAGGCATGTGTGCTGAATCCCCCTTCCGTGTCATCACAGGCAAGCAAAGAGGTAATTTGGTGAGGCTTCTGAGAAAAAGAAAGCTCCAGATTTGCCTGTGAAACTAGGAAGTCATGTCTGAAACGCATGACGGCAGCAGTACACTTCTACATAATCAATGCATGGATTGATTCTCCTGTAAAACACGTCTTCAGCAGGAATTCTCTTCCCATCCCTGTCTTCTCCCTTTAGAGTGCAGTAAGATGCCGGGGGGGGTGGAGAATGGAGACCTGGGGGCCAGTCTCCCAGCCATCGCCTCTCTGAACGCCTCGTACTCCCAGAATTCCTTGTCCCTGCCTCCATACTACCTTGCCCCTGGGGAGCGCAGGCTCATCTCTGACGTCCGCCGGACTTTCTGCCTCTTCGTCACCTTCGACCTCCTCTTCATCTCCTTGCTGTGGATCATCGAGCTCAATGTCAGTGCCTTCGTCCCACTCTCTTTCTCTTCAGGTTTTTCTTAGAAAATAAGACAAGTTGCAAATGAGCCGAGACTTTTTGACCCTTGTGTACCCAAATGAGTTAGCAGCTAATTGATTTTAGACCCTGTCCAGCCTGTTTCCAGGAAATGAACAACATGTCTGGACACCTTGTTCATGTCTTCCACAGTGCTTTGTATGACGACGTGGCTCCTGTTCTCTTGGATCTGCGTATACTTAATTTACATTTGTCTTGTATTTTGTGTTTTGCTATTTTGTCTATTGGTTTGGCTTTTTTCAGGATGTTTGACAAATTTAAATACTTCAACCTAGCTGTCGGAACCCGTAGCTTAAGTCCCGTCTCTGTGCATGTCTGTTAGTCTCTCTGCTGCTGTTGTTGACCCAGTGTCCTTATCTGTGTCCCCTGTCCTCAGATAAAGGACTCTATCTGGGAGAACCTGGAAGAAGAGGTCATCCGCTACAAATTCACGTCTTCTTTCTTCGACATTTTTGTGAGTCTCCTTTTACAGTCAGAAATTATGCAAGCGAGTGGTGTGAAGTCCAGCCGATTAGACTCATTATAATAAGTGAAGACTGCTCATTTACTGCAAATCTGATTAACCAACGAAACGTGGTTCTGATTAACTCTTGGGATTCACTATATTGGGTGCAGTAATGATGCAGGGGTCTTCTGACACCTTCATGAAGGCTGTTTGGCACATGTAGGTACAGGGTGTGAACCTGTTCCTTTCCTGTTCTTTTCTCCCAGCTCCTGGCGGTGTTCCGGTTCGTTTTGCTGCAGCTGGGCTACGCGGCCCTGAGACTGCGACACTGGTGGGTCATCGCGGTAAGAACCGGTCCAGAGGAGTGACGCCGGGCTCATGGAGAACCTGGGGAAACAACAACAGCAACCACCTAACTGCCGATTGCAGAATCGTCAAAGTTCTCTTCTAAAAGAGCTGTTTGAATTCCATGATGAACTGTCTGCTGTCCTTTCCTTCTCTCCCAGATCACCACCCTCGTGACCAGCTCCTTCCTCGTCGCCAAGGTCATCTTGTCCGGTGTGAGTGGACAATGTTTCAAAGAGCCCCAGCTGTATGAAAATGATCTCCGAGTCCCCTTAATTTACACTTATTTTCCTATTTGACTTCCACAATTGTTAAAATTGTAAACTTTCTGCCAGATCACCAGCTTAGAAACAAGAGGGGGTCCTTTTGCCTGTCTGACTCTTTCAGTTCACCTAGAAGAAAGCAGTGCACTGGGGTTAACGTAGCTTGAATTAAGTCCACTTGTATATGTCTTCTTCAAGACCAAAAATATTCAGTTTGTTTATCCTGTGTAAGGCTTTCTTTGAAGGAGTGAACCTTGTTACTTTTAAGTGATTCCAGAGCAACACTGTCCTGGTGCTCTCTGGGGTTGGGCTGTGTGTGATGTGATACCTTTGTGCCGGCAGTGCATTGCGCTAGGCGGTACAGCCACAGTAGTGTTTTCCCTGCATCAGGTCTGCCTGTCCTTGTATGGCCACAAGGGAAAAGTGGAAGTCTTTTTAGTTTTGGGGAAAAATGGAGTTCAAGTAAGAGATTGTTGGAAATACTCTGAAAAGGATGATGACTTGTAGTTTTAAGCGTAACAGAAAACGCCCTGGCACACCCGGGTCTGCTCTGATAGCTGGTGTTCTCCGGTCTCCCCCAGCCCCTGTTCAAGAATGCCTTTGGGTATGTGCTGCCCATCACCTCCTTCGTCGTGGCCTGGCTGGAGACGTGGTTCCTCGACTTCAAAGTGCTCACGCAGGAGGCAGAGGAGGAGAGGGGTGAGAAAAGGAGCGAGAGGGGATGTGTGTGTAGGGGGTGTAAGATTGTTCTACATGGAGAGAAAGAGACGGTTTTGTGAATCATAGACTTCATGCTACTATACTCTGTTTTTCACTTTCCTTCTCCGTCTCCAGCTTCCACATTTCCCCCCGTTCTATACTTGTCTCTGCCTGTGTATGTCTGTCACTCAGTGATCCCCTCTCTTTCAGCTTATCTATCAGTTGTGAATGCAGCATTGGAGAGGGGACCCCTGATCTATGCCCAAGCCTTCTCCGATGGCCAGTTCTACTCCCCGCCTGAGTCTCCAGCAGGTGAGATGGCTGTTTGCGCCCTGCAACACACGCACATCAGTGGTGACCACTTCTAGGCTTGGAGAGCCATGTTCATGCAGGTTCTTTATGCGTCACTATTCAGCTGTCAGTGACTTGGGGGGGGGGGGTAAAAGACACAGGCGCAGTAATCATGTAAAGACCCGAGAGAATGAGAGCTACAAGCCCCTCCTGGCTTCTGAAGCCCAGTAATCACTGGGTCATGCTGATCAATAATGCTATTGATTGGCAGCTCCACACCTCAGTGTTTGTTTGCTCTGCAACCTGTTTTTGTGGAACAGTACAGTGGCTGCTGTGTCCGTGCCAGGGTCCAGGGTTCAGTTCTAACTTTACCCTTCTGTCTGTGTTGAGTCCTTCCTGAGTTTGTTTGTTTTTTTTCCCCTGAGCTCTGGTTTCCTCTCTCTGCAGAAGGCTGTTTGACTTGAGTGGTTTTTCAGAGAGTTGTTCCTTTCTCCACAGCCCTGCAATGATCCTGTGCAGGAGAGCAGTCGGTTCAGTCCTTGCCAGGACTGGTTGTTTAAGGGGTTTTCTGATTTGTAGAGAGGTGGATGGACTGTTTGTCTTCGTAAGTCCTTAACTAGCGGGTGTTTAAAGAGCTGATGAAAACCAGCTAGACTCGCGACCTCACTGTTGCTGGTCTGGCCTGACGGCTGTCTCTCCACAGGATCTGATGACGAGCAGGAGGAGGAGACCCATGGGCGCAAAGCCGTGACCCCCCAGGTGCGCAGTGCCTGAGTGCATGTAGAGGTGAAATTCCCTGCTCGTCTCTGTGCCGCGTGGCTCTGTGGGTCGGTGCTAGACTCCCCCACCCCAGGCCCGGCGTCTGGGCTGTACCAGGAAGTCCAATCTCTCTCTCTTCCTGTCGCCATCTGTCAGGAGAAGGAGTTTGTGCGGCAGGGCCGGGAGGCGATGGCCATCGTCGATCAGATCCTCGCGCAGGAGGAGAACTGGAAACGAGAAAAGAGCAACGTGAGTCTGTCCGTCTCGCGGCAACATCCCAGGGAGTCTGGCGGTGGTTACTAGCGCATGGGGCCTTTCTCTTAGTCTGTTTGTGAAAGCTCTTCTTTGTGCAGTTTTACTTCCCGGGTGGTGTGCTTGTGTGCGATTGTGATTGAGGAATGGAGTCGTTTGTAACGTATTGTCGTGACCTTGGTTTGTGTGTGATTTTCTACCAGAGATGAGTGTGTTTAACTTCACGGCAATTCTAGTTGCACAGTCAGGATTGTGGTGTGTGCAGTGTTGCTCTCTCTGTGTGTATCCGTGTGTAACAAGTTATTGATGATTTTTAGGAGCATGGAGATGCTGTTTACTCCCTGGAGATCCCCTTCCATGGCAAGACCTTCATCCTCAAGGTGACAGCCATCTCCCTCAGCCTAGTCTGTGCTTCCATCCAGCATTTTTAAATCTGCATGAGGATTAATGGTTTTTTAGAATGTAGTATTTCTGAATTCCCTTTTAGAACATTAAAATGTTACTTAGAATGTAATCCTGGTACTGAAATTATACATAAATTGATAGTGTAATCTCTCAATCTCGGCATAATGTGCCAGGCAGAAATTTAAATGTCGCTATAAATGAAGGATCTATTAGTTTTCAAATAATTACTCAAGTTTTAGAAAGATGTTGCATGATGTTAAAGCTGATTAATAGCAACTGCAGGCTGTAGGCCTGAAGCAAGAAAAGCAACATTTTTTAAAATAATTAGCTTCTTGGAGTGTTAAGGTTTCTAAAGTAAACATTTGGGTGCCATGCGTCTTTGACACTTGTCTTTGTCTGGTGTGCCTGTGCCTGACCAGGCCCTCATGCAGTGCCCTGCGGAGCTGGTGTATCAGGAGGTCATTCTGCAGCCTGAGAAGATGGTGCAGTGGAACAGAACCATCTCTGCCTGCCAGGTGCTGTGGATCTGGGTTGTGTGGGGCTGTCCAATTGTTGTTTAATGGTTATTAATTAACGCTTAACTCATTAGGCTGAAGCCTTTATGTACAGTGAGCTGTGGTTGTAATTACTAGACCATACAGTGCATTACTAATTGAATAATAAACTTCATTTTATATAGCGGCTTTAATCATGGCTTCTCAAAGCCCTTTACAGCATAACAGGAGAAGACCCTGTCACCCATAGAATGTAGACAGGCTTGGGGGACAGTTAGGAGACCAGAATTAGAAGAGCGAAGGTTGCGAGGTGGGGAGTAGGGCGATAATAGTTCAGACAGGTACTGAGGTGCCAAGCCATGCAGAGCCTTATAGGTGAGCATGAGGATTTTGATGTCGACACAAAACCTGAGAGGAAGCCAGTGCAAGGCCTCCAGGATAGGAGTAATGTGATGTGCGAGAGCTGTACTCTCTGTGCCGCAGATCCTGCAGAGGGTGGACGACAACACGATGGTGTCCTATGATGTATCGGCAGGAGCAGCAGGGGGTGTCGTCTCACCCAGGTATCCTGTCGAAACGCTCGGCCCAAAACTGCTCGTTTTCATCTCTCTCTCTCTTTCATCCCCCCACCCCTGTTGGGTGATGACAGTGTCGGTTGACTGCAGGTCTCCCTCTCTCTCGGTGTCTGTCAGGGACTTTGTGAATGTCCGGAGGGTGGAGAGGAGGCGGGACCGCTACATCTCTGCAGGAAAGGCAACCAATCACGAGTCCAAGCCGCCCCACGTCCGCTACGTCAGGTGAGTTGGACACTTCCTGTTCGGCTTGCTCCCAGGCTGCTGCCCAGTGTGTCCGTGTGGTGGTCAGGTCTCAGGTCTCCATACTTTACACTTGCTGCCTTTCTCTATATAGTTGCAGATCAGCCGTTTAATATTACCAAGCTAACAGACAGTCCCCTCAGTCCCACTGCTGTAAGTAAGCAGATCTTCCTGTCTGCGGAGGATATAAACAGTGCTGTTTCTTGCAGGGGTGAGAATGGTCCAGGAGGCTTTGTGGTCCTGAAGTCCAACACCAACCCATCTCTCTGCACCTTTATATGGGTCCTCAACACAGACCTTAAGGTGGGCACCCTGTTGTCTTGGAGTAGGATTATGTGTCTGTCGCCCTGTTCCTGTGGGTTTGAATGGGTGTTGCTTGTTTTGGCCCTGAGGTTTCCTGTCTCTCCTTCTTTCTCAGGGTCGTTTACCACGCTACCTCATCCACCAGAGCCTGGCCGCCACCATGTTTGAGTTTGTGTCGCACCTCCGCCAGCGGATTAGCGAGCTGCGTTCCACTCTGCGCTAGAGTGGTCCCACGCACAGTTCACCCTGCAGCACTGCCCCCTAGAGGCTCGGAGGTCATACTGCCTTCTTCGGTGGCAATCCTCCCGGTTCTGCACTCAAACAGCCCTACAGGAAGGCGCGTTGCAGGAGGCACCACCCAGACTGATGCCTTTTTCCACAAGAGGGTGCTCATTTGTTTCTAGTCAGTTTTCTAAGCAATGAAGGAAGAAACTGAAAAGCTCTCTGTACCACAGTGAAATTTTGGAAGGATCATTGGACAATGCAAATGTGAAAAGGCAAACACAGAAGATGAACTGGAATCATCTTACTTATTCCTCTATGTCCTTAAAATTGATTGTGTGTGATTGAAACCTGCTGCTGTTGTCTACCAGGGGGTATAATGTAGACTGGTGTTGATAGAAGTGTCCCAGCAGCACAGAAGAAGGACCACAGAGTGAGCTTTGCTGAGTCTATCTTGATGTTGGCTGTGGGGTCTTCCGTCCAGACTTTGGGTTCTGGTGGGTTTCAGGTGGTCAGCACCAAATTATCTGGTCCAATTTGCATTGCTTCTCAAATTCCTCTGCCCGGTTAAAGATACTGGTTCTAGTATGACTCGGTTCCAGAAGTTGTCTCATCTTTCCCCATGGTCTTCATATTCACGTTTATGCCAGGCGTACCACAGACCCACCCAGCCAGACCTGAAAGGCATACACATGGAGAGCCGTGCGTTAAAAAAAAGCACGCATGCATAGCCCTGTTCTGTGAAAATGGGCAGCTTTTCCCTGAGAGTTTGCCTGCAGCACCAAGCAAAGAGCTCTGCCAGCTCAGCCTGGTGCTCAGGCAGGGCCCGAGCAGGTGTTGAGGACCCATTTTCATGTGGCACTAGCACATCATGCTGAGCAAGAAGGCATACAGCTCCATGCTGGGGCTGATGCTTATGGACCAAACCCAGACTCCCATCCCCCCATCCCAGAGACTCCGTGCATGTGCGATCACAGGACTCCTGTTTTTTTCTGGTTTCTGTAGGAGTACAGGTGATGCCCATCTTCCCTTTTGCACCCTTCCCTTTGGTTTTAGAGGAGACTGATTCTGTATTGATCCCCCTCAAAGAAGTGCTAGGAAGGCGGGGTGGGGTGCTGTCGATTGTACTTCCTGGCCTGCAGGTGTCCTGGGAGGTGCAGTTTCTACATGCACACCATGCAGTTCAAACTGGGTTGAACAAATTATGTCCGACCGGTTATTTTTTTTATATGTGTACATATCAAATTGAATTCTAGTTCTGCTTTGTTGTGCCAGTGTTGGATCACCATTTCTATTCATGCTTTCTTACTGTTAACGCTTGGGGGGGGGAAATGTTTTCATATTGCAAAAAAAACACTGATCGATGGCAGAAGACAAAATGAGATTGTGTGTGCACACACTTCTCTGCCCGATGGCCTTGTTCTAGCCTTTTGTGCAGTGTAAAAAGTCTGTCTGAATCACGTTAGTGCTGAACCATGGGGCCAGAGCAACCACTACAGAGGAGAATAATGCTGCTTACATCATGTTTAGGAATTTTGCCTTGCCTGACAAAAGAACTCGTGCCTTTTTGAAAAAAATCAGGAAAAGAGTGGTTCATATTGCATGCATTGTTTTTTTCTTTTCTGTGCCAAACTGGAATTGCAGCCTTGTTCCACACGTGGGCCCAAGGTGCTAAGGGCTTTGTGGAGGAACCTGGGAGATTCTCGCTTGACATGTTACTGTTCCATCATCATGCTGTATCGGAAATGGAGCAGAGCAGGGGTCTGAGTCACGGGCTGTCTTTGAGGTACCAGCAACTGTAACTTGAGCATGGATATGACTGGGAGCAACACATTGTGCTGTGGGAGTTGTTAAGGCAATATGAATTTTCAGAGGCAAACCTTCCTGGAATTGCACTTTTACAAGTACAATTGTCTACTCTGTCACTTTGTTGTTTTATTAATGGGTTTCTGGGTTTACAGTAGTACTGCCCTGACTCGAGTCAATGTCTGACCACCTCCTCCAGAATCTGCAGTGCCAGGCCCTGACTATATTGCTTTTCCATTACAGGCAGCTTTTTTCCCACATTTTCCAAAAGGGTTCTTGCTTGTAAGAGAAGGTGCTTGATCTTTCCTGCTTTCTACCTAATGTCGAGTAAAGTTGTGCAGACCGATGGGCTCAGTTAAATTAATTTGAAAAGTAATGTACAAATACAGATTTTTATATTTCAGTTTCTGCTTCATCAGTATATAATTACACAAGGGCCTGTAGCTTACACATCCTGAAGAGGAATTCTTTTTCCTTGTTTATAACCCTGTCCCATCTTCAGCTGGGTGCAGCCTTTCTCCCTGCTCTAGGAGAGCTTCCTGAAACGAAATCCCGCACAGCACAGCGTGTCCTGGAGCTGGGCTGACACCCCGGAGCAGCTGGAGTACAGCAGGCTCTTGTGATCGCTGCCCCCGAACAGATTGGCTCAGAACAATCGCGTCCTCACAGACCAGCCTCTCAAAGCTGCGATTGTTGCCGGTGCTGCTGCTGCCAGCGTTTGTGCTCTCTCACTCGCGTCCCTCATGGTAGACCGCACGGTGACTCGGGAGTCACAGGCCCTAGCCGAAGCAGTAGCAGAGAACACATCCGTGTTGCAGTGCTAAGAAGAGATGCGTACACTGGGACCAGATCTCTCTGCTGGGCCTGATCTCTGGGTCCTGAGTGGGACAGACCCACGTATCTCAGGTCTGACTGCTCCGTACAGCTGAGCTGGGTGAGGCGTTATTGGGGCATGCTGCTCTATCGACATTCCTGATGTGTAATTGACAGTAGCCATCTGATTATTCACCCAGACAGCAGTGAGCACAGCCTTCAGATAATAGAAATTGCAACAGTGGTACCCTTGCTGAATTTTGATTGCATGTGAGTGTCCTATGTTCTCACATAGACATGACTGTATTTATTAAGGCCAGGTTTAATAAAATGTCCTCTAAGGGCAAATTACATTTTATAAACCAAACAGCGTCTTCCTTACATTCTGAAAAGTGACTGTAACTGTTTGATGTGGGTCTGCTTTTGCTCTGGGCCGAGAGTCATCACTGTAGTGCACTGCAGTAAATAAATACAGACGTTGGCAAGTCTAGTCACAAACCTCGAAACCCGAATGTCGTGTCGGTCTGATGTGGAGACTGGTTCTCTGCATGCTCCTCTTTCCTGAAATCTGGATCGATGGCAGTATCCGTTAAGGGATTCCCAGCACAGCCACAGCCTTCTAGGAAAATAAATATGGTGGGGGAGAGGGCACTTCAGGGACGAGGAGTTTATTATTATATTTTCAAGTATGTTTTGTTCTGAACCTGGCTCCAAAGACCAGTGGATCACCTGAGTTTAGTTACTCCTTCGCTCTCACTCAGCCCAGTGTTTGCCTGATGTGACTGGTTTTGTCACAGGTCTTCATTGGGGTTATTCTTTATTATAAACCCACCCAGTCTGGAGCGCAAGCGCTGGTCATCAGAGCAAGGCAACTCTTGCTAATTGTACACCAACCTGCCCGCTGAGCAAGCGACTTCGCTGGCTGAGCTGGGCGGGAGCCCCTCGGTTTAAAACCGAGACGAGTTTGACAAGTCCCTCGGATTGCCTGGTTCTCTTTGAGACCTCGCTTGTTAAAGACCTGGGACAGGAAAGCACCCACAAACTGGTCAAAACGAGGCCTGGTGGCTGAAGCAGGCCATTGTTGGCTTAATTCGGCCACGGTGTTCTGCAAGCAGTCAGGTGTTCATTGTGTCAGTGCTTCTTAAATGAGCTAATTCACTTAAGTGAGTGATTGACAGACCTGCAGCACTGTGGATCTCCTACAGGACTGGAACCATGGGACCTGAACACTATAGGGGCTTACTTTAACATGTCAAGGCCCTGTGCTTCTAGTCTCTCCCTGTTCCTCTCCATTTGTAGCTGTGTAGACTCCCTACATCGGAGATGCGAGGGTAGAAGTGCCCAGCCTAGCTGAATGGCTTTAATGCAAGCCTGAATGGAGGCTTTGTTGAGAAGGCTCTCAACACACACTCGCTCTCTGTGCAAGTGCTGAAGGCCAGCACACAGAAGACTGTTGTGTACGTGTGTGTCCCTCGGGGCAGGAGGGATCATCAGGGTACAGTCCTTCCCTCTTCCCTGCTTCATGTACAATGCCCCTGTCATGCACGCTGCCTCTTGGAGAGAGGTGTGCGCAGGGGACGCAGGCTTATCCTTTCCCCACTGGGACAGAGAGGGGGGGCTAATTCAGCTGGCTTGAGTATTCTGCTTTGGCTCTCTCTAGGGACCAATTCCTGGTGTTCTCCCGTGGTGTTGGGATGGCGCCCTGTTCCGTTTCTGTCTCCTAGTTGTAGATTAGGGCTCCTGGAAACGAGCACATGAAAGCACAGTAAAAGCTCCGCGCCCCCTCCCCTGCCTGTGCTGCACTGTGTCAGTGCCAGCTTTGATTGGAGTTTATTCCTATAGAGAAAGAGCCCAGGTTCTGATTTCCCACTGTGTTCACAGTGTCCCACTGGATAGAAAGCAAAGGGCAGTTTGTCCAGAGACAGAGACAGAGACAGGGGGCCATGTGGGTTCTTCTGCTGAAACATGGGAGGGAGGGCTGTCCCTCAAGCATGCAGGGCCCAGCCCAGAATCTGTGTCCTCAGTCTATCGGTATTCTGTGTCATAGTGAGGCAATACTAAATGATACAGCAGCCATGCTTTGCTGCTCTGCATTTCTTCTTTGCTTTCAGCTCCTTCATAGCTGTCCTCGCCCTGCTCTCTCCCCACTCTACACTCTACATTTCTTCCGCACGTCTTCTCCACTCTGTGCCTTCATCCTCTTCCTCATTCCCTGCGTCCTAACCCCCCCGCTCCCCTCCGCTGGGTGTGGGAGCTGGCCGTCTCGGGCCCAGAGCCCCTTGGCGGTTGGCGCAGATCTTGTGATCGTTCAGCTGTTCCGTCTGTACGTGTGTGATCTCAATGGGCCTCTCAGTTTTGTAGCTTTTAACAGTTTGCAAGTCTTTTTCCCATTTCGGGGAAAAAAAACGGAGAGAGCAGGTTAGCAATGGATGTGTTGTCCGCAGTCAGGTGTGCGGCCTGTGTGCTTGTGGCGCTGGTGGTGAGCGGTCAGTGATGACAGTGACAGCAAGGGCGACTGTGTCAGGGCTGGGTTCCTCCACTCCATGAGGGCCTGCAAGTTTTACAGGTGCTTTGTTAATGAGCAACTGAGCAAGAGCTATAAGCAACAGATGATCCAACTTCTTATGCAAAAAGCTGCTTCAATTAGGCCATTTCAAGCTGGACTGAATAGTAGTGGATGCCACAAACCTCAAGGACTGTAGGCACCAGTCACTGAGGAAATGTGTGTTGAAACAGCTCTGAGGGCTTGTGCTGTAAATACTGGGCTACTCTGCTAGGTCGTGAATCTCATATTAGCCCAGTTGCACTCTTACCAAGAGCCTCTCTCCTGACCAGACGAGAGGGAGTGCTTCGTAGCAGGTCACCTGCTGCGTCTGAACATCTGTCAAGCAGGACTGGGGTCCAGAAGAGCCCGCGTGGGCCGGCTGTGCGCACCAGGAGGAATGTCTCCTGTGTGGACTGGGAGCAAGGGGCTGAGCCCAGGCCTGTTTCATGTGACCCAGGCTGGAAGTCTGAAGCTCAAGAGATCAAAGGCTGCCTTTGGAGGGCTCGGTAAGCAGGCTGAGAGGTGGGGGGGGGGTGAATTTGCCCCTTGTTCCCTTGGATCTCCTTCCCTTACCCACTCCCTCAGCTAAGCTGTGGGCCCGTGAGTGTGAGTTGTTTCTTTTCTGATTATCCCAGGTGGTTGTCGCAGTGAAGGCAGCTGATGGCCGGGCAGGAGAGGGGCGGTGCTGTGAAGCCTGAGCAACACTGAAATACCGACACCCCCCCCTTGTACTCCTCAGGTTTTACAATGTAAATGTTCTCAAAAAACTTCATTGTCCAGAATGACGATACACTGAAAGACAGAAGGGCTATCATGGTTGCTGTTTTTTAGGAAGTAGAAGGTGTTCACGTTGGAGTTCGTTCAGGTTTGTTCGCCTGAACTCTGGATGTGTGCAGCGTCTGTCTACAGTGCTGTCCCGGGGCAGTGGGCGGTGGGGATACGGGGAGCTGAGACCGCGGTACCCTCACACTGTCAGCCAGTGGGTGCCAGGGGCAGAGAAAGGGGCTGCACATGACTGCACTGTGACTCCCTGATCGCAGTGAGTTTATTTCAGTTTTCTCTAAAAACCGTGTGTCCGCGTCTCTGGCGCTGTGTGTGCGGGTCATTTTCTCAGTTTGAGCGTGTGTAGCCCTGCTTCACTGTAACACGAGTAGTGGGCTGGGATGCAGGCAGCAGCTTGATCTGCTGTTGAATCTACAGTGACGGGAGAGAGTCTCTGGGACCGGCTGCAGCTCCTTACACAGTAAGAGGGATCACAGCAGTCTTTTTTCACAGCCTTCTCACTTCTGGACCAGAACCATCGGGTCTCCCCATTGGATCAGGACCTCCCTGGTATTCAGCTGCATGTGTATCCCAAGGATCTGAATCTGTGCAGCATGATGCCTTCGTTCCAGCCCTGAGAAAGGAGATCAGGCTGTTTGTCCCATCTGCAGTTTGGGATCAGAACCAGTCTTCAGAGGTCAGTCCCAGAATAGAGTCTGGAGGTGGGAGATCAATTTTCTAGTTAATTCATCTTGTTTTGTGGACCCGAATACTTTTTCTGTCACTCTGGAGCTGGACCAGGATTTATCTGACAGATGTGCAGGTCTGCAGCAGAATATCTGTAGTTATTTTGTAGTGCTGGACTAGAGCACCTCCGGTTCAGCTCCGGTGGTTCTGCAGCCTGTGAGCAGGGGGATTCTGGGGTCATCGCTGGGTTAGTGGGTCACCATCGGGTCAACAGATAGTGCCACCCGAGTGGCCAAGACGACAGCACAGTCGCCCCGGTACAACTCCTGCAGTTCTTCAGGTTGTCTCCAGTAAGCCTGAGGGGTCTGGTACCAGTTAAACTCCAGGCTGGATGGGAAGCAGCTTCACTTTTAAACTAGCATAACCTCCACAGATAGCGAGCATTCAGACCACTATAGCTACAGTAAACCCAGCTGGCAACTTTACAGCCCTGGGAAGAAATTATGTTCATGTCGCTCTCCTCTGTTTCAGTCGGATCTCCAGAACCGATCCAGCGGGGTCTCTGGTGTTGATCTAGTGAACCGCAGTTTGGACTCCCCTGTCAACACCGGTGCACAGAGAGGTCTGCTCTGCCACGCCAGTCTACATTCCCAGCTCAGCCCTGGTCTGTTACCAGTAGGCCCACTCCTCACGGACCTGGGAACTCTCCAGTAGACCAGTGTCAGACTCGCGGCTCTCCAGAACAACTCCAGTCGGTTGCCATCAGAACTACCGTCCAGGACCGGAACCAGCCCACTTTATTATCGAAGTCCCGGGATTCGTTGGAGCCGTTCTCCCTGCGTGGCACCAGGTTCTGACCCGTTTCTTCCCGGCTGGACCCGGTCAGCCTCCCCCTTGTGCAGCGATGGGCTCTGGACTCCGGCGGTTCTGCACGCAGTACTGCTGCTGCTGCTGCTGCGGAGAAGAGGAGCCGGAGGAGAAGAGCCCCATTCTGAGGTAGCGATCGGCCCCCGGCCCGGCCTGCCTCTCGCGCTCTGACGTGTCTGTGTGTGTGAAGGCGCTGTGTCTGTCCTCAGCGAGACGCTGCAGTACTTCGACCGCGAGGCCAAGAGGCGCAGGGCGGAGGAGACCAACCTGTGGAGCGAGCCGGCCGACAAGTCGCACACGGAGAGAGACGACGACCGCGAGCTGTACAACCTGCTGCACAGGAGAGCCAAGACACGGCGGGGGTCCCAGGTCAGAGGTTAGAGGTCAGAGGGAGAGAACCAGGGGTGAACGCATTTGTCTTTTCACATACCCTGTATGAAATGTGCTGATAGAATGCAAAGCCATTTCAAACATTGATCTACTGGTCCTGTCTGTATCTGAATTGTTATCTAAGCTTGAGGAATTGCTGCCCTGAACTTTGCCCTGATTGAAGAGCGTTATTGTTCTCTGTCTGTCAGTGATCAGCTGGCAGTTAATCAATCTGCCTTTATTATCATTTAATTAACCTACATTATTACCTTATTCTAATGGTCATTTCCAGAGCATCTACCCCAGCACACTGTAGGGTCTGTAAACAGTGTTTTGAGTTTGAAAGGTTACGACTGTAAAAGTCAGGTCACTGTGCTTGAGTCTTATATTAATTAAGGAAGCTAATGAGCCGTAATTAGCTATCAGTTTAGCTATATCAGTATATCAGTATAGCAGTATTGGTGACAGTTGGCTAGGTGCAGTTATCACACATGGCCACAAGATGGCACACTAAGCCCACACTAATTGGTGCCTCTTGTCTCTATATTAATAAATGGATTTTTGTGGGTGCAACCAGCAGTGGACTGGCATTCCAACAAGTCCCACCTTGCAGCCTCCCTTTCTGGAATGGGCTTCCTCTACCCCATCCAGGAATAAACAGCTTTCTGATAATGGTCGGATGTTTATTATTAGTAAATGGGTTCATGTTGTGTCAGAGGTATTGTGTATTGTGTTGTCTTTTACTGTATCTCCCTGCAAAGCAAAATTCCCAAATGGGACAATTAATAATTAATAATAATAATTGCTTACACTTATATAGCACTTTTCTGGACATTCCACTCAAAGCGCTTTACAGGTAATGGGGATCCCCTCCACCACCACCAGTGTGCAGCCCCGACTGGATGATGCGACACAGCCATAGTGCACCAGTACGCTCCCCCCACACCAGCTCTCAGTGGGGAGGAGAGCAGAGTGATGGAGCCAGTTCAGAGATGGGGATTAGCGGGAAGCTATGATTGTTAGGAGCCAATGGGAAATTTGGCCAGGACGCCACCCCTAACCTTTTCGAGAAACGCCCTGGGATTTTTAATGACCACAGAGAGTCAGGACCTTTGTTTTTGGTCTCATCTGAAGGACAGCGCCTTTTTACAGTATAGTGTCCCTATCACTATACTGCGGCATTAGGACCCACACAGACTGCAGGGTGAGCGCCCCCTGCTGGCCCCGCTAACACCTCTTCCAGCAGCAACCTGAGTTTTTACTTAATTAGTTAAGGAAGGAGGTTTTAAATGTCCACCTGTTTGTTTCCGGCCTTTCCCGTGACTTCGTGTGCTGAGGCCCTGCGCCCCTCTCTCCTCCCTCTCAGGGGTACCGGCGGCTCAGCGTGGACATCCACGCCATGCGGCAGGTCCGCCGAGACGTGAGGGAGAAGTGGAAGATGATTTTGGAGAACCTGGGTGAGTCCCCGAAGGGGGAGGGAGAGAGGAGGGCGCTGACAGAATCCACTGGGAAGGGCAGGGGGACGAGTGAGGTCTGAAAACCACAGACAACATCGTCTGCTTGACCACTGCACGTGTGTTTTGTGCTCGATCGTTTGACTGCTTAGTTGCTTGGTGATTAAAAGATCTCATGCGGCTCTTTTTTTGAACGACGCCCAGGGAGTTGTCTTCAGTGATCGAGTAGTTGCTGGATAGCTGCACCACGCACCCACACCTCTTTGTGCAGCGAAGTGACAGCTACTTTCCTTCCTAAAAGCACTCACTGCTGGACCTGAAGTTCTCCAGGGGGCAGACTCTGCATGCAGCGCCTTTGCAGTCTCTTCTGTTTAAAAATGACCTGGATGTCTGGGGTGTTTCTTACAATCCCGCCACGCAATCGGACGTCACTCCCTCTCTCCACTGGCCCATTTCCTCTCTCTCTCTCTCTCAGGGTTCATGGCAGAGGCTGAGTCTCTACTCACCGTGTCCTCCAGTACCACCTACGCCAACCTACGCTATGCCACCACCGCCCGCTCTCTGCTGCAGGCGCTGCACCAGGACACTGCCATCTTCGACAGCAAGGGGGCACCGCCCGAGCGCTATCTCTTCGTGCTGGTGAGGCTTGGAGGGGCAGGGGGGGTCGGGGGGGGTGGAGAGGGAAGCTGTAGGGAGGGTCCGCTTTGTGCGTGTTTTTCTGGGGGTCATTGACAGGGGGCATGCCCATCATTGGGGTGGGGGTGGGGAACAAGGATATTACAGGGGTAGCAGTGGCCCCAGGTAAGGATAGAGTAGGAAAAGCAGGAGGAAATGGGGGCGAGAGAAGGGAAGAGGGGAGAGAAAACTGGGAAAAGAGGAGGATGTAAGGAGAGGGCCAGACTGGGAGAGCAGGCAGAGGAACAGAAAGGGAGTATCCGAACACTTCATCCCATCCAGTCCCTCCTCCTCCTCCTCCTCCATCAGGACCGCCTGATCTACCTGGATGCCGCGGAGGATTTCGTGGACAAGGCCCGCCGATTCTACCCCAAGGAGGAGGAGCTTCCGGACGAGGCAGAGGTGGAGCCGTTGCTGACCACACCCATCCTTGTGGCTAAGGCCAATCACCAGCTGCCAGGCGAGGAGGAGGAACTAGTGGAGGAGGAGGGCAGTGCAGAAATGGATGAGGACATGTTCATGTCCAAGTCTCTGGAGTGAGCGCTTGGGTTACCTGGCAGGGTGTGGGCAGCAGGGGGCACTGTTTTGATTTTGGTTAGTTGCAAGTTGCAAGAGACAGCTAAAACTGGGCCAGTCCAGCCTTATAAACCTTTTTTTGCTAGTTGCTGTTCTTTAGGTACTTCTTTAAAGTATTTAGCTACAAAAAACTCCCCTCGTCCACCAAAACACAATATTCCGAGTTGTTTTTGTTGTTACCAGTCAAAGGCAAGCAATGAACTGGCCTTGTATCCAATCACAAAACCAAAATCTCCATCTAGAAGGATTGCAGGTTTGCCTGTTAACTCAGATTAAGTTCAGTTAATTTTGTAGCTTTGGAGTAAACAAAAAAAATAAATCTTTTTTTTACATTAAATGGCCTACATTTGAGAATACTTTCAAAATATTCAAAAATAAGTAATGGGTGTAGTCTGCTTCATTGTTTAGTCCAGCTGGAGATTCTGATTGAAAGGGGAGCTGCAATGCTATTTTTATATTTTGGGGTTAGAAACTGATGCACTGCTGAGTGCATTTCAATTCAAAATACAATAAATGTAAAACGTACACAGTAACTTGCAAAACCTCCAATTTACATCACGAAATTCCAGGTCTGTGCAGTCCCATGTTCTGCGATTCAGAATTCAGGCAACAAAGTGTCCGGTGGGGTGAAGCAGCCCTGTGACATTGTAAACAAGCAGGCTTTGTGAATCCAGCTCTTTCAAGCCAATAGAAATATCGCTGTCGACTTCAATGTAGTTTTGCCGAGAAATACTATTTACTTGTTTGCTCTGTATGCAGATGGCTTTGGTATATTTCTACAGTGAAACATCTTCCGCACAACCTGTATGTATTCGCTTGTCCATCACATTAGTGACTAGTGAGCAGGAAGGGCTGCATCACGTTGTGATTCTCGCGAACTCCTGACAACTTGGTGACCATACAGTACTTTTACAAAGTTCACGATTTTGTGCTTAATTCGAAGCTCGTCAAATTTTTCTGTACTGTCAAATAATTTATTCTGTGACCGCGATTTAATAACCGGTCTGAGAAATTGGGACTGCAGTTGCCCTTTAAATCAATTTACAAGCCACAGTGTGCCCTTCAGCAGAGAGTGCCTGGCCTGTGCAGTGTGCCCAGCGCCCGGGCACATGCTTGCACAGGGGTCCAGGCTCCAGTGTGCTTGCTGGGGTTACAGGGCCAGTGTGAGGGTTCAGCGGTGAACCAGGGGCTCAGGTTGTTGCTCAGGGGTACAAAGCTCACAAGAAAGAGGCAGCACGAGCAAAGAGACGTCAAACAAATTAGGAGGAGTTTGGGAACTTGATTCAGATTTCGTCCTGAGAGAGCGGGTTTGCAGCAATGGCTCAGGCACAGTTGGTCCCTTTCCTCTGTTTTTCCTGTCAGTTCTCCTGTAAAATTGAAACCAGCGGAGAACAGGCTGCATGCTTGCAATCCAGATCTGATCCCGGCCGTCCAGCAGGTTCTGAAGGTGTCCTCATGTCCTCAGGGTCACATTGATCTAATTGAGCCTTAATTAAACTATTTCAACCCAAGTACAGTTCATTGGGTTGCCTACAGAAGACGAATAAGAACCCATGCGTAATGGAATATTACAAGGCATGAAGTATTAATAAGCCTTTGAGCTCTGTTCCCATGTTCTCTGTAAGCCTTTGAAGCCAGAATTAGAATTGTTCCCTTATTAAAAATCCAGCATATCTGAGCAGGACATAAACAAGCTCGTGTGTTTTTCCAGCTCCACATTTGCCAATAGAAACTGATCCCTCTCCTCTGGCCGTAGGGTGTGTGTGATCACTCTGATCCCTTTCACAGCGCAGCTAGAGCAGGGAATAGTGAAGAGCCCATAGAGAGGATTAACCACAGTGCTTCTCACTGAAAACAATGCCAATTACAAGAACATAAGAAGGGTCACAAATGAGAGGAGGCTCATCTAGCCTGTTGGGTAGCTAGCAGCGATTGAAGGATCTTTAAAATAAGCCAGGATATCTGCTTCATGAGCATGGCAGGGCAACGTACCAGACTCGCACAACTCACACAAAAAGATAAGTCAGCTGTTAGCGAGTAGCTCTGCTGTCTGAGCACCAAAGTGTTTTCTGTAAGAAGTGAGCAGTGAACTGGTTGTGAGTTGTTTTTGTCAGTAAGAGAGGCTGCTAAAGTGGCTTTTGTAGGAGTAGGTGTCTAAAACTGGCAGTACTCGCTGTGAGATGTGGTGCTCTAAAAGCACCAGGGTTCTCTGTATCAGGGATCAGTCTGCCTCCTGTTGCAACACACCCCTCCGAGTATCCAAATGAGGCATGAGCACAAGCCAGCGAGCTCTTCCCAGAGCCCAGGTGATCAGGAGCACGATGTGGAAGAGGGCGTTGAGACTGGCATTGCTGTGCAGTGACGTGACTGTGCTCCTGTTGTCTGTACGATGGGCTACTGTCTCATAACTCTGCTGGGATTCTGTCAATCTGAAATAAAACTCAAAAAGAAAGTTCTGCAGTGTCTAAAACTCAAGTGATTTGTTTAGAAGTCTGGCGAGTTTCAGGAAAGCTCTAACAAATGTTTTATGTTTTTTTCATGAAGAACAGATCAATCGCAGGTAGCTGCTTTCTTTCAAACAGTCCAAACTAGTGGCTTCCCAGTGCGGTTAAGGATGAACAGAGCTTCTGCTGCTAGTGTCGTAAACAGCTTGTCATTTTGTTCTGTCCACTCTGCCTAACTGCACACCTTTTTAAGTACAGGACTGGGTGTCACCATAGGAGTGTGTGTGTTGGAGTGTGTATCACTGCAGGAGTGTGTGTCACTGCAGCAGTGTGTGTGAGAGTGTGTGTTTCAGTGCAGGACTATGTGCTTGAGACTGTGTGTGTGTGTCAGTGCAGAACGCTGTGTGTTTCAGTGCAGGAGTGTGTGTGTGCGGGACTGTGTGTGTGGGGCAATGTGTATCTCTACAGTAACAGTCTGGCAGTGCTGACAGATGCCAGGTTATGTAACTATGTGGCAAGAGAACAACAACAAACTGCAACAACACAGAACACAGAGTGGTTGCGAAGGGAATCACACTCTCAGTCCTCCCCCTGGGTCCTACAGCCTCAATAAGATCAGGGATGGAAATAAGACTCCTTTTGTGCTCCTGGAACATTTAGATCGCCTGTAAAAGAGTCAAAATTGTACACAGACTGTTCAAATTAAACAAAAAAGCCAATGTACATGCTTTTTATAGTTTGGTCACAGTTCTCCCAGTGCAGAGTAAGGTCTTGTGGGTTAAACACCAGCACCAGGGCTTGGTATGTGGGTGTCCCAGTTCGGATGAGCCTGTGGCCAGTCCGAACTGGGAAGGAAAGGGGAGTCTCTTATCTCCTGACTGAGCACAGGGCATGCAGTGCAGTTATAAACAGCTCTCCATCTGTCCTTCTGATTCTCTCAAATCTCCCTCGTTTCAGAGTCTTTCTAGATCCAGATTTAAAGCGCTTCATCCGCATTGCCATGAAATGATACAGATGTGTGCAAAACCGGTGTGCGGGGTAAGAACATATGTCCAGGCTTTGTGTGATAGGCAACCGTCTCATACTTCTGCCTGTGGGATTTTGTAAATCTGGAATAAGCATTAAAAACTGTTAAAAGTTCAAGCGATTTGGGTAAAAGCATGGAGAGTTATGGGAAAGTTGTCTCAAATGTTCTTTATGAAGAACAGATCAACCACAGGGAGCTGCGCTCTTCTGAAAAGCCCATACTAGTGGCTTCCAGGTGCTGTTTAGGAGGCACTGTATCACAGCAAGGCTCTTGGCTTGCTAGTGGGTTGAGGTACAGCCTCCTCAGTCAGGCCCAGCCCTGCAGGATGGATTGTCAAAAAGTAGTTGATCGGTAAGCCCTCTGTCTCACCCACTTGCTTCCAGATGGCCTTTCCTCTTAGCTTCCTGTCTCTCCCCCTCACTCCCCATCTTCTCAGTTCTTCTCCATTAATAACCACCACTTTCATGAAAGCGACACACAGGCACCTTTTGGGCTCCCTACACAGTGCTGCCCCCGTCTGAGCCGAGCAGAAACCGAGAGCAAATCGATGTCTGGATCGAACTGCTCGACTGATGTTTTTTTTTTTTTGGTACGTTAATTATATAGTACATTTAATACTGCCCTAAAAAAAGAAAACTAGTTTGTGATAAACCACTAAGGGGAGGAACAGAAGGAAAAACAAACGGGTCCTGATGTCCAGTAATTCCAGAACGCGTTCGACAGCATTCCATTCCCGGGTCAGCTGTGCTGCTACTCCAGTGGGGCATCTGTCATGACTGAGGGTCTGTTTCTCCGGGCTGATGAAAGAGCTGAGCGCAGGCAACACCTCGACTCACTGCCCCTGCGTCATAGCTGAGAGCAGAGCCTGCAGAATTAATCGGCTTGTTACCCGGAAATGAGAAATACTGAGGTGCATGGTTACTGTATGTGTCACCCTCTGGTAAATATATTCTAAGCCTTGTCCTCACTCTCCTCCTGTCTGGTGTCACTCATTAGTAATCCCTTCAGCGGGTTTGAGAACCCACGCCCTTGCTTTGCTTGAAATTATTTAGTTTAAATAGCACTAGCTGTCTGAGACATTGATCCAGACTTACTGTCTTACAGCTGAACTGCTAGATTTTACTGAAGCAGGCTGATTCAAGTGCGTCTTACTCAGAGGTATGACAGCCATGTCCCAGCTGGGGGGTCTGAACACAGAGGCCCCTGCCCCTATGTCCACACTGCCGTCTGAGTCCTGGCCTCTGCTCTGTGCTGTCTGGCTGGCCTGTGCCCAAACTGTCACCCCCCCTCCCTCTGGAGTGGACAGGACAGCTGTGGCGGGACAGCGGAGGCGGGGGCAGGGAGAGGGGATGGGGTTGGGTGATGTCAGGAGCTGAGCTGGGCGAATGACTCAGGCTGCGTATGTGTCAGACCCTGCCGGGTCAGGGCCGGCTCTACGGCGATCGGTAACGCGAGACCGTCCGGCGGTGGTCACATCCCGTCAGCGCTGGATTAGTGGGCAGTGAGTGAGCTTTCCATCTCACGCTGCCTGGTCATATCGGGGTCCCCTCTGACCTTTTACCCTTCCCTACCCCTGCTACACCCCCTTTCGTGACTGACAGGGTGACCTGCATTCTTCTGGAGCTCAGTGTAAATTCGGTGTAAATTCAGTGTAAATCAGCACAGGCCCCAGCAGGTATGGAAATACTTAATATGATTTTTCCACTGATTTTCCTCTCTTGATGAATAGATGAATTACAGAACCCGAGAAAAAGAGCATAACAGAATCAAAGTCTCAAAAGCGTTCTGTTCCTCAGAGGTCATCAATCAATATTTTTTCAGTAGTAACATTGAAATACATACACCCGACCAACTTGGTAAAGTTTCTAAGAGTACAACCGTGAAATCGAATGTAAAAATACTTTGACCAAAAGGCATACAGTAGATTTATAATAGGCAAAATCGTGAGAGCTGTGAAATATTGTGGCATCAGAAAGAGGATGGAAATTTAATCGAAAGCTTTGAGAGGTGTTTGGAGTGTTCTGGCTGCCCCTGAGCCCTGCTCTGTCAGCTGGAATGAGCTGATATTGTGGCTGTGTGATAAGTCAGACATCAGCGTAGTTTAAAAGTCCTCTGAACAGAAGAGAAGAGGGGGGGTGAGATAACCTAAATAGGCCCTTTAAAAAAACAGTCATTCAAATTCTTTTTCATTTAGGGCAAAGGAGGCATAATGAAAGACGCCTGTGGGATTTTAGGGGGATAATTGTAATTTTCCGTTTGTGGTCGGCTTGTCAGATGGAATGGAGGGGGGAGACATTGTTATTGGGGTGTCGGGGGCTTTGATTCTCGTCCTTTCCAACATTGTCCCCTCCTTCCCCTGCCCACTGCCCGGTGCCCACTCTGCCCTGGGTATCGGGTGTCGGTACACGGAGTGCGCTAGCTGGATCTGAAGGGTGAGGGCAGAACCTGGAAATAGCAGCACCTTCTCTATATAAAGCGGGGCTGGGCTGGCGGAGAGAGAGACCGAGACAGAGCAGATCAGAGAACAGCTGCCGCTACAGCTACAGTGCTGCTCACCCAGCAACACAGAATAAGGGAGCGGTACTGTCGCCAGGAGCCTGACCGACCGCACATCAAGAGTGTCCTGGAACCAGAGAGAGACGCAGGGGGGCTCTGCGGACCGACAGACAGACAGACAGACAGACAGACAGACAGACAGGATGCAGGGGCGCACGGTGCTCGTCAAGCGGGCAGGAACCCTGGCGCGGGCCGAGCTGGGCTGCAGCGTGCGGGAGGAGAACCGGGCAGATCGGGAGAGCTACAGCGCAGACTGGCAGAGCGTGAGGCTCACCACACAGCCGCAGGACAGGTGAGAGACGCGTTAGACCCCTGAGCACTCCATAACGCTTAGATAGGGAGGGATCAGACTGGGCGTTGGTCTTTTTTTTTAATTCAAATTTACACTGGTGCCTCTGTACAGTACTTGGTGCCAGCATTTATCTGTCATTGGTGCTTCCCTGGTGTGCTATACATGATCAGCTCTCCGGTCCTGCCCCATGGTGAGATAATGAAATATTTCATACCCGGACCGCAGTCGTGGGCACCAACAGCCTGTTTGCTGTGCTCTGGTTCTGTGAAATGTCCTGGACGCATGGGTGCAAGTTAATCGCTTCTGAACCTGACCACCTTAAGAGCAGCCTTTTGAGCAGCATAACAGTGAAGAGACACCTGCCTGCCTCAGCCCATCGTGAGCATCGCTGCTGCGGGGATGCCTGATGGTGATGGATGGCTGGAGACGGTGACGTCTGGCAATAGTCTGCGAGATTTCGTGCACCTCTGTACAGGAGTGAGCCGTGTTTGAAATTTGCCCTGTCCTGGTTGATTGTCTGCTTGACGCCAGCGAAAGCCCTTCACTCTTGTCCTCTTCCTCCGTCCCCCCCCTGCAGGCAGTCTCTTCACGCCGTGGATGAGTGTCGGCGGGAGTCTCTGACCCGCCAGTGGGAGGCCCGTCCCCTGGTCCAGCACTGCCCCTCCGGCGTGCTGCGTCTGGGCACTCTGGCGGGAGGGGTGCGCGAGTACCAGCTGCCGTACCGGAACACCCTGCCCGTGCCCCTGTTCGCCCCCGCGGAGCTGGGCGCCCGCCTGGGCAGGGGCTCGGCCCACGAGGAGGAGCCCCGCCCCGTCGTCCTCTCCGACGGTGCCTGTCCGACCAAGAGGGCCCTCGGCGACATCAAGAGGGACCTGCCCCCCATCACCCAGCCAGTCAGGATGGACTTCGCCAAAGCCCCCAGGTCACTGGGCCGCTCCATGTCACAGGAGGCCCAGAGAGGCTGATGGGGAGAGGGACAGGGAGAGGCTGATGGGGAGAGGGACAGGGAGAGGCTGAGGGGGAGAGGGACAGGGAGAGGCTGAGGGGGTGACAGGTCTTCTGATGGAGCAGCAGGAACAGGATGGAGAAAAAGGGGTGTTATAGAGAAATGCCCAAATTTTGGACGAGTGTAGCCGATAGAATGATGTGATCTGTCTGATTTATGTACCTGGAGTTCGAGGATCTGTTAACAATTTTCTGTGTCACACCCCCCTATGAACCCCCCAGGCTAAACTTTCTTAAACAGAGGAGGTTTTTCTACAGTGGAAGGGGGAGTGAGGGGGGAGTTAATGAGATAAATTTACATGTGATTTTCACATTGCCAAAGGAGTCACCCCGCCAGCACCCCTCCTTTTCCTGCCCCGAGGGGGAGACCGAGCCTGTCAGAGGCATCCTAGGTAGTGCTGCCCCAAAACCTAATTCAGAGGTTTAGACTTAGTAATGCTCTTTCTCGCTAACGGGACTGTTTCTGCCAAATTTATATTGAGTCTGCTGCTTTGCAGAACAGCTTTTGAGGTTCTCATTCTAACTGGATGGCTTCTAAGTCGCTTCAGTATTGGGGTACCCAGATGAAAGGGTTTGGCTGGAAAAGCCCCTAGCCCAGGGGATCCTGAGGATTAATTTGCACCCCAAATAGTGGGGCTTTGTTCTCCTGCTTCTCGCCTGTGCGAAAGCAGCAGCACAGCCAAGCTTCTGCAAGACTGTGCTTACTGGTGCAAGCAGGGGTGCTTCGTGAACGGACGACCCTGGATTGGGGTCCAGCTGCAGAGTGCACACAGAAATAGTCATGGATACTGGGGGACGCACAGCATAGTTTTGCACGGAAGAATTGGCACAGCACTGCTCCGCCCTGGGACACTCCCCCCGCCTGCTTCAATGCCCACGCAGGTGGAGGGCACAGTGAACAGGACCCGATTCAGGCTGAAAGGGGCTGGGGCAGGGCTAATGCCTACAGCAGATGTTGGCAAGGTGCACATGTGGGAACAGAGGGCTCGTTTTACAGAGGGAGCACCTTGCTGAAGAATGCAATGCGGGCACGCAGTGTTCCCGCAGAGATGGAGGGATTATCGGAGGTCGGGCACGGAAGAGGGATGAGTGGATACTGGGTGAACGAGAGAGGGAAGGAGGAGGGGCAGGAGCTCCAGGCCTTGAGCGGAGTCTTCTGGCTGTTGGATTGACAGCAGCTGCCTGGGCTGCAGGCTCAGGAAATTTCTCCGCTGTCTGTCACTGAGCTGCAAGCGCTGCCCATCTGCCCCACCCCTCACTGCAGTGCTTTTATTTGGGGGGGGGGGGGGAGGCAGAGTTATTTCCCCTGCTGTGGCTTCTGGAGCAACCCTGTGGGACTGCTGAGCGCCTGTCATTTGGGGGGCAGTGTAGCACAGTGGGTGCTCGAGCTCCTTCTCCCTGAGCCCCTCTCTCAACGCCACAGCTGCCGGGGGAGCTGGGACCACCAGGGCAGATGCCTGTGCGGGATGGGAGAGCAAGCATCCTGCCCTCTGAGCTGGGGTTGAGGCTCGGTGGGGTGGTCTGAGCTCGTTTCGGGATTTCTGCGCCAGTGGGGTCCTCTTGCACAGATTCTAGCAGTGACTAGGTTTGGGCACTCTCTTCGGTGGAAGGGCAGAGACTTTCTTTATATGTAACATTCTGTATAGACATGCTATGGTATCTTGGATTGTGATTTTTATTTTGTACAATAAATTATCCATCTGATTGAAACACTTCCTTCTGGGTGACTGTTTGAGTATTTCTGTTAGCAAGTTTGACAGTCTTGTCTTTCTGAACATGCAGGATGTGTGTACTAGCTGTTATGGGTATCTGGACCACAATATACAAAAAAGGGGGGTCTAAATGGTGCTGTTGTCCCCCCAGCTCCCTAGTTGTTACTATTTTACTGTTTGGGGTGTGTTTGCACATTAGCATTCATCTGTATAAAACGTCGGGTGAGATTTATAATTGGTATCAATCCTGTACCAATTTTTGAGGTTCAGAACTGCACTCATTCAGGTGTGTTGTCTGAAATCTAACTGAATGCACCCCTGCTCCTTGTGGCCTGTCTGAAACTGTGCCACTCCCACTGCAGGCATATCTGATACACTGCCACTCCTGCTGTGGACATGTCTGATACCGTGCCATTCTCATCTGTGTCTGTTCATTAATTTGTCAACTAGAACTGTTCAGTCAGACATAACATGAAACCAACTGAGCACAGCTTAACGTTAGAAACAGTGCCCTTGATGTCAGGTATTTCTGACACTCGATTGACTGAATGACAAGTTAAGTAAAAGTCTAAGACAATAATCTGATCAATTGAGTCATCGGTAAGCCCTGGAGATGTGTCAGCTGGAATGTAAACCAGCTGGCACAGTGATCCTGCAGGGCCAGGGCTGGGACACCCCTGAATTGGGCAGAGCAGTGGCACTGTGGCTGGAGGGCTGCCGGTTCAAATCCTGTGGCCAACAGAGGAATCCTACTCCGTTGGGCCCCTGAGCAAGGCCCTTCACCCCAGCTGCTCCAGGGGCGCCGTATAAATGGCTGACCCTGCGCTCTGACCCCAAGCTTCTCTCTCCCCGTCTGTGTGCCTGTGTGTCTCGTGGAGAGCAAGTTGGGGTCTGCGAAAAGACAAATTCCTAATGCAAGAAATTGTATTTGGCCAATAAAGTGATCTTATCTTATCTTATCGTAATGAAACTTACAAGCCCCCTTTACAACAGCTAACGTGTGGGTGGTCTTTCTCATGATCTGAGGCTTGTTGTTCTCGGGAGCTGCAGCAGCCTATGTGTCACGAGATGTGCCAGGGGTAATGCAACATGGCGCCCAGCTTCCAGACCTTTTAATTCCCACTCGTACGGATGCTCTTTCCACCCTTTTATTCTGTGCCAGCTCCCCCACCCTGCCTGTCTGCCAGGGCATCAGCACAGGGGTATATATAGCACAGTAAACACTGTCCTGCCCCTAGAGCTGGGCTTAACTGCTCCTCACAGCAGAGCCCATAATCCTCCCAGCTCTCTGGGGGTATTTCCAAAATACGGGCCACAAATAACTGCCCCAGCATCACAGTGGCCCAGCACTTGCAGAGAGAGAGGGGGGTGACCAGGCCTGCTGCAGCCAGGGGCGTCAGCCTCTCTACGTCTGATTATCGGTGTGCTGGTGGCAGAGCTGGAGACAGGACGGGGGTAATGGAATCGTAGATATATAGATAAGGATATAGCTGCACGGAATCCTGACGTTTAAATAAGGACCTGCAAAACACAGCGGGATATTCCAGTTTTCCCAGAATACTTCTGCAGCCGTGGTGATAAACGTCCAGGCTGAGTCTCTCTGGGAGGCGGTAGGCAGGTGCTTTAAGCCACACGGATTACAATGCAGGACAAACAAGACCAAGGCTGTGTCTGGTGACAGCTGATGATGAGCTGGGAATGTTAGAGGGGGGCAGCAGGGTCCTGTTTCAACCCCTGCTCCAAATAATCCTGTAGGACACTGTTCTCTCCTTTCTTTCATCCCTCACTCCGTGTCTCCTCTCTCTCATTCTCTCTCTTTCTCGTTGCTTTTCTTCTTGTTGTTGTTACAAACAGGAGGAGACCCTTTGCCCCCCCTACAGTAGTTCGTTTTGGTTACAAGTAACTGATCAGTCTCCTCTAACTGTTTCGTAAAAAGGCCAGGGTTTAGAATGGGCTCCAACAACATGGCTGGGCATCTTGCTCCATTCTCCCACAACCCTTGGGGTAAAGACGCCGCCACCGGATCTGAGTTCAAATGCACCTCTAAATAGTTTCCACCTGTGTCCTCTTAGATTTTGTGTTTGTGATTCACACTGATTGATCCTAGAAGAGTCCGTTGGAATGATTTTGTCGATGTTTTTGAGGATTGTGAATATGTTAAATCAGGTCCCCTAGTGGTCTTCTCCTCTTCATCACGGCTTTATCTTTCCCTTATAATCTTTCTCCGTCTGACCTTCGCCCTCTCTGTCCCTTTGTGTCTCCATACCTCCCCCTCCTTCCTCTTCATCCCTTTCTTTCTCACTCAAACACTCTCTCCTACTTCATGATAAAAGAGGTGCTGACAGGTGGCCCTCTTACAGAGCCCAGTCTTCTGGGCGACATCTGGAAAGCTCTGTGTATAGTTTGTGTATACCCCCCCTACACACACATACACATTCTCCCTCTTTCCCTATCTCCCTCTCTCTCCACCTCTATCAGTGTGATGGCTGACAGCAGCACAGCGCTTGTCTTTATCAGCGTGTCTCTATGTTAATGGAGCTCTGGCTTGAGTTAGCATGCCGTAGGGTGGGCGAATGTGGGACTTTAATAGCCTGGTAGGATGCAGGGAGATGCTATCACAGACTCTCACACTATCCTGATGTCTCCAGAGTGTGTGTGTGTGTGGGGGGTGTTATTTAATTAGCGCGTATCTCAGGACACGTGGCCATCATTGTGGAAACTACACCATGCGCTCGCAGGAAAGGGCAGTGACAGCCAGCCCCACCTCCCCTCAGCTGCTCAGTTCCCTGCCTGCCATGGAAAGATTCAGTTATTAAATCTCGCACAATTGTTCCTGTAGGAGTCCTGATGTGCGATACCGAGGCATATCTGTAAACGATAGAGATAAAAAACGCCACTGGCCAAGACATATCTTTATAAGCATATCAATATTGTTATCAGTGCATGTACCTCCTTATGTAGAGTTTATCCTGATGTATCCGTTCTTTCTTTCAATCACAGTTATAGCCATATCGAGCAATAAGAGTGGAGTATAGAATAATCATGCTACACTGTACCACAGTGATGGTGCAGTGTAGCACAGTGATGGTGCAGTGTAGCACAGCAAACACAGTGATGGTGCAGTGTAGCACAGTGAACAGTGATTGTGCAGTGTAGCACAGTGATTGTATAGTGTAGCACAGTGAACACAGTGATCGTGCAGTGTAACACAGTGATGGTGTAGTTTAGCACAGTGTAACACAGTGATGGTGTAGTGTAGCACAGTGACCACAGTCCTTGACTGGGAGGACAACTAGGAGCGCAAAAAGACACGAGACACAGAGAATGTCAATTGACAGCACCAGCCCCTTGCAATGCAGCCAAACATAGACCATGACGGACAAACACAAATGCTGATTTTTTTTGTCCTGAGACATTCAGTTCAGTCAGGAGCCTCACCTGACAGGGGGAAGGGTGAGGGAGTCGAGATTTCTGAAGGAAATATTCAGCAGGATTGTCCCCTTTCGTAGACAGCAGCCATTTTGGATCAACTGGAAAACAAGGGGAGAGGATGAGCCAAAATGGTGATGGGCACGCCAGTAAGTGATCACACCTGTAGGCTGGGATAATGAGCCCCAGCTGCTATATAAACCTGATAGAACAGGCTAAGAGTCCAGCTTTGGGAATCAGGAGAGAGAGAAGGGCAGTGAAAGAGGTGTGTGGGTTTTATGTATGTGGTAATTGGGATGGTTTAAATTAATCCCCTTTTTTTTTCTTCTAGTGAGGAAAATTAGTTAAACTGTAATTATAACTCTACCAAGGGACTATTTTTTTTATCTGGTCTCAAAAGGATTTGTTGGTCTTCTCCAAGGATATAGACCTTTTTTTTGTGTGTGCTAAAGAACCCTTGGTCATCTGCCCTGTGGTACAGTGCAGTGTTTTGCAGTAATGGTGTGGTATAGCTCAATGATAATCAGCAGGGAGAGTGTGCATCCCTGTTATACTGAAGAGTGGGTGGTGAGAGAGGAAGGGAGTGGGAGGGAAGGGGGGGGATTAACAGGAGAAGTGTGGGTGGGGTGATCCATTAGTAGATGCTGAGGCAGAGAGAGCCTCCTTAGATCATATCACTGCCCAGGGCTGGGGATGAACTAGGGCATGGAGCGGGAGGGGGGACAAGTAAAATTCTCCAGACACCAGGATTCACTCGCACAAAGTGAGCGAGGGGTATAAATACAGATGGCAGCTCACACCCAGGGACAGAATGAGAGAGGCTCTGCCTCTGAAATTCAGATGCCCGCAGGCTGGCAGACTGGCACAGCTTCTTCGTAGACGGAGGCAGACGCAGAGCTGCGCTTGCAGGCCGGCAGACGTGATCTCCATCGCTTTTTTTTTTTTTTGTTTTGTTCTCGGCCCGGTGAGACTTAAAACCAGCTACGTCTGCAGGGGAAGTCGAGACGGTCTCACCCCGGGATTTAATCCGCAGCCCAGCGAGCGGCAGCGTCCTTGGCAGGAGGGATGGAAAAGCAGGAAGAGGCTGGCATCGAGGCGGCGGTAGCTGCCATGGCTCAGTGCTACCAGCCGTTTGACCCGGCTGCCTACCTGCAGTACAACTACACCCCTCCCCGCGCAGACTTCTCCCGGCTGGACAGCATCGTTCCCTGGAAACTGGGCTGTCTGCACCGAGCCTTCACTGCGGGTGAGCCTGGCACCGGGGCCAAGTGTGCGTGGGGTGGGGGGGGCGTCTCCCTGGGTGGATCTGTCGGAGTGAGTGTCCTCTCTTGCTCTGACCCCTCCTCTGCCCGCCGATCCACTAGGTGACATCTGCGGGGGCACCCTGGTGGACGTCGGCTCGGGCCCCACGCTGTACCAGGTCCTGAGCGGCTGCGAGGCGTTCGAGAGGCTGGTTCTGACTGACTTCCTGCCGCAGAACCGGGCGGCGCTGGAGCAGTGGCTGGAGGACGACCCGGACAGCTTCGACTGGAGCCCGTACCTGCGGCACGTCTGCCAGCTGGAGGGCCGCAGGTGAGGCACGCTGGGCACGGTGCTCGGGCCTCCGTAGCCTGGCTGATCCCTCCTTGTTCCCATGGTGGGCTGAGATCTCCCTCAGTGTGATGGGCAGAAGGGTATTGATCAAGGCAGGAGTGATGGGGAGGTCAGGGGTGTGTTCAGACACTTGTATGATTCTGTGTCCCTGTTTGCCCCCTGCAGCCCGGAGGCGTGGCACGAGAAGGCTGCCCGCCTGCGCTCAGTGGTGACTGACGTGCTGCCCATTGATGTGCACCGTCCCGCCCCCCTGCTGCCCGGTGCCCTGCCCGGCCCGGCGGACTGCCTCGTCTCCTCCTTCTGCCTGGAGGCCGTGAGCCCCGACCGGCCCGCCTTCACCCAGGCGCTGCGCCACGTCTCCACGCTGCTGCGGCCGGGGGGGCATCTGGTGATGATCGGGGCGCTGGAGGAGAGCTACTACCTGGGCGGGCCCGGCGTGCGGATCCCCGTGGTGCCTGTGGACCAGGTCTTCGTCACCGCCAGCCTGGAGGAGTGCGGCTACACCGTGCTGGAGTTCTGCACCTACGTCCTGCCCGCGGACATGTGCGTGGGTGTGGATGATGTGGTGGGCATCTTCTTCCTCAAGGCCAGAAAAAAGTAGCGGGGGGGAAGTGGGCACCATTGTCATGGCTCTCTACTCAAGGGCAGCCTTGCCAGTTTAATCCAAAGAGTCTGCATCTGCTCCTTGGCTTCTAAATCCCAACTCGAGACTTGTCCTTCTCAGCTGGTAGCTCCCCGTTTCGTTCTAAAAGGTGGCACTAAAGCAATCGCAGCAGTGGACAGTGGTGCTGTCTAGCGCCAGTCCCCAGATGGGCACTAGTGGCAGATGTGCACATCTGTGTCCAGCTGGGCAGAATGCAGGAACAGGTGGGATTGGAGAGTGAGGAGCAGAGAGGCTGTCTGAAATTCTTGTTCCAGACCCCCACAACTATTTGTGTAATGGCCCTTCTGTTTTTCGGTCTTAAATGCACTTGTTTGCAGTTCCAGCTCGTCTGGGTTGTTTGGAACAATTGCCTTTTCTGTGAAATAGCTGCTATGTAAGATGCAGCTTGTTGATCTGCACTACTTTTATCCTCCTGAACGACGCTGCCTGCCTGCTGTAGAGTCCTGGGCCCCTCTCTCTCAGACCCCTTTTCAAATACTCGCTGGACACAGGGACCAAGTCCTCCTCAGCTGAGGCTGAGGCAGTTTAAACTGGGAAGGAGCATCAGCCCTGTTTGAGATCCTCACACACTGGATCAGTTCAATTTTACACCCTGCATTACAGTCCTTTCAAAGTTGCTTCTTAAACCCCCCCCTCCCCCTCATTTCATGTACATTCATTGTGAAACTTGAATAAATTTTCATATCTGAACTTCCCAGTGTCCCTTTCTTGAGTAATTCCACCATTTATGTGCATCTCAAAGGATGAGAGTTTTTTTTCAGTGGCTTAGGGAGGGTTCAGGCTCCAATGTACCACAGTGCTAAACTCGGCTTGAAAGTTGGAAAATTGTATTGCAAGAAATGCCTTTTGGAGGGGTTAGGTGTCATTTTGTTTTGTTTTTTAAATGCTGTGTAATCCAGGAATCGGCTCGGTTTACACCTGGTAGAGCTACTTATCAGCTCCGATAGCTTTCATCAACCTGGAATAGATATTGGATTTTTAAGGATGTGGCCTACTTGTGTGAGTGGTACAGTTAATTTAGAGAACTGTTGATATGGTTTAATTGGAAACCTAATAAATGGCAGCCTTTTCATTTTGTGTGGTCTGAAGTATGACTTTCAAAATGTGTGTTTTGGCCCTGTATAGAATTACTGACTTGCATTTGGGCATGTTTTTAAATGAAAAGGTGTTACTGTGAAGTTCCCCCCAGCTGCTCAGTTTTAACTGCTTCTGTGCTTGTTAAAACCCCTCCCTTTCCCATCTTCTCTTCCACTCTAGACTTCTCCCACAGGACACATGGGGCTTTGGGGATTTTCCTTAGGTTCTTTGATGGCTGATTAGACAAAGACATTCACTTCATTAGAGGCACAGAGCCTGGCTAGAAAAATATAGAATAGTGAAGATCTAAAGAAGAGCATGTCTAGCAGAAAAAAACTGCAGAGAAGCTAGGTCCTCCAGGAACTGGGATTGAGACCACCTGCAGTACCCTTTCAGTATCCTGATCCTGCACAAAGGCAGGAGAGGAGTAGGGCTGCTCTCAGTGTTGAGCATCATGGTGCTGAATTAAGACTGGTCAGTGGTTCTCAGTCTGATCCTTCAGAGCCACGCTCTCTCCTGGTTTGTGTTCCAGCTCTTCCCTGAAACCATCAATCTAACTGGCTTGTTGTAATCTACTGGCTTGTTTAGGCATTTTTTTCAGTCCTCGATTTTAACTATCCTAAACTGTTATTTTCCACAACTTCAACATACACACAATCCCATCTCGGCTAGCTTGTTAAAAATAATGGAGCAAATTCTTGACTAAGAAGCTCTTAAGTGGTGGGAATGACAGTGTATAAGACACTCCCATAGGGCGGTTTTTCCTTCTGTAGTCCGACTGGTTACTGTTCAGCTGACCCGCCTGCAAGACAGGAATTCTCAAACCCAGCGGTTGGCACAGGGCTGATACCCAACGCAAACTCCGTGCATCTTTTTTTTTGTCGTTTTAAAGCTGAAACGCATTTTAAAAGGGAAACGGAAATCGGTTTACCTGCTGGAGAACAGAAGCCTAGGATTTGCCCAGCACCGGGACTGAGACAAAAGGAACAGAATGAGTACAACATCACACCTGCATTTGTCCCTTGCGCAGGTGGCGTTTGTGAAGTTGGCGAGTTAGGCGCCTTAGCTTAGGGCTCCCTCTAGTGGTGACAGGGCGCCAGGACACCTTGGGCTTGCGGCTGCCCGGAACTGTGCTACTCGGAGCTCGGAGGCGCGGGGGGAGCGTATTCCCACAGACATAGGAAGTGGAGAGCGGCCGCGGCAGCGCTCCTGGAGCTGGAGCTCGAGTTGCATGCAGTGACGTTTCTGCCGGGTTTGCCCTGCTGCCGCCGAACGCGAAAACCTGCCCGGTGGCCGAGGACGCGATGCCCCGGTGAGACCTGCCGCTGCTTCCCTATGGCTTGATCGCCGCGCCGCCCCCCCCCCCCCGGCCCCGTCGTGTGCCTTCCGTAGCCTGTCCGCCGGGCCCGACGATGTGCCCGTTGCCGCCCCGGGGCACGCAGCACCCCCGCTCCGCTGCCCGCCTGCTCCTGCTGGCGAGCTGCCTGCTCCTACCGGCTCGGGTCTCCGGGTCCCAGGGAGACAAGGAGCCGTTTTATCGGGATTGTGTCAAGCAGTGTGTCCGAACCAACTGCACCGGATCTCGGCTCAGGGGGTTCGAGTCCTCGCAGCCCCACTACATGGCTCTGACCGGTGAGTCTCCGTGCCGCGATTATCTGCTTTGCGCTAGAAACAGCCGTCTCTTTAAAATAACCTGCGGACACGCATGCAGTTCTGCAGCAGCAGCAATCGCCCAGATCAACACTGCACCGCTCGCCACGGTAGACCGCGGTTCACAGCAGTTCATTTGGGGATTTCATTCGCTGTTCAAAGTTGCCGTCGGAGCTGGGCTACTTTAAGGGTGCAGCTCGTACATTTCGAGTCCACCTAGGGTCACCTTTGTTGGACAGGGGTCGTTCCTTCATCGGGCCAGTACAATACTGCACGATCGCACGTTTTCCCTGCCTCTCGGCGTGTTCAGTCTCCCGTCAGTGTTGGCTGGCAGTACGGGAAAAAAAAGTCAGGGCTTGTGCTTGGGTGCAACGGTCCTGTAGCACCTATCGATCTACCTGGGCGCAGTGCTGAACTGCGACCTGTGTAGCTCCTGTCGTTGTAACCGAAAACGGAAACGGTAAACGGAAAGAAAAGCTTTGAGTAACTGCTGGTGGTGTCATTTTAAGCAAAGAAAAGCGGTCATAATCTAAGATTCCCCTTTGCTGGGTTAAATGAAAGGAAGGATTTGTCAGCGGAAGAGTGTTCTGGCTGTCTTTGCCCTGGCTCAGACATAGCACTGGAGAAAAGGGGAAAGGTGGCCGATATAAATAAAAGCTCATGCCTCTACAAGTCCCTCCAGCTGACAGCTGTGGCAGAGGCCCTTCAGCCTGTGTAAATTGTACCGGAAGATGGCTGCCTTGATAAAAACAAGAAATTCGGATTGAATAAAATGAAATGATTTGTTGCCTCAGAATCCAAGACTCTTGGTTAAGCTGTGCTGCCGAGCTTGGATCTGTCCCCTGGGGTGAGGGTGGGGGAGATGTGGATCAGGAGTGTCCGGTCCTGGGGGGCCGGTCAGTGTGTCTCTAGGGCTTCAAAGCCTGTTTAAAGCAGCAGCACCTGAAGAGCTGGGAGAGGCAGTTAAACTGGTCCAGTAACCAGCCGGCTCCACGACACTGCTCCTGAAGATCACCCTGGTGCCTCTGAATGTCACCCCCGAGCGCCCGGGGGCTTGGCGCACCCCAGTTACCCCGATTACCCCAATTGTGTGATGGCAGAAAGAGGGTCTTCTGGGACGATTGTGCCCCAGGGCTGTGTGTGTGTGGGGTCAGTTTCACGGAAACGTCCCGAGCTGGACGGCGCCGCCCCTGACCACCCCTCTGACTCCCTGTGCGAGGGTGTGTGAAGAGCTGGGCCGCGTGCCTCAGCGCCTGCTGCCCTTGTCTCCGCCCGCAGGCTGGACCTGCCGCGATGACTGCCGCTACCAGTGCATGTGGACCACGGTGGGGCTGTACCAAGCCGAGGGCTACAGAGTGCCCCAGTTCCATGGCAAGGTGTGTCTCTGCCCCCCCTCTGTCTCTCTCGCCTCCCTCTGTCTCTCTCGCCTCCCTGCCTCCCTCTGTCTCTCTCGCCTCCCTGCCTCCCTCTGTCTCTCTCGCCTCCCTACCTCCCTCTCTCTCTCTCTGCTCCCTCCCTCTGTCTCTCTCGCCTCCCTCCCTCCGTCCCTGCCTCAGTCCCTCTCTGCTCCCTGTTTGTGATTCCAGTGGATATTCCCTGTGCTGTCCTCTCTCGCTCAGTGTATAAATACACTGTATATTGCCAATGGCTCCTCTTGTGTGTGAACGTTCATCAGTTCTGCTGTTTTCCTGCATCAGCTCTGTGTCTGTGCTGACGTGTTCTCTCCCCTCTCTCTCTCAGTGGCCGTTCACACGGTTCTTGTGTTTCGAGGAGCCGGCCTCGGCCCTGGCGTCTCTCCTGAACGGGCTGGCCTGCCTGCTCATGCTGCTCCGATACCGCAGCGCCGTGCCGCGCCAGTCACCCATGTACCACACCACCACCGCCTTCTCTCTGGTCCGTCTGCCTGCCTGTCTGTAGCCTCTTGACTTCATGTCTCTGTCCCAGCCTGCATCTGGCAGGCTCCGCCACTGCGTGGTTCAGCGTGTCTGACTGAGGCTTATTGTGAGTCTCGAGTGCCAGTGTGTCTTGACTGTGGGTCTCGGGGTGTGAACAGTGCCAGTGTGTCTTGACTGTGGGTCTTGGGGTGTTGGCAGTGCCAGTGTGTCTTGACTGTGGGTCTCGGGGTGTGAACAGTGCCAGTGTGTCTTGACTGTGGGTCTCGGGGTGTTGGCAGTGCCAGTGTGTCTTGACTGTGGGTCTCGGGGTGTGAACAGTGCCAGTGTGTCTTGACTGTGGGTCTCGGGGTGTGAACAGTGCCAGTGTGTCTTGACTGTGGGTCTCTGGGTGTGAACAGTGCCATTGTGTCTTGACTGTGGGTCTCGGGGTGTTGGCAGTGCCAGTGTGTCTTGACTGTGGGTCTCGGGGTGTTGGCAGTGCCAGTGTGTCTTGACTGTGGGTCTCGGGGTGTGAACAGTGCCAGTGTGTCTTGACTGTGGGTCTCGGGGTGTTGGCAGTGCCAGTGTGTCTTGACTGTGGGTCTCGGGGTGTTGGCAGTGCCAGTGTGTCTTGACTGTGGGTCTCGGGGTGTGAACAGTGCCAGTGTGTCTTGACTGTGGGTCTCGGGGTGTTGGCAGTGCCAGTGTGTCTTGACTGTGGGTCTCGGGGTGTGAACAGTGCCAGTGTGTCTTGACTGTGGGTCTCGGGGTGTGAACAGTGCCAGTGTGTCTTGACTGTGGGTCTCGGGGTGTTGGCAGTGCCAGTGTGTCTTGACTGTGGGTCTCGGGGTGTGAACGGTGCCAGTGTGTCTTGACTGTGGGTCTCGGGGTGTTGGCAGTGCCAGTATGTCTTGACTGTGGGTCTCGGGGTGTGAACGGTGCCAGTGTGTCTTGACTGTGGGTCTCGGGGTGTGAACGGTGCCAGTGTGTCTTGACTGTGGGTCTCGGGGTGTTGGCAGTGCCAGTGTGTCTCACCATGTCTGTCTCTGCAGGTGTCACTGAATGCCTGGTTCTGGTCCACAGTGTTCCACACACGGGACACCTATCTGACCGAGGTAACGCTACAGAAGAGAACTAGACAGCAGAGCAGGCATTAAATAACTGGAAAATATTTGGTGCCCTTTGATTGCAAATGAAAAAAATCATCAGTATTCAAGTCGTATCCCTTTGTGGATTCTTTCTGCCAAGCTTAATACAACTGGCCGTCCTGTCCTGCCTGCCCACCCATCTCCTTCTCTTGCAGAAAATGGATTACTTCTGCGCGTCGGCTGTCATCCTTTACTCCATCTACCTGTGCTGTGTGAGGTAATGAGCGACTCTTCTCTGATTGGCTGTGCGAGCTGTCCGTTCCTTGCAGTCCCTCCCTCCCTCTTGCACTGTTGCGCTGTGTGCGTCCAGCCAGCAGCGATTTCAGGGAAAAAGAGAGTTTTTGCAGTTTCAGGTTTTACCGGCTAGTGGAAGTTGTAGAGACGGAGGGGAAGAGCCGCTAAGTGTCGAATTCATGAAATGGAACAATGTGGCCGCGCGGCAGGAATCTGTTTTGTCCCGCTGGCTGGTTCGTTTCAGTCACGGACAAGCGGATGAATTTTTTCTGGGGGTGCTGAATTCAGTATGTTCGGCAGGAGGCTGACAGTCTGATGCTGAGGTCCTAGTCAGGTAAATGCTAGAAGACTGGACTCAGCGACCAGATTAGTTTCAGGGGAATGGATGAGCAATTCAACCCGCTAAAGGTTTTCTCATCGAAACAACTTTGTTCTCTGGGCAAAGAGCACAGAAGAAATTAAGCAGTTCTGGATTACTGGTGTTAAGCCACTCAACCCCAGCAGTGTAATCCACTCACTGTCTCCGCTGTGATCCAGGCAGGGCTGAAGGGATCTCTGGTGTGGGACCTGTCAGCAGGGGTTGCTGGGGCTGCGCTCACTGCAGTGTGGGAGCAGCGCTCAGGGCTCTGGACTTGGAACTGCAAGGTTGTGGGTTCACATCAAACACTCCACGCCCAGACATCTCCAGTTATATTCCCAGCTATCCACAGCTGTACAAGTGATTGTTGCTTTGGTTTAAAAAGCATCAGCCACATACATTCTGCTTGACAAACATGGGAACATGCAGGAATGCCATTGCAAGTTGCTATGAATGATGTGACTAGATGGTTTGCTGTGCCCTAGTGTTGGTGCCTGTGTGCAGCTGTGGCAGGTTGTCCCGTTAGCAGCGTGGGGAATCTCGGGGGTTTGTGTCAGTGTTGGGGTGTGGAGCCTGTGGAACCGGGCACTAAAATGGGGACTGGGCATGTACTGCAGCTACTTCTCGGTGAGGAACAGATCGAGATTTTTGATTTGCCTTCGTATCTAGTCGTTGGTCTTTATTAACGGACTTCGCCGTGGAGTGGCGCTCACCAACGTCTCTTTTTCTCCTTCCCGCCTTCTCCGCCTGGCTCTGCCCCAGGACGCTGGGACTGCGCCGCCCCGGCCTGTCCAGTGTGGTGGGCGTGGTGCTGATCCTGGCCTTCACCTCGCACGTCTCCTATCTCACCTTCGTCCGCTTCGACTACGGCTACAACATGGCCGCCAACGCCACCATCGGTGAGGAAGAGGGAGGGAGGAGGCTGGGGGGGGGGGTTGTGGCAGTGGACTCTGTAAGAGGAACACTCGACAGCCATGAGTCTGCCTGCTTTGTAACTTTGTGCAGAAGGGTAGTTTTGGGAACAATTGTTTTGATGAAAACATGATGCCAATGGCTTTGATGTACATTTGCATTCTCCTTTCGTTTCGAATAGTTTTATCCCATTCAATGCCAGTCTAGCACTCTCTGGGCTTTGCTCATTCAGTGGAGGCAGCACTCCTGGACAACATACATTTTATAAACAATGTACAGACAAACGTGTGTCTGCAAAAAAAAGAACGCAACAAGAACAATGCTGCACGGATCGCTACAGTAGACTCTGACTCACAGCAGTTAATCTGGAGATTTAATTAGCTTGGGGACACCGCTGTTCACAGACACCAATTATGTGGGTTTTGGGATAAGGGGTTTGAGCAGGTGTAAAGTGAGCACATTCTGGTGGTCTTCCCCTGGGCTCTAGCTGTGACACTGTGTGCTGTCATTGTTTGTACCTGTGGGTGTCACGTGGTGCAGTGTGACCCCTGCCTGACCCCCCCCTCTCTGTGTGTGTGTGTGTGTCAGGGATGGTCAACCTCCTGTGGTGGCTGTGCTGGTGCTGGATGAACCGGCGGATTCTGCCGTACTGGTGGAAGTGCGGCTCTGTGGTCCTGCTGCTGCATGGGCTGGCGCTGCTGGAGCTGCTGGACTTCCCCCCTCTGCTCTGGGTGCTGGACGCCCACGCCATCTGGCACCTCAGCACTGTGCCCGTGCACTTCCTGTTCTACAGGTGAGGCGCGCCGCGGAGAGCCGGAGTCCGCCGGCCCCTCTCCCCGCTCCCCGCTCCCCTCTTTCCTGAGGTTTCCCTCGCACCCTGGGACGGCCTGTGGCTGATCGCGTCACCTGGCACCACAGGATCTGCGGATTTCCGCTGCGCTCTCTAGAGCGGCTCCTCCGAGTTGTACCTTGTTTATCTCTTTCCTGGCTGAGGTCACACGGTGTAACATCGCAGGCTGCCAGGGTGATGCCGAAACACTGCTGTCAAAATACTCATCCCTTCCCACAATTTAGATGTCCCGGATATTTTCCGATTCCTGGGTCTCTGGGACGTGCAGCAGGGGGGTTAAGTGAAGGAGCTGGTCAGCTCTGGGTGTGTTTGTGTCTTGATGACAGAGCCGCGTGTTGCACTGGAGTCAGTGCTCACAGGTCTCCCACAAATTCACTGTTGGTCTCTCCCCTTCCTGGAGGCGGCAAGCCCACGTCTTAAACCATCAAATAGATGAGCAGCGACTTCATCATGAGCGATATCTGAAAGTAAAATGGATCGTTTCCTTTGTGTTGTAGTTTTCATTGAGATGGGGGTCAGTAGTGCTGGATTTGAGTGCACTCAACATCTCGTGTGTCCTCAGGTGTGGGTTGTGACCGGGGTACTGTCTGGGTGGCAGGCAGTAGTGCCAGGAAACTGAATTCCAGGGCTACTGCCCTACGGCACGATCCCACCCTTTAGCTCCCTTGCCCAATCCTCTTTTCGCTCGTCCTGTTCTGTTCCTCCTTTCTTTTCCCCCTGCCCCTCTCCCTCTCCATCTCTTCCCTCTCTCCCATCTGACCCCCTGTCTCTCCCCCAGTTTCCTGATTGACGACAGCCTGCACCTCCTCAACACGGAGAAGACGGGGGTGAAGCTGGAGTAGGAGAGGCCTGGCCCCAGCTGCTCGTCTCTTTGGGCTCTCCGGTCAGGAGAGGAGCACGCCCTGATTTCCCCAGCAACCGCACTTTTTTTCCCCACTTCTAAAGACATTTTCCGATTTTAATTTGGATTTTATTTTGGGGGAAGGGGGGGGGGAGAGATTTTACGTAGTGCCATGATTGATTTTTTCGAGTTTTATTAATTTTTATTTGCATTCACTGAGCTTTGCCTTGTGGGGGTGAGTGGAGGCCCAGTCAGCGAGACTGTGCTGAGAACCCCCCTCTTAGCAGTGTGTTTTATTCACAGGGGAGCCTCTGAGACTCCTGCTGCGGAGCAGTGAGATCTGTCCTGGGTTTTCGTGAGCTGCAGGATACTTACATTAAGAGTCTTAAGGAATTTAACGAGTGGTTGACTCTCACGCTGTGTGGGGGTAGGGCATCTGTGCTGTCTGCAGGGGTAGAAAGGGTGCTGATGGGTGCTGTCCAACATCCTGTTTTGCAGAGGATGCTGGGAGAATTATTCTCTCACCCCGACTGAAGGAAACGGGGACCTGACCTCCCAGCTGGGCTGATGTAGCTGCGGCGTTGTGATCCCACTTTTTAAGTGCTGCTTCTGTTTTAAGCTGTTCGCGTTCGTTTGCACTGGAAACTTAGCTAGCACTAGTGTAACAGGTGGGGTGGCGGGGAGAGAGGTGTCCACAGAGAGGAGGGGGTTAAAAAGAGGTGAAGGAAACCGGGACCAGCCACTTTGAGCAGTTTTTAAGACGCATGGCTGGTCTTGCCTTAATATGGTTCACTCTGTCCAAGCTCATGCAGATTACAGTACCTTGTCTTGGCATCAGTTGCTTGGTGGATTGCGATTGGCCCTTTCGTTACAGGTTTTCCGCTTCTGTTTGCAGCCGCAGAACCTTCAGGGCTGGAAGACGTCATGGGCTTAGTTGGCCCAATTTGCCGACGAGCCGATTCCGGTCGTTGAATGTCCGTGGACACGCCAGTCCTTCTGGGCTGCAGTTGTGCCGCGCGGCCAGCAGAGGGAGACGTGGTCCTCGGTGTTGGACGCCGTGCTGCCCTGTGCCCTGTGGGGCTCCACAGGGTCAGTGCCAAGCCCTTCATTAGGGATTGACGTGCCTTTGAGCTCAGCTGAGATAAGCCTGGGGCTTTTTCATAGTCGGTAGCAGACAAGGTCTGCTACTAGGTGTTGGTGAAGGGGGTTACACGCTAAATTGCTGACTGGGTGCTCTGTGGTCCTGCTTTAGAGATTTGCCATTTACAGATTTTGTTGCTGCTTTTTTTTTCTTAAAGATTACTGTTATATCCTAATTGTTATTGATCTATATGTTAAGGGTAATGCTTTCTTCACAGAGGGGTGGCAGTGCTCCCATTGCACAGCAGTTTCTCATTTTACCAGCTTAAGGGCTGTTCTATGTAATGAGACAGCACCAGGCTTCTGCTGGTTAGCATGGTTTTGAGTGGATTTACAGAAGCAGATCCATGAAGCTGAAATATCCGTTTTCTGTAAGGTATGTAGCGGAGTCTACCAGCTTGTAAAATCCTGAAATGGATGGCACTGCTGTGCAATGAGACGTCTGTCACCTTCCCTGTTAAATGGTGTGATTTTTTTTTTTGGGGGGGGGGTGGGGGAGTGTTTTTTGACCAAAAGGATTATCAATCTCATTCACCTGGCTGCCTTTATTTTCACAGGGACAGGGAAGGGGTGTGTGTGTGTGTGTGTGTGTGTGTGTGTGTGTGTGTGTTTGGAGGGGGGTGGGGGGTCAGTCTCAGATCAGGTGACCCTGTCTTCTCCAATGGGAGTGTTGCGTGTTTGCTGCGAGTGTGTGGTGTTATGACTGTTCTTGGGAGTGCGATCGGCCTGGGGAGGGCACTAGTGTGTGGCTAGCCTGATCTTGGAAGCTAAGCATGTCTGGTCCTGGTCAGTACTGGAATGGGAGACTGCTGTTGCAAGTGGTGGTGGACCAGTAGGTGGCGCTCAGAATTTCTGCATTTCCAAAAACTAGTGCCTCAAGTCATAGGTCATAGGTCATAGGTGACCGAGGACACTGTGTTGCAGGAGGTGCTGTCCTTTAAATTGAGGGGAGGTCCTGACTTCTTGATCTTTAGAGGTCTGGGGGCACTACTTGTTAGAGTAGGGGCACCAAATTCCATGTGACTCACATTGAAGTTCATAAAGCAAAATACAACTTCATCTCAAACATCGCTTTATAGGCACCCCTCGTATGGAAATGAGGTCACCCTGTCTTAGCATGAAGCAATTGTGCAGCTATTCTGACGGGAGATGGGGAAGGTTAAGATGCTGAAGAACGCTGATTAACCAGCCCTGTGGCCAGAGAAGACAGGAATTTTGATTGTGTACTGTCCTGGTGCTTTTTGGGTTTTCCCGGCTGGCTATTTTAAATTCAGATAGCAGTTGTAACCTGCACTGTGCCCTTCAGACAATGCAATAACTTCATTTTGGGGGGAAAAAAAACTGCAGCTCACCCCCTTCCCCCATCACCCCCAAAACGCCTGATGGGTCGTGAGGTGTTGTCTTGTTGTCGTCCATCAACGGGATCCAGCTCTTCCAGTATCTCCCTCGTTTTTATTGTGCACCTCTGCCAGTGCTTCACCCTGGGTGCCGTTTGTGTCTGGGATTCAGCTCCATGTTTTGTTTTTTTTTTTCCTGGACTCAGCTAGTTTTACCTCATTGCTTAAAAATGTGGCACCGTCAGATGTTTTCGTCTGGGTTGTGCCCTGCTTTCCACCGCGTGAGTGCGAGTCCGCTGTCGGTGAGCCTGCATCACCGTGTTAGTGTGGTTACATGCAAGTCATTCCCCAGACGGGACCACTGTGCATTGAGTTCCCGAGAGGAAGATGACAGGGATTCACAGCCATGGAAGAGAAGTGGGAGTGGGTGCCAAAGGTTTGACTGAGGCTACACAGCAGGCTGCCATGTGTCAGTTTGGAGAAATGGTTATGGCACTGGGCCGTTACTTGAAAGGCTGTATGAAACTAATGGTAGCTGAGTTTTTAGTAAGGAAGTCTACCCTGATTGCTTCAGTCCATCTTTCTGTATAAAAGTGCCAACATTGCTGGAAAGTGTGAGTGTGTGTTTCCTGTTCCTTAGAAGACAAGGGGAATAGAAACTCTGGCCCTCAGTCCCACCTGACCCCAGCCTATTGTCAGAGCCTTTAAAGTGAATACTGTTTAAATTGAAGTGCCAAAAGTATAGAAGCAAGTAGCAAAGCATGGATCGGATGGCCGTGATTGATGACGGGGCTGTCATGAAAACCATGACTGGGAAATCAAGCCCCAAAGGATTGTGGGAAACCTGTGAGATGCATCGTGGGATTTCAGTTCTCACACTTGTGTCTGAGCTAGGAGCCGGTGGTTCTGTCTTGCAGCTCTGGAAAAGAAATTCTACCAAGCTTAGTCCAAAGTGTCCAGGTCTGTGTGGGTTGGTAAATTACATTGGTTCTGATCATTTTTTTTTTTTTTGCCAAAGTAGGTGTGGGTCAGGATGGAAATAAGAACATGACGTTTTCAAATGAAAGAAGGACCATTTTTGTCATGTGATAGTTTAGTAGTATATGGAATACAAAAGATATGTCTGGATGTTTCTTCAAGGACATCAGAGTTTGGGTCTCAGCCACCCAACTTGAAAGCCTATTCCAGGTAGCTCTTTATACAAAAAAATGTTTTTAAACAGTGAAAGAGATTTCAAACTTCTCAGTTCTTATGCATTTTCAAGCTTTACAACAGACAATTCCAGTGCAAGTGTGTGCTGGCTGGGGTAAGTGTGCAGTTCAGTTCTTCAGTGTCCTTGAGGAAGTGTGTGTCCTTGGGTGGACAGTGTGTGTTTGACACCTGAGATAAACTGCTTTGAACTGGGAGACAGAGGGAAAACAGACATCTTTGTGCAGACTGTGTGCAATTCAGTGTGTATTGTTGAGCAGTGAGGCTGCATTGGTAAATCAGTCTATGTTGGAGTGTGTTTGCAGGATAAAATTATTGGTGAACTGTACAAAGTCTGTTTTTTTAACGGAAAAAAGGTATTCTCTCATTTCTTTGGGGGTGGGGGCAGGATGCAGTTCACTTTGAGGACTTTGCAGTTATACTTTGTACTTGGTACAGCTACATTATACCTTGTAATTGCAAACTGTTTTAACAGAGTTAAAGTCAGTTAAATTCATACAACCGATTGTACAGAACAAGGTAACTAGTATTACCCTTTCTTTACATACTAATCTGTATGCTCACAAATGCAGAACACTGCCAGTGTGTCCTGGGAAGGTGATATGTCTGAGTTGTGTGATTGTATGTGTGTAGGCTGTTGTTTCCCTGGGAACCCTGTGATTGATCTGGGAATTTGTGTGTGTCTGTCCCTTGCCGTCCGGGATCCTGAATGCTCATGTTTACGGTGCGAGAGTACGTCTCCACTAAGATAGTAGGATGATAGAGTGTGGATAAATATAGCAACTTTCAGATACAGAGAGAGAGAGTGAGACAGTGGACAGAGAGAGGGGGGAGTGGGGAGATTTAGGATTGAGTCAGGGGGGCAGGATGGCAGAAATTCAGACTGACTCACTTTGGAGGGTGGTGGAGAGGATGGTGAGGTTGCCTTGTTTCCTGCATACAAAACGTGTCAACTTCCATTCCTTTTTGACGGGCACAAACCTTAAAACCAAGTGGGCGTCCCTGCAGGTGTCCCCGGGTCTATATATATATAAACACTTGAGCCCTTCCTAACCAGTTGGCATGCCACCAGGCACTTTGTGCTCCACAGCGCCCCCTCTCTGCTACGTATGCACATTGTAATTTTTTTCTCCTCTTTGGGAATGATGAACCTGTATATATCCAGTGGTGTATCCAAAAAAAGGAGCTTTAAAATGCAAATGAATGAGAATCCAAATAAATAGTCTTCTGTTACTTCAGCTGCCATTTTTGTTTTTTAAAGTCTCCTTCTTTCACAGCACCTTCCAGGATTTCTTCTTTCTCTTATACTTGTTGTGGGTGTTGAGGACTTGTGTGTTGTAGTCCTGCAGTATTAGGAATGACCAGGGCACGGTGTTGAGAGGCACGAAGGTCTCGGAGATGGCATACATGCACAATACCGGTCCAGGAGGAAAGAAATCGTCAACATCTTGACCCGAGTCCTTTTCTCTGCTGTGAAGAGAGGTGGGTAGCCGATATGGTGGCCACCGATGACTGGCTTTGTTCGTATTTTACAGACAGTACAATTCAGGGATGTGGGTCAACTTTGTTCAGGGGCCTTTTTAAAGTAAAAAAAATTAACTCGGTTCCCCAGTTTGCCTTTATGAGTTATCACCCATAGTGAACAATACTTAAAATGTATCCTCAGTGGTCACTTACTCGGGGTGGGGACTGAATGCATTGCAACAGTTTAGCAGGGGTTGAAAACAGACCTGACCGACGTGTGAGGTGTTCTCTCCGTCCGTTTATTTGTGCACGGAGTTTAAAAACAAACCCTAGCGCCTCGTCACCAACGCGTCATGTTCAGCCAGATAACTAAATATATTACTTGTGTGCTTTGTAAAAAGAAAACCCCTACAGACAAGCATCCTTTCTTTAGCGTTTGGAGTATTTTAATGTTTTCCCCGTCTTCTCGTGTTCTAAATCATACATAAGTAAATATTACAACACCAAAAGGAATTTCAACCAATTCAGTGGAATAGAATAAATATTAAAAAACACGTCTTCTTAAAATACACTGAAGTGCATGAAGCACCAAAAAATATTTATTTTTACAACAAAAGTCTTGTTCACGCCGGAAATGGTCAAAAACAAAACACATATGATTCTACCAATACTTTTACGACGCTCTCTTTAATTGAGGTAATCACCTTTTTGTCAAAATAACAATAGCCATAAAAAAAGGATCTTAATGACCCTTCGTAGCTGAGCATTACAGACTTCCTACAGATGGAATTGGGGGGTTGTGCTATAACATTTGTAACAACATTTAACATTGTAACTAACGTGTAACATTTGGGAAGTATGACAATGGATCTGTACAGAAAGATATATACATATTTGACCAGGCGTTGTGATGTTTTGAGAAAACGCCGCGCTTCTGTGCCGAGACCGCTACCGTTACAGCTCGGACTGGCGCCGTCGGCCGGCATCTCCCACCCACCCGAGAGCTGCTCGAGCAGTTATCCATCACTAAACCCCCCCCAAAAAATCTTCAAGAGGAGGTGCCGAGCGCTGGCCGGCTGAGTTGTTTAGTCTGACTTGAAAGTGGAAGTCGACCTTAACTTTACTTTAAAACGGGGAATGTCAGCCACAGGGCAACGCCAAAAATAAGCAACTTTTCTCCTTCCCCCGAAATCGACGCTCTGTCCGGGTGCTCCGACCTCCAGCTCTGTTTTTTTATACCTCCTCGTTAATAGTAACGGTCTTTTGTAACGATCATTGTCATGAGTTTGATTTTTTGGGGGGGTATATAAATTGGAGAAGGTCTTTTTCCAAAAAGCCGAATAGATGTTTTTTTTCCCCCAAGTCAGAATGTTTGAAAACCTCCTGATCAGAAGGTTTCTTATTAGGACAATCATACAATAACACATTGCAGCCTGACCGTCACGACAAAGCCGAGTAGGTGGATAATTGATTTAATTGCAATGATTAGGCGAGCTCAGATAAATCTCGGTAGATACTGTATCCCGGTATTCCGCGATTTTCTTTCATTCTCTTAACGATTTATTTGCTTTGTATTACAGGTGCAGGCAGCCATTACCTGCACAGGTATCAGTTTTCGCAGTGCGTAGTCATTTTTCACCTTTAGCCTAATCCGTGTCTCAGGCCCAAACTATATTTCCACATAAGAGGTTTGTCACAGACGGGGCGTGATCCCTCTCCTTAAACCCATCCGAAAAGACCATCAATGAGCAAGAGATGTTTAGAAATCAATACTCCCACGGCAGTGCGCGAATACAATACCTCAAACTCACAATAACTGTAGTGAGAGTGCGACAAAACTAAGATTTCTATACAGTTCAGGGCGAAGAACTGCAGCCCGACTGTTTCGTAAAGCGCTCTCTTTTTAAAACGGAAAAAATTCCAGTTTGTCAGCTGTGTTCGGGTCGCCACCCCTGACACCAGTCGGGTTTATAATGAACTCTCAGACAATGTGGTTTATTATTAGCTGTACAACATCTCATAGCCGCCTAACCGCCGGAACGAGTCAACGGGTGTCACTGGGTGTAATATGATACAAAGAATGACAAACTGCCGCTGCTCGCAAGCTGCTGTCAGTGTAATTGAATTTTAATTAAAAAAAGTAACGCAAGCAAGACATTTAAATGAAAATTCCTGGTGCCTGTAAAAGGAAACGCGAGGTCTAACATGGGAGGGGTTTAAGCTGAATTCCATTCAGGATGTGAGTTTTCAACTTAAAGTGCCTTTTTAAATGTCGATTAAAAAGAATCTCGGGTCTGCGAGTGAAAAATGTCAGTCTGGACCACCCAAAGACTTTAAGATATAGGGCAAGCTGCCATCATTTTGCAAGAATAGAAGAACTGCACCGTACAACTTGTTCAAGACATTTTGCTGAGAGACGTACGACGATTAGAGAGTTGTTAGTCGTTTGCACCTTGCCCGTTGGCATACACCGGCTGGCAGTTTCATGACAGGAGAAAGAGAATGGGAGCTTTGTTTCCTTATTAACGCTAGAATAACAGGGACTATTCAGAACAGTCACCTATTAATTTATCTAAGCGGGGAAACAAAACCAAACATTTAACGCGATACGAACGTCCCTATGATAGCTGGGTGAATTAATTAAAAAATAAGCGATAAAAGTAAGATCAGTCGCCGGTGCAGAACAAATGTGCTTGTCTGCATATCAATAATAATGATAATTTCAGATACTGTTTTGCGTGGGCGGGGTGCACAGACTAGGGAATTTGAAAATGGAATCCGAACATTTGTAGGACCCGATTATAGCAGCTCGCCCAGTCTCCGTCCCCGTGTTCGGAAGGGTATTTTTCCTTGCTGGGGTTTCCTCTGCCCAGTCAAGAGACAGCCGGACAGGGAGAGAGAGGCGGACACGGTGCCTGCACCACCAGCAGCAAGCTGAGTGAAGTGTGAGGCGGGTCGGTCTGGCGGCTCAGTTTCTGCGCCGCCACTCCCAGCACGGTCCCCGGGAGCGCGCTGCGCGTCACCCTCGCCTACCAGCCACAAGGAAGGGATACAGCGAGTGAGATAGGGAGTAGGAGTGGGGAAGTGCTGGGATTTTTTTTTTTAAATCGACAAGGAAGGAGAAGACGTTCTTGGAGATTGTCCGTTCTTAAGTTTCGACTAAAACCGAAGCGCCCGGTGCTCGCCATGGAGTAGAAGCCGAAGGCGATGGAAACGCCGTGGATAAGTTTGCTGGTGTTGCTCGGAGCTGCGCTGGTCGTGACTGCGGGCACACGGGGCAGGGAAGGTGGGTTGACTTTGAAACTTTCATTTCTCTTCAGGGCCACAGAGACGAGAGAGGGGTTGGAATGGGGGAGCAAGGGCAGGAAACGCGGGAAAAAAAAAACTCTCGGAGGAGACTTTTGGTCCCCTCGATTCATGTTCTCCCGAGCGTGAAACTTTCTTGCGCGACTCGAAAATAACTTTCCAACCCCCAGCCGCGTCACGCCGCGCTGCTCTCTCCCACATTCGGGACAATTAGTGGGGACTTCCCTGGATGTGTCAGTGCGGACCGTACTGCAGGCGCGATTTCAGGACGGCTTGGGTGCCTGTTTAAAACTCCTCTTTCTCGAAATATGTAAACACTATAACTCGAAGCCAAATACTTAAAGGAGGTGTGTTTGTGCCGGGAAGGGGGGGGTGGTGTTAGAAAATACTCACGGCTGCCCGAGAACCTGCTTTGCGACTTTGAATGACGACACTCGAGTGGAAACAGAATAATCCTTATAGCGAAGAAGAATACCATTCTGTAGTAAACAAACCCGTATCCCGTCGCGAGTATAATCTTGGAAACCAGTCCTGACACCTAATAATTACAGCCCCGAACTGCGGCGGAGATGCCGAAGAGAAACGCCAAGTTGTGTATTGACATATAAGCTAATAATAAACTAGCCGAGCTTTAGATTTGTGTGAAGTATCGATTTCAGAAACAATTGCATAAGCCTATTTCGAAATACAGACGTTGAGCAAACTTTGTAGTCAAATACGCTGTTGGCTACGGAATTTGAACTGAAACACTGCACATCTCCCCTCTACAACCCTCTACAGCGATGCAGCAGGCTTGTTGTGCTTGGGCACAGTCAAAACAAACTTATTCGCTGCTGATATCTGGTTCCAGGTTGTGCACAAGGCGGTGGTGATGTGTGTCATATTCTTCAAGTGAGTCTGTAAGGTGGCATTTCCTGTTATCTGTGAAATGCAGTTGTTTTCTTACTGACGGGGCACTATATGTCTCGGCTTTATTTTCCATCCCAAAAAATTAAGCCTACTTTTATGGCAAAAAGTCTTTCCATGTAGTTGAGTGTTTTGAAACCTTTCCTTTGTAGAGTGCGGCGGTTTCCACCATCTTTCCTTGTCGAGGCCTGTTCTGCCACCCTGAGCTCAAGCGCTGCGTGAGCCCTTTTTAACACCCTGGCTGTTGGAAACGCTGTAGTTTTGAAATCTCGTGCCCAGTTCTGGGACGCACACTTCACGATGACGGCCTCCCGCTGGTTTTTCCCAGAGTCTCCCCTCCATGGAGATGCAGTCCCATTGGCACTTCCAGTTGCCAGTTGTTTTTTTTTCTGAACATCCGAATCATTTTTTTTGCTATTTTTCCTTTTTTGCAACAGCCGAATTGTTCCTGTGGATAGAGTAATTTCAAGTTCTGCAAACACAAACCCTTTTTTCCCACAATCTTTAAAAATAGGTTTTAGAGCCTGAGAGTCTGTCGGCAGGATTCCGACGGGTTAGTTATGGGATGCGAAGATTCCTGCTGTCGTTCCCAATGCCTGAAGAAAAGCGGGGAAGTATCTAAACGGATTCTGGGCATAATGATTCCCGATGGGCTTCTCATCACTGCACAAGGGCGATTGTCCCCCTCAGCATTTCTTCTCATTCAGCATTTTTCAGAGCTCCTTCTAGGGGCTAAAGATGTTTTCAGAAGCCCTGATAACCCCAATAAAATCCAAGAAAAGAAGAAGCCCAGAGATACTTGATGTGTGCGCTACACGACACAAAACCATCGCGCACTGTCACCACAGGAAGAGCAGAAGGGTTCCAACTTCTCCTCTGAAGCTAAGAAGACTGACCCTCAGCTTCATGGAAGAAGACATCCTCTTAAAATTAGCAAGTGGTCATTTTTCAGCACAGAAGATGGTTATAATCTCTTTTTTTATGTGGCAATATCTTTTGCCAACTGGACTGTGACTTTAGCCTGCATTCGGCCAGTCCAGCATTGTACTAGATGAATTGGTTTCCCTCTGTTTTTCCAGCTTCTGGTCTCTCCAGACGTAGGCTTCTATGTCCTGTACATGCCAAAAAACCTGGTGCTGGATATTTGCCAGGTTAATAATGGTTAAGTGGGTCTCAGTGCTGTAGATAAAAATACGATAGATGTTGTTTTCAGTCATGGGTATTTTGTTCTACAAAATCCTTCACCTCATAAATGCTCAAATGGGTCAAAACAGATTTGTTTGGCTTGCAGTAAAGACGCGCACTGCCCTAGCTCTTGTGGATTCTCATTGGCAGACACGGTTTGTCACAACATTTGCACATTTATGCCACCAGCCACCTTTTTGAGTGACTTAGCCTTGGCAGTTTGGTTACAGTGTAACGCCAGTAAAAAGGGACATGTTAACCCTCTCCTGTCCAGCAATAGGTAACTTATTGTTATTTATGCATAGTGCTGCCTCTAAAGGAACTGAAATACCATTGCTTAAGCTTCCTTGTTTCCTTGTTTTCCTTCATGCGCTGTCTTTATTTTGCAGAGTATTGTTTCCTGGTGGGCCGTTTTTGTCTCGTTAATAAATACGCACCCTGTAGGATTAGGGCTCTTTGACTAGAACAAAGCCATTTGAGCACATGACTCCCATTGTTGTGTTTCTGCACTGGCTCCCTGTAGAATTTAGAGTTATATTTAAAATACTGTTACATATGTTTTAAATGGTCCAGTTCGGGGGGGGGGGGGGGGGGTTCTGCAGTTGTGGTCCTGGAGAGCCATACTGTATTCCTTTCCATTCCAGCTGAGATTTAAATGACTTAATTGGATCAACCAGTTCCTTAATTAAGAGGTTTGAACATGTTTTTGAGACGTCTGCTCACTGATGATTAAAGGTTACAAGTAAAACCTGCAGGACTGTGGCTCTCCAGGAGCAGGGTTACAGACCCCTGGTCTGCCATCTGCTTACCTCAGTCAACTGCTTGCATGCCACAGTCCCTTTCTCTGGACAGCATTGTAAACCAGCTTCAAAGAAGTGGAAGTCTGTATTCTGCTGTTATGTACCACTTTACCTATATAAGGAATAGTGACTCCGTCAGAGCTTTTAAATCTACCTTTTAACTATAATTCCTTTTTTTCCTGACGTATGTTTTGTAGTGTTATATCTTTTGTAAATGCTCTGCAGATCCCTGAACTGCATTGTTGTGAAAGGTCATTTGCAAAATAATAAGTAGTGTCACTTCTGCAGTGGTACTTGGTCAGACCAGAGCATAAGTGAAAGAATGAGTATTCCTGCGGTGCCTTTGCTGATTGTGACTGGATATTTACTTATTGCTTTATTTCATTTTGACTTCAAGGAGGTATAGACTGACAAGAGCAGGCTCTGTGCTTCCAGAAAGCAAGACAAAACTGTTTTCATTTTTCTTATTCATGCTACGTAGGCTATGCAGTTGGGTCACATGAAATAAACTAAAGCCTTGAACTAGCAAAGATATAGGTGTAACGCCCAGGAAAGTTATCTTATTCCGATTGTCAAAGGAAGGTTGCACTCTGTTATTACATAGTGCTGAAAATATGCTGTGATTCATGCAGCGTTTGTAAAGGAAGGAAAGGACAGGACACTTGCAGTCAGTGTTTTTTTTTTAATGGGTTCTGTCCAATTTTGAGTGCTGCCAGATGAAAACACACCAGAGTAGATTGTTACATTATTAGGTGTAAAACTGAAATACCTACATGCGCTCAGTGGCCAGGGTGCATCACATTTCAAGTGGAAGCAGTGGCAGAGAGTACTGTTGAACCCTCTCAGCAGGTCATGTGCCAAGTACCAAAGGAAAGAAAGAGACAATACCGTCAGCCTTTTGTTTGGGTGGATTTCTTGGGCACACTGGTGTGTGCATGGTTTCTGCTTTCTAGTTCAGATCCAAGTTCTTTGCTGTGCAGGTTTCACTTTTACCTTTCTCCCAAGGCTTAGATTTAGTGTCCAGCCCCTTACAGGCTCCTGCCTGTTACTCCGATAAGAGGCTGTGCAGAAGTGTCTCTAACATGCTTGTGTTGGTCCCCCCTCCCATGCCCCAGACTCAATACACATGAAACTGTGCAAATAACCTTGGAACTCTGCTCTGCTCCTCCCCTTCCTCCTCTGTATTTTGTGGCCTTTAGATTTTGCATCAAAGCCAATTGTCCAAAGTCTGCAACTGAAAGAGACTGAGAGTTTGTGAGTGTTTCTGAATAGACACCAGCACTGTGCAAGGGCTGAAGTCTCCTGTTTTCTGGCTGTGCTCTGATTATTACTCAGCTGTTGACACGTCAGCCACTAGTGAGCACAGACGAAGTTTGTGTGATTGATAAACTCAGGTCTGCTGTCTGCATTTACAAACTCCCACCCAGGGCAGTATGTCAGTGTTGCTTAACAGTCGTCTCTGGTCCATCAAACAGCTTTTTTGATTTTCTTGTACAAATCCCTTACCAAAAGCTTGGTGAATTACTTCTAGAAGATATTATTTGTGGCACAGTTAAAAATACAATATGCATTAACGCGTGGATCTGTGGATAACAGTACAATACTTCTAGTGCGTAACTGAAATGAATGAATTGATTAAATTATGCCTGTTTAAGCAGACCGCGGCAATCATATAATAGATTATTTCTTCACTGTATACAGAGTAATTGAGTCAAACTAGAAGGGAGTGGGGGATCTGAAGAATTAAACTCCTGTTTTGAAAGCTTCGCACAAACAGAACATTGAAGAGTCTTGACTTTTGTTAACGATCAAATAATGGCACAAAATCTCTGTGGTATTGAACAGAGGATATTGAGGGGCTGTGACTCAAGTATTTTAAAACCTTGAAAGATCATAGACAAAGTCTGTGTGGCCAAAAGTAGACACCAGGAGAGAGTGCATTTAGGTTTGATGTCAGGAAGAATTTTTACATGAAGATTTGTGATAATCTGGAATAAAGAAAACTGGATGAATGAAGTTCTTGGATTTATAATTTAGCGGCAACCAAATGAGCAACTAGGACGACTTGGCCTTCTTGTCTGTTAACTTCAAGTTCTAATGCAAAATCTGTGCATTGCCTCTGCCTCTACATTTCCCTGCCATACAAAACAAGTGTACTGGCACAAAGAAAATGCCAAAGCCACAGATCAAATGAGACAAACGCAGCAGCATGTAGAGGATTGCCCTTTCACATAAGGCAGAGCCTGACACAGATGATTATGCAGGAAGGAGATATTTATGTCATAGTGCTATGGTGCAATGTGGCAGAGCCCTGCTGTGTTTGAAGAGTGCTTATGTTAATAAAGCACGCTCTGTGCAGCAGCCGGCTCAGAGCTCGTAGTTAAGCACATGGATCGAGCTGCAGTGAGACAGGAAGGGAGGCCACGTGAATGGGAGACTAGCTCTGAGAGTCTCACTCGCGATCAGGAGGCTGCAGGCTAGCACAGTCTGAGCGAGGTCTGGCAGGGGCTCCAGTTCCTGTGTTGTAATTGCAGTGTGGAGAGGAGCGCGTGGCAGCGCAGGGTAACCCAGGGTTTGCGGAGGAGCGGTGAAGTCATTCTCACTTTGGGCTAAAAGGAGGCGAGGTAAAGCAGGAAGTGAGCTGGAGAGCCAGAGCTGAGATTTATTCCTTCTTTTCATAAAGGCAAAGATATACCACAAAATAGAGACCCCACATGCACACGTGCATTTGTTGCATTTGTTACACTTTTAAAGTAGACACACATAAACACAGATATACACAAACACACACTTGCATAGGTGGGCAAAAGGCACAGGTGAAGTTTGATTTGCAGATAACCATGAGACGTGCACACCCTGTCCTGCATGTGCATGTTGCACAGAGAAATTGTGCACGCACATGGCCCAGTAGTAAGATGAATACAAAAAGGCCCGAATGAACTCGTGTACATATATACACATACTGCATGCACTTTCACCCAACAAGCATGCAGCTAACATTTCAAGGGTCAACAGTCAGAGTTTCCGGCCAACTGTGGCAAGTTCTTATCACTTGGGATTGTGCTCCTCCTCCTTCTGACACAAAGACACATGTGCACCTTTGCAGGACCTTTGTGTAAAAAAGTACCTGCTTGTACTCTGTTTCAAATACATTTCCTCATAGTTTTCACTTGTGATCTATGGGTTTTGTTTCATTGCCGATTTTGAATTTCAGCAAGGGTTGACGTGTCACTGCCTTTGAGGAGTTTGAATACTTGAGTTAGATTCTTATCAGCTTCCCTGCTTCGCGACTGCAAAGATACAGCTCTTTTAGTCCATCGGAGCTGGACAGATTAACTCAACCTGAAACTGAAGTCTTAAACAGAAGAATGCAAAGGGATCCAGATTCTCGCGTTCAGAATCCTCCACGTGTGTGTGTGTGTGTGTGTGTGTGTGTGTGTGTAAACGCAAGGCTGCAGCAGGACTTCTTGCGTAGTTCCAGTGCGGCCAGTCCATCAGGTTGAGCATGTTGTGGCAAACGAGAAGACGGAGGGGGAGGAGGAGGAGGAGGAGGGATCTGAGCTGAAACTGAGGAGTCTAAGCAACAAGAGCAGGAGCGGGAATCTCGCGCGTCAATCACTGCTAGAGAGACTCAGTTTCCTTGCTGGCTCAGTGTCATGGACAGGTGTAAATGTGTTTACCTGCTATTTCCTGGTGACCGGCTTCTTGTTTTACGTATTCCAATGAGTGTGCTTCCTGTGACTCTCCATTTTCACTTCTGCTTAAGCCAAGTGCTCCAAACTAGCTTTACGGATGGAAGAAGCGTTGGGATACCCAGAAATAGTCCTAGGAGACGGGCACGGCAGAAGACACCGTACTGTTTCTCCCAAGATCTCAGCAGTGATTAAAACAAGCGCCTGCTCTCTATAGACCTGTACTGATGGTACTTTTCATTCCCATTTATTTTAGTGTTTTTCTCTACAAAACTACAAAAACAAATCCCCCATCCCACTTAGACTTCCACTGTTTTATAATTGCTCCTCATGTTGCTTATAATGATGGTAGGTTTCAGTTTGATTGTGTTTTACTTAGTGAGAGGCGTGTCTTGAAAAAGGCTTCTGCAGCCAGAAATGAATGTATAATATAATTAGTGAATTATCTTGTGAATCTATGAATAATGACTTCTAAATCTTAGAAATGGCATGGCATCTCTTTCAGTCAGGTGAAGTCCCCACAGTCTGAACAAGGTTAAAGTAAAATATTTGAACAGCTTAAGGGCTGTAAGGAGAGGAGGGGAACCGTCAATACTATTACGACGTCTGTAAACCAAAGCTAAAACTAGTCAGGAAAGAAATTTGAAGAGGCTGAACCTTAATTCCTGGCCCTAACAGTGTGAGGGATGGGGTGGGTCCCTGGGGTTGCTGCGGAAACACTTTGGCACTTTGATCCAGCAGGCCTTCTGTGGGTGGTTGCTAGGAGACAGCGGGGAGCAATGGTGTCCCTGGGCCTCTGAGCCATGGGCACTCTATTGGAGTGGCGAGAGGCAGCAGGGGATTAAACAGGCCGCACTGTGTCCGCATGTCAGTGAGCACCATTGTCACGCACTGACGCAGACAGCACAGCTCTAGTGACTCCTGTCATGGCGATGCCCTGCTATCCTGCCTGTTTCGGTGCCATTATTATTGCTCCTACCGTCCACAATATCAGAAGGGCCTAGTTAACTCTTTCAGCGTTTAGTAATGCCTAGATTGGCTTACGGCCCCTGAGTCGGACCTTCTTCATGTTCCCTGGTCAGAACAATCCCTAGATCTCAATCCTTTTGAGAACCAGTTCACCACTACTGCTCATCCCTGCCTTAATTGAAGCTCATCTGCTAGAACGCTGGGGTGAGATTGGAGTGGAAGCATTTCAAAGCCCATTCCCAAGCATTTCCTTTGTGGAGCACATGGCCCGTGTCATCTTCAATTTGCCCTTGCTTCTCACAGAAAGCCTGTTTTTGGGACTGAAGGTTCATAATGGTTTCGCAAGTGAGTATGATATTTTTTGATAAAATTAGGTTAGGTTATGTCCCGCTGCATTACTCCCATTTCAGACATATCAGCTGCTACTGATGATCAGATGATTAGCAAGAAGAGACCTCAGGTTGACCAACCCTGTTCCCAGTGCCTGGAGCACATGCAGTGTTTCTGACTGTACTAATTTTCTTGTTAAATTAGTTTAGTTAAGGTCTGCCAGACAGCTCCCCAGTAGTGTGAAAGCCCATTTTTTTACAATATAATGAGCATTTAGATTTTTTTTCGGTAGCACACGTTGCTCCTTGTTCACATTGTTTCACATTGTAAATGTGAAAGCATTCAGTAAAAGTAAATGTAAAGGTGAATTCAGAGAGAGTACAGGAAAGAAAACGGGAAGCAAACTTTTCATTTGAACACGTCCCTGGAGAATTGTCGTTTGGATATTATTGGCGTTCAGAGAAGTGGAATTTGCATTGGGCCAGTAAAACTTTGAAAATCAGACAATGTCAGTGGGAGCAAAGAAAAACCGGAATTTAAATCAATTCCCCCCACATTTTACTGCCCTCTCCGCCAATATTTCATAACACTCTTCTTCACACACAGAACAAAACTCCGCAGAAAGGAAGTGGCCAGGAAGTATGAGTGTCATTTCAGACTGTGTGGGCTCAGGTCACAGGAAGTTCACAGGAAGCCACCAGGAAATAATTATAGCCCTTATTGGCCTGTCAGCATGTTGTAACTTGGTAATACTCCCAGAGATATTCAACACTGTACTTCCTGAGAAAATCACTGCTCATTTTCCGAAGGGCTAAAAGGAGGGGGAGAGAGGGGGGTGTCAGTTTCTCTCTCTCTGTCCTTCTCTCAATCCTTCAGTCCCAGTCTCTCTTAAATTGGCTTTCTCTTCTGCTCCATAACAAATCTCTCACATTTCTCCTGTCCTCTAACCCCTCTTTCTCATCACTATGTTGGTGCCCACCCTCACCACCTGTGGACGTTCCGTCGAGAAGTCCAGGATCCAGTTACAGAGGGAGGTGCTCAGTCCCAGGTCCTGGAGCTTGATGCCAAGCTTTGAGGGCACTATGGTATTGAATGCTGAGCTGTAATCAACAAACAGCATTCTCACATAAGTTCCTTTCTTATCCAGGTGTGAGAGGACAGTATGGAGGGCAGTAGCAGTAGCATCCTCCGTTGACCTGTTCTGGTGATACAGAATAGCCTGCTGGTGTGTCAGTACTTCATATTAACAGTATGAAGTCTTCTTCTTTTCTGCTCTCTCCTCCCAGTGTGCACCGGGACAGATATGAAGCTGGCTCTGCCCTCCAGCAAAGAGAATCACTACCAGATGCTGCGGATGCTGTACACAGGCTGCCAGGTGGTGCAGGGCAACCTGGAGATCACCCACCTGCAGGGGGCACAGGACCTCAGCTTCCTCCAGGTGAGTGCAGTTGCAGAGTTGTGGGAATATTAGGAAATAGTATTTGCATCTTGCATTACTGCATTGCTGCTATATAGAGTATTGTCCACTGCAGTGACCTTTGAATCAAAAGTACATATATGAATGACAAGTATTTAATTTGTAGTATGTAGGCATTATGCATATATACGTTCAGGTGGGTAGCTGCGTCAGCATGCGTAGGCTGCAAAGGAACAAGTAATAGGTTTATTCCATGCTGAAAAGAGAAGAAAGAAAACACAACGTTTCGGCTTCTTCAACCTATTACTTGTTCTTATGCATACATACTCTAGGTCCCTGTTGAAAGTAGTTTCCCTGGCCAGAAAAAATTGTGAACCTTATTACTTGTTAGCTGTTACTTTGACAGTTCTGACGGCCAACCCAGACTCGCTTCAAGCTCATGTGCAGAAACTGAACCAGTCACAAGAGCTTGGTCAAGAGCTTCAGCGATTTGACTTCTTTTAACACAATCCACTGCCTTCATCGATGTGTTGGTTTCAGTCTCGGCTTGTGTCTCTGAAGGGCATTGTGGAGGTGCAGGGCTATGTCCTGATTGCCCACACCACCGTGGAGTCCATCCCCCTGGAGAACCTGCGTATCATCCGGGGCTCCCAGCTCTACAATAGCACCCTGGCCCTGGCCGTGCTGGACAACTCGGCGTCCCGGGAGGCTGGGCCGGGGCTCCGGCAGCTCAGACTGAGGAGCCTGACAGGTGAGAGGGAGGAGGGGGGAGGGGAAGGAGCGGGTAGGGAGGGAGGGAGGGAGGGAGGGAGAAGAAGGACAGGGAGGAGGGAGAGGCTGGGAACGGGGATCAGTCTGTATCTCCATGCAGCTAACTTTCCTTGCTCTGTCCCACAGAGATCCTGCTGGGGGGGGTGCGGATTGCGGGTAGCCTCCAGCTCTGCTTCCCCAACAGCATCCGTTGGACAGACATCCTGGATCAACAGAACAAATACAGGCAGATTCTGGATATACAGGAGCGGCCTGCCAACTGTGAGTGTGAGAGTGCAGTACACGGACTGTAATACTGAGCACAGAGACAGGACTGCAGTACACGGACTGTAATACTGAGCACAGAGACAGGACTGCAGTACACGGACTGTAATACTGAGCACAGAGACAGGACTGCAGTACACGGACTGTAATACTGAGCACAGGGACAGGACTGCAGTACACTGACTGTAATACCGAGTACAGGGACAGGACTGCAGTACACTGACTGTAATACCGAGTACAGGGACAGGACTGCGGTACACTGACTGTAATACCGAGTACAGGGACAGGACTGCGGTACACTGACTATAATACAGGGACAGGACTGCAGTACACTGACTGTAATACCGAGTACAGGGACAGGACTGCAGTACACTGACTGTAATACCGAGTACAGGGACAGGACTGCGGTACACTGACTGTAATACCGAGTACAGGGACAGGACTGCGGTACACTGACTGTAATATTGAATACAGGGAGAGACAGAAATGCAGTACACTGACTGTAATACTGTATAGAGAAGAAGAAGCCTCTAAGCTCTAACAAAGTTATCAGCATGGTAACACTTCCTGTCTCTCTGTCCCAGGCCCACCCTGCTCTGCCACGTGTCTGCCCCAGTCCTGCTGGGGAGAAGGAAACCAGGACTGTCAGACTTGTGAGTAACACTGTCTTCCTGTCCGTCTCTGTGTCCTCTGTGCAATGGCGTCTGCCTGCCTGTTATGTGGGTAACGGTCTCTGCCAGCCTGCCGGTGGCTCTGTCCTGTGAGTGTCTGTGTGAGGCGTGCCCCTTGCCCACGCTGCTGTCCGAAGACTGACGTTGCTTCTCCCCGTCTCTGTGCAGTGACACACACTCCGTGTGCCTCCGGGTGTCGGCGCTGCAAGGGTCCCCAGCCCAGCGACTGCTGCCACAAGCAGTGTGCGGCCGGCTGCACGGGGCCCAAGGACACCGACTGCCTGGTGAGTCTCGCCACCGCTCGACTGACCAGCGCACGCAGTGGACGTCATGTAGGACTTCGGTGCACACATTTCTCTGAGCGTGCTCTTTGTTCATTGCAGCTCAGAGGTGATATCTCTTTTTCCATTCCCTTTCCCCTTTTCCATCCCTGCTCTACCCCCCCCTTCTTCTTCTCCTCTCCATCTCTCTCCTCTTCTCTTTCGCCCCCCCCCCCCGTGTCTGCCTCTTGCTCATCTGGTCTTCCCCAGGCTTGTCGCCAAGTCAACGACAGTGGGACCTGCAAGGAGGACTGCCCCCCTCCGACCGTCTACAACCCCGTCACCTTCCAGTCGGAGCCCAACAAGGACAGGAAGTACAGCTTTGGCGCCACTTGCGTCAAGGAGTGCCCATGTGAGCTCCGACATCACTTCCTCCTGGGTGCCCAGTCCCGCTCCCCACCCTTCCTCTTCTGGCCTCTCCCTCCAGATCCCATGCGGTCTCTTCCTCATGTTTTGAGATCCATCCATCTGTTCTCGGTTGTTCATTGCGATAGAAACGTAGAGGAAATTTGGAACGGAGCTGAAGTTAATCTGTGTTCTTTCTCTCCCCTCCCCCATCTCTCTAGAAGATAAAAAATAAATAATACAGATAACAGAAATAGTACAGTATTCAGGTTAAATATATGTGCAATGAGTGAACATTTCCATTGAATAAAAACAAATAGAAGTTCTGCACTTGACAGTTGTCCCTGTGCCCTTTCTTCCTGACTTGTCTTGCTTTTCCAACTCTCTCTCTCTGCAGATAACTACCTGGCCACAGTGGTGGGCTCGTGCACGATGGTCTGCCCCAATCACACGCAGGAAGTGATAGTGAACCGGGAGCAGAAGTGCGAGAAGTGTGACGGGGAGTGCCCTAAAGGTGCGCACCTCCTCTGTGCACGTCTCTGCACCGGTTTCTGCAGGGGGTGTGTGTAGGCGTGTGCACTGCCAGTGCATGCTTTTTGTGTGCGTGGCGAGAGTGTGCACTCTGTATTGAATTCTCTTATTTTTTTCCTCTGTCTTTTGATGAGCTCACTTTAAGTGCTTGCTAAAGTAATTCAACTTCATTAGCACAATGACTCAATTAAATGTTGCCATTTGGTTGTCCTATATCTGTCTCTATTCAAATTATGAAAATCAGAAAGACTTCTGTTCGCATTGATGATACAGTCGTGTGGTTCTGCTTACATGAGAAATACAGTTCATATCAATTTCATATCAGTATGAGCTGTTCTTTTTCAACTCCTTTCTCAGTGTGCTACGGGCTGGGGATGGGATCTCTACAGGGGGTCTCATCAGTGAACCCCTCCAACATCGGCCTGTTCCGGGGCTGTGTCAAGATCTTCGGCAGCTTGGCCTTCCTGGCGGATACCTTTGCCGGGTAGGAGGAGAGTCTCCATTTGCTCCGTCTCTTGTGCCTGATCCTGCTGTAGGTGTTGTTCTGCATGCCTGACCTCTTTCTGTGTGTTACAGTGACCCAGCCACCAACAAGTCAGGCCTGGATGTGAGCCAGCTTAGCGTATTTAAAGACCTGACGGAGATCACAGGTACACCCCTCCCTCTGTCTCACTTGTGCAGCCACAAATTCACTCATGTACTTATAAAGATGGGTTTCTATTGGATGACAAAGTAATGTGTTTGTGGATTATTATTAATTTGTCTTATCCACTCTAAATGTTTAACCAGTTTTTACAGTATTTTCCTGAGGCAATCTTGAGTAAAATAGCTTGCTTGGGGGTACAAGAGATTTGAACCCACATCCTTCCAGCTCACAGCCATCTTGCATCCTCCACATTGCCACCAAATATAGTGAACTGGGCTCCCTCTTAATGAGATCGTGTGTCTGTCTGTCAGGGTACCTGTATATTGAAGCCTGGCCCGATAGCCTGAGAGACCTCAGTGTGTTTGAGAACCTGGCTGTCATCCGGGGCCGAATGCTATACAGGTGGGCTCACTGTCCGTCCACTTCAAGAATAATTCCGGGTCTTTTTTCCACGTTCAAACACTTTTATCAGTATATTGACAAGCCCATCAGGTATTGCCAGAGATGCATAACACGGCCCTCTCTCTGTCCCTCCATCTCTCTGTCCCTCCCTCTGTCCAGGGGCGTGATCTCGCTGGGCGTGCAGTCGGTCCAGGTGGAGTCCCTCGGGCTGCGGTCACTGCGAGAGGTCAGCGGTGGGCTGGTCCTCCTCCATAACAACACCAACCTCTGCTACACCCCCTCTCTGCCCTGGGGGTCCATCCAGCAGCCACACGCCCAGCAGCTCATTGACACCCACAACAAGCCCCCCAATGTCTGCGGTACGAGCTTTTTGTGATTCCTGGACTCTGTCTCTGTCTGTGTGCGCCTTCTTTCAATGTGATTAGCTGCTTGCTGTGTTATTGGTTGCCGTGTCTGAATTCACACCCTTATTGGTTCGCTCTCCATAGCGGCGGAAGGGCGGGTTTGCTACCACCTCTGCACCAATGGCAGCTGCTGGGGGCCGGGGCCAAGCCAGTGTGTGTCGTGTGACGGATTTCTGCGAGGGTCTGAATGCGTCAAGGAGTGTAACATCACCCAGGGGTGAGAGACGCCTTACAACTCTGCCCACTGACTTACTGCAAAAACCCTCCTGTGCAAACTTCCATTGCACAGTAGCGCAAGATATGCTCGAGAGCTGTCATCATCTAGATACGACTTCGCTTCCCGAAAATAAGGGCATGGTTGCGTGCTTGTTTCAAAGGTCTTCCCAGGGCTGTTTGATGTAAAGAGCCATCCAAGAAGACTAGATAGTTGCGGAAGATGTTGAAGGGGAACTGCGACTCTATTTTTATATTTCAGAGTTAGAATCAGCATTGATGAGTGCATTTCAAACCCCAATAAAAGTCAAATGTACAGTACACAGTAATTTGTAAAACCTCCAGTTAACATTACAAAATAGGCAGAATTTCCAGGTGTGTGCAGCGCCAAGTTCTGCAATTCAGAAAGAGGCAACAAGACTTCTGGTGACGTGCTGTAGCCTTATTATAAGCTGGCTTGTGAATATATCTCTTTTAGTCCAATAGAAATATTACTTTTGATTTTGAGATGGTTTTGCTGACAAATACTACTTGTTAACTCTGCGTGCAGACTACGTTAGAACATTTCTGCAGTGAAATGTCTGCTGCACAACCATTATTTATTCACTCGTGCATCACATTGCATTCCTCATTACGGTGACTTGTGAGCAGGAAGAGCTGTATCATGTCCCAATTTGTGGGAACTCAGATTGCAAGTTTGCAACAATGTGGCGACTTGCAGTACTTTCACAAAGTTTACGATTTTGTGCTTAATTTGAAATTTGTCAAATTTTCTATAATGTCAATTATTTTGTTACCAAGATTTAATAACTGGTCAGAGAAACTGGGGTGCAGTTCCCCTTTAAAATACTGAAAGAAATGGATTCTGGTCACGCTTACACAAAGCTATAAGCTAACATCCCCTTAGAGAGAGTGAAGTACTTTGCCTATCCAAAGCTGTGGAGTATTTTAGTGTGACTTGTCTGTGGTTTGTGCACAGGGATATTCGGGAGTACATTGATGGCCTGCACTGTGTTCCCTGTCACCCAGAGTGTAAACCCCAAAACGACACTTCCTGCGATGGACCGGTAAGTCTCTGCAGGGCACTCTGGGACACTGAGGCAGGATGAGATCAATCTCCCTTTACATAGAAAAGGTTTTTTCCCCCTTGCATTTGACAATATTACAATAGACTTTGTGTTTATCAGTGCAGTTATTGCCTGTGTATATTAACCCTATGTTTATCAGTGCAGTGATTGGCTGTGTATATCAACCCTATGTTTATCAGTGCAGTGATTGGCTGTGTGGGTTGTCACCCAGGTGTTTATCAGCACATTCATTCGCTGTGGTTTTACCAGGGGGCGGACCAATGCAAAGAATGCCAGAATTTCCAGGATGGGGACAACTGTGTGGCACGCTGTCCCAGTGGAGTCAAGGATGGCCACTATACCATCTGGAAGTACCCTGATGAGAAAGGGCAGTGCCAGACCTGTAGCACCAACTGCACCCACTCGTAAGTGTGATGCACACAGGCATGGGGGGGAGTTTGTGTGCAGGAGCTGACAAACCACAGCTGTTAGTGATGTGTGCGGTATATGCACACAGACAATTCCAAGCACCTGGAGACACACGTACACTTTAGCAAAACAAACACTTGCAGCTGCAAAAATATTCGCACAGTGGTGCACACACTGTTCACTTGACATCCAGCAGCTCATCTGAAACAAGAACTTAAAAAAAAAAAGTTAAAAACCGGGTTCTGGAGCCTGGTGTGGAAATGAGCGAATGAGGGGAACAGTTTTTGTTTTTGTCTTCCTTTGTGCAGATGCAGCTTGCTGGATGAGAGAGGCTGTCCCATCGACCAGAAGGCTGGGTAAGGACTGAGCCTGAAGGGGCAGCAGCTTTCTTTCAAAAGGGTTCAGGCGCTGAGTTTACATAAAACACGTCTTTGCATGAAATCTTTTTTTCCTTTTTGCTATGGCACTGAATTTCATGTGTTAGGCTCAGCTCCACTGCACTTAAATTTAAAGAGGAACAAAGAGCAAATCTTCTTTAAAATCCTTTATGCAGCTGTACCCAGGCAACTTATAAAAAAACTACTGGGTCCCTAACTATGTAACAGCCTCTTTTTGGTGACTCATCTGAAGTATCGAGCTTAAGACACTCTGGTATAAATGTCACCAGTGTGCTTAGTTGTGCCTCATGTTTTGTTCTGCAATGGGTTGCACTGTTCCAGCAATTCAAAGAAGGATCGTATTTTCAGATGAGAAAGGCAATTATTATTAGCTGGGTGGTTGATTGGCCTCCCTCCCTTGGTCTCTGGGAATTGTTAATAAGTGTCTTGATCACTTTAGAAACGTTAAAGTTGGATTAAGTAAGATGGCATGTTTTAAAGAAGAGTGGAGTAAGCCTTTGAAAGCACAAGGTTTAAAATAGGAGCTCTATATAACTCATCATCATAATTGCACTATAAACGTGATAGATACATTTATAATTGATTTACATTTTTAAGCTATACTGTGAAGTAGCTGTCACTGTACCTGTTTTTTAAAATAATTTCAAGTGGAAACTGTGGAAGCAGAGAGTGGAGCTGTCGCTGTAACAAAAAGTATTCTGTTTGTTGATTGGTTCATCTGGGATAATGTGGTGGGATGGAGTGAGGGGCGTGTGGAAAGATGAGCCAATGGCGTGACGGCCCCGGTGGTCTGTTGTCCCCTGATAGGCCGGCAACGTCAATTGCAGCCGCGGTGGGCGGGGTCCTGCTCTTCCTGATCCTGGTGGCCCTGCTTGTTGCGTACCTGAGGAGGAAGCACTACCTGAAGAGGAAGGAGACCATGAGAAGGCTCTTGCAGGAGCATGAGGTGAGAGGGGGAGAGGAGTTGAAGCGAGAAGCCGAGTTATGAGAGAGGTCAAGAGCGGAAGTGAGAAGAAGGGTTTGCTTTCTAATAAAATATGGGGAACCTCCTGGGGCACCACAAGGCTGTAGATCTTTCTTACTGCTGGCCTCTTTTTGCTTTCCTCTCCCCCAGCTGGTCGAGCCCCTAACGCCCAGCGGCGCAGTGCCTAACCAGGCCCAGATGCGAATCCTGAAGGAGACGGAGCTGAAGAAGGACAGGGTGCTCGGCTCTGGGGCGTTCGGCACGGTCTACAAGGTAAGCGCTCGGCCACAGTGAAGAAGCCCCGTGTTCCGCGTGGCGCCGATACTGCCCACAGTCTGTAACATCCCCATCGCCACCTCTTATTGTTCTGCTGGTCTCTCCTCCGCTTCCGCTCAGGGCTTTTGGACTCCGGATGGAGAGAATGTGAAGATTCCCGTGGCCATCAAGGTGTTGAGAGAGAACACCTCCCCCAAGGCCAACAAGGATATTCTGGATGTGAGTCTTTTTCTGTCCATCAGTCTGTCCCATCGGTCTGTCCGTTGGCATGACTCAGGTGCGTCCATCCACCTGGACAGCGATCTCATCCCTGTTTGTTTCAGGCAGTCTCTGTATTGCAGATTACATAGTCAGTCCCCCCCCCCCCCCCCCCGCCCTGATGAGAGCTTCTGTGCAGCCGTGTGGCATCCTGTTAACCCCTCTCCCTCCCTGTCCAGGAGGCCTATGTGATGGCGGGAGTGGCCAGCCCCTACGTGTGCCGCCTGTTGGGCATCTGCCTGACCTCGACCGTGCAGCTCGTCACCCAGCTGATGCCGTACGGCTGCCTGCTGGAGTACGTCCGCGAGCACAAGGACCGCATCAGCTCCCAGAACCTGCTCAACTGGTGTGTGCAGATTGCCAAGGTACGGTACTGTTTGGGCCCTGGACCCGGAGGAGTGTCCCCGTCTGTCCCTCCCTCTTAGCCGCAGCTGGTCCTCGGTCTCCGTATTTCTGTCCATCTCACCCTGGTTACGCCTCTTGTCTGTGCTGGCAGGGTATGAGCTACCTAGAAGACGTGCGGCTGGTTCACAGGGACCTGGCAGCCCGGAACGTGCTGGTGAAGAATCACAACCACGTCAAGATCACCGACTTCGGCCTGGCGCGCTTGCTGGATATCGACGAGACCGAGTACCACGCTGACGGGGGCAAGGTAGGCACTCATCTGTCTGGCCCTCTGCCTCTCTGTGTGTCTGTAGATACAAGGTTGACAGTCAGACTCTTGCAGCTTAGGATGCAGGCTGGTGTCATTTTATTGTTTTTGTGCATTTGCTTATAACACATTATCGTGTATCCAATAATTCTTGGAGATGCTCAAATGGCCATTTGAGAGGAGTGATATTTTATCACTGTCAGTCGTACACCTCTTAATGGTAGACACCTGTCCTTCTTAATTTGAGGCTTTTGTCATATTCTGTTACATCATGATTAAATTTTGACATGACAATTTTGTTTCCCAAAAACCGGTTTAATGGCCAGCAGTGTAGAGCAGTAGGTAGAGGTCCGGAGTAGTGACTGAAAGGTTGTGGGTTCAAATCCCAGGTGAGACTCGGCTGTTGTGTGCCATTGAGCAAGGTGCTTCACCTGAACTGTTCCAGGAAACACACTCAGCTGTATAATAGGTGTAAATGTAAGATGCTTTGAATTAGGGCTGGGCGATATGGCCAAAAACATTATCGCGATAAAAATTTTCATATCAGTCGATATCGATAATTATCACGATACATGTCAAATCATTATTTCTTTCAAGCTTAAAGGCAGATTTTTTCTCCTGAGTGAAAGTTGAAGAAACCAGACAGTTAATTGGTAAATTAAACAACTTTTTGTTTTAAGAACACAACAAACACTTGCCAAACAGCAGAAACATTAAACAAATCTGTTAGCTGCCCAGTCTGCAACACACACGCGCACTCGCACAGTATTTTGTGTGCATGCGCAAAGCATAAACATATATATCAAACATTTGTTAAAATTATATCGAGGAAAATTATATCGCGATAATTATCGTTATCGAATTATCGCCCAGCTCTACTTTGAATAAAACAGTCAACCAAATAAGTTAGTAATAATACTGCAGATGCACAAGTCTGGATCTAGAATACCTGCCTATAGCAGGCTCTAACCTGTGAGCAGGTTCAACTATTTGGCATTAATATCATGCAACTTTGTGCGATTCATTGACACTGTGTTTTCCTGTGCTCCCTGTGTGTAGGTGCCCATTAAATGGATGGCGTTGGAGTCCATTATGCATAGGAGATTCACTCACCAGAGTGACGTGTGGAGCTACGGTAAGCTGCTGAGTCCTGGCCTTAGAAAATTCATATCAAAACCCTTCTTATTTTAATTTCAGTTCTTATGACTGTAATTAATATTATTTCTGTACGGTCATGTCATATGTTTCGCTGTGTACCATGTTGCTGTATACTAATAGTTCTTGAGATAGATTAGTATAAGCAACTGACTTGAGTGCATGTTTTTTAATAAGCCTGGAACTGTTAATGATATATTGGAATAGTTGTTTTAAAACTCGACCATCTCTGGGAACAACTCCCAGTACCCACTCACCTCCCAAGAGAATGGGACATGAGGACACGAGTCCTCCCCCGACATACACACTGGCAGAATCCATTTGGCCTTAAATCCATGGTGCCTGCCAGGAGGGGCAGCACTGATGTCCCTGCAAGCCTGTGGATGCCTGGTGAGTCACGGGAGTTTCTTGTGTGCAGGAGTTCCAGTTGGCACTCCGCTCAAACACGTGACATCTGTGCCTTGGAGCCCAACCTGTGCTCAGAATGAATGTAGTAGTGTGTTTGTGGTTCACGTTAGGAAAGGCTGTATCAGTGAAACTGTTTCTGTGTGCCAGGGGTGACAGTCTGGGAGCTGATGACGTATGGGGCCAAGCCCTACGACCAGATCCCCGCACGGGATATCCCCGAGCTGCTGGAGGGGGGGGAGCGTCTCCCACAGCCCCTCATCTGCACTATCGACGTCTACATGATCATGGTCAAGTGTGAGTAAGAGAGAATGGCAGGTTCTAGGGACCAAGAGGAGGAACTGGACACCAGGGAGGGAGGGAGGGATCTCTTCAGGGGCAGAGAGGGGAGAGAGGAAGGAAGGTGGGAGAGAGGTATGGGGGATCTGAGATGGGTTGGGTTCAGGCGGGTAGAACGAAGCAGCAGAGAGAGAGGAGGAAGGATGGACTGGGGTTCTGGAGAGGAGAAAGGGGAGTCAGAGGAAGATCCATGGGCAGGCACAAGTAGGGGGAACTAGAGCCTGGTAGAAATATGGGGAGGGAATGGAGATGTCTGCCAGGAACTTTGGGACAGAGGGGAAAGAGAAAGGATAAGCGATGAGGAATCGGGATAAGAGAGTTTGGTGTGACAAAAGTGAAAGACAAAGAGGGAAGACAGCAGAATAGATGGCTATAGGGAGCTATTGGGAGGAAGATATTTATAGAGGGGAATAAATGAGAGAGCAGTAGCAGTAATGGCCTGTGTATATGTGAATCCCCAGGCTGGATGATCGACCCAGAGAGTCGTCCCAAATTCCGAGAGCTGGTGACAGAGTTCAGTACCATGGCCAGAGACCCCTCCAAATATGTGGTCATACAGGTGGGTCTCAGACTGCACGGTACCTTTTGGCTTACCAGTGTGTAAAAACCTACTAGGCAGTTGTTGTAGCAACCTCATCGGAGGTGTTTCTCATTGTCCGTCAAATGCATGTTCAGTTTCTTCATTCATTCTCTTTTTTGGTAATGCCTCTCGGAATGACAGGCATGGCCCCGTTCACCCAAGCAGACGCTCACTCTCTCTCTTTCTGCCCTTTCAGAATGACGGGCAGATGAGCCTGTCCAGCCCGCTGGACAGCGAGTTTTACCGGACGCTGATGGCAGAAGAGGGGGACATGCGGGACCTGCTGGACGCAGAGGAGTACTTGGTGCCTCAGCCAGTCTTCTTCAGGGGGGGAGACCAGAGCAATGGGCCCACGCGTCACCCCTCCCACAGGGTCAGAGGAAGGGCATAGGATTGTGTGTGTGTGTGTGTGTGTGTGTGTGTGTGTGTGTGTGTGTGTGTGTGTGTGTGTGTGTGTGTGTGTGTGTGTGTGTGTGTGTGTGTGCTTGCTTTCCGAAGGGTGTTCTGAGGCATTTTCATGCTTGAGGGGTTTGGTTCCTAGCACAAGCAGTACAAACTAGTTGCATGACTGAAGGGCAATGGAACTGATGGAGTACCCTGGGCTGAATGACCTCCTCTCAGATGTGCCCCTTCTGCTGTTGTAAAGTGAGAAATTTGGTCGTGGGGCTTTGGAAAATATTCTTATGATCTGTCAGGCCAAGAGTAGCCAATTCCTTCTATCTATCCATTTTCTAAGCTCTTTATCCAATTCAGCCAAAATGTTATATACATATACAGCACATGATCATTATCATGGTGCGGTGGCTCAGTGGCTGGAAGGTTGCCCGTTCGTATCCCCTGGCCGGCAGAGGAATCCTACTCCGCTGAGCTCCTGAGCAAGGCCCTTAACCCCAGCTGCTCCAGGGGTGCCGTATAAATGACCCTGCGCTCTGACCCCAAGCTTCTCTCTCTGTCTGTGTGTCTCATGGAGAGCAAGTTGGGGTATGCGAAAAGACATATTCCTAATGCACGAGATTGTATATGGCCAATAAAGTGATCTTATCTTATCATGAACTCCACATCGTGAAGGGGACCTGGAGTTGTGACAGCCTTCTTCTCTCCCTCGTCTCCTCAGAGCACGGATCAGGCCCTGGAAGGGGACGGCCCTGTGGGAGGGCGGAGCCTGTACCCATCCGTGAGCACACTGGGGCGGAGTCAGGGCCCCACGCTGCCCGGCGGAGGAGCATGGGGAGGCCAGTACCCCTCTCTGGCCCGCAGCGTGTCGCAGCGGTCTGCTGGGGACCAGTCGGACTCGGTGTTCCTGGACGGGGAGGGGGGTGCCCCCTGCAGCCCGGGGAGCACGGTGCTGCGGTACTGCGAGGACCCCACTCTCGGCCCCGGCAGCGACTCTGATGTGGAGGCTGATGGGTACGCGCACCCGCCCAGCGCTGCCCCGCAACATGGTGAGTCTGGGACGGCTGGCCTGCGCTCTGTTCTGCCCCTCCCTTGGTACCGCATGGCCTGGCGCCTCTGGCATTGTCGCCATAGCCTTGTAGGGGGTTAACAGCTCTTCTGTGGCTGAGCACCTTATTTTCTTTTCCATTCACAATCATCCATTGGTTTTCTGACGCCTTTCCAGTTTGGAATAGCCAAGTCTGTGTCTTTCACATCTCAGCTCACTGCTGTGAAGCCCTTAAGCACACCTGATGGAGAATGAGCAGGCGCAGGCAGATTCCTCTGACCTGCCCACCTTTGAAACACTCGTGTTTAAACACATCACAGGCTCTGGGCAGGGCTACTAAGGCATTTAGCCAGTTTCAGCTTCATTGGAGAATCGGTAAATCTCCTAATGACATGCTCCTGGCTCGAACCCGTGATCACAGAGTTCCCAACTTGTGCTCAGCCAAGTCTTTTACCAGCTGAACCAGTTGAGTGGCCCTTTCTCTCCCTCTTTAGTGTCATGCTCAGTATGGCCACAATACATTACAATATATTGCAAAACCTATATAGGAGAGATATAGAAAAATCTTCAATGTTTCTATCCCTCCCTTCAGTGATCATCGGAGTTCTGTTGTAGGAGGAAGGTTCCAGCCACGTTCTCATGCATCTCAGGCACAATCGCGTGAATGATGAGCTGTGCTGTTCTCTCTCCCTTTTCCCAGAGTACATAAACCAGCCCATGTGTGGGAACAGAAGTGGCACGGAGCGGCCCAGTACTCTGCCCCGCAGGTCTCACGGAGCGCCCCGCTTCGCCAACGGGCTGGTGCCAGGCAACAGTGTGGAGAACCCCGAGTACTTGGTACCCACGGGCAGCACTGTGCCTGCCTTCGATAACCCCTACTACCTGGACCTGGGCGCCAAGGCGGCGGGCGGACACGCCGAGGGAGCGCCCACAAGGCTTGCCAATGGCTTTGTCACGCCAACCGCGGAGAACCCAGAGTACCTGGGGCTGGCGGAGACCTGGAGCGGACCGAGGGAACCCTGATACCGGCACACAGGCAAGAGCTGAGCAGACCAGACAGACTTGTGAACCCTGAACTTTTGTAGAGATGGGGCTTGTTTTTACGGGCAGGGCCTGTACGAGGAAGGAGCTGTGGCTGTTAGTGAAGTAATTCACCTGCTGCTCGGTGTCTGGTCCAGATGATGTACCTTCCCAGGACGCTCTGGGGCAGGGCACCCATCTCATCTCCCCATGCTCTTTTACTGCAGTGTGCCTCTAAATGTCAAAACCCCAGAGGATGGAGGGACAACATGGTATGCTGGCATCACACCCTGGAGGTGTTAAGTCTAGGCATCTGTAGCATCACAGTTTCTCTGTGCCAGTCTGGTGTACCAACTCAGGCCACTTGACTATGAAGTGTCAGAGAACCTAAGAGCAGCCCGATTGACTCCAGGCTTCATTGACTGTTGCTGGGAAAGGGTAGGTCAGCAACCTGACCCGACTCCCACTGAGGAATAAAAATATGTGTGCTGGTCCAGGCTGTACTGTGAGCTTGGGGAACCAGAAGGTATCTACTGGTCCAAGCTGAACTAGTCCAGGCTGTAAGGCAGGCTGCATTGGTTCAACATGGACGTGCTTTAACCATAAATGACTTTGTCTGTTTTCATCCTAATGAGAAAACAGCCCTTTGTAGCTTAGCTCAGCTAAAATCCATTGTGTGACACATAATTTAAATCCTTGCTTCTTGCTCCTGGTTCTATCTACAATGTTAATCATTTGATTGAATCAATTATTCATTTAGTCCTTAATCATCTATAATTTAATCATTGATGAAAAATGAGTATCTTACGGTTTCCTATCTGTAAAACCAGAATGGCTGGGACTCTCCAGGAACAGAAGTGAGGATGTATCTAGCATGGTGTATTCAGTCACCATTCTCCAGCTGTTGGCAGCAGCTCAGAGTACTGGTTGAACTGCAATGGAGGTCCGACTGGTTTATAACTAACGTGTACTGAGAAACTGGAGTCTTGTTGGGTTAGTTCAGAAATTAAATGAACTGCATGGTGAGTTCTGGAGTGGCTGACCAAGACTAACATTTGACCCTGATCCTAATTCTGCCATCTCCAGATTCCCAGCAGAGTTGGCAGCTTCTCTCTACAGCTGATGTCATGCACTTTTTATTTGCCCCTCCACTCACCTCGAAACCAGGCAGCTGTTTCAAACTTCTCACCTGTAGCTTCTGAACAAAGCTGAAACTGGGGGGGGGGGGGAGCAAAGACTGGGGTTCTCACATAGCGCCTCTATCTAGGGGAGAGCCGGGCTTGCGCTGTGGAACATCTTCAATGGTTTTGGGAAAATGGAGAGGAGAAAGATCATTCATTTTCTTTCCACTGCTCACCTGCACGTGGGTCCTCCTTGGCATCGGGCCCTTTACCAGAGAGACAGTGTCTCCCTCACACACTCTGGAAGTGGCCAAACGGACTGAGAATATGCAAGTTTCTGGAGAGATGCTGGAGAATCGCAAGTGCCTGGAGAGTGTGCACTGCTTCTGGGCTGGGATTCGGACCATTCCTGCCCTAATGTCCTGGCCAGCACGATGCATCTCTTGAGAACCCCCAGAAATCATATCAGGTCCCTCTTAACAAAGCATTGCATAAAAAAGTGCCAAAAACCCACCTCCCTTTTGTAGTCACTTTTGTTCGTCTGGATGCTAGTAGCTAAATGACCTGAGGAGCTCGTCCACCCGTTTCATAGAAAAAGAATCCAGTGTATCAGCAATGATAAATTTGTAGCCTCTTCCATTCACTGACGATGCTAGTGCTTGCAAGGGGATTGGCACAGCACTGCTTGTGCAGAACTCTGCTTGCTCTCAGGCATGAGACTAGAGAAGCTGTTTGCCTCAGGCAGAAAATACTGCTGCTTTCCTGCTCTATCCCTGGCTTTGTGGTCGGAGACAGGCTGTAATAAAAGAAGATGTCATTGTGTAGAAGTTATATCAGTAGCACAGACACAAACACTGCGGCAACTCGTAGGGCTTGTGCATCTTGCAGGGCCTGATACAGAGCAGTTCAGGTGGCTGATGTTTAGCCCTGAGGCATGGGAGGAGTTGTGGGCAGCTCGAGGTCCTGCGCTCGCCAGCATGTACTCGTAAGACTGCAAAGACTGTCACGCTTAAACGTGGTCCAGCAGAGTGCGCAGGTCTGCTCAACTCACCATCTGCACAGGAAGACGGTTAAGTGAGTTTAAAGCTTCGTGGGACTAATTTCCCCCTCATGTGCTCATGGGAAGCTGCTTCTCCCCTAGAGAAGCAGACCTAAGCCCCGCTCCACCTTGTGAAAAGCTTTGGAGAAGAACAACAGCCAACAGCTCGAACCCCTGTTGACAGGAGGAGTGAACACTGGCCTCGACAGGGCAGCATGGCGATGTGCTCGCTGCGAGGGACTGACTCCAGCCTGGCCCTCGGGACCTCGGGACGGTACAGCCAAGGAGGGTACGGAGAACCAGACCCCCTGCCGGGCTGGGGCCATGTGGACTAGAAGCTCCAGGCGAGCCGTACCCATGAGTTTCAGTCCTTGGCAACGCCAGTGATCTTTCACGTTTGCCTCGACCCTCTGACTTGGCCGTGGGGCTTGGTTTGGAAAGGGGGGTTAGGTTATGAGCAAAGTGGTCAGAACAATGTGTACATTTTTTTTTTTAAAAAACGTTGTATATTTGATACTTTAATGTTTTTTTTCTATAAGGTACAGTTCTCCTTTTAAACGTTTTATTTTAAAAAACTGTAATAATCTGAGTAACTGTTTACGCACTTGAGTGGTTGTGAATTTTGGGAATTAACGCTGTTTGCCGTTGAAAGGTCTGGACAAACCTATGTACATAACAATACAACGAGTGCAGAATTCCGTTCAGACCTGCAGCTCTGGGTTGAAGCGGTCACACGCGAGCCCAGGTCTTTAAGGCTAGCTGAGGAGGCTCGTTCTGCCCTGCTTTTGGGCGGAGAGAGGGACAGTGTGACCTTGGGGACAGGGCTAGTGGGAATGTCCTCTTCCCCCTCCTCCTCACCCGAGGCAGGAATCGGCTCAGCAGTGATGGGATGAGCACGAGGAGGGAGGTGGAGTTCCAAACACAGGAAGACCAGGAGTTTACCAGCTGTTATTTGGACAGTACTGACGTGCGTTAACTCTGTGAATATCACGGGGGAGCAGATAGTTGCCTACGCTGTTCCTAAGGAGTACAGTTGTCTGGAGCACTGGATGTGTCCTACCTCCTTCCCCGGGGGCAGGAACAGGTGGGTGGGGCTGGGGATTGCTGCTGAGCAGAGCTCTGAAGAAAGCAAGCAGGTCTGGGGACCTTCTGAACGCGGAACCCTGCTTTATTTGAGCCTCTCCTCCAGCATGCAAGTAAGACAGTTGACACATAAAATAAATACAGGAAACAAGTCAACTGCCGTCATAAAAGATTTTCAAGGCCAAGACTTGAAAAACCCATTTCAAAGAGCTGCATACAATTAAGCTCCTCGTAAAGGAGTAGGTTTTGTCATTTACACTTTTAATTTTTAGACAAAGCACATTCTGTGTATTTTGCATAATATTCAGCTAATTGCCCAGGTTACAGTAGCCCTTTGTCTACTCAAACAACTGCTTCTGAAAAAACTCCTCAAGTTAGTTCACGCAGTTCAGGGTCAGGAAATGCAGGTTAGTGTTGCACATCGAACACACAGTGGAGCACTGGGCTCTGCAGCCTGTATGACCCTCAACTACTTCTCTGCGGTTTATTTTCTATCGCATTCGAACAGGAGGGGTCTTCTCAGAACAACATTTTGCCTCCTGCGAAAACAGGAGCTGCAGTGTCTGTTTTGTTCAGGTTACTCTGTATTTAAGGCACAAAAACAGGATAAAAATAATAAAGAAGTCTTTATCCAGTTGAACAGTCAGTCTGAGTGTTTTTGTAGTTCTGTAAGACTTTTTCAAAAGTGCCTAGAGAGTGTGCACTGCTTCCAGCTGGGATTGGGACCATTCCTGTCCTAATGTCCTGGCCAGCACGGAGCCTCTCTGAAAAGAGCCCAGGCCACTGAGGTATGTGTGTTGTGGGACATCCAAGTCCAAGAGGTGGTCAGGCGAAGAGTGTCCGGCTTAGGGCTCACCCACATCACCCTTGGTTTTGGGCTCCTGCCACCACTCTGCATAGATGGACTCCTCATAATCCCCCACACCCTCGAACTCGGCATCTGGGGGCTCGTCTGGACCCGCCCCCGTTACCTCTGGGGTCACCACATCCTGGGAGTGGACACGGGAGGTTTGTCAGTAAGCATGCTGCATGTGGCAGGGTGTGTCGATCGATGCTTGAATAACATGCTTCTATACACACACTGTACGCACACATACCTGTACAGCATTCACTCTATATTCACATACAGAAATTTAGACTGCTCATATTTTTAATTCAGAATTCACATTATTAATTCCATCACTGTTTCATATTTTTCACCGAGTTTACGTATCTCCGGGTGTTATTTCATGCTGTGTCTTTCCACTGCTCTTAAATGTCTCCAACCCTGCTGCCAGAGAGCCCCATTTTACATCCAACCAGTAAGTCACTGATTTCTCGGGGGCACACAACAATTTTATTGTGATCAATAGAGCAGATGACTTGTTAAATGCTTTAGAGTCTCAAAGGTCTTTTGATCCTTTAACCTAAAGGGGCCACATTCAAGCAGTTGCTCAAAGTACCTCCTTAACTGAGTCACAAGTGTTCCCCAACATCAGGAACAGCTGATTCGGGGTGATGTACTGAAAAAATACTCCCCGTGAAGAATCTGAACTCCACTGAGCTGTTGCTGTGTGTTGTGTGTGTGTGTTTGTGCGCTCATTTTAATATAGTAAGACTCTTCCCACAGTGAGCTGTACAACCTCAAGATAACTTCATCTGAGCTCCTAAGCGGATAACCTGGGGTGCCAGGACCTATGCGTAACCAGGCAGGACAGGTCGCAGGATTCTGCCTCAGCAGACCTGGGCTTCACGTGGGCTGGCAGAGATGCTCACCTCGTCGTCAGCCTGCAGGTAATTCGCCGCAAACTCCAGCATCTGCTTCTGCAGCGTCGTCGTGTTGAAGTACCTCAGAGCCTCCTGGGCAGGACAACACAGGAAGAGCAATCCATCAGCTCTGACCAGCAACATTCTCACTCAGCTTGTTCCCTTTTTCCCTAATCTTCAGCTCCTTTCCCAAAAATGACTTTTAGCGCGGAAAACTGATTTCCTTTATTTTCTGCTATGTCTTGAGTTTTCTTGTATCTTTAGATGTCTGCAATTACATTTAAAATATGGGGAGCAAAGTCCTCTTTTAGAGACTCCTCTGGCCCAAATAAAGTATTCTTGACTGTTAGTGTTGCTTTGATTTAATTCGCTGTAATGCTGCAGTATCCAACCGCTGTAGAAATCAAAAAGTCACTTCCCTGGCCACACATTTCCACACGAGCCCCTGACTTGGCTACATGAAAGGAGCTCAGGCTGGAGTCTCTTTCCTGCCCTGCTGTGCAGCAGCTCTAGACAAGGAGAGTTCTAACACACCCCAACCCCAGGGGTACAGCGCCGCACAACGCAGGGCTTTGTTCTGCTGAACGGACTGCTGGGAAATCCTTTAGAGTCATTTTGGGGGGAGGGGAGAGAGTTTGCCAAAATGGGAAGAGATTAGTGCGGAGTTCTGCAGCTGAGCCCCCGAGAGGACAGGGTGGCCGACTGGGGGAGCACTGTGACCCAGGGGAGCCCCAGACCTCAGAACCCCCCCCCCCCCACACACCCACCGGCTCTGATCCAGCCCAGCTCTCGGTTACTTAAGGCCTCACCTGAGCTAATAAACTGGTTAATCAGACCCATCTAAGTTGGCAAAGGAACACTGTACGGGGGCTGAGGAGGGAATGACTGTCCCTGTGAGCTCCTGCGGAGGACTGGACAACCACGGTCTCAGAGCCAGGCCAGGGAAAACACAACAGGGCACCACAGCAAGGGGTAGGGCCTGGAGCTTGGAGCTCTTTTATCGTGCAAATCAAGCCACCACAACCACAGTAAAAACGGACAATAATCCTTTAAAGAAAGTTTATAACTTAGCCGACGTTTTATGCTATGTTAATGTGAGTACTCACTGTGGATCCACTAATTGCGGAATAAAGTTTATTTTGTTCAAAACAAATAAGACCCATCTACCTGAAGGCTGGAGATTTTAAATTTTGTGTAGAAGGTAATGGCTACAAAGGCCACCTCCAAGGCTTAGACAATTAAGTAAAGTTAATTTAATTCAGTCATTAGCTGAATCAACATTCAGTCATGTCACTGAGGGCTTGAGGGTATGTGAGTGGGGAGGGACCCCCCCAAGTATCAGACAGTACCCTGACATAAAGGGTACTTACTCACTCCAGGTGTAGGACAAACCATCACTCTATTCTGAGGCTTAAACGACCGCCCCCCTTACAAAGAGAATTTCATTAGTTCTCCTAGCTGTCCAGGCTAAATTCCATGCTGGACTTATAGAGTCCAGCCTACTTAAAATTCCTCGTCAAGTTAATCAATTGAGTAGTTACACACTTCTCTACCTGATTGGTTGTGCAGCAGATTTCATTACAAAGCCCCCCGGAATTATCGGGCCAGTACTCCGACAGGTTCAGACATAAGGACTAGCGCCCTCTGCTGGACGTGAACAGGCACTGCTGCTCACATTTGGAGAGCAAATTGTCGTAATGAATTGTTTCCAGTGAAGGATTCTCCCAGTTTCCTTTGCAACTACAGGAATGTCATTTGGTTTGTGCTAACAGAGGAGATGTTTGTCTCTCAAGAGAATTTAAACCTTTGTGCGACCCACAGGAAGCACACACTTTGAACGCAAGCCTGGACCGCGTTTCTAATTAGTTTCACCTGGCACAGCCCTGTGGCACACGGACACCGCCAGGGCTACAAGGCTGCTGGGCAGAGCGTCCACAACTCACCGGCCTGGGCTGGAAGTGGTTCTCCTCCAGCCCCCACTGCTCACGGTAGAACCGGTAGTACACCATGTTCTGCTGCATGACCTTGTCGGCGGGGTCGAAGAGCATGTAGCTGGCCGCACAGGGGGCAGCGTTCCTCACGTCGTTCACTGCCCAGCGGAAGAAAGAGGATCACCTTACAATCTGCAGTTGGCACCCAGCACTTCCACCCTGCGTCAGGACTGGGGGCACACTGCAGATCTTCCCATGACCCTTTCAACCCCCATATAAATAGCAGCATCTACACCAGGCCCTGAATGGTGCTAGACACTGCTGTGTTAGTGTATTCTCCATTATATCCATAGTGTTGTGTCACCTACACATTATCTGTAAAATCAGGAGTGGCAGACTCCATTCCTGAATGACCTAGTGTCTCCCGTTCTTTTGCTTCAACCCAAGAAGTCAAGCGAACAACTCATCTAATTATTTTCTTAACGGGACAAATAAAAGATTTTTCTTAAGATCATGTACAGTCGATTACTGAGAAAGTGCACGTCACTAGAAGTCCTGATGCCCATAAAACACCTTCAAGGCTGGTCAGAAACATAAAGTTCTGCTGTTAATTAAATAGCTGGACCAACTACAGTGTCTAACTGAGACATTAACACTAGTAACTACTGTATGTAACTATCAAGGCAGCTGGAATCACTAGAGCAGTATATAATTGCCACATCAGCACAGACGCCCCCCTGCAGTCCCATACTCACACTTGTAATAGGCAAACTGCAGATAGTGGTACATGGTGGCAACGAACTTCTCCACAAAGAACCCCCCGACGTTGGGGGTGAGATTGCCCTCGCACTTCACCTTGCACTCCAGCACGTCCGTGTAGAGATCTGCAAGAAACGTCATATTTAAAAAAAATATCAGAACTTAAATTCCCCCGCAGAGAGCACGGCTCTCTTGGCGTGTCGCGATGACGGGGACGAATGACAGATCGGGGAAACGCCGATGACATGGGACTCCCGAGTTAGAACTCCCGAGCTCCTGACCTCTGACCTCTGACCCCTCCCCCATACAATACGGCCCTGATGATTGGGAGCTGAGGACAGCGATTGCCAGGAGGGCAGGGGGAGTGTCGGAGATCACTGACCCGCCAGGGAAGGGTAGAAGTCCTTAAACTCCGTGATCTCGTAGGCGCCCTCGCAGCCTGCCAGGCACAGGTCGTACGCGTTGAAATACTCGGAGGCGGCCTGCTCCATGTCCCGCGCGCTGCTGCTGAAGTCTCCCGCGTTGAAGAGCTTGACGGCCTTCAGGAAGACGCCCTGCAACACGAGAGACGAGCACTCAGTCGCTTCCCTGAGAGACGACGAGACCCCGCGGATGGAAGGAGCCAGTGACAGCCGGCCAGAGGCTTCTGCGTTCGTTTCATTTCACGTCATGTAAAAATGCCCACCACACTGCCTGACCCCCTCCCCGGCCCACGAGCGCCCACCAGGACGGGCCTGTGGAATGCTGGGAAGGCGGGCCCCTCACCTCGTAAGGCTGTTCCTCGTGGTCAATGAGATACTCCTCCACGTCGAACAGGGTCTTGTAGTAGTTCATGTTTTTCTGCATCAGAGCGTCCTTGGGGTTTCTCTGCAGGTAGGTGTGCGCTGCTGAAATAGCCTTTTCCAGGTGGTTCTCCTAGGGGGACAGACAGAGGACAGTCAAATATTCTTAAGAACATATACAGGTTACATATGAGAAGATGGTCGTTCGTCCCATCTAGCCCATTTGGTTGTTAAAGGCTAATTCTCCCCAGTATCTCATCCAGCTGTTTCTTTATGGAAGCCAGGGTCTCGGCTTCAACAACACAGCTGGGTGGCTTGTTCCCCACTCCCACACCCCTTTGAGTAAAGAAGTGTCTCCTACTCTCAGTTTTAAAAGCACTTCCTCTTGTTTTCCACTTGGGTCCTCTGGTTCATGATCCACTGAAGAAATAAGCTGAGCTGACTGGGTCTGAGCCCTTGAGGCTTTTGAAATATGCTGTAAAACTTAACAGCACGGAGAACAAAGTTGGAGAGCACACATAATGAGTGAGCATGTGCACATTCACTTGTTCACCACTTCCTGAGAAATCTCAGGCACAGGCACAGATGGACACCAGCTCTCCTCCTGGTGCAATTCAACCCCACCCCCATACAGCAAACCTAACCCGACCCTTAACCTCCCTTCCACACAGGGACTCTAAATGAGACTGAGGTATTTACTCCACACAGCAGGACTCCCAGCTCATTAGCTGCACATGTGGGCAAAATGTGTAACTGTGTAAGCTAGTTCATTTTTACAAACCCTTTGCACATTTTAATGAGTTTTTTTTGTGCTCAGCACTAACCTGGCAGGTTTGGGTTATTTGGTTCAGTTTCCTGTCAATAGTCTGGCAGACACGTCTAGGGAAAACTCCTTTATTGCAGAACAGAGCTGCAGTACAGAGACTCACAGGGCGAGAGTCTGGTGAGAGAATACCACCGAGCAGGTTTTCCTTGCGTGTTAATGGCACAGCCACAGTGTCATTGACAACATCATTGAAATGTGCAAAAAATAAAAAGGATTTGGCTCCTAATGAGACCGAATATGAACAAGGCACGGTGACAGATTACATGGAAAGGGAGAAGAGAGAGAAGTACATCTAACTGAGGTCCTTGCTTAAATATAGCGTGTAATTGAATGTTTAATGGCAACAAACAGCTACATATTCTTAATTTCCATCTCTTCGAGAACATCCCACCTCAATACCTGTCCAACACCTATAAATGCACAGGTAAGAGACCAGGACTGATGGCCAGCAAGCAGCTACCTTAATTAGCCCAAATGAGAGGCACGGGCTCAGCTTGGACAGCCTCTGCCTGGCCTAACTGGTCATGATCTGTATTGCAACACGGAGAATAGAGGCAAGTTGACCTGGAAATCTCCAAACCGGGAATGGAGATAAGACTCCAGCTGCACAGCGGCCTGGTTTCATTCAGGTTCTAGCAGGCAAGTGCCTCTTCATCACATTGAGGATGCAAAATCAAACAACAGGGCTAAATTATGTACTGCATACAAATACCTGCTTATCCACTTCACCGGCACAATTCCATCATGGGAAGAGGTTTGGGATGACGCCAGATATACAAGTGCAAGGAATTTTTGTTAGAATTAATTCACATCACAGTCTGTAGTTCATAAAACCTAAGATGAATCAAACTGCTGTGGAGCCAGGGTCTTTACAGTGCTTTCCGCACTTACTCAAATGTCTACTGAGGATGCGCCGCAGAAAGGGGCAACCTGAATTTACCAAACTCCATCTGGACATCGGAACCCCGTCTTGGGGTCAAACGAAAAGCAAATCGGGCTTTTGGGGCGTGCTCCTCAGAGTTACGCCTTTAAAAAGGGTAAAAGCTCATGCCCCCTGTGAAATATGGTGGTGGGGGGGTCTAATATGTTTTGGGGTTTTTGTACCTAAGGGCCCTGGAGCCCCCGGTAAGATATGTGTTGGAGCTCGTGATTTCCTCTGTTATGATATTTTGGTCAAACACCTGGTTCCCTCTGCTAAGAAGCTCAGCTTCGCCCTAAAAGAAACATTCCAGCATGACAGTGATCCAGAGCATACAAATAAATGGTTAACTGCACACAACATAAATATTCTTGACAGGCAGTCTCAATCTCCAGACTCCTATTGAATCCTTGTGACTCCGACTCCAGAAGGTAGGTCACAAATGGAAAATAAAGGGTCTAAAGGATGAGCAGTTCTATCTGGAGGAAAGGTCAATATTCCTCCTCAGAAGTGCCAAAAGCTCACGGACACTATAGGACACACCGGGCAGAGTAATCCCTGCCAGAGGAGGCTTTACAAAATACTAACTACAGGGGTGTGAGTGAATGTGACCCGTTGTGTTTTCTGGTCTTTATCGTGTGTAACAAATGCATCTTTGTTCTGTGCAATGTTTTTAAGATAAAGCCATCTCTTTTTTTGCAGTTTTTAAGCAAGTTCGTAAATCTTTGTTACGGGGTTTCTAGTCCTCACTTGGGTGTGAATAATTCTGGGGGGCACTACTGTCTGCATTCCTGCTGAACTGCCCAATCTCCCCACCCCCCGCGGACTACCGCTCAATACCTCTGGCTAATCCACAGCCCCACCTGTGTTTATACTTAAAACCGGGCAAGTTTTCTCTTGGAACTCGCCGTGGAAAATAAAAGGTATTCGAACAGCAGCCCCCTCCTCGGAAAGCCAAACAATGTCTGAAGGTATTATTGGTCCTCAAAGCACGATATCGCTTCTCTCGGCTGGATTTTTAAAGACACAAAAGACAAAATCAAAGTGTATCTCTTACAGTGACTGGCTTTTCAGTTTCCTGGTAGGCTTTATGTGAAACCAACATTAAGTATGGAAGACGGAACAGAAATAATGCACCATATACGATACCTCTGTAACTATAATTAAACAAGTATGTACACTATTTTTTTTTCAAACACTGGACATATAAATGCTTCACACCTTCATAAACAAGGCTGTTCACTTCGCAATTCTGATGTTTCGTTTTAACAGTTGACTGATAAAATCAGAATAAAAAAAATGAAACAATATCGATTTTTTTCCATCATTACACTTTTGAAAGATGCAAACTCCCCCGCGACCGTAAATGGGGTGAAGCGGTTATAAAAAGGATGGAGGGATGAAAGATATAAATTTATGATCAAATGCACACAAAACAAATCTCAGTCCCGTCTTCAGAATTACACTCCGGAAAGGTGGGCTGCACGCGCTATCCGCAGGGCGCGGGGGACGTGGCAGCTCTGATCCAGCCCCCCGCCCCGCGCGCTCTGAGTCACGGAAAAACTCGAATCACGCAGAACGACCGCGGGGGCTCCCTCACAGACAAGACTACGCACAAGCCCGGCAGTCCTGTGAAAGGAAAAACAATGTACTTGTCCGAGTCCTCTGGCACACAACCCTGAAGTCACGCCTATCGTTTCAAAAGATTTAAAAAAAAAATCTCATTATTAATAATAACAACAATATTTTAATTCACCGTGCATAGACGTCCTGGGCATTCGCCTTACAGGAGCTGCTGAACTGCAGTGAAATGGAAAATACATTTATCAAGCAATAGGTTTATTCCATGCTGAAAAAAAGGAGAAAGAAAACGCAACGTTTCCTCAGACCTGAAGAAGGCTCCACGGCCGAAACGTTGTGTTTTCTTTCTTCTTTTTTTCAGCAGGGAATAAACCTATTACTTGTTCCTTTGCAGCCTACGCCTGCTGACGCAGCTCCCCACCTAATTTATCATTTACGCTTGGTGCGGCTGATCACAGTGAAGCGTCCGATTAAAAATGTAAACACCATGAGCTTTTTCTTAAATAGACAATAGATCGAATAAATCCATTGTCTGCATTCGTATCTAATTTGGGACTCTCAGTGGTTGGCCTGATACTGCCACAAAACTACCTCAATCTCCAAGCATCCCGTGTAATTGGGTAAGAAAATGACATGTATCGCTCAAAACCCCACTGAGATACAGCGCCGGTCCTGTTGCTGCTCTGGTTTAAAGACGCACGGCTACACCTATAATCTCACCTACTGTTCTGCAAGCTTCGCTGGGACTAATAGCGAAACAACGTGACAGACAACACGCAGCGCTTGGATCGTGTTGGAAGTCGATGCGCGCCCCGCTACTGAACCGGGACTCCGTTCTCAGCGAGCGGGGAAGGCATTTAACAAGCCCCACCTGGTAATGCGCGTACTGGAGATAGCGGTACGGCATCCTCTTCTCGAATGCCTCCAGGACCTCCTTCCTCGGGTAGGAGACGGAGAAGACGGGGAGGTTCGCCTTGCACTTTCTGAGGCAGGACGCCCGGCGCAGGATGTGAGCGTGGACGCGCAGCTCGCTGTCGGCGAAGAGCGAGTCGTGTTCCCGGCTGACCCGGCTGCAGTTCCGGCTGCAGAAGGCCTCGCTGTCCCTCAGCAGCCGGTGGAGCCGCAGGCTGAGCTCTAGGTACCTGATGCTCTCTTTCCAGTTCTCCGCGGCGTGCTGGTCCAGCGCGTACCCGTAGGCGGACTCCAGGGGCATCAGCTCGCTGTGCGGGAAGCTCCTGAAGCTGTACTTCTCGTACTGCGCCTCCGCCGCCAGGAGCAGAGCGGCGCAGAGGAAGACGGGGAGCAGAGCTCCTCTCGCGCCGCGGAGCCCCTGGGACATCGTGTGGGGAAAGACTGCTGCTGCGGCGGCCGGCTCCCAGTCGTTACCAGACGCTCATGCCTGCGCGCACGTACACAGGCCCGGTGGATGAATGAAGGAAATCTGGAGAGAGAGAGAGAGAGGGAGCGAGCGAGCGAGAGTGAGAGACAGGAGGGAGAAAAAAAAAGTTTGGGTCCTTCATAAGTTTTGGGCAGGAGTCAGTCCGTCAGTCGGCTTCTCGGCTCTCTCCGGGTCATAGCGCCCACAAGACCGCAGCAAATTGCTGTGATAAAGGGCAGCTGTGCACTTTAATCGTATTTCACTACATTTGCTACAGTGTTACTACATATAGTCATTTGACAACATATCGTAATTAAAGATAATAAATAAGTGCGACATAACCACCATGAACTCTTTTTAGGTGGGGAGCTGCGTCAGCATGCGTAGTGATAGGTTTATTCCATGCTTCTTCAGGTGAAGAAGGCTCCACGGCCGAAACGTTGTGTTTTCTTTCTTCTTTTTTTCAGCATGGAATAAACCTGTTACTTGTTCATGAACTCTTTTTGACACACTCCTTTTCGACTTCATTATGTCCCTCACTTGTTTTATACATACATCACGTACAGATCCTCCAATTAAAATGGCTTCAGAAACTCAGACGGAGAGACAGGCTGCTAGTCATGCAAACACACAGCAGTGCAGAGTGAGATGAGTTCTGTAGAGGGCTGACTAGAACTGTTCTTTACAAGGTAGGATATTATTTTCCAGATTCAGTGCATTGTACAGCCACGGTGAAGAATTTAAAAGTATTATTATTAATAATAATAATTGCTCACACTTTTATATAGCGCTTTTCTGGACACTCCACTCAAAGCACTTTACAGGTAATGGGGATCCCCTCCTCCACCACCAGTGTGCAGCCCCACCTGGATGATGCACCACCAGCCACAGTGCGCCAGTACACTCCCCACACACCAGCTCTCAGTGGGGAGGAGAGCAGAGTGATGAAGCCGGTACAGAGATGGGGATTATTAGGAGGCCATGATTGGTAAAGGCCAATGGAGAATTTGGCCAGGACACTGGGGTTACACCCCTTATTCAGAAAATGCTAGGATTTCCTGTGTACTAGTGCGAAAAAAGACAAATCTGACTATGATGTCTTTATTTTAAAGCGATTTATTTATTTAGCGTATTGTAATAGAATGCTTATCTTTCCCGGGACCCCTCGGGGACATTGCTAGACTAAAAGAGATCTCCAAGCTCTAATTAAAAAAACGTCAACTAAACCAGGGCAACAGCTTCAACAGTATGACTGGGTAGCTTGTTACCCACTCCTACACCCCTCTGCGTAAAGACATGCCCCCTGTTGTTGGGTTTTAAATGCCCTCCCAAGTCCTCTGGTTGGCATTAGTTGTACTCAACTAATCAACTAATAAACTCTTCAGTTTAAGACCAAGGCGGCTCAGTTCCCCTGAACCAGCACGTATCAGACACTCCTTCAGGGCTGAGAATTCATCCCTCCTGCCTTCCACTGAGCTCATTCCACAGCAGAAAGCTCACTTTTCGAATGCAGAGACCAAACCAAATGTCCGGTTGTGCTAAATCTGGTCTGAACCACGCACTGGACAATTTAAGCCAGGGTCCCGGGTTCGATTCCAGACCTGGGGTGCTGTCTGCGTGGAGTTTGCATGTTCTCCCCGTGTCTGCGTGGGTTTCGTCCATGTGCCCCCTCCCATGTTTCCTCCCACAGTCAAAAAAGACATGCTGTCAGGTTTGTTGGCTTCTGGGAGAAATGGTGGGAAAACTGGCCCTGGTGTGAGTGTGTGACTGGCTGCCGGGCGATGGACTGGCGTCCTGACCAGGGTGTGTCCTGCCTTGTGCCCAGTGTTTAACGGAATGGGCTCTGTGACCCCCCAGCTGGAAGAAGGGGTTAAGAAAACGAATGCACTCTAACCTACAGCCTTGTTTAATTACTTCTCCATAAGCATAATGTCTCCATGATATCTCTTGCTCTATTATTATCGCTAAAAGACATTTTGACCCTCTTGCCCGATTAACCGATATCCTTTGTTACACGTTTTGAACTCGCAGACACAGCGCTGGCTTTTACCCGGGGGTGTTTAGGACCTTGAGACGTGTTCCCAAAATTTTGGAAGCCTGAAGGACCTTCTGCGCCGAGCCAGATGTGCGTTCTTCAACTCGCCGGTATATTCGCCCCCTTTTTATTTGCACCCGGAAAAGACAACAAACAGATCACTTTGACGAAAAAAAATAATTAAGTCCCCCCCTCCCCGCGTAAGATCCCAAACAACGGGCAAACGTTGGAGGTTGGGTGAGAAAAATAGATCCGCCCCCCAAAATCCAAGACAGCTAAAATTTGTAGCCGAAGGCCAGTTTACACGTTTGCAGAATTCCTAAAAAAAGTGCTTGACTCCCCCCTCGGCCCCCCTCGCCTCCCCCCTTCCCTGGGATGAATGAGAAACCGCAGTACTTCTCCTGGGCTTCGAAGGGACGTGGAAGCTCTGCAGAGGGGTCGCGCACGATTTGTTTTTTTGCAACAGTTTGCACTTCGGTTTTGAGGGGGCCCTTTAATATTTCGACATCTTAGGGAAGCAGAAGCGGGGGGGAGGCCAAAATAAACACACCAAACCAACCAAAAAGAGCATCGCCATCGCAGTCGGGAGTCAAGATGGAGTCGACGCTGGTGCTGCTTTTCCTGAGCGCGGTGGGAGCCGGCGTGTGGGGGGACCCCGGCCCGCTGGAGGACGTGGTGATCGACCGCTACTTCGTCCCCAAGGTCTGTCCCCGCGAGGTGCAGACGGGGGATCACGTGCGGTACCACTACAACGGCACCTTCCCGGACGGCAAGAAGTTCGACTCCAGGTGAGACCCCCGCGGGAGCCTCGGCGCCGGACCCCCCACCCCCAGAGCCCCGCTTGCGCCTCGCGGGCGTCACCTGGGCTGGGTGCTGGGCAGACCAGCGTTTGAAGAACGCGACCTCCTTGCAACGTCTAATTAGCGTAGCCCCCCCCCCGAGCTGCTCTTCCCCGGGTGTCTGCAGACGTGTCAGGGATGCCTCTGTAACCTCTCCACCAGCTGAGAGTGCGGAAGCGTCTTACTTGCACAGCAAAGTACTTTAAAGGATAAAAAAACGCCATAGAGTTGCCTTTACCCTAAGACAAAGAACATTCCCAACTTTCTTTCCCCTGTATGCATAAAAAGACTTCTGAAATGTGCAACGTTGATGATGAATCACTCGCACACCGCTGGGTTACGATCTAGAATCTAAAATGCAATATCAGAATCACGACGTTGGTGAAAAAGCTTTATTGAAATTAGTTTAGTAATCTAGAATAGTAGTTGAACAAGAGGAAGAATAAATTTAGGCCAATAAAGTGCGTTCTGTCCCTTAACAAATAAGAATTAAAGGTGCCTCGCTTTCCTGTGTTATCAAAGGAAAAGAAGACCGGCGTTGCAGCGAATTGCGACTCCAATATCGTTGTTCTGGGAGACGGGGCTGGCGGTGTCGGTGAATTCCAGGTTTAAACCACAAGCCTCAGCCCGAATGAGTTTATGTCGCTCGGGGCGTGTTTACTCTGAGAAGGGCCGCTCTATGCACGCGGGTTTTACGGCCTTGGAAGTGTGTGTGATTTCGAATGGGCTCGACGCAGCCTTGTAGGTTAGTAATTAAAGTATTGCGTTACAGTCTCTCAGGGTCCTGCGATGTCACACTTTTTCAACGCAGGATTAACCGTATCCTGGCGCTCAAGCACGTCTATCGTGAAACACGCTCCCAAATCCACAGGTCTTTTTATTTTTTTAAAATTATTACTTCATTTATCTGATTAAAAAAAAGGCTTCACTGCTGTCTGGCGATAATGAAGGCACTCAGTCCAAACGTCACCGGCTCGGCTTAATCACCTTTCCAGGGATTTGGTTGCGTGTAAGACCGACTGGTGACAGTAGGTGGCGCTGTAATGCCGCTTAATACCGGAAGAGCGTACCGGTACGTACTTTTTTCGGGTTTATATACTGACAATGAAAGCGAATACGTCACCTGCTACTTCAGCCGCTGCACAAAGCGGTCTGTCTTTTCATTTAAGAGCTCCGGCCTCTCCGTCGGAGCGCAGACTGACTAGCCCGCCTGCGTTTTTCTTTTTTCTCCGTTTCCTATCGGGGGTCGCAGCCACGACCGCGGCCTGCCGTTCAGCGGGCTGGTCGGGCTCGGGAGGCTGATCACGGGGATGGACCGGGGCATCCAGGGGATGTGCATCACCGAGAGGAGGAAGATCACGGTGCCCCCTCACCTGGCTTACGGGAGCTTGGGCGCTGGTATGGGCACGGCTCTGTCTCCCTCCCTTTCCTTTCTGCTCCTTTTGTTGCTAAATATCCTCTTCAGGCCTCGCCATGCCGCAGCTGGGAAACCGGGTGCTGGCCATGCCGCTGGGACTGAGGCAGAGGCCGCCTGAGCCGAGCCCCTTCCACACCTGCTCAATGAATTTATATACCACCCACCACCCACTGAGCTTTACAGCTGTCTGTCCTGTTCAGCAGCTATATCACCCTGCAGCTCCCAACTGGCAGCCCACTGAAGCTCAGCAGGTGTGAGCCTGGCCAGTACCTGGATGGGAGACTTCCTGGGGAAAAACTAAGGCTGCTTCAGGAAGAGGTGTTAGTGGGGCCAGCAGGGGGCGCTCACCCTGCGGTCCGTGTGGGTCCCAATGCCCCAGTGTAGTGACAGGGACACGATAAAAAGGCCCCGTCCTTCGGATGAGATGTAAGTCCCGACTCTCTGTGGTCATTAAAAATCCCAGGGTGTTTCTCGAAAAGAGTAGGGGTGTTACCCTGGTGCCCTGGCCTTTACCAATCATGGCCTCCTAATAATCCCCATCTCTGAACGGGCTTCATCACTCTGCTGTCCTCCCCACTGAGAGCTGGTATGTGGTGAGTGTACTGGCGCACTATGGCTGCTGTTGCAGTGGTGGTGGAGGGGATCCCCAGTATCTTTGAGTATCTTTGAGCGCTTTGAGTGGAGTGTCCAGAAAAGCGCTATGTAAGTGTGAGGAATTATTATTATTATAATCATTGCCAAAGCCACAGCCGTGATCAGGCTATAATCTAGCTTGAGAAATATAGTGAAATTTCAATTTAGCTTTTAATTCAATTTAGTGTGGCAGGAGTGGAGAAGCCCAGTTACCAGTGATAACGAGTGCAGGATACCTCGCCTGCTGGGCCTCTCAGAGTTCTGCGGTCTGTCTTGCTGTCAGGTAACGTCATTCCCCCAGACACCACGCTGGTCTTTGACGTGCTCCTCCTGGATATCTGGAACCCGGACGACAAGGTGCAGACGCGCACTCTGGACAAGCCCCAGGACTGCAAGCGCACCGTGCAGAAGTCCGACTTCATCCGCTACCACTACAACGGCACCCTGCTGGATGGCACGCCCTTCGACTCCAGGTACCACAGCTGGCGCACATCTGCACGGCAGGGACACGAAACATCTGGGCTGTGGCTTGATTCTCTTGTTCGTCGTTGCCTTGTCCAGACCGCAGTCGGCATCCACCAGTCCCTTTTCTAACTGCTTTATCCAGTACAGGGTTACAGGGGAGCCAGAGCCGATTCTGGCAAGCAAGGGGTGCAAGGCAGGGTACACCCTGGATGGGACGCTAGTTTATTCCAGGACACACACAGACACAAACACACACACCAGGGTCAGGTTTCCCACTAGCCAGTGAACCGTCCTGTATGTCTTTGAATCACGGGAGGAAACCGGGGGGGGAAACCTTGTGAACATGGGGTTTAGCTCGTCTGGGCTAAAGGAGAAGTGTGTCAGTGCAGTGACGCTTGTGCCCTGCAGTTACAGCCGGAAGCAGACCTACGACACCTATGTGGGGGAAGGCTGGCTCATCAAGGGCATGGACGAGGGGCTGCTGGGGATGTGCGTGGGCGAGAAGAGGAACATCATCATCCCTCCCTTCCTGGCCTACGGAGAGAAGGGATACGGTAAGAACGCAGGGACTTCCGAACAGCCGGAGCCACGAGCCTTTTCCTCTGCCCTGCATTTGAGGTGTAGAACACTATCGATTTGTTTAATAGCCACTTTTAGACAAAGGAGAAGCCAGTCAAAGCCCTGATATACTTGCATGATTAGACCCGAGAAGAGGTATAATACATATACAGGTGTAATGGATAATTCGACTGGGTTAAAACACCAGGCACAAACTGGAGATGCAAAACGATTCTAGATCTAGCCTCTCGGCCTTGTACAGCATGACACTGTTGTGCAATGTGGTCCACCTCACGGGAAACCTGGGCAGGGTCTGTTGTGTTGGTAAGAAAGGGCCTGTCACCTGGCTGCCTGCTGAAAGGCTGACCTTTTTGCCCCCCGCCAGGCTCGGATATCCCACCCCAGGCCAGCTTGATGTTTGACGTGCTGCTGGTGGACCTGCACAACCCCAAGGACGACGTCGTGGTGGAATACCAGCAGATCCCCGAGTCCTGCAAGCGCAAGTCGGTGGCGGGCGACTTCGTCCGCTACCACTACAACGGCACGCTGCTGGACGGCACGCCCTTCGACTCCAGGTGGGTCCCGGGGCACAGCGCTGCACGCACGGGCAGTCCCCTCCGTAAGAATCAGCCCCCTGGAAACAGCTCTCCAGAGGCGTGCGATTACTGCTGTCCAGTTCGTGCACTGCAGTATCAGAACCAGATCATCAGTAGCTGGTTCTTGAAATAAATCCACCTGTTCTGATGATTGTCCTCATGATGAGGATCTTGAACTACCAGCCAAGATCTCAAAAGGTCGCAAAGGATGGCCAACGATCTAGCATGATCGCCGAACATCTCGAACGATCTCGGATGATCTCAAAAGATCTCAAGCAATGGCCATGATTGCAAGATCGCTAATGATTTCGAGCAATCTCAAAAGAAAGTGGCCAGCAGTCTTGAGTGATTGGCAGACATCTGGAATGATTTCACACGAGTTGCAACAGGACCCACAGTGAAGATTTTTTCCCCTCTCGTTGCAGCTACACCCGGAATCACACCTACAACACGTACATCGGGATGGGCTACGTGATCGCAGGAATGGACAAGGCCCTGCAGGGAGTGTGTATCGGGGAGCGGAGACGGGTCACCTTGCCTCCACACCTGGCCTACGGAGAGAACGGAGCAGGTCAGTGTCCGGGGAGTTCCTGGAATCGACTTTTTATAACATGTTTAGTTTTGCAGAACACAGCAAAATAAAAGGTGAGCTCACACACTGAAAGAATAAAAAGAATAAAAACAGCAATTGGAGTCTCTGTCAGGCCCACAGGCACACTCTCATACAGAGTCACCAATTGACGTAGACAGCATGTCTTTGGAACGTGGAAGGAAACTGCAGAATTCAGCATAACATGGAGGCACCATGCAGACTCCATACGGAAACAAGGAAAACGTTAGGGTGACTTGGTGGCAAGGTTGAGACTTTTGTGGCATGGGTCCGGGCAGTCACATACACCAGCCCCTTTTCCAGTCATGACGAGATGAACTGGAAGGATTTTCAGTGGTGCACACGATGAAGATCGCGTCTTGGACCCTGAACAGGAGGACCTGTTTTAGTCTGTAAATGTCCTTATCCTGCCTGCACAGTAGTGCGTGTGGTGCTTGTGATGGTTTCCCATCTCGGCCTCTATCTCTCTCTTACCCCAGGTGAAAGTATCCCTGCCTCAGCCGTGCTGGTCTTCGACATCCATGTCATCGACTTCCACAACCCCAACGACGTCGTGGAGATCGAGACCACCTTCAGGCCGCCGGACTGCAACCTCACCAGCGCCTCCAACGACCTCGTGCACTACCACTACAACTGCTCCCTGCTGGACGGCACCTTCCTGTTCTCCTCGTGAGTGGCCACCTGATTGGCCCTGCTGCACGACCAGGGGGGGGGGTCTTGTGGTTAGGACTGAACTCTGTGTTGGCTTCAATCGCACGTGACCTCTTATCAGCAATATTGTCTCTTGAGCTGTAGTAAATTCGGAGATCAACATTTGATCTTGCATCAGCTGTGTAAGTGTGATGCCTAAGCTTTCCCTGTTTGTGTGTGACAGTGTTCAAGGCCAGCAGGGGCAGCCTGTCTGATGGTCTTCGTTGGCCAGTGGTTCTGTATGCATGGGTCCTCAGAGACAGCCCAGGGCGTCCTCCAAAAAGCCTTAAAATTGGAAGGGTGGGGGGTAAGGTTTGAAAGATATGAGCTTTGTTCCAACTGGTTCCTTCCATGGATTAGCTATGGAAACGTGAACCTTGTGAGTTCTGGTTTCTGTAGTATGAAGAGACAATAGTAGAGCGCATGACTCTGCTACTAGACGGGCAGCTTGTCCATCACAGGGTTACCCTCGGCAGTGCTGGTACCCTTATATACAGCTGGTTGGGCGATGGGCTTTTGCTCCAGTCTACAGGGTGTATTGGGAAGTCTGGACCCAGAGGGAAAATTCATTCAAACTGGTCACTGTCGACATTCATACAGTAATACTTGCACCCACTGTTATCTCAACCTTTTTGCAATACCATTTGGTTTTTGGCTATAAACCACACATTCCAGGTGCCCCCCCCATAGGAAAGTCTATGGTTGTTGTGTAGGGCTGGACTGGGTGGAGGGCATCCCACTGGACCGCAGTGTCCTGCCCACCTCAGAGGTACCGTTGTGTCACATTGTGCCCTGTTAATCTCCTATGGGTCCAGACCTCTCATGCGTCCTGTGCAAGAGCAGTGTGCAGCAGGGACTCGAACCCGGGACTGCTGTGAGAGTACCACAGGCATGCCTGGCAGGTGCTGGAATGAGCCTGCGTCTTTCCCCCGTGTAGGAACGACTTCGATCACCCACAGGAGGCCTTCCTGGGGGCCAACAAGGTGATCGACGGGCTGGACGCGGGCATGCAGGGCATGTGTGTCGGGGAGCGGAGAGTGGTGGTCGTGCCCCCGCACCTCGGCCACGGTGAGGAAGGAGGTAAGACTGTGCCGCCTGCCTCTCCCCCTGACGCGAGGCTGCCGCAGGCTCTGCGAGGATCCGTCCCTCCCGACAGCGGTGTGCTAATTACGGCAGTGCCAGTCTGAACTGGAGGGCCCCGGGCCTGTTTGAGTATCTCCAGTTTAAGGATAAATGAGAGAGGTGTGGGGTTGGAGAGGGGGGGGGGGGGCGGGATTTTTATTTTTGTTACTCCTGTTTTCTTGGTTTTTTTTTAATGAACATACAAAGGTAATCAGAAATTAAAAAGTTGCCAGTCATCTCAAGTAGTAGAACAAACAAATGAGTACAAAGTTATTTATCATTTTGTTGCATTTTGGCCAAGGGTATAGTGCTGGGGAGAAAGCAGGGTGAAGAAAAAAGAACTTATCATTAGGTGGGAGGGGGTATTATTCTATAATATATATATATAAATTATATTCCTGAAATATATATTTTCTACAGGGCTGTCTATTTCATTTTCCACTCAGGCTTTAATGATCCGAGTCTGCTTAGTAGCTTAACCAGATCACATTGCAAGCTTCTCCCAGCCTGACCCCCCCCAGGATGGCTGTTACTCTCTCTGTCTGTTGTCTCCTGGCCTGACATGCCTGTCTGCTCCCTGCCCAGCCCGTGGGGTGCCTGGCAGCGCGGTGCTGCGCTTCGAGCTGGAGCTGGTGAAGCTGGAGAAAGGGGTGCCGGACGGCTACCTGTTCGTGTGGCTAGAGGAGCCCCCCGAGAACCTGTTCGAGGCGCTGGACCTCGACAAGGACAAGGAGGTGCCCCTGGAGGAGGTCAGTGTGCCGCTGCACCACGCCGAGATCAAGAGCGCCTCTAGGCCTCCGTGTGTATTTTAAAAACGCCGCAGGGGCTGTCCCGGTCCTGGCTGCTCCGAGTCAGACGAGCAGTTTCAACCGAGCCCTCCAGATCTTAAATCCCTTCTCCAGCCGCAGCCCTGTCAACGTCCAGTACAATAAGCCGTCTAATTCCCTATCATTTCCCTTCTTTGCAAGTTTTTTAGTTCTCTTTTAGCTTTTTTTATGTGAAGCCCACCAAGAGTCACTGTAGTGAAATGTGCACAGTGGGTTAAATGTATTATTCTACTCCATTTTGCACTCTCAGATTTTAAGGGTTAGGGATTGTCTGTTTATACGTGAACTCGTCTGGATTAAACCCCAGACCTACGTCACGCCTCCAGGGTTCACATCTCTAGCACGTTTTTTTCTTAATTCAACATTGCTAATTTGTAAACGACCCACCGCCCGTTCAGAATGGCCAGTTTTGTGGGTTCTATGCCTTTGCTGGCACAGAGCAGAGGAGCAGCCTGAACCCCGAGTGACCGACCCCCCCCCTCGCCCTGGTGATATCATACCACTGCTGAGGGAACCCTTGGTCTTGGTGGGCTGGTGACCCAGGCTCGAACCTGCAACACCTGGGCCACTGGGCTCAGTCGGTACTCTGACTGAGCCCCACTGCTGCTTGGGTCATCCTGGTAATGTCGTGCGTGTACCGTGCGTGCATCAGCCTGACGGATTCCCCCCCCCCCCGTGTTCCTGGCACCTCTCTCAGGCAGTAACTCACCTCCTCCTTCTTCATGTCCCCCCTCCCCAGTTCTCCACCTTCATCAAGACCCAGGAGGCGGAGGGCAAAGGTCGCTTGAAGCCCGGCCAGGACCCCGACGTGGTCATCCAGGACATGTTCGGGAACCAGGACCGGAACAAGGACGGCAAGATCACGGCCGAGGAGCTGAAGCTGAAGGTGGACGAGGACGCGGAGAAAATGCGGCACGAGGAGCTGTGATTGGCCGGGGGGGGCGTGCGCACACTCACACACTCTCACACACACACACAGGGAGGGAGGGAGGGAGGGAGATGCTCCCCAGAACCTGCCCATTCAGTACCCAGAAACGCAGACTGTGACCAGCCAGCATGATGCTGCTGCAGCTGCAGTTCATTCAGTTGACTCCCCCCAAAAACTTGGCTCAGTAAAAATCTAGGATTCAGTTTTTGGACAGAATATTCTAGATGCTCCCAGCCAATACACTCAAAATTAAGCTATGATTTTTAAAAAAAAAAAAATCATTATTTGGATGCCCAGGCAACCACAGGGTTTGGTGATTACCGTATTGCACGCATTGAGCCCAATACAGATTTTCCCCAGAAGAGCTCAGGAAATTAAAACTCCTGTTGCCACCAGTGCCTTAAAACCAGTGGAATGAACTCACACACTACAAATGTTTCCACTCGTATTTTCATCTGAGAAGTGAAGCTATAAATTTTTAACTTTATTACACATTACTATTTATTTTCTTTTAGAGGAGACAAGCAGCCACAGATTTTAAAGAGTATTGTGGCTTACAGGAGTCTTCAGGGACAATCGAGTAGTGTCACATTACATTTTAATTCCTGAGAAAGATCTGAAGACTAACTGGATTAGCAGAAGTGGAAGTTACGTGCATTTCAGAGGAGATGCGGAACTCCCAATTGGTTTGTAATGCAATCCTGCAGGCTCTAATGGTTTTAAATACCTTTCATCCTTTGTCTTGCACTTGAAGCAGCTGGTATGTGAAATGTCTACATGCTGAAGTCTAACGTGCGTTTTCACTATTTAGCTTTCACTGTTTGGTATTTAGGCATTATAAAGTCTAACTACTGCCATGTAACTTTGCAGATCATGGATGGAAAGCATTTGTGAAAGGTCTCTTCGGTTTATAGCAGTTGGGCATCTAGTTTCCCCTTCTGAACATGGTCTGTGATCTGAAAACATGATGCCCTGATATATAAGTGAATGTTTGTGAGAGTGCTCTTCTGGTTTCTTGCTCAGTTACATAGTTACTAATTGATCCAAATTCCTAAGTCCTAGCAGGTAATATCTGACACTTTTCAAAAATCTAGAGGAAATGGTGTAGTTTGATAGTGTGTATCAATGCAAAAATAAGAAACAAAACTCATGGAATTCCTCCTAATTCAAGGAAAAAGCATATGATAAACAGATTTGCATCCATTTTCTTAGAAACCTTTAGGAAACTGCTGGTTATTCTCAAGCAATCACCCTGCCAGGAACTGCCATTCAAAGGCAGGAGGAGCCATATTCAGAATATATTTATACATACACCACTATGTTGTGTTTATGTTTTTCCCCCTGGATAAAATATCAATGAAGGTGCGCAGTCTTTCAGGTAGTTAACTTAAAAGGGCTTAAAGGCAGCTGCTTCAATGCTTCTTTTTTTTTTTTTACTCTGTGAAAATAAGATGGAGTTTATTTTTCTCTCTCAATGCAAATGTGTGAATTACAAAGTCAGGCCAAACATGCTCACTGCCTGTGGTCCAGAGCATGATGTTGTGTTGAAAAGGTGTGGTTGCACTTGTGAGGACACAGCGACAGTGCCTTTATCAGCAGCCCAGCTCCATGCCAACTGTGTCTTTCATCCTGTAGTCCAGCTGTGGCAGATGTGGAAGCACATTCTTTCGAATACAGCCTGTCTACAAATCCGCAAGCTGCAGCCTGGGATCAGGCAGTGGCAGTCTATGTTTTAGCTTTGACAGCCAAGGTATCTTCCAGGGGCTGTTTTCAGAGAGGAGGCGGTGGCTGTCCACCTGCCGGTGCTGCTGAAGGCACTGTGGCTGGATCTCGCGCTCTTTGAAGCCATAAGCCGAGTGGTGAAGCCGGTGGGAGGTGTACTTTGCGTGCTTGCGCCATGTACTACAAATCACCAAATAAACAGCGGCTGTTTGGATAATAGCTACCAGCTTCCTGACCCGTGTTTCCTTCCTCTGGGGTATCTCTGCATTGTACCAATGATCAAGTGGGGGGGGGGATGATTGGCCCGTGTGTAAGAGCACAGGGGATGATGGTGGGAGGGGGTTCTTGACGGAAGTATTTAAGATCCCCAGAGGTCTTGACAAAACCAACCTCAAGGGACAGGAAAACTAGAGACACAGGTTTAAATACACAGCAGGTTGGGGGGTTGCTGTTGAAGCAGATTCCCTGTGATAAAGAAGTCACTTGACTATTATTAATTAATAAGGTATTAGTTTTCCAATGAGCAAGATGCTTTCTTCTCACCTGAAACCTCTTACATTGTCAGTAGAGTATCCAAAACCTTAATCATTGAGAGCCCTATTAAAGATCGCACAGGCACTTTGACTATTCAGTGACGGGTGTTGCCAGCTTCCCCAGCAGTGAAAGTGCTTTCAGAATAGATGTGTGAAGCTAGCCTTGGGTCAGGGGGAAACCTCTTCATAATCACTGGTTCTGCAAAGCGCACAGTTTTATCATTTAAAGCTCATTACTTTTAAAACGGAAAATGTTTTTTTTTAAATAAGACAGACTTGTAAAACACACTGTGCAGGAGTTCATTAAGAGTCTTTTCAAGATATTTGTCTTCTTATGCACCTATTATAAGTTTGATGAACACCAGAATTAAACTGACCAGCAGACATCTCCAGTGTGATCCTCAAACCTTGTTGGCCTCATCTTGAAATGAACTCACAACCTCTGGTAACACAGCACTCCATTTCACAACGTGGGGGAATTCAAAAACAAAGTTTAATGTTAAATAAGGCGAGAATGTTTTCTCATGCAAATTACAGATGTTACAGTCAAGTGATGCACAAACACTGCAGCAATAACCATTACTGGAGTGACCACTCCTGGACCCAAAGCGTCTCTCTGATCAACAATCACATCTAAATCGCAATGAACAATAACCGTTCTATTACATAAACTGATCCACTGTGGGGGGTTTGTTAAGTGATAAGTACAGGAGTCTAGTTTTTATGTTCATTCCCTCGGGGACACTACGGCACGAATGCAGCTTTGACTAGTATTGCACCAAGTTCTGAACAATGGAAACAAAAAGACCATTGTGGGTAAACTAGTACTGAAGAACGGTACAAAAGACTGTTAACCAAAAAAATTAAAAGTCTTTAAGCCAAAAGTGTCCAACAGCAAGAATACAACTTAAGTTATAAACTTCAAAATGCTTCTTTTGTAAAAAAAACACCCAACACCTTCATAATTGCCAGATTGTTTAAATTTAAAATTTCCAGTGATCACAGAGAATGTTTTTTTTCCTAACAAGTTCTTGTTAAGTGACTTACACCCACCCCCAACACACACACACACCTCCCAGAGGTGCAAAACTAGAAAAACAGCTGCAACCGTTTTAACGCCATGGCATTTTCCCTTGTCATCACACCACAGAAAAAGACCAGCTCTGCTATTGGAACAGCACTCCCTGGAGTACAGCTATGTTAACGCCATGACACTATAGAAGAGGTAGATAACCCGGGTCCATGAGCTCTGGGTTAGAGCAGGAGTGTCAGGTTTTGGTCCTGGATAGATCAGCTTTAAATAACCAATTTCTGAAGGGGCAAGACAATGTAGCTGTAATCAGTTAAGCAGGTGATTTATTAAAATTAGAAATCCTTTAGAACCAAAGGCTTAGTGCACCTCAGCCATGACTGAATACAAAACCTGCTTAACTGATCAATAATTTCCACGTGTTCCCAATCTGTAGAAATGGACTTAACTCATAAAACCTACCAGACTAGGTCTCCCCAGGTCCAGGATTGGACACTCCAGTGCTAAAGTGGCACTTTTTTAATTAGCACCTGATGAACACCTTGAAAACAGCTGCCTTCTTATCCAGTCCACTGGTTTGATTAAGTCATTAAGGTCAGAGATGGAATGCAAAAAGCAGAAACATGGCAGTTAAGGACCAAGGTTGTCCACCTCTGCTATCTATAATCTGCTGCACATATATCATGCATCGGACAGCAGGGACTGTACTATAAGCTGCTGTTAACATTAAAATTTAAAAAATACCCTCTAACACAGGGATCTCCAATCCTGGTCCTGTAGGACCACACACCTGCTGGTTTGTGTTCTAGTTGAGCTTAATTATCTAACTGAAGCCTTGATGGAACTAACAAGTTGATTGATTAGGATATAAACATGTTTTTTCGACTCAAAAGTAGTTGTTTATGTTAACCGAGAGCTCGTCTGGAACAAAAGCCAGCAGGTGCGGAAGTCAACAGGATGGGGAACACTGCAACACCCTAATAAACACCTCTGGATTTCCTGTGGATTTAAAAATAAATACAGGGATATCGAGAACCGTTCTCTAAACGGAAAGTTTTTTTTTGCGCAAACTAAAAAGGCACAGAAAGTTGTCTTTAAGACAAGCACACTCTGCTTAGCTTTTCAAGAAGTAAAAACTCGGAGTCCGTTTTACACAGAAGAAGCAGCTGCGCACGCACAAGGACCACAGGCACACTATAACCAGAAAGGATGGAAGTGAACAAAGTGAGCACAGCGCCACCTAGTGTCTGTTACCTGTGATACTGCAGCTGCCGATCTGTGGGAGGGAGAGCTGGTCCTGCTGACGTCACGCAAACTCTCTCTCTGTCCCTGTGGGCTCCCAACCTGGCCCATGATGGCAATGAAGACCCTTGCTTCATCCATTTTCCAGGCCCAGCCCTGGGAACCTAACCCACAGTCTTCTATTGGTTCTCAAAAGCTACATGATCTTGTTTTTTAAATAGACTCTTAGTGGGCAAAAAAAAACAAAACATTCCCACAGCAGATTGAAGGGACATAAGCCCTACATTAAAACAATGAAGATTTTAAAAACTGAATAAAAAAAGCTTCGGGTTTACGCCTTACATGCAGATCTTTTATGCAAACTCAACACATGGCAGGGCAGCACAAAGGACTCCAGTTCAATCTGCACAAAACAAACACGCCATGAAGCCACTAGAAGACCGTCTGAGGCGAGCCCCCTTTCCATATAGGTTTAGCACAGGGAGGAGAGGGCCAGTGTTTCTACAGTATACATTTTCTTTACAGCTCAGATCTTACTCATTATGGGAGTACTAGGACCAGTTCAGCAACTTCTCTCCATGTCTTCGGGTGCTGGCCGTTGGAAGAGGCCTGGTACACCGGCCCTCCAGGAGGAGGACTGCAGATCACTGATTTAGCACCTGTGCATGACAAAGATGCCATTCTCCAAACAGATTAAGTGAAGGGACACCCACTGAGCTTTGACGACACCAGATTAACCGCTAGAGTGAACCTCCACAACAAAACGAAAAACTCAGGAAAAAAAAAAACATGACTCAGGAAGGAGTTCCCCATTACCTTTGCTGTCTGTAAACAGGACTAACAAAACACTCGTGTACAGTGGAGGCTAAGAGAACAACTGGCTTGATCCTTAAAAAAAAATTAAAAATGAACTAGTAAATCTCAGGCACCAGGGGTGAGGGAGGGATACACCACAACTGCATTTTCTCCTTAAGAACGTGGAAATTAAAACAAGGGTTTTGAAGCACTGGTTCTCAAAATAGGATCCTGCCACCATGCCAGGTCCCCTTATAAATCCCATTACAAACTAACTGAAATGTCCTCCCCGCCCCTCCCCTCCCCAGCGAGGAGAGGAGGTAGGAGGGTCAGACCTGCCTGGCCTATCACCTATCTCCAAGCGCCTCTCCCTCCTACCCCCCCCCCACTGGCCTGGTGCCTTTTCCCCCCTCGATTAATTGCTCTTGACGATGCGCTGCAGGATGGCATTCACCACGTCCATCGTCTCGTCCTTCTCCAGCACGATGTCGTAAGAGTTCAGGTACTGCTCCTTCCTCTCGTCCACCTGAAGGGGGGGGGCGGAAGAGGTTGGGTTTGCTCAGGTGGAACAATCTGGGTACAGTACGCAGCCCTGAGGCGCAGCTGCAGTAGTGTCCCCACTGATGGGAATTAAAGCCAGGAGTCCCGAGTCCCTGGCCGCTACTCCCCTGTGCAAGCTGCTGCCGAGGCCGTGCAGGAGCGCCAGTCATTGCAAGAGTGTGCAGCTCGATGAGTGTGTGTGTGTGTGAGAGAGTTCACATTCACAGCAATATCTGCTTTAATACCCCGCCAATCTGGAACTGCTCATCAGCACAGCTCACTGCGGCGATCATGTGATCACAGCTCACACACGGAACTCCTCCGACACGCCCACCGCCTCGTCGCTCTCTAACCCCCGGCTCCTTGCATGACCTTCAGGAAAGCTGGGGGTGACTGGAGAAGCCGCTGCGCCTCTCAGAGAGCTCACAAGCGCCTCTCAAGTCTCCGAGGGCACCCCAATGATATCAATCCACTTTTCCTCGCAACGTTACCCGAGCCCCTAGCAGCTGGTGCTGGCTTACATAAGAGCCTACAGCTCGACGGGCCTGGGATGGCTCAGAAAGAAATGGAAAGGCAGGCTTACACCAGTATATTTCAAGCTGAAAACAGAAGAAAAGAAACAAGGTTTCTGCTGTGGAGCTTTCTTCAGGTGTGAAGAAGGGTAGGATGAATGGCACCTGAAGAAGGCTCCACAGCTGAAACGTTGCGTCTCTTCCTTCCAGTGAGGAATAAACCGTTCCCTACTCCCTTGCAGCCCACGCATGCCGACGCAGCTCCCTACTTGAACTTCCACAGCCCACATCTGGCTCTGCTCTGCCCACCTTGTCGTTGAGGTAGCCGATCTTCAGGATGTTTTCCATGTTCTGCACCCCGTCCGCCATGGTCAGGTCCCCCATGGAATCCCCGAGCAGGATGATGTTCCGCCTGTCCCTCAGCTCCGCGAAGTGGCCGGAGTTCAGCAGGGCTCCTTCTCTCTTGTTGTAGGTGTGGATCAGCTCCCCTTTGAAAGCCTTCAAAACCCCCTGGACAAAAAGAGAAAAGGCGCCAAGTTACAAGTTCGAAATACGGCAATGTCGAGCTTGGAGCATTCCCCCCTTAGGAAAAGGCACTGCAGGAGCTCCCAAGTGGAAAAGAGCTCGGTATGTGTCCTTCGGAAGCGCCTATGATCACAGGTTCAAGCCTGGTCAAATTCTTTGCTGACTGCAACTCCCCAGGAGGATACGTCTGTCAGAATTGGAGGCCAAAGTGATTGACACTATCTTGGACGAAAGGAAAAGAAAAGACGTGATCTTATCCTGCACTGCGAGGACTTTTGCAGAAGCTCCCAAGAGACACTAACTTGTCCATGCGTCTAACTCAGCAAAGAATACCAACGGCAAGCTGCTGTGTGAACAAAGGAGTGGCGTGATTGTAATGAGGCCCGAGGTTTCAGGGAAATGTGGGTGTAGGAGTTTTAGTCTGGCTGCTGAAAGAGACTCACATTCTCATCAAAGTCCATGTAGTTGGAGAAGACCTTGATGTTGGGGTGGAAGACCCCCACTTGCCTGATGATCTCCTCCAGCACGTCCCCGATCCCCGCCGAGAAGATGAGCAGTGGGATGTTGTGCTCATGCAGCTGATCAAAGAAAACCTTATAGCCGTCTCTGTATTAAAAAAAAAAATGCTGTAAGTTTAAGGAACTGTATTCACCCCAAAATACCTAAAGAGATCAGGAAGGTTAAAGCTGGGAGTCATCCTTACAAATACTCTACAGTGACTCAGCGTTCCCAACATGACCAGGCTCTTTCTGCGCCCACCCACAAAACCATTGCATAATGAAGTCCTTTCTGTTCTCAGTCACGGAATCATGTCAGTTTGCCTGCAGGTCCCAGGGCACCCAGATCTGGGTAGATTTTGCCAACCCCTTCAAGGGCTTTATAATCTGCAGCTGGAGCTTCCAAAAGTGGTCTTGTGACCAGTCGCTGCGAAGTGTGTGCATTTCCCATGGCTTAGGAGCCCTTTGGCTGTCACATCCTACTAAAGACAAACTTAATTCACAGCGACAGAAAACAAAGGTAATGGGACTCGGCTCATAAGTGAGTTATAAAGCACATTAATGAAAAAAAAGATGGATGCTCACCTAATACGTAAAGCCCTCGCCACCCCTTTTCATTTCTCTGTACTTCACATACTCATCTGTCCATACATTCTACCAGCCAAGCACAGACCATGTTCTGTACCTAAGCATTACATCAGACTCCTTCACCACCTGGGCCAGCTGATCCTTGTGAATCTTCTGCCCTGTCAGGAGATTGTGGGCTTTGGTCCACCTGCACAACAGAAAACAAGTCCCAGTGTTCAGCCTCAGCTGCATTCCTTTCTCTTTTAAAGCATTAAACACTAATTACACAGCGTGAAATGCTCCTATTTTAACCATATATAGTCTTACTGTACAAGCAAGACTGTTTTAGATGGGGGAAAAAATTCATATCTGAAGAAACAAAAATTTAAAATCAATCACTGGGAAAAACCACAAGCAGGTATCTGGCATGTTACCAAACACAAACATATACTGTGTGAAAGGATCAATGGTTTTTGCTCAGACTCACCATTCAACCATTAACGGGAACTTCTCTTCAATTTTGCGCGTGGGATCGATCTCAATGGGGTAGTAGGTGTTCAGAAGATCCTTCAGCTGCAGCAAGAAGTGGGAAAATAAGCTTTCCAAGCCTGTCCTGACACCCTGCATGAACATAGTCTTGCTACAGTATAAACTGGAAAGCCCATCTTTCCCTTACAGCAGCTGTCAAAAAACTGAACTGATTCCACTAGCTCCTTCATCGGCTGCAGCTCACCTGCTTCTTGCAGTCTTCGCTGATGAGCTTGCTGTTGTCCACGATGTCTGCAGCAGAGCACAGAAACAGAGACAGTTAACTGTTTCTTCTCCTTTGCTTATAGATCTTAATCCCCATAGTCCTTAAGCATTTCCCTATAGGTGGTGAACTGCATACATTCAGTATTGTTACATACCATTATTTCCAACTGACAAAGTCAGCTGTGTGTCTGTTTGCAATCTTGGCTCGCAGCTCACAAACCCCACAACCGCACACGGGGGAGAACGAGGAAGGACAGGCAGTCTCCTCTGACCTGCCCAGCAGTTGCCACAGCCCGCCCCCTGCAGGAGGTTTAGCCCCAACTGCAGGAGAGGCGTGACCTTTATCGCCAGCACCACGAGCCTGCAAGTCCCTGGGAGGCCAAAGGGGGTCACTGTCACCAGGAGCTAAGAGCTCCCCGACTGACTAATTGCCCCTACCCCCCACCCTCGGCAGCTCTTGCCCAATTGTTCGACACCACTCAGGGATTCCCAATCATAGCCACCCCAGCTAGCGACTTGACTTGACTCATCCTGTGTTCAGGCGAGCGCTCTTACCGCTTGAAAGCTTTTGAGTTTTGTGCAACTGTCCGTCGACCTTGAAATCGCAAGACATTCCACTCACACTCTCACAGCGTCCCCCTCCAACACACGCTTCACTTTCCCCGCTGCACACGGAACTCTGGGAATCTTCAATCTTTTAATATATATTTCTTAAAATCTGTAGGCACCCAACACACCACCTACAGATCAAACACCTGCATTCAGGAATGTGATGAATGCAAGTACATGCAGCTGTGTTAGTTTAAGCCCCCAGCAAAGACTAAGGGTCTTCCTAGTCTCGTAGGAACATGCAGGTTACGAGTGACAGGACGTCCTTGCTTATTAGGTTTCTAGAAATGTATCGGTTTGAGGATCTTGTCCAGCCATTTCCCCAAACTATCCCAGGAAATCTTCAGGAACGCGGTCGTGCATTTCATTCGGTTTCACCCCACCACCACCATTTGTGCAAAGAATTGCATAATCCCTTTAAATAAAGGGCAGGGTGCCAGATGGTGCATGCATATATCTGACACAAAGAGATCGCAGATCGGGAGGTGCTCTGTACTCACTGTGGCACGTTGGGCACCGTTTGCCGTTGTGGGCGAACCTGGTGAGCGTCATATCGAAGTCGGAAATCACCTGGAAGAGAAGAGCGGCACGCTCAGGCCCTGTCCACGGACACGCCCACTGTGCCGACGGCTCGCAGCTTTTCCGTTTCGGGAGGGAAGGAAACCGGGACTACCCCCAGCTCTCCTCCTGCGACTGCAAAAGCACAGAATTCTGAACCAAGCACTTAAGTCTGTTTTGTTTTCCGTGCATCACTAGTTTGCACAAAAGTTTGAAAGTTGTAAGTTTTCTTGGCTTTGTAAAGTGCACACCAACTCAGAGCAAACCTGCTGCTACCGGTGTAGCGTCCTTACAAAAACTCTCCCCCGCCTGCAAGACACACCTGGACTTTGCTGTGTCCTCCCCTCTGAAAGCGCTGGATGATCTCCTCCACCCTCTGCCGGTCCCGCATGCACACTGTGGGCTTGGCAAGCTCAGGTAGCTGCAACACAGGGGTAAAAATGAGTTCTGTAAGCCCAGCACTTATCGTGACTCACCCACACACACAGGACAATGACCAGCAATGCAGCTCCGGTACTCTGAACTGACGTTGACCACCCGTAGGGCACAGCCCTCTTAGACTTTCTCTGGAAGCCAGCTCCCTTTTGCTGCTGCAGGCCTGTTCCTGGGGGGGCAGTATGCTTAACAACACTTAGGAGAATTTTAGGTTCCAAGGCAGCAATGGTCTCAACACATGAGCTTAAATATTTAACGGTTCACTTAGCTAAACCCAATTACTGCGACCGGAAAAAACAACTAAAAAGAAAAGCTTGTACAAAGCCGTTTCAGACTGGCCCTGGTACAACACAGCAGACTGCGCGCACCCATATTAAACACCAGTAGTTCCTGTCCAGGCAGAGGAGGCTGCAGACAGCCGGGAGTGGTCCAGAGAGCCTCTGTCTGTACTGTACGCTAAGAGCGAGAGAGGCATTTTTCTCTTCTGGGCAGCCAAGGCCACGAACAGCACCACATTGTCACATTGTCAATTTCAGCTGCTATTACTGTGGCAAGCTGTCTCAAACCACAAGGCTTCATTGGCAATCGTAAAGCAGTTCTGTTTAAAAACATTAAGTAACAAATAAGACTGCAATCCAACATCTATTCCCCCTGTTGCTTGTTGCTGAAAAGTTTTCTGTAGGTTTGAATGGCCGAGTATCAGAGCTGTATTACCACCTGAGACGTTAAGCAAGGGTGGGCCTGGTCAGTACTGGGATGAGAAGCCTCTAGGGAAAAACAGGCTGATGATATAAGAATAAGCACTTCCAAGACCAATGCCCCAGTGTGGAAACCATGAACACTGTACTGTAGGAGCTGTCATCATCTGGATGAGACTTTAAAACAAGATGCTTACAACCACATCGCCACCTGTGCAGTGGCTGTTTAGCATATTTGACTTTAAATCATATCCAGAGGTTCATAATGGAATACTATCTGGAGACGAAGGCTGTTGAAGAAGGCCCTCATCTATTTGAGTATAAGTATTCTTACACACATCTTTGCTCCCTAACCAGAAGCAGTGGAGCAGGGTTTAAGTAATAAGTTATATCTGACACAAGAAGAGTTTTAATTTACTGTTCCCACTAAGATCTGACAATTGACGACCTACAAAATCTGCAGGTCAACATTTGAGGACTGGACTTTGGAGATCCCTACTCTATAATCAAAAAGAGCTCAGATGTATAGTGAACGTGATGGCTGTGAAGGAATGGTTCTAAATTCAGTGATGAAGGAATGACTGATTGGGACAACATTCTTCCAAATCCATTGTATTATGCATATATTAACACCTGACGGTGACAAAACAGCTCTGCGATTCCCTTGAAAACGTGTTCAACTATAATCAGAAAAGCAACACCCACAGATCTGAGTTTTAGGGTCCTTGCTCTGTTGCACTCACTCAATCTGCTCAGGGTAAGGATTAAATCTTTCTGGCAGTAAGATTTTTAGACACCAGTGCTTTCTTTTTTTTTTTTAAATCCCCTGTCCTGTTTTGCCAGTACTGGATTTGGATGAATCTCAAAATTCCCAGACGATACTTAAAAAAAAATACATCACAGGGAACATGCACGACACCATACAGTACAGAAAAGGTCTGACCTCGTACTTTTTCAACTGGTGCCAAATGGCTATGGCAGTCCTCACTGGGTTTACTAGCCAGGGGACCTGGTAAATCTGGACAGCAGAACCAGGAGAAGGAGTTACTGGGTGCAGGCTGGAGGTCACCTTTTTCAAATGATGCCTTACTGGGTGCACAGACGAGAACTAGTTCAAATATTGTGTTGATCCACAATATTGGGGAGGACCGAAGAGGCCGCATGCGTGATAATCTGACATTCTGGCACAAGGCTTTTCAGCCTCTCCTTATAAATAAATGAAATAAATTTATTTATAAATAACTTTTTAGATCAAGAGATCTCATGCCACTTGAGCAGGGCTACGGTGCGCCGCGCGAGATGCGACAGAAAAAACGATCTGCGCTTTAGAACCAGGCTGTCGAGCTCAGCTTGCTTCTCCCCGTGCAAGTAAACAATGGTGGCACCATTTCAACAGCAGCTTCTGCTGGAGCTGCAGTTCAGCCCAGGCGTCAAATGCCACTTTGCAAAAAAGAGCACACGCAAAGAAACAAAGCACACAAGAAGAAAACAAAGAGGCAATGAAAAGGGGCACAGAATTACAGCTAGAAAGACTGATTTCTACATAATTTACATCATTTGTAAGGCGTGGGAAAGGGCCTCTTCCGGGTGATCCCTGGCCTGCAATCTTGGTTGTGCAACACAAGGGTCGCATGGGGACAAAGGCAAAGACGTTGGACAGGAACCCAGTTATTCAACTGTAACTGACCAGGGAGAAAGTTGCACTCTGAACTCTGAACAGGCAGCAAAAGCAGAAGCTGGTTAGCTCATGACAGTGCTCTGTAATCGTTAAAAGGGATTGCCACAGTATAGCAATCTTACCTCCCATCTAGAAGACATAAGATACGGGAAGGGGTGTAGGGGTGTGGGTTAAAAAAGTATTTAAAGTCTCCTTTCATTACAAATATTTTTGAAAAAGTCAAAAACAGCAGTCATCTTAAGTAGTCTGTGTTTTAAAACTAGCGCACACCGTCCAGCTTAAAAGTTACCTGTGTCTCTGAGCCTTTGAACTTCAAATGTTTCAGTTTTCACACAGAAAGCCACGAGTGACAGGCCTGCAATATTTTCCCTCTCCTTTCAATTATAAGAGACTGAGTGAAAGGGAGTCACAACCCCAAAAGGGCGTTTTTTTTTCGGGGAGCACTCTTGAAGCGGAAGAGTTCACCAACACCCCTTTAGATAGGTGCACCCCAAATACACAGCTCCCCCGAAACTGGGATGGGCCTTATTGTAGAATTTATTTTTCAGGGGCAAAATGCTTATCTGTGACGAGGGTAAGCCCATTAAAAATACAACTGTAATTCACAGTGCTGTGCGGTCCACACACAGCTTGTGGTGGTGTTTTGCTTGTTTGTACCGCGGCGTTCTGAAATAAAACAGGTCAGCATTCACTGCAACTGGATTAAAATCCCACACCAAGAAGTCTCAGCAAAACTCCGCCCAGCACTGCAGTTTTTAGCGCTCTATTCCTGTAAAGCTAGGGGTCAATTCGGAATTATGTGGCATAAAAATAGAAGGACTTCAATAAAATGCACATCCTTCACACTCGAGAAATGAATCTCAACGTCAACCCCCGGCAGCTGTATCAACCGAGCCATGTCTGTTGCTGCTGTGAGATAAACTGCAGCGTTGGGCGATTTGAAACCACCGGAGAGTCAAACGCAGCTGACTGAACCTTGTACGTGGCTTGTACCATCTATCCTGTTCCAAATTACATTGTATTAATTAACGCACCTAACATTTGACAAAATCACATCGGTCCAACGAGTCTGCATTTAAGAAAACTTACCATTTTTTTTTGTTTTGCAGACGTGGTGCTTCCCCGACAAGACAAAAACGGTTCAACCGCAATATTAAAAATTCTAACTAAATTTAAAAGAAAGGCGGCAAAGGACAGCACTGCATACCACAAGCTTACGGAAACACCCAAGACGTTTTTGACAAGTAGGAGCCGGTACTACGGAAACGAATGAAACTTTATGTTCTGGCAAAACTGTCCGAAGGAGCACAGCGCTACAGTCCACAAAGTTCCGGGCAAATAAAGCAAAAGGCACAAACACACAACTGCGCGTATCGTGCACTGGCTCCCTTAAAAAAATATTTGGCTTGTTAGCTAATTAAATTTCCCTCATAGCTGAGATCTGGTCTCAAATTTGATTTCCGTGTCATCACTGTTTTTTTCCCCCCAATAATTGAGAACCTGATTTCAAATGGCATAACCGGGTAATGTTTTACAGTCATTTAAAAATATCTGAAGGAAAACTACTTTGATAAAACTTTGGATGCGCCCGTATTATGTTTACAATGTGTATATTAACAAATGTTGTCGATCGCACATCATCTCGGTATGTGCTATAACTGCTGTGCAAAATCATTCAGTGTTGTGTGTAGCAATTTGCAGAGATGAATGTAAGATTGGAAGCTCACAAATACACACAGAGGTATTAAAAACTCGACAAATGTAATTGCATCCAATACGTATATGTTATGTGTATAAGGCCTCAGCAACTAGGATAAATTTGATGTCTTAGACTGATGTTGGTTGTGGGGGTGATTTGGTGATTGTGCGATTGTGGGGGGGTTAGAAAGTGATGTGATGTGACAGTTGTGAAGTCCTGGCAGACTCATCATGTCTAGCAAGCACAGCTGGAACCCCAGGAAGAACAGGGGGGCCTCTGAGCCCACAGGTGCCAATATTCAATTCAATATTCAATATCGTTTGGGAGGATTTGCTGGTCTACAGAGATCTGCATGGAGTACTGGCACACAGAAGGACATGATGGAAGGCTTAATACTCCACACGTAGTACTTGTTTTTAGAAGTGTATAATGTCAGCATGCCCAGAGGGGTTGGGCAGCCAGTTGACCTTGGACCCCTAGAGGTTTTTTTTTCCTTCTTACAGAGGAGTTTTTGGTTCCTCTCCTCCGTTGCCTTCTGGCTTTTTCTCTTTCTGTATTGCAAAGTCACACAGCCTTGTTCAGTGCCCGTGGGCAACCTTGTTGTGAAAGGCGCTATACAAAAATAAACGGCATTGAATTGAACTGGAAGTGTCTGTGACGGGCTGTACCTGAAGGCCTCCCTGCGGAAGCCTGGAGTCAGCAGCCGATTGTGATGCAATGACTCCACACAGCTGTTCTAGAACGCTGGGAGACACGGGCCCTGCCTGGGCTTCAGTTGCGCAGGAGACAAGCCAGCAGAGAAAGCCACTCTGTCCCTTTCTCTGGGGGAACAGACGTGTCCCCTCCCCGCCAAAGCCTCCGCAGACAAACCCGTTAAAAAAAAATCCCAAAACTGTGCAAGGAAGTCGGCAAGATGGAGGAGCCTTCGACCTCGACCAGGGGCCAAAGATCCCACATGGAGCGGAAAATGAGCGCGATGGCGTGCAGCGTCTTCAACGAGCTGCGTCTGGAGGGGAAGCTGTGCGACGTCATCATCAGGGTCAACGGCATCGAGTTCAACGCCCACAAGAACATCTTGTGTGGCTGCAGCTCCTACTTCCTGTAAGCAGTCCAGAAGCCGTATTTAGGGTTAGGGGCCTGCTGTATAGTACTGTAGTACTGCGGTTACATGGTGGTGCTGCTGTATAACTCGACTGTGCTAGAACTGTAAGGGTACCTTATTGTAACAATGTTTGGAAAAGCAAAAATACACTTCTCCACTGAGCCGTCAAGGGCAAACCTGGCATGGTTTTTTCAAATCAGGGACATTTTTTTGTGACTATTTCGGTGAATCGGATTTCTCTGGTGTAACTCATGTCTGGCGCAGATTATCTGAAAGAAAAAAGTCTCGTCTCCTTCCCCCTCAGAGCCCTGTTCACCAGTGGCTGGAATAACTCCGAAAAGAAGGAGTACAACATCCCTGGAGTGTCCCCGGAGATGATGAAGCTGATCATCGAGTACGCCTACACCCGCACCGTGCCCATCACCGCCGACAACGTGGAGGGCCTGCTGGCGGCGGCCGACCAGTTCAGCATCCTGGGCATCGTGCGGGCCTGCTGCGACTTCCTGGAGTCCCAGCTGTGCCTGGAGAACTGCATCGGCATCTGCCAGTTCGCCGACTTCTACCACTGCCCTGGGCTGCGGCGCAAGGCCTACCTCTTCATCCTGCACCACTTCGAGGAGGTGGTGAAGGTGTCCCAGGAGTTCCTGGAGCTCTCCGCCGGCCAGCTGCGCGACATCATCGAGAAGGACGACCTCAACGTCAAGCAGGAGGACGTGGTCTTCGAGGCCATCCTGCGCTGGATCGCGCAGGCGCCCAGCGAGCGCCAGGCCTGCATCTCCGTGCTGCTGCCCAAGGTCAGTGCCAGCCCGCTCCTGGGGCAACCTAACCAACTCTTCAAAGGCTGGAGCACTGCCACACACTCCTCTGTTTGCTCCCGAATCCAGACCCAGGTACTGTAGGCAGGCCTCCAGCCTCTGTCCAGAACTCAGCCTCCAATACCTGCACTGCCTGTACCTGGAGTTATGTTAAGATTTGCTGAAGTGGCATCATACAGTATGCACACAAGATTGCGTTTGCCCAAGGTATCTGACACGGCTTAAAAAAAACATATCATGTACTAATGGTATCCTGTCTGTTGAATTAATTCACAACACCACCTTGACTACCACTTTGTTGGAACAAGTAAAGGTTTGATTCCCTGCTGACAAGAGAAGAAAGGAAACACAACGTTTCGGCTGTGGAGCCTTCTTTGGGTGAGAACACAGCTGAAACGTTGCGTTTCCTCTCTTCTCTTTTCAGCAGGGAATAAACCTTTACTTGTCCCTTTGCAGCCTACGCACGCTGATGCAGCTGCCCACCTGAACTACCACCTTGATGGATGAATGAATCTAGTGTTAATTGAAACCAACATGAACGTGTATCCTAATATGCCTGTCTAGTTAATGAATAGCCCTGCTGTGGATATAGAGTTTGCATGCTGCTGTATTGGCGGGTGGCAGCCCCTGCAGGAGCAGATCCTGGCACGGGCCGATCACCCCCCTCACCCTCTGGCTGTCGCTGTGTCCGACGACAGGTGCGCATGGCGCTGATGAACGCGGAGTACTTCATGAACAACGTGAAGAACAACGAGCTGGTGAAGGACAGCGAGGAGTGCAAGCCCATCATCATCAACGCGCTGAAGGCCATGTACGACCTCAACATGAACGGGCCGTCCAGCTCGGACTTCCGCAACCCCATGACCCGCCCGCGCCTGCCCTACTCCATCCTGCTGGCCATCGGCGGCTGGAGCGGCGGCAGCCCCACCAACGCCATCGAGGCCTACGACGCCCGCGCCGACCGCTGGGTCAACGCCACGGTCCAGGAGGAGAGCCCGCGGGCCTACCACGGCGCCGCCTACCTGAAGGGGTGCGTGTACTGCGTGGGCGGCTTCGACAGTGTGGACTACTTCAACAGCGTGAGGAAGTTCAACCCCGTGGCCCACACCTGGCACCAGGTGGCGCCCATGCACTCCCGCCGCTGCTACGTCAGCGTGGCCGTGCTCGACGGCTTCATCTACGCCATGGGCGGCTTCGACGGCTACGTGCGGCTCAACACGGCCGAGCGCTACGAGCCCGAGACCAACCAGTGGACCCTCATCTCGCCCATGCATGACCAGAGGAGCGACGCCAGCGCCACCACCCTGTATGGCAAGGTGTGTGATCGGGGCCGCGGGACAGTCCTGTCCGGTGCCCCCTGGGCAGTCTGACAGCTGTGGCTCTAAAATAGCTCAGGACCTGCTAGGCTGCTGCCCTGTCTTCTATGGACCTAAAGTAAGGCACTTAAAGACAGTCTTGAGCTGACATGCTCTTGCACCTCTTTAAGAGCATATTCTCTCCTGTTCGTCAGGGCAAGACCTGCAGATCTCCCAACCCCCCGCCCGCCAATCCACCTCCCATGTTCCACTTCCAAAACAGTCACCTTCAAAGGGTCCTGCAGAGTCGCGTTTGAGCTTAATGGACAGATTTTGACAGAGACGTCGCTGGGAAATGCTAAATGATATGCCAGCACCCATATGACCCTGCAACTCACAGCTGGCAACCCAGTGAAAATCAGCAGGTGTGAGCCTGGTCAGTACCTGGATGGGAGACTCCTGGGAAAAACTCAGGTTGCTGCTGGAAGAGGTGTTAGGGGGGCCAGCAGTGGACACTCACCCTGCAGTCTATGTGGGTCCTAAAGCCCCAGTATAGTGACGGGGACACTACACTGTAAAAAGGCGCTGTCCTTCAGATGAGACGTAAAACAAAGGTCCTGACTCTCTGTGGTCATTAAAAATCCCAGGGCGTTTCTCGAAAAGGTTAGGGGTGGCGTCCTGGCCAAATTTCCCATTGGCCCCTAACAATCATAGCTTCCCGATAATCCCCATCTCTGAACTGGTTTCATCACTCTGTTCTCCTCCCCACTGAGAGCTGGTGTGTGGGGAGCGTTCTGGAGCACTATGGCTGCCGTCGCATCATCCAGGTGGGGCTGCACACTGATGGTGGTGGAGGGGAGTCCCCATTACCTGTAAAGCGCTTTGAGTGGAGTGTCCAGAAAAGCGCTATATAAGTGTGAGCAATTATTATTATTAAGTGAGACGCACAACGATTCAGTATGCACAGGGGCAAAAGAGCCTGCCCGTCCAACAGTTGTCTCCTCGATGCAAATCTTTTCCCTTCTGTGTGCAGGTGTACATCTGCGGGGGTTTCAATGGGACCGAGTGCCTCTTCACCGCCGAGGCGTACAGCCCGGAGACTAACCAGTGGACGCTGATCGCTCCCATGCGCAGCCGGCGCAGCGGGGTGGGCGTGGTCGCCTACGGGGATCAGGTGTTCGCGGTGAGGACCGGCTCAAGCGCAGACGGGCCCGAGGTGCAGAGCAGGGGGGCAGAGGAGCGGCCTTCTGACAGCGCGGGTCACAGATCTGAAATCAACACTCATCGACATGCAGGGTGAACGCAGCTGGGGGGGGAAGAGATACAAGTTCCAGCGAAAAGGATTCAAATTGCCAAGGTTGCCTACATGTATGCCTGAATTAAGGCTCAGCATGCAGGCACACGAATAAACACAAATGTACGCTCTAAGCAAGGCGTGCAAGCTCCCCCGTGCCTTATTGGTAATCTGCAGCTCAAAAGCAAGATTCATACACCTATACTTGCAGATACTCAAGCCAACACAGTTTTTTGTTAAAAATGACATAACACTATTCAAAGCAGAGTGATCAACTAATGGAAATCAATATGGGCAAAAATAATGTTCAAGATTTAATAATGCAGATCTGCACCCTTATGTGATATTTGTTGCATAAACACATATACACCGAGAGGCATTTAAAGACACGACTGGCAGTTGTCATGTGTTGGGTATTAATTCTATATTAAGGCCCTCTGTTGCAATCAGAGTCTACTAAAAGAAGAGCGGTCGCCCCTCTATCCAGCTCCTCCTAGGAGGGGGACAGCCCCTTGCACACCGCTCACAATCCCATGAGCTGAGGAGTTGAGACACAGCGTGACCTTTGACCCCTATAGGTTGGCGGCTTTGACGGGACGAACCGGCTGCGGAGCGCGGAGGCCTACAACCCGCTGACCAACAGCTGGCGGCCCGTGCCCACCATGTTCAACCCCCGCAGCAACTTCGGCATCGAGGTGGTGGACGACCTGCTCTTCGTGGTGGGCGGCTTCAACGGCTTCACCACCACCTTCAACACCGAGTGCTACGACGAGAAGACGGACGAGTGGTACGACGCCCACGACATGGGCATCTTCCGCAGCGCCCTCAGCTGCTGCGTGGTGCCCGGCTTGCCCAACGTGGCCGAGTACGCCGCCCCCCGGGACACCGTGGCGCCCTACGGGCAGCGCGACGAGCCCAAAGCGTCCGCCAGCAACGGCCTGCTCTCCGTCTGAGGGCTCCCCGCCCTCCCCTTCCGCGAGCCAGGGAGCGCAGAGGGTAGCAGACGCCGACCGACAGAAATAAAGCATCTATGTCCTTTTCAAGCTGGGCAAAGGCACTCTTCATTTCATTCTGCCTTTATATTTTGGGAAGAAAGGAAAAAAAAATACTCATTTGTTTTTTTTGAGAGGCTGTTGTTGATTTTAAATGTATTGTAGCCAGTGATCATCCTCGCAAAATAAAACCGTAACCCCTTGTTTCCTCTAATCTTTGCCCAGTTTTTTTTTTTTTTAAACCTCAAGGAAGAGAAACTCTAAAACAGCACACGTGGCACAGGCCCAGTGGTTCTTACATTGTCAGACCACGCAACACCCCTGCACATGCTTGCTGTAATCAAGAAGGCAAAATCCTCCAAGACCCAGTCCTCTCAATGGGCAAAAATGGAAACTGGCTAGAGGATTCTTTAAAACGGAGAACAGGAGGCCCTCCTCTCCACAAAGGGTAGCAGGAGTCGGGAAGAAGATTCCCAAACAAGCTGTCAAACCCAGTATCCTGCTTCCCTTTCAAGGCCGGCTGGAGATCTTCTTGGCTACTCGCACCTGAATACATTCAATGAGTGCTTCCTGCTGGTAACCTCTTCCAGTTTACAGACCCCTAATCAGAAGTGGAAACGACAAAATGGCAGCGATTCAAAATGGTTTTTATTGCAAATGACAGCACTCGCTCTGCATTTTCCACTTGTACTGAAACATCACAGACATTAGCACAAACACACGTTTAGTTCTACAGTTTATAGTTCCTGCTGACATGAGTACTACCTACAAGCAGAAGGTGCATACCCATCCACAGTGGACCGCAAAGTGCCAACTACAAGGGAAATCAAGGGACTTGATGACCCTCCTACATCAGTTAAGACTCATGGAAACCCAACCTGCTCACACTCATCGCCAATTTGCTCTGCTCAGAGATTCAACAGGAGGGAGGCAAAACCTCAAATGTCAGATACGGGACGAACACTGACCACGCGGGGATCTTGTACAGCCGCTGGGAAGAGGGTTTATTGCGATGGACGGGCCTGTATCCTCTAACAGGAAAAGCCCCGACGCAGACATGCAAGACGACGTGTATAAACTCAGCGTGCAAGGGAAGAAAGAAGGCACAATAAGGACTGGCCAAAAAAAAAACAGCACAGAATCCTCCACTCTCCATGAATGCAAAAGGAGAATTTCGGCTTGGGGAATGGCTCCAACCCAATAATCTCAAGACGCGCGACTTCCCAGACAGATGCAAGGTGCTGAATTTGTGCTCTCAAACATTGAAAAGTCTGTTTCTGCCTGAACAAAAAAGGTCAAATTTCCACAGGCAGCCATTAAGCTCTACAGCATCAGTGCCTATAGACAAAATAATAATGCAGGCCACTGGAATTTCAGGCCAAAGGTGTTTTTTCCTGGGATTCACGTTGTGGCACATCTCATCCCCGACAGCCAACCTTACAGCTGCTGTTGCTCATTCTTGGAGAAACAGGAAGGCAACAGCCAATTTCTAAAAGCACTCCCAGTGGACGTAACCTGCACAAAACTCAAGGGGTGCAGGTTACTGGCTCAGCCCCCAATGAAGTAGGTACGATCCGGACCCCTGGCTTTAAAAAAAGAAAAAGAGCAAACCAACCTAAGATGAAAGCAAAAAAAAAGCAGGTATTCGTGCGTTACCAGTATCGGACAAAAAAAAAAAGTTCTAATTAAACACAATACAGACAACACACCTGTCACCTCCACATCTAACAGACCAGAACACGGAGCCCAGGCCCCTTGAAATATCTTTGGAAGACGAGTGCAAATTGGTGATGTGAACAGACCAGGGAACAGGCCTGTCCCTCGTACCGCTCCAGGGACAAGCAAACAAAGTTGAAGCGACCAGTGCGATGTCCAGCAACAGCAGGAGCCTATGTCCACCACAGAAACCACAGGCCCCATGGAACGTACTCAACACTCTGCAAGCATGGCACTGCACCCAGGGCTGGGAGGAGCGCTCGCCTGCTGGGATGTACCATGACACCTCTGGACTTGCTCATATTTTTCAAGGAAAGCTAACCCCCCTCCTCCCTTATCAATCCCTGTATTTGACCGTCGAGAAGGAAGCTACACATTTGTACAGCTGAAAGAGCATCATTGGGAAAACACAGGAAGCATGCTGTCAGACATATTTACAGGAATGGAAAAAGTGGATTGGAATGGATGTCCATAGGAATATTCAGGACTGACAGCAGGAATGTATATTACAGTACAGGAATTCCAGGATGTCAGAATAGGGGGCAGTTACACACATACAGGAAGAGTCTTGCATGGAATGTATTGGATGCACAGCCTGAAACACAACACTACTGCAGAACTCCAACGTACAAACCTTTTAAAAGCTGTCAGTTTCTTCTTCCCCCCCCCCCAACAAAGTCAATTGTTTACCAATAATCGATTTTATTTCCAAAACGTTTTGCAAACATTCATCCACCGCACTCTGAAACAAGTGCAAATAGTGGAGAATACTTTCCTAAAGCACCTCACGCCCCTCCTCGGAGCTCCCGCGTTTGAATTGAAAACCAAGATGGCAGCCCTGCGGACGCTGCTTCACTGCCCACCCTACACCGTCTGGGCGGCTCCCAGAGCCAAAAAACGTTCGGACGAGGCGTCCAAAAGCAATATTCCTCCGAGGTAAACCGCTGCTTCCTCTCATCTTCACACCGGCCCACAGTTCGTCACTCTCAGGTTTCACAACAAGGCCGATCTGAGGGAGGAAAGGCCGCACGGCTCCTCACAGCCAGGCCAGACCGTGGAAAAAGGAATGAGCGTCGAGCTGGAGAACGGAATGGCAGTGGATCCCAGCAGCACCACGGTGGAACGTGAACACGGAGATCTCCTCCGAAAGATCTGACTGAACCAGCATGTCCAGGACTTTCAAGAAGGAGATAATACATAAGTTACACAATAACAAAGGAAAGAAACCATACATACATATATACAAACAGTACGTTTTGTGAAAGACATACAGTAGACAGATTATCGGTCACTGTCCACAGCTCTATTCACAATGTCACAGTCTCTTACTTCCACCCGATTTGGATTTATAACTCTGATCTGTAGAGCGGGACAAATCAGAACACTCTTTCGTTTCTGTCAATACTTTCTTCTACGACACACCCACCCAACCTGGAGCTGCCAACTTGCTTAAGACTCGGGCCACGGCTACGTCCCCTCCTCTCCATGGGGAGCAGGAGTCGCGCTGCAGGCACGCCCTCCTGCTAGAGCTCCTCCTGTCCTTAACGCACTGCCCACCCCCCCGGCATCTTCCAGGACCACAACTGGACAAGTGTCTCCACCAGCCTGCGGGCGGTCAGCGAGCTGCAGGAGTGGCCGTTTCACCCCCAACAGCAGGGAAGACCAGTTTGGCTACCGTCTGCACAACCCCAGCTGGGGACCCGTCCGTTACCCGGGTTCGGGCCGGCACCATCCGGGGGGCTCAGAACAAGGGCTATTATTTGCCAAGCCACTCGTCGTGACCCCGGAGAATTCAAAGCAAAAAACAAAAAACCAGAAACAACAACGGTTCAGGCAAGAGATTGTGGGAGAGCAGGTCTTGTGCTGGGGCTGAGGGAAATGTCTGTGGGGCCGGGGGGGTGGGGTGGGGAGGACAGAGCTCAACACTCGATCTGTGACTGCAGCTGCCGCCGGAGAGTGAGAGTGCGCCGGTGCAGCTGCTGCATCTGCTGCATGCGGTCCCGCTGGCGGGCCAGATTCTGGGGCATGGGGTAGCGCTGGGAGCCGTACAGGTAGCGGTAGGGGATGCGGATGTGGCAGGCCGTGGCGCGGCAGCGGGGCTGGGGCATGGGCGGCAGGAGCATCCAGCGCTTCCGCTCGGCGCAGTAGCGGTACGCCTCCTTGCGGTACTGCTTGTCGACGTCGTCGCTGTTCTTCCAGCCCCCGATGATGAAGACGTCCTCGCCGAAGTAGCAGACGGCGGCCCCCTCGATGCTGATGACCTCCGGGGGCAGGCTCTCCAGGATCTCGTCCGAGATGCGGGCGCTGATCTTCTGCCGCGCGGCCTCTTCGCGCACCGCGTACCTCTTGGGGCAGCAGGAGGCGGTGTTGTAGAAGTTGGTGTGAGCCACGGCCATCTGGAAGATGCAGTAGTTGTCGATGAGGGGCAGGGAGTCCACGTCCTGCCACTGCCGGCTCTCGGTGTCGTAGCGCGTGGTGATGGTCTTCAGCCCGTCGTCGCTGTCCGTGTCCACGGGCGTTCGGGCCGAGATGTAGACGTAGCGGTCCTCCACGCTGATGGCCTTGACGTCTCGCAGGATCTTGGGCGCCGACTCCAGGTTGTGCCACTTGTCCTGCTCTGGCTCGTACACGCTGACGTCCTTGAAGCCGGGGCTGAAGTTGCCGTGGCCGCCGATGCTGTACAGGATGTCCTTGACGCAGGTCAGCCCGAAGGAGTGCTTGCGGGTGGTGAGGTTGCTCACCTGCTCCCAGGTGTTGCGGTTGGGGCTGTAGCGCTCCACCGTCTTGGCGAAGCCGGGCTCCATGGACCCGGCCACGTAGACGTGGGACTCGGTGGCGGTGATGGCGTGGCCGTCCAAGTGGTTGTGGATGTGCGGCAGGTTGACCCAGCGGTCCTCGTACACGAAGTAGCCCACACACTCGCTCAGGTAGTCCCCGCCTTCCGAGACGCCCCCCACCACCATGATCACGTCCATGTTCTGGCCGAAGCGCGGCTGGAAGGCGGCCATGTAGGAGGCCCAGAACTCCAGGTCGGCCGTCTTGAGGTTCTCGAAGCGGATGGCGTGCCCCTCCACGGCCTCGGACACCAGCCGGAGGCACGCCTCGTTCTCGGCCACCAGCCTCTCCGCCTTGACCATCCGGGTCAGGAAGGTGGGCTTGATCTGGGGCAGCCGCAGCAGCCGGAACAGCTCCTCGAAGTACCGCTCCCGCTCCTCGGGGCTCCTCTGCACCCACTTGACGATGGCCTCGAACAGCACCTCCTCCGAGTCCACCGTGATCTCCGTGTCCGAGAGCCAGTCCCGCACCAGGTGGAAGGGCAGGGTGTAGAACTCCTCGTCCTGGATGACCTTGTGGAAGTTGCGCCGGATCATGTCGGCCGCCTTCAGGGCCAGCTGGTCCAGGGAGTACATGTGCGCCAGGCTGTGGACGGCCACGCAGTTAGCGAGGCTCAGCTTCTTCTTCAGGAAGTCCCCGCAGAACCCCTTCAGCTGCAGCAGCAGGAACCTGGGCACAAACAAAGGACAAATGTTCATTCCTGCGTCTTTCCCTGGCAAGGAAGCTACGCGTCCAGGTGACGGTCACGTCAAGCTGGAGCCCAAAACGGAGGATGAGAGTATGTTCTCCCTGTGTTCAGGTGGGTTTCCTCTGCGTGCTCTGGTTTCCTCCCATAGTTCATGGTAATGGTCCTGGTGTGAGTGTGTGCACATCTGTGTGTCCTGTGATGGACTGCTGTCCTACCCAGAGTGTACCCCACCCGTTGCTTGCTGGGATAGGCTCTGGCTCCCCTGCGACCCTGACTAGGGTCAAGCGGTTTCGAAAACAGATTAATGAATGAATGAATGACAAAACACAGGAAAATAACCCAGAACAGCCAATCAAACTAACCCTGGAGGTATACTACATGGAAGTGCACAGTGAAAAAGGAGAGTATGGAACAAGCTATGCAGCCAAACTGTTAGAGCCAGCATCCGACTTCTTGAAAAGAAATGGTGGAATAAGATCCTTGGAACAATCACAATGGCTGAATGGATTTCTTTAACTTGCGCAACCTTTATGTTCTTAAGATTTGTGAAAACCAGATTACCTTGCAAAAACTCAAGAAAACACAAGAACTCCACACAGACCTCCCTGAAGCTGGAATCAAACCACAGCACCCTGCAGCTGGCCACAGGACCATGTCTGTGTTCATTAATTTATAAACCTCCACAAGCACTGTTTCAAGATGCACAAACATCCAGTTTCTCACCACTTTATCCACTGCTGGGCGCCAGGTGAGCCGGAGCCTACCCCTGCATGCAATGGTTGCAAGGCGGGACACACCCTGGAGGGGACGCCAATCCATCGCAGGGCCGACACAAAGACACTTGAAAAGCGCTGCATTTCACGTACATTAGCAATCAAAGCTAGAGCATTCCCAAAAAATTACAGCAGTGCTTGAACCCATCTCTTCTACATTGGCAGTTTCTTTTATGTTTTTTTTTCCTTTAGTCATAATGCAAATCCCACAGTCCGTTCTGAACGACTGAATGCATAAACGTACCTGCTCTTCTTGCAAAACGAGCTGCAATGCCATTCTCTTGGAATGAAAGCCCCCGAGACATAACCCTTGATCTGTCATTCCAGGCCAGATGTCAGAAATCAGACGGAATGGATCTGTATCATGCCAGGCTTAACGAACAAGGGAATTAATGTCACTCAAGAGCATGGCACCCAGCTCATTAACACTCAGCTGGCATCTACTTGCATCCTGGCACCAGAGGACTCCACCTACAAGAGACTTCCAAGACAAAAATCCTTGTGGAATCTCACAGGCTTATATGGAATATCGAAGATAAAACCCCATCTAATATACTAGAAGCACAAGATCTGCAAAATTGTAAGTCATTAATCTGAAAGGCATATGGTGTACATCTGCATACACTAAGGCACTGACTTAAGGATGATACACAAACATCAAATCATATCTTAAGGAATAAAACATTTTTATCCTCCATCTGTCAGACATTTCATCAACCAAAAACCAGCGCATTCCTTCCATCTGCACAGGAAACGATCGTCGGAATTCCGGATGCGAGGAAAGCTGCAGGATGCGAGTTAACACTAGCCTGGGGAGACAGGCTATTTCGACAGGTGACTGCACTGGGTAACCAGCTGCACAGCTATCACGAAAACTGAGGCCCCTGAATTGTAGCAGCCATTGTACAAAAGCCAGTAACGAGCATGAAGTGTTCAGTGACATGTGGGGAGAAACTGGACAGTGCCGTGCATAACGATAAGTGCTGCCACCTCACAGCCCCGGGGTCCTGGGGTTTGATTACAGATGAGCGACCTAGCCCCGTGAGCTAAAGAGAGATCTCTCTACAGCCCAGTAGCTGTAGTCCTGCTATCACAGGGAAGGGCGGTGACGTCACCTGCTCTGGTACGCCGGCTCTTACACAGTACCTGTCGGCCGTAAGCGTTACAGTACCAAAGCCCACACCTTTTACTATTCATGTACTGTACATAGATCTTGTGATCACGCAAACCGAGTCTTACCTCCGCAGCATAAAACACTTTTCCAGATAACAAACGAGGACAAGATGAGTTTTCATGTGGAATCATTCCGGGAATGGACAGACGTCCGCTTAAGCACTCGAGAAAACGCACAACCCCAGGTTTCGTCCTACTAGCGGGGAATGAAAGATCCGACACCGCTGTTATTTGACAATACTGGGCAGGAACAATGCATTTACTGGTTCGACGGGTTTCTGTAAATGATAGGGCAAACCTTTGGGAACCACATGACTTCAAGTTCACCGGAGACGGGACAGGAGTTTTAAGATTAACCTTAAGCCAAAAACGCGCTAATTTGTAAACTGAGCATTACGATTTTGCGGAGATAGAAATCGGGGTGGCTAACGTTCGTGTGCATTAAACGCGTAAAAATGATCTGACGGCTATTCGCTACTCTTGAAGCCGATCGGACCGAAAAGTGTTACTGATCTGTAGAAGGAAACCGTGATTCGGTCTTGCACTGATTAAGATGTCTCGTTTGCGTAGTGATGAATTTAGAAATGAACGCCTTGCAACTGAAACGCAGATTTAACAAAAAAAATCACATGGTTTCTGGAGGGGCCTCTCCAACCAGAAGGAATATGGTCCCCCTAGCTCTGGTGAGACAAAAAGCCCAGAGATTTCCTCAACCACGAACATTAGCATCAATTCCCCGTGCGGTTACAACATGGGTTCATGGGTTGGGTAGTGTTACAATGCACAAACGCCAACTCGCTGTTAAAGTGAGTGAAGTATCTAGTTAAGGACTCGTTGTCGGCAACTACGAAAGAGCCAATTGCACATAAAAGGACCGCAGATCGGGAATACAATAATCTGTTTAATCTTGATATTTGGGCTATCACGCATTGCGGTCTCCCCACCCCTTTTTGCTGGTGTTCTGTGTCACTCAATGGAGGGGAGCATTTAAATGCATTGCGGTTCAGTCCTGCTCAAGCAAGCATCGCCTTTTACACGACTGAGGCTCTTCAAAGCGACCGGGAATCGCGGCCGGTTCCTGCGATCTCTCTCCCCACCTGTCAGCCAGCTCCAACACTTCGTGGACGTTGCAGGTGCTGACCCGGATCTCCCCGGTGTACATGTACTGTATGACGCTCTCCACGGTCTCCGGGTCTGGCCCCATCTCGGAGCTCCACTCCTTCATTTCGACCCGGCCGGAGAGCGACTCCGAGAACTGCCCCCCCAGCAGCGGGGTGAAGTAGTCGGTGGCGGCGGCCAGGACGGAGCGGTGAGCCGCGAACTCGCAGCTCGGCACGGCCCCGGCGGCCGCCCCGCTGCTGAAGGCCAGCGTCACGTCGCAGAAGAGGCCGCGCTTCCTCTGCTCGTTCTGCCGGCGAGACAGCTCCGAGCAGTGGGAGGACGAGGTGAAATCCTCGGCCTCTTCCGCGTCCCCGTCGCCTGGCAGGGCCGTGGCGGCGCAGCCCCCGCCGCCGCCGTTCCGGCTCGAGTCGTCAATATTGGGCGCTGCGGCCGCCATGTTGGTGGAGGATAACGTGAAATTGTAATGGTCTGTGAAGTAACAAAACACACACAGACAGAGACGAATCAACGCACAGAGCCGAAGGCGTAATTCCCACATTGGTTCAAAATGTCCCCCACCCTCCTTGATTACGTACTAAATACTGGGAGGGATTTGCATCATACATTTAACTACCGATTCTCAATTGTCACCTTCACAATTGTAAAATATCACCACACAAAACATTTTTTTTTATGGAATCGCATTGCTTCCACCAAGGAAACAAAAAACCTGAGTTATCTCCTAATTACCAGATACCAAATTATCACGTAATTACGAGATAGCAACGATCATATCAGTGTATGAACAACCTGTTACATTTGCTGTGACAGTACAAGCTATTGATATGTTAAATGCTCCTGTGCACAGGCTGACTTTCTCCTGGGGTTAGCAACTATAGCAGATATCATATATGAGAACGCGAGATCACATACAGTACGTGAGTATATGCTACCTTGTAATTACATTTATCTCGTTATCAAATTATCTTTTAATTACGAGATGATAGCAGATCAACTTGTAATTCCGAGACCGTAAATCTCACGTACTGTATGTGATCACGCGTACTCCAATATGATATCTGATAATAGTTGCTATCTCGTAATTACAAGATAATCTGTTATCTCGTAATTTCGAGATAATTTGCTATTTGGTAGTTACAAAATAACTCGGGATTTTGTTCCCTTTGGTGCCAGCAATGCTCTTCAGTATTGCAGTATTACACGCATCAGTACATTAAAACAGTCCAGTGTTTCGACAGAATCGTTTACACCCGTACTGTAACTTCTCTTCTCGTACCCTGGCTACACTTTCCTATGAGCAAAAACGATAAAAAAAATCAAATGTAATTTTTCTAACGACGAAGAATGACCAAAGTCGAGAGATGCCCACTAACAACACCCATTTAACAAGACGGTGCTATACTGCCAGCTAATATTGAAGAGGAATATCGCTGAAAGGAGGCAAAACAAAAAAAAAACACGGTCTCTGCTTCGGTTACCGGTGTCCCGTTACGAATAGGGAACTATGAAACACGAGCAGCTGGAGTGGAAAATCTGTGCGGGTTGGAGAGGAGAGATAAAGAGGGATTTTAGCAAGCAGGGCAGGGACTGTGGGCCTCGGCACGTACTGTACAAAGTGGCATCTGTGAACGAGTCTGGCACGTACAGTGCGAGAGCCAAAGAAACAACACAGGATCGCCCACAACTGAAAACTGAGACCATGACGCCGTGCCCGCAAGCGGGATAAACTGTTACACAAACCAAAAGGCTCAACTCCCCGAAACAAGCGACAGAAACCGGTTCCGAGAGCTCGGACCGTGTGGGAGTCCACTGGTGAAAGGAGTTTTAATAACGATTTGTTTAAAGAAAAACGACCAGACGGCTGCTTGTACTGTTTAAGCCGGTCAGTCACAAACCTAAATCAAAGGGGTTTCATTCCATCCAATACATTTTGTGTAAACTGATTATTTCACCAAAATTTCACTATGTCACTCTATCATCCCCCCCCCCCCCCACCCTCAAGATTCAAGAATAGGAATATTACAAAGTCCTGCCCTGTGACTGAGGCTTAATATTTTCTTTCACCCAATGACATGGTGGCACCGACTTTTCCACATCCCCTGAAGTACACAGGCAAGTTGTAGAGTACAGAGCAAGGTACCCCGCCATGCTGTTGAGGCCAATACTCTTGACTTCTTTCAGGAAATAGCTAGATCGCTTCGTCAGATTACTAGCCCCTCACAATTAAATAAGTCCAATTAAATAAGTCCAATAAGACAAATACGTCTTTATTGTACAAACCTTACATTTGTCTCGTCTTTCCTTTCTTCTGTTTTGACAGTGACTGAGATAGGCTCAAGTTTAGTGTTTTACTAGAATTGAGAGAGGAAGTCCAAACCGATAGTCCAAGATTTGTTGGTGACAAAACATCCGAGCTCTGAAAGTGAATTCTGAAACTGACAAATGGCATGAGTGATGACGGGCCTATTCCAAACTCGGAGATGTCCAATTCCAAATTGGTCTCGTCTTTTATCCCAGGATTGCCGAGAGTTCTGCAAATTAGGTCCATCTTTCCTAAGAAAGGACTATTTCATTGCTCTCTCCAGCAAGTACATAGAAATATAAACCTAGCAGCTATGATCTTCTTACAATCTGGGTTTAAGTCCTCCTCACCAACACAGATCCCAGGTCAGGTCACGTTCAGCTTTCGTTCCAGGCAGAATCCTGGGATAAAGATGTGTGTGGTTCCTCAATCTTCGACCCTTTACTTTGTGCAGTTCAGAGTAAAGCAGAGTAGCACCGAGCAATCACAAGAATCCCACACCAATTAACTAAGAAGACGTGTTTATTTTCACTACAATATTACATGGGTTATATTAATAATAATAACAACAACAATACAGAAGCACATTTCACACCAAATAAAATAATGTAAAACAAGGTAAAAATAGGTTAAAATGATACAACTGAGGGATGGGTTTTGACAGATACAATGAACAGTTTTGATTTTGTAGATGTGGCTGGGTTCAGAAGGGAACACTTGGCACAGATCTCACACAGTTAAGTAAGCGAGCTTTAAGCTAGCCTATGTTAAGCCACGAGAAACACAGATAGCTGGTTAGTTATGGTCCCTTATGTTAAGACTATTTGCTTCAGCTCAATTGAGCCCCAGGTGTCCTTCATTCTTCACTCAACAGGCTCGGGAAAACAAAAACAAACCTTTTTAACGCCAGGATCCTCCTAAGATCATTGCAGGATGCACTGCCCTCGAACCCGAGTGACTAGATCTCCGTGCACCATGAAGCCACAGGAACATGCACTCTCTCACACAAACCATTCCTCTCCCACGCCTTATGCAAGGCTAGCAGATGACACGGCAGATCAGGATTTTACATTCATTTGCTAGATAACGATCGTATGATCTGATTTTTTTTATGCTTGCCTATATAAAACTACTGCCTAAGCCAGGAGTCTCCACCCCTAACCATCCAGCCAGGCTCGTAGGTCCCCATGAATTCACCAGGTTCTGCAGATACACAACAATTCCTTTGAGATCGATTAAAAAGGTGAGGCGATCTGCTAAATTGAGAAATTCAGAGATCACTTAGAAGTAAAACCTCAATACGCTCCAGCCCTCAAGGACCAGAGTTTTCTTATTTGAACAGTTAACTTGGTTAAGTTATTAATAAATTTAAGGTGCTGCCGATGTTTTAAACAAGTGACCTACAGGACTAACTGGATTAGGGCCCTTCAAGATCCGAGCTGCCGACCCCTGGCCTATACAAACTGGGAGCAATTTTTTGCGCTGACTAACCTGAAACCTCAACATTTAGAAACACAAGCATTCCTTGCTATGCAACTAGAAGTAGTATCTGCAGTGGAGGAGAGAAAAACAAAGCAAAATGCACCGAGGTAAGCACGAGATTCTGTTGATCTCCACTGAAGTGACACAGTGCTAAAGACAGCAAGGCTAGATCACAAGTTCACATTTTCTACTCTATTGAACGGCAGATTGCGACCAGCAACACTGGCAGCTTTCTTTCCTGTTTATTTCTTTACATATTTCCCATTTAAACCAGAAAGTGTGATTGCACAGTCAGAAATTGCATTGCTTGTTGAGGATGATGGTATTTTGTATTCATTCATTTGAGAGATTTTCAGTTCAAAACTGGTCATGGATCACTCACGGTTTGCGAAGAATCTGAAAGATACCCTACCCCTCCCCGCCACCAAAACCTACTCCCACCCCTCCTGCTGCAACTGGGACAGATAACAGCTCAGAGGATCTGATCTCTGAACCTCCCTCACACACGCAAGGTGGCGCTCCTGAGCTGTCCCGATTACATGGTCATGTGCTCCGGCAGCACATAGGAGATATCGTCCCATGGGTGACGGTACAAGCCCTGCTTCAGCCTCTTCTGGTCCAGGTAGTGCCCTGGTGGGAGAAAGACAGCGTCATAATACTCCATCCTCATCCTCCCCTCACAGGTAAGTCAAGGTAAGCCAAAAACTTAAAAGTACAGTATTTCTGCTTCCATCATGAAGGACATGAATTCTCTCAAGCTGGGCTCTTCCAATCCAGCCCGAGAGAATTGCACAAGTTTTTATTTCCCTCCCCGCATTGTAAGCCAAGTATTTTAATCACAAAAAAACATTGGATTAAACAATGAAGATCAACGGTCCCAGGATTAAGGATTGACTCTGGACTGAACAGTAAAAAAAAGGAAATGTCAGAACGAGAGGGGAGGCCTGTCTCTCTGCAGGACCCCCTGTTAGCCCCCCTGCCAGCCCCCTGCCGCAGTCCCCAGACTCACCGATGAAGCCCATGCTCCTGCCCAAGACGAAGATCCCGTTCAGAGCTCCGATCTCCACGTACTCGTCAGCCTCCTCCCTGAAACACAGCCGCAGTGGTGGTGAGGAAGAGTGGAGCCGCAGTTCCAGTAGATCTATCGGGTTTGACTTGGGTCAGCATTGCTGCCTCACAGCGCTGGGGCCCTGGGTTCAATTCCTGGAGTGCTGTCTGTCCGTCTGGAGTTTTGTATGTCGTCCCCATGTCCTTATGAGTTCCCTCCAGGTGCTCTGGTTTCCTCCCACAGTTCAGAGGCATACCGGTAGGTCAATTGGCTTCTGGGAAAATTGACTCTGTTGTGAGTGTGGGGTTTCTCTCTTTGTGTCTGTGTGTGCCTTGTGATGTTTAGTTTTCTCAGCCATGAGGTTGGCTGCTTGAAAGTACTATAAACAAGGTTTCCCTGTTCTACCAGCTCAATCTGGGCTGAAGAAAATTCCACGCAAGATGCTCATGTTTCTTGTTTAATGACGCGTTGTGTCTCGGTATAGCAACCCTCTTACCGAGTGAAGCCATCACAAGTCCTCAGCAGATCCACGAAGGCGACCCCAATGAAGCCGTCTACATTCAGGATGAGGTTGGGTTTCTGGAGAACACAGAAATTCCTCAAATTAGACACATGGCAAATTAAAGCCAGTCAGGTTGGCTTGCTAGCCAACGGCAATTGCATCCCAAAGCAGGATTTTTGAACTGGAGGGGTTTAACGAAGGTGACGAAAGAACAAACAGGCCGCCAGCATAGCTGAGGTGTCAGGTGAAAGGTCAGTGCAGCTCTCACCGAAAACACCAGACCAAACGGTGGGTGTATTTATCTGAGCTCCTGGTGAGCCCCAGTCCTGCTCATTTTACAACCGGACATCAATAAAGCTGGGGAATCCTTAAACTGAGAAATGAAAAGAGCTTCTCCAACAAAAATCTGATGGCCCATTTCCCGTGCGTGAACAAACCGCTTCCTAAATTGATCGGTAGCTCACAGTGTCGGCAGTTTTTACAAATAGGAAGTTTAGGGTGTGCAATATGATCTTGCGGATCGGGGATCACCAGGAGCGGGGCTGGAGATCCCTGGACCAGAGGCCCACCAGTGCCCAGCCAGCTGCAGAGCTGTTGTAGGACAAACTGATCATTGCTTAACCAGGCAAAGGTCGCTCGTGCAATTATTTTCTGGTGCAATAATTCAGTAGTGGTACAGGGAAGGTAGGGCTCCACTGGGGCGATAGTGCAGGGTCTGGTTTTAATATCAATTCAGATTCTGAGCCTGGAGACCAGGAGAGGATGCTAGCTCTGAACTAGATGTGTCTGACTCTCAAAACACCCCACCAGGCTCGGAGGGCAGGTACACCAGGCCAAAAGCAGCACATGCCTTAGAGGTGGTGATCTTCTCCACGTCCAGGGCGTAGTCCAGCAGGTGGGTGGCAGGGAAGTGCTGCTTGACGAAGTCCTTCAAGATCTGCACCCTCATGTCCGGGTTGTTGATCTGAAACGGCAGGAGGGCGGACCTCATCAGGCACGTGGAGTGAGAATCTGGGTCCAAAGTACCACACAAATGCAGGCAAGCGTCCCGATTTCCACAGAGCTGAATATTGCCCTTCCTGGGTCACGCCACACTAGAAACCACATCCCCAAGACAGAGCCATTATGTTTGCACCCATAGTACCAATACTTCGGCATGGGCATCCACGTCAGGCCCTACACAACACGCAAGGTCAAATGACCAGACGCAAATGGCCAAACTTTCTCCCTCTTCTTTTGTCCCTGGTACTGAATCATGTATAGTGTACGTTGCCTCCATGCCAAGAAACTTCACTGTGGCTTCCTCTGAAAACTAACTAAGATGTAAAAAGTATACTTGTACAGCGGCTAAACCCTTTATTCCTGATTCAGTTATCAAATGGTGTGGAGTTACATGACTGCAGGAATAAAGGGATTGTACCAATGCAATGCCTTTCTTCCCACAGGACCCAGCTGCAGGTGTGGTCACTGACGGACAGCATGGCACACAGGCAGTTTTTAGCAGGGAAGTACCCTGAGCCCTGCTCTGGAAAGAAGTGTTCTCCCTCACCGACTTGACCCTGTGGCCAATCCCCATGATGAGCTTCCCTTCCTTCTTCATCTTGTTGACGAACTCCATGGGCAGCAGGCTGCTGTCGAAGGCTTTGCTGAACTGCTTCGCTGCTGCGTCCAGCGCCCCTCCAAACCGGTCGCCCTGCAACAAGGAAGAGACGGTCTTTCTCTTGCAGTCGCCAGGTTGGCAACGAACCTTCTCTTTCCGGTTCGTTTTCATTCTCATGGAGCGACATTCATTTTTGCAGTTTTTCTGTTGGTTTTACCCCATTTCCTTAAATGTTTGACCCTTACAAAGCATTTACAGACACTTGTTACGAGAGGAGTGCTATAAAATAATGCTCAGTCTCATCTGTCTGCAAGCACGTGATTACTAAACTATAAGCCAACAGACCCCACGGCCACAGGATTCTGGGAACACAGTGTAAGGAGCCACCCTTAAACTAAAGGCACTGGGCCAAGAAAGGTAAAGGGTCAAGACTAGAACCACTTTCAATGTTACAGATTGATTCTGCTGAGCTTGGAAGTTAATGGTTGCTGTGCACCGGTGATGGATGAAATGGGTGCACTCTGGCAGGCTTGGTATTTGGTATCCTTTGGGCTGTTATACAAATGCAAGGAATTCTTGGAGTCTTTGTTAGGGATGTCGCGTTGAGCAGAGGGGTCCCTACAATGGTCAGCAGGCCGGAGGTGAGGCTGGAGATGAGGTCCTTCCCAGCTCGGGCGCAGACGATGGTGTTGTGGGCGCCGGACACCGCTGGTCCGTGGTCCGCCGTCACCATCAGGCACATCTCGATGAACTGGCAGGCGTAGCGCGGCAGCCTGGAGCACACACGCAACGCCGCGTCAGGGCGGGCACGGCACACGCCACCAACATGCATGCCAACATACACCCTCCCCCCCTCCCCTCGACTCCTCACCGGTGAATAAATTAGACTGCGCTTACTGGTCTTGTCTTTTCAGTACCTGAAAAACAAACCCCTGCTGCAAGCCTAAGAAACTATTCATTTTTATACACATCAAATTATTCCCTCTCAGTATTGCAAACTTTGCAGCTTGAAATCCCCTCTAGAGCAGAACTGCTGAGTAATGCTTTGCGTCTGGTGTATAAACCTGGTCATGTGAATATGAAGAGCATGACTCAGCAATTAATGAGGGGGGGAAACTGCCACAGGACTGACCTCCTCTGGAACCACAGCAGCCCCAGCACCCCGCCGATGCCCATCTCCTCCTTGAAGACCTCGGTGATGGGCATGCCGGCGTAGATGAGCTCCTGGCCCCTCTCGTCGCAGATGCTCGTCATGAAGGAGGCCGGCTTGCGGATCAGGCCCAACTCCTGTTGGGAGAGACATGGGCACAGAGCGGGCCGGTGAGAGGAACTTCTCCCATCTCACTGCCTCACTAGATCCCTTCCCTCGGCATGGGCCGGATTAACGACGGGACACAAGTCTTCTCTTTCTGGACGGGTGGCTGTTTTTTCCCTAGCTGCTGAGCACAGACTGGGGCTCTCCTCTGACTGCTCAACCATACCAAGAGCCAAAAGGAATATCCATCCAATCGTCCCAGAAGCCACCAGCAAGTCTATGGACTGGGGGATGAAACCCACGTGAACACAGGGAGAACATACAAACATACGGTCCTGAGGGACACCTTTCAAAGCACCTGATTTCCAACAGGCTGGGCGTCTGAGCTCAGGACAGGGGCAAGAGTCATGCCTTTTCTGCCCTGTCTCAGTGTGCCTGATCTGAGGTGCGCTGTGAAGCAACAGGAGAGAAACAGCGTCCCCTTCTCTTCCTCGGATCCCCGGCAGACCTACCCGTGCCCAGGAATAGTCCATCGGCACTGTGGGTGGGGGCACCTCCTGGGCAGGAACAATGACGCCCTTGGCAACCAGGTCATCATACACTGACCTGCAGGGGAGAGGACAACCAGCACACAGCAGTCAGAAGAGGGTGCTGCCTGGGTTAACAGCTGCAGTCAGTGCGTGGGCCCGTAAGGAACAGTCAGACAGTGTAGAACAGAGCACAGCGGCCTGGCAGCACTACTGACTTGATGGCGTCTCCCAGCTCGTCGAAGCTCTTGGGCACGATGGCGCCCGCCTCCCTCAGGGCCTGGTTCTTGGCGACGGCGGTCTCAGACGCCTGGTTGGCACAGGCACCGGCATGGCCAAACTGGACCTGAGGGAACAGCGGCAGGGTTACGTGGCAGTGGACACACAGCGCAGTCGGACTGGTCAGACCACGTTTCTAACGGGTCACCCAGAGACACAACCACCTTATGTCAGGGATGGGCAAGTAACACAATACAGACATGTTCTGGGGAGTAACTGTGCTTTATACAAGCTGATCCCCTGGAGGCAGGAGACTGCTGTTTTAGCTTTTTACAGAGAATATTCTCTGGCCTGAAAATGAGCAGCAGCTTTCCATCAGAATTAGACTAATTAAGCAACCAGGTATGAGATACAGCCATACAGGCCTCATACTGTCCTCTTCTTGGTCTGTGTTCAGGTCAAAGGAGCAGCTGAGCAACCAGAGACAAGATTAAGCATTTCAAAAATGGATGCATTTTTAAAAAAGTCAGGAGTCATATGTCATTAGCCCTGGAAAGTCCAGCAGGTTTTGTAACGTACTTTAGCAATTGTGAGGGGAAAAAAAACAACTTAACATGCTTCAGCTATAAAGGACTTAATTGACCAAATTACTTGCTTATTTGAACAAGAACTTCCAAGGGTTTCTAATCCTTTTTGATTATAAAATAAGAGTAGCCTAAAAGACTAACTGGACTGGGGCTCTACAAGACCAGGGTTGGAGACCATTGAAATAAGCAATCTGGTCTTAATTTTGACAGCTTGCTGGGATTTGCACATTTACAATACAACACTCAGAAATGATCCCCTTAAATAATATCTGCCCTGAGCTTTCCGCTTAAAACCTCCTTTCATTTAACACTGAACAGCCAAGATGCTCAAACTGGTGTACAAGTTAAGGGAGGACCATAAGTGATGTAGTTAAGGCTTCCCATACTGCATGTTTCAGCTGCTGCACACCACCAGAGCAGAGAGCTGTGGGATTGGGGGAGAAACGTGCGGACAGGACACTCACCTCAGAGGAGAACATGGTGGCACAGGTTCCGATGCACCAGCACACCACCGGCTTGGTTATCCTGCCCTCCTTAATGCCCTGGCAGATCTTATACTCCTCCGTGCCACCGATCTGCTCAGCAGACAGAAAGGGAAAAGAAAAAGGAGAGACGGACACAGAGAGAGAGGGAGATGTCTTGAAGCAACTGAGGTCTCTAAAGAACTCCCTCCTGAAATGACATGGGTGTGTGTTTGATCCCCATGTCTTAAGACTCGCCACTTGGAAGGTGCCCTTCGGAATGGCATTTTACGTGCAGAAAAAAATGTCAATGTTAAGAAACACTGAGCCTTGCTGCAGAGCTTCAAGGCCAAAGAGCCACGATGAAAGGAAATACCATCCCTGGCTCTCCCCAGAGCAACGTGTTCTCACCTCCCCGAGCACCACGATCATCTTGACTCCCGGAGTGTCCTGGTACCTCAGCACATGGTCCATGAAGGTGGATCCTGGATACCTGCAGCACAGTAGCCAAGAGGTTTGACGGAGAGGCCAGTGCTTTTCTCACTTGTGTGCACTTTTCCCCATCAGCAGACAGCCTGACTGAAGGTTTGAAGGGTTTGATAATTTGGCTAGTGGCCATATCACCCGGCAACGCACACCTGACAGTCCACTGCAGCCCAGCAGGTGTGAGCCTGGGCAGTACCTGGATGTGAGACTCCTGGGAAAGACTAAGGCTGCTGCTGGAAGAGGTGTTAGTGGGGCCAGTAGGAGGCGCTCACCCTGTGGTCTGTGTGGGTCCTAATGCCCCAGTATAGTGATGGGGTCACTATACTGTAAAAACGTGCTGACCTTCAGATGAGACATAAAACCGAGGTCCTGACTCTCTGTGGTCATTAAAAATCCCAGGACTTTTCTCCAAAAGAGGAGGGGTGTTACCCCGGTATCCTGGCCAAATTTCCCCCCAGCCTTTACCTATCATGGCCTCCTAAGAATCCCCATCTCTGACCTGGCTTCATCACTCTGTTCTCCTCCAGTCTGAGAGCTGGTGTGTTGGGAGTTAAATGGCACACTATGGCTGCCGTCTCATGATTCAGGTGGGTGTGTTGGGGATCCCCACTACCTGTACAGCGCTTTGAGTGGAGTGTCCAGAAAAGCGCTATGTAAGTGTAAGCAATTATTATTATTAATGACAGGTGCGGATCTCTGGGTAGGAGTGTCGTTCCGCCCACATGGCTGCCCCGCGTGGCTCACCTGTCCCCCCCGATGGCCACGCCCTCGAACACGCCGTCGGTGCCGCGGGAGATGATGTTGTTGAGCTCGTTGGACATGCCCCCCGAGCGGGACACGTACGCCACGCTGCCCGGCCGGTACAGCTTCGAGGCCAGGATGTTGTCCAGCATGCCGCCCGTGTTTCCGATCTTGAAGCAGCCCGGCTTGATCCCGCCGACCTGGGCAGGGGGCAGAGAGAACGGCGGGCTTAAACGGCACTCAGGACGGGCGAAGGGCCCCCGAGCCCTGGGGGGGGGCCTGGCCGTTCAAAACACGCTCCGCTGCAGCCCGACCGCCCCCTGTGACCGCGGCTCACCGTCGCTGGGCCGATGATCGTGACGCCCTTCTCATCCGCCGTCTTGATGAGCTTCCGGGTCTGTGCCTCCGGGATGCCCTCTGCGATGATGGCGATGGTGTGAATCTGAGGGAAGAGAAGGGCCAGTCAGGACAGAGGGCAGGGTGGCTGAAGTATCAACACGACCCATCGGGGCCTGATCCGGGACTCCCACTGCCCGCCCGCCCCCTGCAGGCACCTGGGGGTACTGCATGGTCTCCATGGTGCTGTCGAAGGCGGAGCGCAGGGAAGCGAAGCTGATCAGCACGTCCACCTCCGGGTGCTTCCGCATGGCGTCGCTCATGTTCTTGTACACCGGGATCAGGATCTCTTTGTGGCCCCAGTAGAACTTCTGCTTGTGGTCCCCCCTGAAACACAACGCCCCACCAGGTTACTGGGTTACTGACGCAGCGCTCCCTGCAGCACCCGCAGGAGACATTCAAGCACAGGCTCTGCTATTAAACCTCAAGGGCCCTGCTAGGTGTAACTACCCGATAGTGCAATTCGCCTGCACACAAAACAGCGCCGGTAATGATCCTACGATACAAAGGAGGTAGACGGGCCACATTCATTAGTAAACTTGGTCTTTCCATCACTGAAAAAATCTTGTGCACAAATGTGCTGATGATGTAAAGAGAACCACATCTTTACACAAAGAGTTGTGGGAGGAGGGAACAAGATGCCCAGCTGTGTTGTTGAAGCCAATATCCTGGATGCTTTCTAAACCAGCTGGCATAGATCCTCAGAGCCAAGAGCTACAAGCAACCAAATGAGCACATTTAGGAAAGAAAGATTACCAATCAGAGGAGACCACTGGACCCATCTGGCACATTTGGTAACTAATTGATCTAAGGAACTCATCTAGCTGTTTCTTGAAAGAAACCAGAGTATCAGCTTCAAGAACACAGGTGGGTAAGCTGGGAGTTCCACACTCCCGCAACCCTTTGGGTAAAGAAGGGCCTTCTATTCTCGGTTTTAAATGCACTTTACTGTTCATTCTGCAGTGCATGTGGATGGAGAAATACTGATGGTGAGCGCTTGATAGGCTGAACAGCCCCCTCCCTTTTTGTTTTGTGACTCGTCTCTCGTGTTTGCACCTCGCGCTCGGGGACTTGCACAGAGAGTGGGGCGGCGGCGGTCACTCACGTGAAGGGGTAGACCAGGGCCGCCACCGAAGGCTCCTCCCGGGAGCAGATGTAGTCGAAGTCCAGCATCCCCTGCACTGCCCTGGTCTGCATGCCCCACACGATGGCCTTGGTGTGCTTGGTGAACAGAGTGCTGGCTTTGGCTGCAGGGAGCAGGGGGCAGAAGAGGAAATGGGCAAGGATGGACTCGCTTGCACACAGACACAGGACCCCGTCTGCGTTGTCCAGATAGACAGAGCACGCCCAGACTCTTTTTCCCCACCCGACCACCAGAACCACCAAAAAACCCCAAAACGTTAAACTGGTTAAGCACACGAGCAGAGGCTGCGCTGGCAGGCTTTCACACACACGCCAGCTGACCTCCGTCAGGAAACAGAAGCCAGCTACGCAGATGCTGGATCACCCCGAAAGCTTAGGCAGGACAGTGCAGGGTTTGGACAGTGCGGTACTGACTTTTTACTGTTACTACAATACAATCCCCGCAACAATGAGATATTTACTCTAGTGTAGCAGAAATTCGATTTAAGATGGGACATTTCAAGCAACACGTCAAAAGAGAAGCATCTCGGACCCCTCACTTCAACCACACTGAGCTTATCTGTCCAGCCTGCAGGTTGTCCCAGTTCACCCAGTACACTGCTGCTACTGGGGCTTCAGCAGCTCTGTGGCTTTCTTTTTACAACACAATGTGCCAGAGCAGGCACATACACAGTGATTGTTTTTATTATTCGTCTTAATAAAAAGGAAATGGAAAAAAATCTGGACAAAAATAATAAAACCTCTTATATTGTCTCATCCCTAGTGCCTGTAAGAATCCTTTTCAGTCCTCAAGGCTGCACTGTGATCTACCCAGCTGCTGAAGTTCAGTCTTAATTCAACTTTTAGATGGAGGGAAAAAATAACACCTCAAATATTCAAATTACTTAATGTTCACGTTGTTAAAACAATTTTCTTGCCTTGAAGGTTGGCGAACCTCATTGCTGAGGTCAACTGCAAACCACTGATGATGTCCTGAAGGACAGAACGCCACAGAAGGAATATCAGGCTTATTTAGTTTTACTTCTGGAAATAATGTAACTTTAAAATTTTAAATCACGTGCAAGTCCCCTCCAGCTAAAGACAAATTGAACAGGGCTTCTAAAAGGAAGGAAAAGAACCAAGATTGGGAATAACACCCCCTCAGCAAAAGGGCAAAGGGCAAAGGGCAAAGGGCAAAGGGCAAAGGGCAAAGGGCAACAGGGCGGGTGACACCTGTGGCAGCAGTGCGACGGTCAGAAGTAGACTAGTGAGGCAGGTGAGCAAACAGCCAGGCCTCACTGAGGCCTGGGGACACTAACCAGACCAGGGGCTTTCCTACCTCCCACTCCGCCTGCCGAGCCCTGCTGCTCTGTTACGTCACCAGGCGACAATACAAACAACAACGGAACACAACACAAAAGAAAAATGAACAAAAAAAAAAACATCAACCGTCCTGCAGGGCACCGTCGTCACATTCAAATGATCATAAACACCAAGCAGAATGCACAATAACCCGCACAGTATACACATCTCTATTCATATTTAGAAATGATAAATACTTACCAGTGTATGTACAAATATATAAATGACATTAATGCCACATAACCACTACTAGCAAACTGGGCAATTACACCATATGTCGGTGAGGTGGGGGTGAGTGTATTTGGTGCTAGATTTAAGATGGCAGGACTTTGAAAGATTTAATGTCATGTTCATTTTAAGAGGGAGTTTTAAACATTACCCAGTAAGGAAACACACTCCGGTTGCTCTTGATCCCTAAAGAAAAATGGAACCAAAAGTAAGGGCTGTACAATTCTGAACTTGTACAACACCAGCCTTAAGAAAGGGGAGCCATATTGATGGTCAGTCAGTACATGCAGCTGCCTAACTGTACACTTAAAACTTTACTACAAACTATGACCTACAGGGGAGGCTTTTCAAAAGGGGCAGTGTGTGCGCTCGTCACATGACCAAGTGTTAATTGACGTGCATACTGCTGGCCATCTACTGGAAGAGCTTTCTTTCCTGAGCAGCTCAGTGAACACTATTAATCAACACCGATGACAAAGACAACCCACTCTGATAAATGCAAAGCCACACCACTGGTTCTTAATCTTTCCTGCTGCCTGCACTTCTTCGGTGTTCAAAATCTGTTCTCTCACCCCTTATCAAAAAAACCACTCAAGTAGAGTAGGTCAGTTCTGTAAAAAAATATATTTATCCTGACCTTAGAATGAAAGATGGGATTATTTAATTTCTCAATAAAATTAAAAATGCATGAAAAAGCCTTGATTAAACAAAGTAGTTGTACTTATGTGCTTCTGTCTATTTAGTGTCTTTGATGATTTACCTTCTTCTGTCAAATCCGGCATTTCTCAGACCCCCAGGAAGTGCAGGCACCCCAGGTTAAGAACCACTGCATTATACAACATTCTGTCACAAAGCTCACAACAATGTGGAAGTGCTTGCACAACTGCACACACACGAGGGTCACAATCAGTCTCCCAAGCATAGACCTAAGGTGCTATCCACCTGTCAATATCAGCTCAACACTCAGGATGTTCTTGCAAAGGAACAAGAGATCACGGACCAAAACTCCCAAAGTTCCCGAGTTTGTTGAAAGTTGAAATTAAATTAAATATTTCCTCAACGAAGCCTGGAAATCCAGTAAAGGAACACAACTGGTAAGGACCAAAAGGCATATGCGGAAACTACTCTGCTTGAGGAGATCTAAAAATTCAAAAGGATTTCAACTCCAAACTATACTCAAAGCTAATAGGTGAAAAACTCAAAGCCTGTTGTTGGTTTGTATGGAGGTTTAGCCCTTTCTGGTGAGATAAACTCAAAGTTAATCACCATGCTTTTAGTCTAATTTGTTTCTCAGGAATTGCATATTTAAACCTGTTAACAACACAATGCATCTCAGCAATAAGCAATCAGGATTCTACCTGCTACTGTCAAATGCACTACCACCAGTGGACTAGGATCTTGAAAATCCTATTCACAAAACGTACGTGCAAGCTTCAATCATCACTAAAAGCTTTTGGAATTGATCAGATGACAGAAGCTGCAATGCTTCGCCCTTCTCACTTTTACTGAATGCAGCAATGCAAGGTTGAGAGAGTTTTACAATTATAATTAGTAACACAAAAAACGTGAACAGTCAATTAATGTAAAGGGCTAAAGGGAATTGGAAAGGGGATTAGAATCAGATTAGTTGGATTTAGAAAATAAAGTTTTTGCCTAACTAAATTGTTAGAGCTCTTTGCATAAACAGCAACAGTAATAAACACACACAGAGCATCTGATATTATGCATTGAAATTTTCAGAAGCAGGCTGATAAAGTTCTACAGAAGACTAACAGACATTCAGTAGGTATTCAGGGAGACAAGTGACTGGTTAAAGAATTGGCTAATAGAGTATATTGGAGGTGAATACTCCAATTGGAGTGATGTTATCAATGGAGTACCACAGGAATCTCTACTAGGACTGCCACTATTTTTAATAATTCAATTATCAAGATTCTGCTATAGTTAGTAAACTAGTCACGTTTGAGGATAACAGCAGATTAGGATAATTTGTAAATGCAGAGAAGCAGCAAATTGAATTTCAAAAAGACTTAAATAAAATTCCTAGGCCAAGCACCTGGAAGATGCCTAGTGTAGACAAGTGGATTTCTTTGCATGCAAGTACTAAAAATAAACTATTAATACAAAATGTTAAGATGTGTGGTCAAAAGCGCTGAATTTTTACCTGCACTATCAATTAATCATGTTAAAACTCTGTAACAGTACTGCAATACAATTGTAGAAAATGTGTACAGTTTTGTTCACCTCATTATAGAAAAGATACTGATGCTCTGGAATCAGTCCAGAGAAGAGGAAGGAGACATATTCTGGGGCTTGAGAAAATGTTTAACCCCAACAGGCTGAAGGAACAGAACCTCTTTAGTCTTGAGCAGAGAAGACAATGAAGGGCAATGAAGACCTGGAGCAAGGATTTAAAATCCTCAGAGCCTCTAAGGACCAAGTTCACCAGGCAGATTTCTTCAGAATGGGCAGAGAAGCACAAACCAGAGGGCACAAGTGGGAAGGCATTTAAAGCTAAGAACGTCAAGCACTTCTTTACGCAAAGGGTGGTGGGAGTGCACAACAAGCTGCCCAGCCACGTTGCTGACTTCTTTTAAGAAACAGCCATGCGAGATCCCTGAAGTGCTGTAGAAGGGCAGCCTGGGCATTGCAACAGTGGTAGCTGTGAGCCTCACAGGACCCTAGCGAGCCTGCAGCAGTGTCGCCACAGCCTTCACAAGCACACACCAGCACAACGAGACTGGAGCAGTTCTCAAGCGCCCCTAGTCTCTCTTCCTGCTGGGAGGACGCAATCCTGCCTTGTAGCTCTTCACTGCAAGCCTGCTGACTCTCACAGTCCCCCCCACCTCCTCCCTCAAGGGTGCCATCAGGGACGTACGGCGTTCGGTAAGAGGGTGCTGTTGGTCGACAGCTGGCCTTACCTTGAAAGGCTCCCTGGGAAGAACAGGTCCGTGACCGGGTGTCACATTGAGCAGGGGCTTAGGTATTTCAGGGTGAGAAAAAGAGATAACACTTGAATACAGAGCTGTGCTCGTGAGTAAGCGTGCTGCAGTGGGACAGCCCGAGGAGCCTGGGGTTCAGAGGTCAGACTGGGGAGACGGACACAACTGGAGGCCGTTGGGGAAGCCGTGGGGGATTATGGGAGGAAACGGTTTCCCAAGAGGAATGAAGAACAAAGGGCTGACACTACGCTAGAATATGTAGCTCCTTTCAGTACACAAGCAACTCTTTCTGAAAAGGGTTTAAGGTTTTGAAGGCTCATACTTTCAAGTTAAAGATTCTTTTATACTGAGATTGTAGTAGCAGCAATTTTACTTAATGATTACTAAAATATTTACTTTCAGTCTCAATATTGGGTTTCAGCAGCTGGGTGACAACTGCATTTAAAGCTTAATTCATCTTTCCTTGTTAACCTCTTTCACAGAAGCACAAAACCTAAGGTACCTGTTGCACTGGCTACTGTGCTGCACCGAGCAAGAAGGCTGTAAAATGCCTTGTGACCAGTAGATGGCAGCAGTACCCTAGAGCAGAACGCTACTATGAGAGGTCACAAACACAGCAATTCAAGATTTAAAACGACAGCACCATAATTAAACCGTGCACGTTACGGCATCTAAAAAATCCTTTCCTGTGAAGATTGACGAGATGTGCCATCCAAAAGCCTGGTTTCTTTAAAATCACAAACAACTTTGGAGCTGAGCTTTAGTCCAACTACAGGCAATTAAAAGGGTCCATTCGGTGTTTCTCCTCTCACTCAACTAGACCAGTACTCATGTTCCCCTCCTAACTCACCCCCCTGCTTTAACTCCCACTTAATACTCCAAGCGGTCAGTAATAAAAAATATTCCAGTATCAGTCTGATAAAACCTTTAGCAGAAGCATGAAAACTTGCCTAGACGACCAAAAACAAAATGAGGATCTCACACAACACGATGAGGACGATGAGGAGAACATCACAATGGAGAGAACAAGAATGTGTAGCAGACAAAACTAAGGAAAATGATCCTAAAACTCTGCTCTAATTTTCTTTTCTGTTGCCATCTAATCGCACTTTTGCGCTTCAGTTACAAGAGCAATTAGATGCAATTCATGACTTAAAGGTTTGTCTGGTGACAGGCCAGAGGAACAGAAACCTTTTCATCTTAAACAGAGAAGATTAGAAGGGCAACTGATACACGTGTTCAAACCCACTGACAAAGTCAACCCAGCGAATTCCTTCAAAATGAACAGGGAAACACGAATCGGAGAGCACAAGTGGAAACTATGCGGAAAACAGAAAATACTACTTTAGCCAAAGGGTTGTGGGAGTGTGGAGCAAGCTGCCCAGCCATGTTGTTGAAGCCCATACCCTGGCTTCCTTTTAGAAGTAGCTGGATGGGCCAAATGAGCTACTCTCATTTGTAACCTCTCTTACATTTTTATAATTCTCAGTGGCTAAAGACCAATTTGTGGCCAATGTAATTAGTGGTGTTCAATAACGTCAATCTACGTCTGTGCCTTGTAGCAGTTCCAGCACCCTGGCCTCCCGAGATCCTGCCCGGACGGAGGCGAGCAGCCTGAGCCGAGCCCCAGCAGTCGCCAGGGAGAGGGGGGTTCTGGGGTGGTTACCTGGCGGGACTCCCGGCTTGGCCTTCTTCGCCGGCGTGGGCTCATGGGCGGCCTTGGGCTCCGAGAAGGAGGCCGTCCTGCTGGTGGCGGGGGTCTGGAAAGACGATGGGCAACAGCGATGAGACAGCCCTCCGCAGAGACCACACTTACAGTATCTTTGCCCTTAAACTTGCTGTAACACTGTTGCACTGACTTCTCGGTCAGTACATTTTTATGTGGCATTGTGTTATGTTGGGAGTGTGCTGTAAAACAATTTTCCCCAATGGGACAATAAAGCATGACTTGAATTACACTACACCCAGTTCCTTGGCTTTTCCAGCAGAGAACCCGAGGCCATGCTTTATCACAAAGGCACTCTGATTTAAAGAGCGGAGCTACAATGGGCTCCTCATGACCTACAGGGGCACGTGGGCTATAGTAAGACTCTCTCTACAGGCTAGGCAACAGCATAATGGCCCAGAATTGTGCACAGTTCTGCATGATTACACTTCAGGGCTGTTTCCTGGATAGCTAGGAGGTCTTTGCAGCACTGTGCAATGATGTCCACATCTTTTCTCATCTGCTGTGTGATCTGCTGGGTTGAAGCAACTGCTATAGGATGTCACCATTTCAGAGATGCATGAAGCAAGCCCCACCTGTAAAGTGCACGGAGCTGGCTATAGATGCTATAGACCCTAATTCCCATTAGGCTAATGATACTTCATCTTCACAAAACTGAAACAATTGTAAGGCTGAGCTACCTACAGGGACTTCGATCTGCGCCCGCTGAAGTAGCCGGTCGGTCTACTGGAGCACCCTGGGGCGAGTGCTCAAGGCTGCCACTGACCCAGCAGGGACTCGAACCCACAGCCATCCAGTCCCAAACCAAGCCAGAGCCCACGACCGTTCGAACCCGAACACGGGACGCAGCAGGCTGCTCGATCGAGGCGGCCAACCTACCGAGGCGCTGCCGCTGGAGTTGAGCAGGAAGTTGGCGGTGTGGGCGGCCGTGGGGGGCTGGTTGGGGATGGGCCGGTGGCCCAGCGCCATGCCCACGATGGCGGTCATGTGGGTCTCCGTGCCGAACACATGGATCGGGATACCGGTGGTCTTCCCTGCGGAGAGAGACGGAAGCTGTGCCGTTAGGGGGAGAATAACAAACTCACACACAGGCTGTCTAATTAAACACCCTGGCGCTGCTGCTCCTCCTCGTACTGCCATCAAAGGCATGGGGGTTTGATTCGAATGGGGAGATGAAAGAAAAAGATTTTTTTTATTGCTGCTAACATCAACCAGGGGGGACTGTTAGTTCGGCTCAGGCTCTTCCCTCAGCCTCGCGAGCTGCCGCAGTTTAGGGCGCAGCACGAGAAACGACGGGGGAATCATTTTTAACTGCAGTCCCTTTTCAGAAGAGGTGAAACCAGCCAGAGTTCCTGAAGCACAGCAGGGAGGACCATTTAAGCCAAGAGCTGGGCCACTTCCAGAGCTCCGTTTCACCAAATTGGCTTTATAATCTGGTTCATTAGGGAAAACAAAAGAACTTGAAAATGAGTTTAAAAAAAAGTAGCCGAGCCAATACATAATTTGATACTGAGGTCCAGCTATTTTTTCAGCCAGCCTTTTATCTTAATTACTTAATTGAACAAAGAGATTGACATACAAGGTCACATCGCCAGTTTTTCCAAAGTCTAGAACAGTTTCCAGCTGAGTGAGGTATCGGCACGACTCAAACCCCCAAGGATCAGAGATGCCTATAGCCGAGTTAATAAGCGACGCTCAATCCCCTTATTTGTTTTTATTCCAAATTAACTCTTAGTTATTGAGGATAAATGATCTCCATTTGCTTAAAATCTTTTGATTTTTGGAAAAAAAACAGCATTGGAATAAGTATCACCTGTGCATCCCTTTCTGGGTTTCAGAATGTCATTAACTGGGCACCTATTAAGAGTGATTTATAAAGAAATAAGGACAAGCCCCTTGAAGAGCCCCAAGTTGAAGAGATATAGTACAAAGGTCTATTTTATTTATTAAATACACCCCACCTACAGCAAGGTGTTTTCCCTAAAGGAAAGACTGAGTGCAGAGACAGGTGAATGCAGCTGGATCCCACAGATCAATGAGCCTGAGTAGCTCAGAGTTCAGTCTGAACAAACACTGAAGACACCAGGGCCCCCAAGACCAGCTCATTAAGACCTTTAGCTGAAATAACAACCAGGAGGCCCCGGGGTGCTTTAGTCCCGAGCGAGACGTCCCGTGTCCCGTGTCCCCCCCCTGCGCAGTAACTCACCCACTTCCCCCATGACCCTCAGGCCTTCCTGGTAGTTGGGACCACCCCGTCGGACAAAGATGGTGACCTCGTGCTCCTTCAGGGGGACCTGGTAGTCCTTGATGGCCCTCACGATGCCCTAGGAGTAAAACCCCAGCACGTCACCCTCCTGCCCCTGCCAGCCCCTGGGCCTCAGCATGTACGGCACTGGCAGGGGAGAGAACCATGCTGGCACTGCCAGGCCAGTGCGGATCAGATGGCACAAACAGTACAGAGTAGAGGAGTTTATCTGAAGGTTTATCTGAGCACCGAGGCATTGCACAGCTAGCGGTTAAGGATGTGCACTGCTGTAGGGGGGTAGACGCTGTTCTTAAGCCCAGTGGTCTGTGCTTTACTGGCGAGATACTGCTAACTTTGCCTTGCAAGCTTTTGTTACGTCATAAACGGTCAGCAGCAGGGTTGATGCTTCATTCAATTAGCTGATCCTTCACTGATGCATTAGTCAGCGGGAAGACGTGTGAATGGAACAGACTGGGGAGCTCTCCTACAGCACCCTGGAGAAATACCAGCAAACTGAAACACTTCACTGCTGGGCCTGGCTATGGTCCTGCAGCACAGGGGGGCCTTCTGGAGCCTCTTCTTGAAGGACTTTAGTTCTGTAAAGACCCAGCAGCCTCACGTAACCCCCGCCCCACCCCTCATCACCTTGAACGTTGCCGCCACGTTGGTGAAGTTGGCGATGCTGCCTCCAATGATCAGGACCTTCCCTGTGGCCAGAACAGACAACAGTGAGGAGAAGCACAGGGATGGCTGGGTCCTTCCAGAGCTCTCTGTTAACACTCAACAGGGTCCACAAGAAAGTGCAAAAACGAACAAAACATTTTCCTCAAAGCTTTAAGACACGATTCGCTTTTTCTCGCCCGGAAACAATATCAACCCGAATGCTCGCGCTGTTGCCGCAGCGCTTAAGTGGTGACTACTGGCACAGCTGGGTTTGCCAAAAAAAACTCCTAACATTCTCCGACATAGTGGTACTAACCCCACACTCATCACTGGAGCAGACCCCCTGGTCCAGACCACCCTCAGTCCTCTCATAGACTACCCACACACACCTCGGTCCAGACCACCATCACACCCCGGCCCAGACCACACACACACATCCAGACCACCTACACCCCCGAGCACCCACCTTCATTGTGCTTCTCCCGAGTCATCAGGGACAGAATGGTCTTGGCGTAGTCGTAGGTCTGCTGCTCGCTGGGGGCCCCCGAATACTCGCCGTAATTAGCCAGCTCGTTAACACCTCCCAGGTCGCAGATGGTGTCGCTATTGAATTGAATGAAAACAAAGAAAGAGGGCTCTTTATTTACAAGCTCAGCCATTCAGCTCGCCAGTCGGCTGAAGCTCGCCCACAAGTGCACTGACACTCTGCTCTGATCCTCCAGGAGCATTTGTCCATTTTCTCACCGCTTCATCCAGTACAAGGTTGTAGCGGAGCCGGAGCCAAACCCGGCAATGCAACAGGCACAGGGTGGGATACTCCCTGGATGAGGCACCTGTCCATCGCAAGGCCCACAAAGACACATACAACTTGGCCCTGGTACGAGTGTGTCTTTGGACTTTGGGAGGAAACCAGATCACCTGCAGGAAACCCACATGAAAGTGGGGAGAACATACGAACTCCACACAGACAGCACTCCAGGATTTGAACCCAAGGCCCCAGCTCTGCGAGACAGCTGCGGCACTGTGCCACCCTGTACGTATATTACTAAAACTGCTGTAATCTGGAGAAGGACTACCACAGCAATTTAAACATAAGGAGAAATTATTCGCCATGTCCCTGCAAGCAAACAGTGCATTTTTATTCCAAATGTTATTGACCAGGACTGAAGCATTTTAATGATTCAAGGCTCCTATTAGACAGCATCATTTGCAAGTATTTCATTTTCACTGCAGTCAAATGAGCCATGTCTTCACAAAATCGCTTGGCAGAGAAGCCCAGAGTGACTCAATCTGTTCTGCGTCTGCCGAGTTACAGGTCCCGAAGTTGCTTTGCTCACAAATTAATCAGGAGGAAGCTGGGGCTTTTAGGCTCAGCTGTCTAACTGTCAACTCTTGAAACGTATGGACGGGACATAAATTTGTGGTCCTACTGCAAGCAGCTCTAGTGTCTGCCCTAGTGTCTGTGAGTGGAAGACGCCTGCCTAATATCACACGGTAAGTAGGACTCCCCAGAACACAACAGCACAGGCCTGTGTTGGGTGAGTGTATAGGTCAACAGCATTTGTGAGCATTGCGGCGCTCAGACAGCGTACCTGTAGACCACCGAGGCCCCCCCGCCTGCCACCATGGTCCAGATGCGGCCCCGCGGGTTCAGCAAGGTCAGCTTCAGACTGGCGCCGCTCTTGGCATCCAGGTCCGCAATGTAGGCCTCCTGCAAAACCCCAGCGACAGCCTGCGGTTACCAGACTGCTCCGTCCGCAGGCCCCGGCCGCCCACCCTGACGCCCCCACGGCGGAGCCACCCGAGGACATTCGCCCCGGCCAGGATCAGGGAGCTGATCAGATCGATAGATCACTTTATTGGCCAAGCAAGTTTTCTCTCACAAGGAATTCGACCTGGTGAGTTCCCCATACACTAAACACATACCATATATACACAGACACATAAAACACGAGAAACATTTCAGACATTAAAGGACAAATATACATTGCACTTCAGGAATGTGTCAGAACTCTAAATCAATAAATCATCAAAAATCCATAATAAATATCCATATACAGACAACAATATTATTAATTCACTTAATGCCGTAGCTGTAGACTAAGTAATCGATATTCAATTTTAATAACACAGATTGTTCAGTCACTGCCTGGGGAAAAGTGACTCACTCGGAGGCTCACAGGCATCTCCCCCTACTCACTGTGCGAACAACAAAGCAGCAAAGATTTCCTTCAATCCAATTAAGGCAAACGGGCTGCCGAATTAACAGCCCCCGAAGCGACAATTAAGAACACCTGAATGGCTGGGAAAGTGACAGGAGGATGAAAACTCATTCACATGATCATATGAATTTTCCAAGAAAAAAAGCAGAGAGCTGAAATGCTCTGTAGCCGTTCTATATTGTACAGCTCAATGACAACATGGCAGGAGTGGGGTTAGCTCGGAGCGCTGATCTTGCACTTTGAGCTCTGGGACTGGGACTGGGACTGGGACTGGGACTGGGACTGGGACTGGGACTGGGACAGGCCAGCCAGCCGCGCGACAGGGGGCGCAGGGTCAGCTGCACGCGAATCAACAGGCTGCCTTTTACCACATTGCCCTGCCATCTCTCAGAAAGAATGAGTCAGAGCTGGATTTACTGCACCGGTTAGATTCATTCCCCATAATGAGCGCACCCAAGGCAGTCAGGGTAATTGCCTGAGGGAGATGAAATATGACGATGGGAAAATAAAAATACAAATTAAATTTGGGAAGAAAGAAACGGACAGTAACTCTTGGCGGCCAAGCGCTGCAGAAGGCCCGGAGGAAGAGCAGCGATCTGGAAGGTGATCAGATCTCGTTAGCGCTAAGAAGACAGGGATGAGGAGCAGGTTACTGCGCAGGGGAAGAGAGCTGGCGCCGCTAGGGCAGAGAACAGGGGACAATTTCCGACTTGGAGGAACTCGCCATTACAGCTGGATGTTGAGGCAGGAAAACAAGACCCAGAATTTACAGTGATTCCCAAAACTACTCCAGTCACCTTAAATACCTATGGGGGGGGGGGGTTATATTAAGGCTTTGCTGGGGTTAGCAAACTGGAAACATCCTATAAATGAAGGCAGTCTTATGCAGCATAAATCAGGTTTGCTAAAGGCATTTGCAATCCCTTATCGTCATTTTTCCCAGCAGTGTAACAGGTACAATAACCCAAAACCTAAGACGTGATGTGACAAACATGAATACTTACATGCCTGTACTGTACCTCGTTTGGGAACAAAACGCCCTCCACAACAGAAGGTGGTTTTTTACACAGTGATATTTAGCCTTAATGACAGTGATATGCATCTCATTACACGGGCTCTATAGCCGAGGGGCCACAGGGATCACCACTGTGCAAATCACAAAAGAGCACATTGACTTCAGCCACATGCCACAGTAAGGGTGCTCAGGATCTTCCAGTCCTGTGTCCGGAGCTCCTGGTCACTCAGCAGGATGATGAACCCCCCCCCCCCCCCGGCTCAGTCTGCTCACCTCGGGGTAGGCCTCCCTCCCGAAGGGCGGGGGGAACTCCACGTCTCCCCACTTGGCCTTGCAGAGGTAGTCGGCCGTGGCGTCGATCTTGGCTGCCATGTCCAGCACGTACACGCCATCTTTGGTCACCACTGAGGAGCAGCGCAGGGCAGACAGTGAGCCCGGGAAACACACTCCCAATCTGCCCAACAGGAGGCGCTACAACTGAACAACTGGCTGCCTCACTCAGACAAACATGAACTAATAAGATCTCTACAAATACATAAATGCAAATATATAATCACATATAACGTGATTACGTGTGGCTTAATGGGTTAGGCGTGTGTCTTGCATGCCTGAGTTCGGGGGTTCGATCCCAGCTGTCACCATGAGATTTCTTCTGCAGTTTCCCCTCACGGGATCAATAATGTATCTATCTAACCACAGCCGAATAACATTCTACAGCCAAAATGTGTTTCTTTTCTTCTGCTTTCAGCATGGAATTAACCTTTAATTGTTCCTTTACAAATATATAATTCTAAGCACTAAAACTAATTCTAACACTAGGTTATTAGGGAGACCTTCAGGGTTTTTTTTGCCTTTAAGCACAATGCGATCCCTACAATAAGCAATTCTAAGCTGATGGAGCTTGTACACGCAGTGAGAGATGGCAGTCTGCATGTGCTCACTGGGAAAACAGTCCCCACTACAGCATACACATTCCAATGGGTCATCTGCCCAGCTGGCAAGTGACTAAAGTAAAAAAAGTTAAAACAGGAAAACCAAAGGGAATTTAAAAGAAAGTAAAAGGAACAACTTTAGAAAAAAAAACAGGAAAGGCCTTTGAAGGAGGTACCATTGGACCTTTTCACTGTATTTTTTCATTAACAAGAAAACAATATATAGGGGTTATATACTGGACATCCTTCAGGATGAGATGTGAAGAGTTTTACATGCCAAAGAGGCTACAAGGTCTGATCTGCTCCTGGATTCTGGAAAGCTAAGTGAAACCACAAGGCCTCCCCTGGACAAGATGTTGATCTGTCACTGGACACTCCCAGAGCAACTGGGTTTGTGCATCTTATCCAGGGATGAGCCAGTTGTGACTGCGGGAGGGGAGGGGGAGAGGGGACTTTCACTCAGTCCTCTGCCAATGGATGCAGAGCCTTAACCTACCTAGGTTACGCAAGAGCTAAGAGCTGCATCTGCTCCTGTTTGTCCTCTTTAAACCTCCGTTTATAAGTCTCTCTCCTGGCTGACTGCATGTGCGTGCCCAGGGGGAAGAAGTCTTGGTCACAGAACAGTGAAAAACTCACTAAACCCGAGATGGAAAACATTAAAGGTGTCTGCCTGCCCTCCTCTAATTGGATCACATTCATCAGGCTGATGCGCAGCTGTAACACTATTTTCTCCAAACTGAGTACATGCCTCGTGCCAAGACACAAAGCACCATTCCCATCATGACAAACACAGCCGTAGCCGGCGTTCTTGAGTGTTTGGTCACACTGTAAATGGCCTTCATGTTCTTAAGAGGATGCAAACAGGTGCCTGTGCAAAGGGCTTTGCAGAATAGAGAAATGACTTGCCGAACTCTGGTCTGACTCACGCAGACAGACCTGACACCCTCCCCCACCCCCACCACCATCATCTTTCTTCCTGCACTGATGTAATGTCAGTGATGTAACTTGGCTCCTAATGCAGAGCCACACCCATTTCTATATTTCTAAAACAAATGAAACAGGCTTTCAGAATGTGAAACACATACACACGAAAGCAAGAAGCTGCTTTATGGTTTCAGAAGGCCTATAGTGGGATGATGTTATTTTAACATGCACTCCCTGCCCAGGCAGTAGATCTGCCGCGATATTAATATCTGATATCAAGATGGACTTTACCAGCATATTCCAATGGAAACTCTCCTAGCAATAACTAGAGTACTTTCATTTCCATGCCTATAACACTATTATATTATAGTATTACATATTATTATAGTGTATTATAGTGCTTCTGATGCATCTATCAAGGTGTTTAAAAATCTGGTAGTGGAGCCAGCATCCAGGTTTTAGTTTTCTCTGCAAGGAATTGAACATTACTTTTAGCAGATAGCTGCCCAATTTGAAATGGGCTATCAGCCCCAAACTGACTGTCCGCTAATTGCTATACAAATTGGGAAGAGTTCCAGCCCAGCTAGCCTCTAGAACTGTTCTGGAGAGCCCCTATCTAGGTAGTATGGGGTCCCCAAACCTGGTTGCTGAGAGCCCCAACATAACCTGATCATCTGTTTCTAAAGATGGACAACAACTATAAACTATTGATGACACACAGATGTCATCTGCTCAATTAATAGAACCCTTATCCTTCAGAGTGCTTAAATGGTACATTTCTTGATAACACCTGCATAAATAGTTGCAAGGCTTTTAAAAATGGGTGAAAGAGTACCAATTCTCCCCCCCCCCTTCCCTCTGGTAAGCATTATATGAGCATAAAGGCAGGAACTGCTTGTTTGACTTTTTTTTTTAAGTTGTGTGTTATTTAAGTTGTTGTTGATGTTGCTGCTGTTCTGTGTTTATGTTTTTGGTGACTCCTTTAATGTCTTTGTTTTGCAGCATACATGCAAATACTGTAAGCACTCCATTGCACTCGTGCATGTGACAAATAAACTGAGCTAATCAATAAAACCAACTGAGGCTCTGCAAGGATGGAGGCCCCTGACTCTAGAGTTAAATACAAACTTCCACTTGCTTAAACAGAATTAAATACTTGCAGAACTTGACCGTTTCACATTAAGTGTTGCTGAGGCTGTGCAAACAACTCTGCAATTCCAGGATACTTAAAATTGTTATGGGCTGAAAAAAAAGATCCTCAACTGAACAGATCTTTTTCCCCCATTTTTGAACTAATTCTGGAAAGAACATCAAAGATGTTTTATCAGTTGTGATCTTCACAGCAAAGCCAGATAACATCTGCTCATCTGTGGGCATAAATCCATTCATCTGATTTTCAAAGACATCTTGAGCAATCAAAAATTGAAATTATGCAACTATGGATTATTCAAATGTTTTTTTTCTAAAGTATTGAACTAACTACTCATCCCTTGCTTTTTATCCAGAAGAGTTATTGATGCATTATAATTAGAAATGACCCACTGAACAGAACTCTAATCAAATTCCAAATTAAGCTGATAATCAATAACTTCAAGTAATAAGGCTTTCAGGTCCTTAAGACACTAGAAACTTGAAAAGACTGCTTTATAAAATCTGTATCCTTATCTCATGCCACACATTTTTAATATAATCAGCATTTACACAGCCTAAGACTGTTAACATGCATCTGATACCAGTTACCAAGCCTTTATAGTTCAGGCATTAATCAGTTGAAATCTTGCGTGTCAGTGCAATTTGGGACATACCCAGGGGGTTGATCTCCAGGTAGGTGAAGTACAGATCTTCATACAGGTTGAACAGCCCCATCACGAAACTGGCCAGCACACTGCAAGAGACCACAGGACAGACATAAAACACAAGACATTCAGGTTTTGTTTTGACCACCTCTTTCATGGTAAGACTTCAGAAAAGAACTCGCACTTTCTGGCATCAGTTAGGGTTAATAGAGTCTAGGCAGGCAGCAGGTTTTGCTGAAAAGTGGTTCCGAAACACGGAAGAAACTAATAACAAAATGACTTGCCTGGGCACAAATCCCACTTCTCTAACCCAGCCCAGCAAGGAGGAGGAACGGACAGATCAGAAATAAAAAAAAAAAAAAGACAGAGAGCAGCTTTTCCAGCCTGTCAATTTCTGACAGACGCTGTGCTTGCTGGGATTCAAACTGTCAATTGCTCACACTTTGTTTTCTCACACAACCCCCCAGTCCATCAGCCCATGAGGCCCTGTTTGTGCGAGAACTCGGATTCAGCTCCTCCTGTCAGGCCTGCTGATGGATGCCCAGCTTGTTTTGCTTTGGCGTTCGCTGGAAATCAAAGCGCAAGCAAGGTGTGTGTGTGTGTGTGTGTGTGTGTGTGTGTGAGAGACGTCTATCTCAAGGCCAGCCAAGCGATGAAGAGCAGCAGCTCATGCATCCTCCTGTCAGACAGGGTCGCCGAGGTCAAACAGATCAGGACAGGCGAAGAGCAAGGAAAACGTGCCAGAAACAAACACAGAACGAGCATGAATGATGGACCAAACTTCCATTCAGAAATTTAGGTCTATGTCTGTAGCACATTGCAGGCAGGCGGCAGGGTACAGTAGGCTGAGCACCACAGGGTGGCCTGGGTGGTTTGCTGGGTGGGACAGGCTCAATTGGCCATGCAACATCCTGGGTACCCAGTTTTTCCCCGTCTTACCAGTGAGAGCTGCACACGCCCTCCGATGACACTCAGTGCATCTGCTATGGGCTTTGCAGACGGAAAATGGAACCCCTGCAGGCAGCCGAATGTAAGAACAGCTGCCCCCCTAAACCCCCCCCGAAGGAAAAACCTGTGGCTCACTCCTTCTTGGCGGCGGGCACGTGCTCCAGCAGGTGCGTCTTCACGGCGTCCTCGGTCAGCTTGGCACCCACGCCCACCAGGTACTTCTGCGCCTTGGCGTCCACGTCGCCCACGTCCACGCCCCCCTCGTGGTGGAACAGCACGTAATCGCCTTCCCGCGTGGCGTAGATGCACACGTAGAACTCCTCCGCCTGGAGAGACGCGGAGCAGCCCCGTCAGACAGGAAAGAGAGGCGGAGCGGAGGAACGGAGACTCTAAACAATTAACATCATGACAGAGACCAGGAGGAACTGACCCACAAACACAGACACTGCGAGGGAAATCAGAACAGACACAAGCAAGCAGGCTCACAGGAACAGAACAGGCTGCTGGAGCCGGCATTTACTCATTTAGAAACCAAGAGACGGCAAAATCCGAGATCGGCAGGCTTGCCTGGATCTGAAAGCTGGCCCAGCACACTGCCCAGCTCTCCTACCTGCTTGTGAGCCACGAAGGGTTCGATGAGAAAATTCTTGAGGGTGCCTTTAGCCTTTGCAATCTAGGGGGAGGAACAAAAACAACAACACAAACTCTTAATTGCAAACTAAAAATCCAACAGTCATTGAATCTGATCCACTGCCGTAAGCGAGCTGGACCAACGCAGCACGTTTCCAACACAATAAAAATCACATTCAGGGTTCTGGAGTGTCTGCGGAACCAATAATCAAGAGGATGGGTGGAGACCAATAATTTTGTGATCACACACCGCTGGGAAGATCAACCAAGGAAGGAAGTTGCACTGGAGAGGTTTCTGATTTAAGGAGGCTGTGACCTTTGTGCTGTTTTAGTGACGGATATCCCTGTGAAGGACAGGACCTCCACTGTCCCCAGACTGTACCACGGGTGAGACACCCACTGCAATCCTACTGCCGGCCTGCCAGTCCAGAGCTGACCTGACCTTCGGGACTCTGAAAGGCCGTGAGTCAGAGCTGGCCGCGCTGTGGGCAGAAGCACGCACGCTGCCTCTTGTCCTGATCTGATTTCCAATATAAGCTGCCAAACGTGGTCACTTGCCGTTTTAAGCACGGGGCTCCACACTGCCCAGGAGAGACGCAGACTGAACATGGTGCCCAGACAAGCCCACCTGCTACACCACTCCTCATCTCACGGCGTCTGAGCAGGCTTGGTCAGAGAACCTGAGATCCAGAGAGATCCTTCCTCTCCTGGACCGGGCTCGCCCCCACCAGGCCCAAATGTTCAAATATTCCAAGTTACTACTTTGCGCTGTTAAGACTTGCGGGTCTCAAATATTTGAATTTGTCTAACAAATAGGGAGAAACTCTGATACAGTCATGCCCCTGGCCATGCAGGAGATCTGGACATTCTCGTTCTCCTCGCACGGCCTCGGGGGGCACGACAGGCCGAGCCACTCGCCGAGCTGCACCCCGCAGACCGCCTCTGCTCGCCATCCTGCGGCGTTGTTTCGCATGAAGGCAAAAAATGAAACCAGCCGTTCGAGCAAGTGAGCTCCCCTTCCAGGAGGCTTAATACACTCCCAACGACGACAGCAACTCACAGAGAAACCAGAGAAGGATGAAAAGGAAAAGAAGAAAATGGAGAGACACGAAAGGAAAGACAGAAAAACCAAAGGATAGTCTCTGTGAGCCAGGCTGTCCACTCCCAGCCACTCAGCATAACAGCAGCCTGCAGCAACACCACAGATTCAGTTGTATAAACAGGAGCTTAACAAATTCTATTACACATCAGTTTACCATAAACAGAGATTCTGTACACGGTAAATAGAACACAGATGCACAGTACTAACTCATTATAATAATCTGTAATTTCTGGAAAACTGATGATTAGTAGAATATTTATTAAATCCTTATCTGTTCAACTTCAACAAAAGCGTGACCCAGACTGAGGAAGTGGGACACACTGACAGGAGGGCAGGGCTACTGCAGATAGACTTTCATGCCAGAGCAGAGCGATCACCAGAGACACCTCGCACCAGCACGAAAACCAACCAACAGCCTTGGAGCAGGGGCAAGCCCGTAACACAACACCCGGCAGAAAAGCGGAGGAGACACTAACACCTCAGCCTGGCCGCCAGCGGTCCCTGCAGAGCCCGATTAAAGGCACTGCAGCAAAGCCTCAAGAAAAAAATTAAAGCAGTAGACAACTCGGCCTCAGCTGGTTGCATCAAAACCTGTCATCGTAAATCCAGAGAAAGGGGAAACAACTCCGAGATCCACTCTGTCAGAGTCAAGGACGCTGCTCTGCTGCAGTGGCCCAGAGACTGGAGTATCGAGACGGCACTCATTAATGCAGAGAGCCATACTTCAAATGCCACGCACCTGCTTTAGATGTACCAAATAAATGAACAGCGCACAAATTGCTTCCAAGTTTCCAAGCCTGCGGCGTTTTGAATTATGTTCCCGGAGAAACTGACGTGACTTATTGCACGTATTTATTTTTCAATCCGTCAACACGCAAGAACATTTTCCGGGCGACAGAAAGCTCCCTCGCTGGACACCCCCGCCCCCATGCCAGAGCGTCACCTGAGACTCCCCTATCCAAACTGCTCCGACCGCTCACATCGCCCCCTCCCTCTCCCCAGGTCCTGACAGCTCCCCGACAAGCCCCCCGATCCGCAGGGAGGCCAACGGATGCGGTGACTGGCACCCCCATATTCTGGAGAGGGGAGCTGGACAAGCCTCAGGACCACCCCAGTGAAAAAAAAGATGCAGAAAAGCCCTCGACCCTCCACAGGGGAGGGCGCTGGAAAGGCAGGGGCAGTGCGGTTCTCACAGTGGTTTCCACGTTGAGCCGCGGTTTCAGCCACTCCTTCACCCCCTGCAGGTCCAGGCTGACGCCCACGAGGCCCAGCTTCCCCCGGCGCTTGATCAGCTGGTCTGGCTTCACCACCAGGCGCTGCAGGAGAACAACAGAGAAGTGTCACCAGCCACTAGCCAGGCACCAGAGAGCCGTCTCCAGGCACCAATCCTCTGATCACCTTGGCATTTTCCTATCTCAGTCCTGCAAGTGCCTCTGAGCCCCCTCAACAAACTCTGCTCCTGATGAAGCTGATTAAGTAATTAACTAAACTGTTTGATCCTTAATGGATCTCTGCACTCAGATCTAAGTTTCAGAAATAAATCCCACAGCTGCTGTAACACGTCACCATTTCAACATGGTTTTAAAACTGGTGCTCTTCGCAATTTTCTCAGCAGGTTAACACCACAAGCATGGTCTCCAGACTCATCCAGTCCTTTCTTGCAAGAAGCACAATTTACAAGTGATTTTTAATAAGCAGCCTCTTTCACCAGAGAGATTGTGAGGGAGGTCAGAATATGAAAGCCCTGAGCATTATTTTACCAGGACAGTGGACTACAGCTATACCAGCCTAATAAGAGCATATTAACTGAAACATGCAAAGGGAGCTGCTTTTTTAATTTCTGAGATATGCAATGCTCAAGAACACTCTCACATGTGCCTAATATCTTAGTGCTGCTTCCCTGTTATTGGTCTCAAAGAGCATTCTGGGCTTGCACACTCCACAGCCCACATGCACAGACTTCAGCACATCCTTGAATTTTACTGAAGGGTAAAAGCATTCAGGTTAGATTGCTCTCCTTCTCTTCCCTGATGCAATCGCTGTCTCCGAGAGGGACACATTACTTTACAGACATCTTTTGTAACGTGTGGAGTGCCAAGGGAATTGAAAGAACACAGCCATTTAATTCTGGATATCTGCCAGAGTGGCAGTCCATCACAAAGTTAATTCAATTGTCCAATAAATCCCATCTCTGTCGCTGGCATTTTACAGCCATTCCTATTCATATCTGACCTTAAAAAAAGGTTCACTAACCTCTTAAAAGCCAAGTGCTAGGCGGCATTTTCTGACTGCTGCCAGTCTTTTGAAAAATGCATGTGAAACTATTATCTTCTGCGATACCACTGTATGCTATTAATAGACCAAATCGGTGTCCCACAAATCTGAGTCCTGTGATGCCAATGTTAAGACTTTTATAATTTGTTCTGATGCCTCTGGTGGTCTTAGAAATCATATTAAGATTTCGTTGAATGTCCTAAAGTATTTACTTCCAGAAGTGATTCTGTCTACCTTATTTTTGCACTGGATTTTCAAATATGTCATACCAATTCAGAGAGCTGGGCAATCACGAGTAAATTGAGAGAATACTAATTTATTTTATAGTGAAAGGGAGAAACAGCTTCCAAGAACTGACAGTGCTCCATATAAGAGCACAAATCCAATGTTATCAATTCTAAATCCAATCACAGATAGTAATCAAATTATTGTCTCATTTAAAATAAACTTCCTGCTGCTCAATAAAACTTTGAACCTCCAACATGAGCTTGAAAACTGGGAACAATATTTGCTGTGTTGTGTCCATCTCATTTTCCAATTACTGCTTCACTTTTCAAAATAAAATGTTAAAAATGCCCCCAGGTCTGCTCTGAAGCAGAACTGGCACTAAACAATCTTGAAATCAGACTCCACTATTCATACAGCGCCCCCTGGTGGCGGGAGGTTGCTCTGACCTCAGTCAACAGCCATGGATGGTCCTGGGCCAGTCTGCCCCAGTCGGTCTCAGCTGTCACGTTGGCATATTTGAAGCGGTTCTGCACGGCCGCCGAGGTGCAGATGTACTTGTACAGGAACTCCTTCCCCGTCTGCTCGGAAATGGCCTTGGCTGACATGGCTCTTCACCGCGATACCTAAGCGGAAGAGGCAGGAAGAAAAGAGACTCAAATCCGATGTCCTCCATGGGAACGAACATGGTGGAGAAGGAGAACGATGCTGTAGAGAGACCTTTCACTGTCACCCGGCCCACCTCCACACACACCTGATCATGGGTGGGGTCTGATCATGACTGCAGCCTCAGGTTCCACATCACAACTCCATAGGCTCGAGAGATCAAGGAGACACAATCTCGTCACTGAAACCCTGTTTATTCCAGGCTCGACTTCAGCCCTTAATGGTGCAAAATGAGCCTGTTAATGGAGATCTCAGAGAATAGAGATCTCGGAGACCTCCTAGGAGGAAAAACGGACTTACAGTGGGAGCGAATGGAATTGCAAAGGTTTTATCTATCCTTGAAACAAGGTCATTAAACAAAACTGCGTTCTGAAGAACACGCACGCACACACTGGGCTCTGAAACAAATTTAACAAGATACTTGGCTCAACTACTGTCAATACGCCAAACGACAACTCTCAGGTTTATTAAAGATTTCGTGTAGTCCTTGAACTGTGAGCATGTAGATTGCGGCACAGGAACACAAGCTTTTAAAAGTCACCAACAAAACCAAAAATAAACAACACTTAGTCCCGAAAGTAAGAAAAAGGTCTTTAACCAAACGCCACCTCATTTTCAAGGTGGGCCTCCGCAAAGCACAGCACAGCTCTGTGCTGCGTCATCTGTCGCTCGTCTTTGTTAACTGAATCATCCCTCCCCCCTCACTTCTTTTCTCTTTGCGGACGATTTGAAGGCTAAAAATAGCTCCCTGCCCCAATGGCTGGCCATCGATTTCTCCAAGACAGAGCTGACTTCAGCACAGCAGCCCCAGACCCGTGCGGAATCAGGGGGTAACAGGTGCGTTTCCCTTGCCTGCTCTGGGGGGCGTGGGGCAGACCAGACAAGCACTGGGAGGGGACCCAACCTATCCTGCCCTACACATACCCAGGTCTAGCTCTTTCCCAAGCAACAGGATAAATGAAAACGCACTACGGTCCGAAGTGCATGGAAGAATTTATTGCCTAGTTTACCTGAAGATGTGATCATGTTTTTGAAGATTGTAATCAGTATGAATTAAAGATGCTAAGTGAGAAACATTGTTACTCTTCAGCTGAAGTCAGCTATACTAACAACAAAGCTGTTCGACCTGTAGAAGACACTAGTGGAGGCTCTGAATAAACTGTTGATGTTCACATGCATATGTATTTTATTCATCACAGCAACGCTGGCGTAATCTGAGCCCCGAGAACCTGACCCCCAACTCTGACCTGCAGCAGGAGGAAAGGGGTGTCATGTCAACGAGATTGACCGCAGCCATTGGAAAGCAAGGAGGAAAAAAAAAAGCTTCTCCTTCTCCAGACCAGTTTAATGATTAATAAACTCATTGTGGTGGAAATGCCCAACCCAGCACAGCATCAGGCTGAGAGGAGGGGCCTGCATTTCTGTTTCCATTCTCCCAACAATCTCGCAGGCTGGAGGAGGAAGAGGAGGGCTCTGCCACCCTCACAGCTACAGAAGCTGTCTTTACTCCCCCCCCCACCTCGCCCCCTCACACAGGTCTTCCAACTTATTTGGGCTGTCTTGGGCAGGTCTTCCGGAATTCTTCCTTGTGGATTGTGCCAAAAAATTAATTTCACATGCAAATCATTGCTTTACGGCAATGACCAGCTGTATCACAAGCTAAGTATGCAGAAACGGCAGTTTGGTGACTTTTAAGGCACGCCAATTTCCAAGAAGTTTGTCATATTACAGAAAACATGGCCCAGTGTCTTCTCATAAAACGGAGGAGCTGATTTTAATACACGTTTCCTTGACGCAGAAACTGCACTTAGGCTGCTCTGGGTTTTACACAGGAAACACTGTACTTTTCTGTCCAAAGGTGGCGACCTCTTAACCAGCATGAAACCATGCGGTTTTGATAAAGCCATGTGATCCAACCGAGCCGACGCCTGGGACTATAAAACTGCTTTATTACTTGACTGACAAAATCACGGACAAGCTACTGAACACAGCAGCGACAAAAATGTACCGATTTGTTTTTTGGGATTTCTACACATGGATCATGATGTGAATTAGATTCGACTTCTAAACAGTCTGACTGGCCACCCCTGAAAACGAGCTTCAGTTAAAGTCAGTCCATGGGACATCTTATTCTTCTCAAGTGAACGAATAATATATTTTTGACAGAACATAACAGAAGGTGGGGTGGCACAGTGGCACAGCGGTTAGTATAGCTGCCCTGCAGAGCTGGGGCTCTGGGTTCGATTATAGACCCGGGGTGCTGTCTGAGTGGAGTCTGTATGTCCCCCCCCCCCCCCACCACTCCTCGTTTCCTTGTAGGTTTCCTCTTGGTGCACCGGTTTCCTTCCAAAAACATGCTGGTCGGTTAATTTGCTCCTGGGAAAACCGACCCCGCTGTGAGTGCGTGTGCCCCGTGATGAACTGGCGTCCCATCCAGGGTGTAGACTCCTTTGAGCCCGTTGTTGGTTTGGCTCCAGCGACCCTGAATGTGATCAAGCTGTTATAAAATAACTGGCTGGATAACAGAAGTTAGGTGAGCTGGGAACCTATTTCTGCGCATCTTATATTGGGACCACTTCTCCACGGAACCAAACCCGTACAGAAAGTTGTAACTGCAAACTCCCCACAGCCACCACAGCCTCACATCGGCAACAGACGGCAGCCAGCTGAGGGGTGTCCCTTGTGGCAAGTGGGGGTCGCAGGTCTTGCAGGCATGACTCACCCCCCCCCCCCCTCCCACCCACAGCCCCAGCCCCAGCCCCAGCCCCAGCCCAGTGACAGGATGGGCTTTTTGCGAGACGGGCGACGGGCCAGCCAGTGCCATCCGGAGGGCAGCGGCTGTCAGGTGCCACAACGAGCGAAAGCAGAGGGAGAGAGGTGGGACCTGATGGCTGGGAATCCTTTTTCAGGGCAGGTACAGTAATTAAACAAACACGCCTTTTAAGCAGCACTCCAGACTGCTTCAGTACGTGACACCCGGACCAGGCCCTGCAGCTCTCCAGGCTAATTTTTTAGACTCGTCTTCTGGAATGAATGCACAGACAACAGGACAGACAGAATCGGTCTGTCCTATCAGGGAGGGTTTTGGACACTTCTTTCAACAGCCAAAGGTGAAATTTAAGGATCTAATCGTATCCTATTCATTTCCTGACTCCTGAGCGTTCCGATCACCCCTGCCATTTACTTCTGAATTCTGTACGACTGCGGGGAGGGGTCTGTGGAGACAAGGGGAATGTATATTTGTATATACTGTACATACACTTGACTGTAGGTCGTTTAGCAATAAAAAGGAAGCCACAGCAATTATCTCTGAACCCTCTTATCAAGTGTCTACAAATACAGCTAAGCGTCACAAACTGTCCACGTGTATATGACAACTGCACATGCCCACAGTGAGTAAGAATTGGGCTCACTTACTCGGAAAGGCTTTTGAAAATAATTCATGAATGCATCCGAGCACTACGAAGACTGTTTTTAGCTAGAAATGGCCCAAGGCTAGGGAGCATCGCAAACTGGCTGGGGATGGTTTCTGCACAGTCACAGGGAGGTACGCTCGCCGGGCCCGTCTCCTCCTCCTCCTCCGCGAGCCGAGCCGAGCCGACTCTGGGCAGAACGTCAGGCTTCTCCCCCTTTCTGCACCTGAACCACCTCTGAACCAGTCAGGGAGTCCAGAGGGTTTCCTGCAAAACGTAACTCGTCTTAACTTGGTCAGACCTACAGAACTGTCTTGCATAAAAAAGGCTAGATGGCTGTACAAAGACAAGGGCATTTGCCTATCAGAGGGCATGCCGAGGACAGGCACAGGTCAGCAACACCTTCTACAGATACCCGGAACGAAAAAAGACTACCATCAGGGAGGATAACACTGCCCTAGGCTAGGCCTGTTAGCCCTTCATCTGCTCATCTATGGACAGTTCATTGTTCTCATGTCCTTTCTTTACACTGCATTAATATACTGTGGTATTTTCAATCTGTATATACTGTACCTATGCCCATTTTTCACATCTTTTATTGTTTTACAGTGACTATTAGCATATTTTGCGCACACCTATTTTTTCCTAACTATTTTTTTTAATTTTTGTATTCTATATGCTTTTTAATTACTCGAATGCTGTAGTTATTTCAATTTTAATCTATTCTGATGTCTGTCTTGCTTTATTTGGGCTGGGCTGCTGTAACACCTCAATTTCCCTTCGGGGTCAATAGTCTTGTCTCACCTGTATATACTACAGAGGCCTGTCAGGTATTTTGTACACGTCCGTGCCCAGAGAGTAGTCCTGCCTTGCAACTGTCCTTCCAGAATAGGTTACAGGTTGCTCTTCCACGGAATAAATGCCTTCCTGATTACTGATGTATGCAATTCTGGAAATTCCAGCTTTAATTTTAATTACATCTCTGCATTCCTATATCCTTAATACTTTAGAGTGACACAGACTGCTCTGGACTGACCTGTCAAGCCTGTAGGACACAAAATCTTTCCTTAGGCAAACAAAAACGCAACACCTGTCCAACAGTCTTGCAAGGACAAAATAAACAATGTCTTTGAAACTCCTAAACAAAGCCTCAGAAGGGGGACTGGTCAGTCCCTTCCTGCGTGCTGGCACAGCGTCTCTGGGCTTTACACAGGAGAGCAGGGATGTCCATTTAATGGACAAACACAGCTGAGTGCACAGAGCACAAGAGGAGCTGCTTCACAGTCAGTCAAACGAGGAAATGAAGTCTCCGGGAAAGAATGAGGTCAAGCTATAATTTGCCTTATCTGAGTTTTTATTCTAATCTAGAAATACAGCAGTATAAATACACCACAGCTGACCTGCTAGTATCGTTAGTAATAAAAGCACTGATAAAGCAGAAGCAGTGCCACTCAGGAGGAAGACACCAGGCACACTTTATCCCATACCAGCTTGCAGATGCGTTCAGAGAGCCAGTTTTCAAGGGGCTCTTTGTACTGCAGCTTGAGGGTTCCAGGCAAGAAAGAGGAGCAACTCTTGCTCTCCAGGAGAAAGAACACTTCAGTTGTCTTGCCTGCTAGAGAATTTGATGGGGTTTTTTCCCCCCCAAGACAAAGTGATTTTACTACCTCTAGAGTAAGTACTGTGCTCCTTTTCTCCCCCAAATCCTAAGGTTTATTTGGTCATTAAATGCCTTAGAGGAGGTCACCAGCCCTGGGCCCTGGAGAGCCCCAGTCCAGTGAGTCTGATAGGCCACCCGTTCATAAAGACTGGAAAACATCTGCACGATACTGCTGAACAAAGCACATTATCTGCTCAATTAAGAGAACTGTCTCTTCAGGACTGAAAAGTACTCAGATTTCACTGCTAAATTAAACAATTAGAGATCATTTAACAAATCACCACTTTAATCGGTCATAATTGAAATGTCCCATTTCTTTAGAAACTGGTGATTTCACTGCTGGACTGGCAGTCTCCAGGACCCAGATTAAAAATCCTTCCATATTCACGAAGCCTTAAAAAGGCATCACGACCCCCCATCTCCTGCCTCAGTAGGTTGAAGAAGATTGTAACGCCGAAGTACACCGCCGGGGCTCTGCGATGTCACGACCATCCCTTCACATTCACCACATATCCAGCACGACTCAGCAATTATGAGCTCCCCCAAATCATTCGACACTCAAACCTCAACTTAAAACCTATTTATCCAAGTTGGTATTTGATGCTCGACCTTTGCAGACAAACAGCCTTTCAGATAGCGTGTCTCCTTCTGTCACCTACCCAATCCCGAAAGCTTCATTCCGGAGTATGGAAACGCAACAGAGTGACAAGTCACTCTACGGCACTGCTGCAGACCGAGCGCTCTTTCCACAACTCGCAGATCGTCGGACGCCCAGATTGAGAAAGTGAGACTGGGGGGGGGGAGCCCACACGTGTGCAGCTCAGGGTTCGCTAGAGGCTGACTGAGATGTCGTGAGAGGAGGACACCGGTCAGCGATGCACAACGCGCTGAAGCCCACAAGCGAACCGCACACCCGGCGGTGCAATTCTGCCCTCCTACCCCAACCTCACGCACACACACCCCTGCCGCTCCGGTCCCGGGCAGCTCTCTGAATTGACGGAGGAAACTCAAGGAGAAAGACGCGTCACTGAGGCAACACGCAGCATAAAAGGGCTTTTTCAAGGCCATTCCACAAGACAGAACAATGTTACAGAAAGAGCCGCACATAACTGGAAACAAAAAACAAAGGAGGACAGAGAAAATGATTATCGCTTGAAAGACAATTCTTTTTTTTTTTAAGGCGAGCTTTCAAAACGCTGCAGGTCACAGGACTGAAGACTAAGGCTTGACCTCTGCCTGGACACAGTGATGGTCAATAATGTGGAGGGCGGGGGAGGCATTTTTAACGTCTTGAAAAGTCATTAGCAGAGCTTTCCGAGTCAAACCTGGACTCATCCGGCAGCCAGCCTGCAGAGATTTCAGGACCAGGGGCGATATGGGCACCAGAACGGGAGCTGAATTAAAATTGCAGCTGCCGGGATGCGAGCCGTGTAATTCACAGTAAATCCTTCAGCAAGCTACTGTATACACAGGGCACAGCGCGTTTTCACTGGCCTTACCTGGCTTGGTACCCAGCGCTATGCGGGTCTCATGAAGACCAGCTAGCCCGTCTGCTGTGCTGTTGCAGCACGAACATTATTACACGATAATAATAAGCGCTGTTTCCTACCCGTCTCATGCTTATTATAAAATGACAAGTAGACACATACGCAGGGGGTCCAGTTTTCTTTAGAGTAGCAATGGATTACTACATCTTTCTCTCTGCCTCCTGTACAAACAGCACACGGTGATCTCAGGACCTTTAAAAGCAGCAGATCAAGCTGAGATGCTGAACAGCTATCTCATATCCCCGAATCGAACCCCCTGGAAACAAAGATCAAGAAAGAAAGGTGCTTCAGAGTTTTAACCTCACTTTTTTTTTACATGATTAATGTTTCGGAGGTGTATTATTTGGCGTCCGTGGTTACAACCGCATAATTCAGCCACAGTATATATAACTCAGCAAAACCGTTTTGTTTCTCCAATACAGACAGTTCTGCGCTAACAAATCTATCCGGAAACAGGATTTATACGATTATTTCAAAAGCATTAAATTATTTCAGGCTGTGAAAAACTTGAGATCTGGTTCATGTGAAACACTCCAAGCTGACACTCCGTTTACAAAAGCCTCAGTCACTTTGCGCGGAGGGGGGGGGGGACTAACCCCTCATTACTTAATTGCTTTCATTCATTCCCTGGGTCAGAAATGTGACTTAAAAATTGAATGTTATAGATATATTTCGGGGGGAACCTGCACACCTGCAACCCTTATTTCTGGGCCCTGAGTTAGTTTTAAGATCGCGTACAAATTATTAGCATTCACGTTTTAAAATGTGAACGGCAGCGATTCTTAAAACAACTCACCGCACCAAAAAAAACACAACACGCCATCAGCTCCGTGCTGCTGCTGATCTTCACCGTTCCCACTTTCAATCGAGGATGACGACAAAACTTAGTATATAATACGGGATGTCTAGGTATTACTCAAGCTTATACTATACCTAGATACTGTATATAAATACCCATATATACACACACACACACATCACAACTTGTGCGATCCACCAAAGCGAAATTATTCATGTAAAAAGAACGCAGTTAACAACTTCAGTGGAAAAAAAAAATGTTTCTTGTACTCTGATTTTTTTAACATTTGCTACATCAAGACTATCAGTAAGTCAGCATCCCCAGCCCACTGCACATCTTCAGACAGGACATCCAACAAACTAGCAGAGCAGAGCTGAGCCAGTTCACACCGAACACGATGCATCTCCCCGGACCCACAGCTCCTGCCTCCACAGATCAAACGGGGACCAAGCCTGCCACCTACCCCGCGTTGGCGACCTCTGGAAACACTGCCCTGCTGGCTTTTGTCTTGCGTTGCGCTGCCTCCCAGCAAGCCAGATTCACCGACACCTCACGCTACACCCTGTACATCCGCCTCTGGAGCAGCTCTTCCTTCTCGGCCCCTGCCTTTTCTCTCTCTCTCTCCTCACCATCTGCCGATATGGTTACATGACCTCCCAGCTGTCCGATTGGCTCAGCCCGCCCCATGTGATCCTCTGCCTTCCCCGTCGGCCCCGCCCTCCCTCGGCGGCCGTTTGCTGACATCAGGACAAGCTTTCGAACTGCGCGTCTTGTGAAACTGGTGCTCACGCAGCGGCGCCATTTTGGCTCCTAGAGGAACTTGGGAACAGGACACACTGGAGCCAGACTGGACTCGGCTTCATGGGCGTGGCGTGACGTACCAAAACTTCTTCAGCCGTCATAGAGAATAGAAGCTGTAATTGGACAGCCTTAGATTGAGGGGCGGGGTTTAACGATAAACTACGGCTGTGAATGGAGGAGCATGCCTTGACCCCTAGATGAGTAATAAGACGATAGCATCAGTTTCACAACCTCACAGATGAGTGTTGTTGTAGTACCGGTGCAGTGACTTTGCATAACTTTTTTTGCGGTTATTAAGCTTCTATTTCCTGATTTAATGTATATATTAAGTATCGTAAAAGGTATTCAGACCTACATTATTTGTTTACCATACTATGAAATGTACCCCACCTTATTAGTTATAATTTTGTTCCACGTCAATTAAAAAAAGCAATGATTATTTTTTTGTTATTAATACGCTAAAATGTCGTGTAATGTAGCGGAGAAGGTAGCCGGGCGCGGAAGAGACGTTGTAATAGAGCAAAGAAAAAATGCTTAACGGATACTTGCACAACTGGTCGTGAGCGGACAAACTTGTTTCCACAAGAATGCTGTGCCCACACCAAACACGCGTGGGCAAACACAAGCACAGCAGTCTCCGGCTTGCAGAATCCGGATTCTTTACTTGTAAAATAGGCCTCAATTTGTAATCCCCTTTACCAATAACCTAAAAGTAAAATCTAAAGGAGTCGGCTAAAATATTTGGCTAACTGTTCCTTAGTTACTTCCTTTCGCCTTTCTGTTGCGTTACTGTATTTCCTTCTATTGCCAACTGCCGTCACACAGGTAATAGTGAAATGTTTGTTTTGCGATTGTTTTGTGTCTTTATTGCTTCAAGACAGCTCGGACCAGAGATCTGTGCAAAGACGTGGCATGTCCTTAAATCCCATCTCAAGCACAATCTTTTTAATGAACATTTTCAAGAAAATCTAAAAAAAAAGGGAGATGACAACAATGGTTGCAAAATCCTTAAGTTTTGTCTTCCCAAACCACAAAGGAACTCAACAGCAGCAGAGTCCCCTATAACTTTACTGCTACTACGGTACTGAAAACCATGGTAATGCCTGTCTTGAGCATAATGCCTGTCTGTCTTCAGCATAATTTAACTTAACAGTCATTCCAGCAACACAAAGGTTTGTTTGTGGTGCTGTCCTGCCGTTTCACAGAGCTCTTGGGTCCTGCACACCAACCCAGTCTGAGACTCATTGTGTGAGGAGTTTGCATGTTTCTGTAGGTTTTCTCTGGGTGCTCTAGTTTACTCTCACCTCCCAAAGACATGAGAGCTAGGTAAGTGGACTCCTCTAAAGTGTGTGTGTGCGCCCTGCGATAGCCTGGTGTCCTGTGCAAAGTGTCACCCTGTTGTCCAAAAGAGGCTCCAGGCTGCGGTGACACCACGAGCAGAAACATGTTTCCCAAAATGACAAGAACATAAAAACAGCCATAAACAAGCTGAGGCCAATCAGCCCATCCAGCTCATAGAGTTGTTTGCATCTTATTGACCCAAAGATCTCATCCGGGCAGGTCTTGGAAGAAGCCAGGGTATCGACTTGAACAGCATGGCTGGGTAGTTTGTTTCACACTTCTGCAACCCTTGGTGTAAAGAAGTGACTCAGTGCTGATTGGAGAATCTCATTCAGCTTTTTTTTGCAAGCCAACCAGGGTACCATCTTCAAGAATAGGGCCGGGTAACTTGTTCCACACTTCCACAACCCTTTGTGCAAAAAAGTGTCCCCTGCTTCCAGTTATGAATCCACTTGTAGCCTGTGGCTCATAGTTCAGAAACTGGTAACTATCATGGGGTGGCTGAGCCTTTTTTACAGAATGCATGCCTTCATTTAGCTGCAGCACGATGTCCCCAGAAGGTGAATTAATGGATATTTTAGCAGGAGCATGAATCTTTTCTGTGCACAGATCCAAGAGTTCTGCCCCTCATCGGGAGGCAGTGATGGAATAAAATGATCTAATCAGAAGGGTTAAAAACTGAAACGATGAGTAGCCTGATGTGGAGTGATTGCACTAAAACTTAAAAGGTCTTATTGACTCCACACATGGCTGTACTGAACCGCCCCCCTCACCCGCCAGCCTGCTGAGGCTGTGCCAACAGCAGACGTTGTGCAACAGAAGGGAAACAGCCAGCACACCAGCCTCCTTCTCTTACCTCCCCAGTAGCCCTGAGACTCTGGAGCCCTGCCACACAGACAGGCCGATCCAGGACAGCAGGCAGGGTGAACTCACATGACACATCAGATGTTTGTATCTGGCATGTCAGGGTGGGGTTAGTAACAGTAATCCAGGGGTGTTAGACTGAGTCTGCAGGTCTTCACTTCAAGACTGCTCTCAATGACTTACTGTGACTCAGCTCGTTGTTGCTTTAACTGGAACGATTTAACAACTTTTCTCAGCCCTACGGTTGCTGGCACATTGAAGAGACCTAGAAAACCCATCGACACACTGTCCCTCCAGGACCAGGACTGGAGACCCCTGTGCTAAACTGGTCCTAGTGACGGGCAGGCTGGAACTATACAGGAGCAGGCTGGTGTTCAGTCAGTCTGAGGCAGGCATGGGTACTCCCATCCCACACAAGTAATAAACCATGCTTATACAATACACCCGTCACTTTGCAGTAGAAAAAAAATGCTTCTAAAAACATCACACCAGAAACACCAGCCTCTCCTTTCATGAAATCGGTAGCATCACTTACCAGTTTTAAGTGCATTGACTTTATTGGCATCTTATATTTAAGAAAATAATTTAGGCACATGTACATGCCCAAACATTTCAGCAACAAGAATCTTATGGATCAAAGTTGAGCACCCAGAGAGAAGTGGTTTTACACCACTCATGTGAATCAAGGCTTATGAACAGAAGAACCCAAAGAACAGAAAGTGTGTCTGCCTAACTTCTTAACTGCAAGACATTTGGAAAGTGTCCATACTGACCGGGGTTAAACAGATCAGAATATTCAGATGTCACTTTAGCAGTACTTCAACTTATTGTACATAACTTTGAAATCATTGCCACTAACCTCTTCACAAAGGTTGCATTTGAACAGTTTCTGCTCTTGTTGAGTTTCTGAAAATAGTGAAATGTTTTAAGGATTAAAAAAAGCTTAATTATAACCCTGGTTTATCCCATCCTAGCTCAAGGTCAATTTTGATCCAAGTGTAAAATGCAGTTGGGACAGCTGAGGTAAATCTGATTGGCAAACACTTGCAGGTTCAATGATAGTTGAAAGAAAAATGCATTGTGCAACTGAGCTGCAACCAAGCCCTCAAATATCTGATTGGCAGCTGGCTTCCTGAACACCAGATCTGAGCAGAGAGCTGTATATCATGCAATATCTAGGCAGGAACAAAGCAATGCAATCAAGTTGGTAAACAGTGGTGTGGTATTACACTAGACCTCTCTTGCTGCGATCCTGGAGAGCTCCAATCCAGCAGGTTTTGCAAGATGACAGACTAAATCAATTGATCAAGATGCAAAATAACATTGTATGAGGTAGCAAGCAGACAACGTTAATAAAGATCATACAGAACCAGCATCTAACTTCAAGAATCAGAATTCTCTTAGAACTATACATCTCAGACTTACAGGTGAACCCAGTCTTTAGAAAGCTTATTTAGGGTGGTCTATAAGACCAGCCCTCTAAAACAGTCTGTCGGATCAGGGCTACACGTCAAACTGCAGGCACACAATAGGACTACATAAAATGTGAGACCACAGCAAACATGATTAACAGGCCCTTCTAATTAAAGCCACTGGGACAAGCTCCACTCTCAAACACTGAGTATTTGTAACTAAAACTATCAAGGTACCATAAGTTCCAAAAAACAATCTTCAGTTATAATGCCATTACAGTACATACCCATTTTCTAAGCACTTCATCCAATCCAGGCTCTGGCTCCCACACAACCCTATCCCAGCAAGCTCTAGCACATACCCTACAATCCTTTTCAGAAACTTGCAGACTGGCACCACCTAGTGGACAAACACCATATTGTGAAGTTGTAGAAAACTTAGCTCCCCTTTCTTCACTACTGGAAAAAAGGATCGAGAGGTCAGTATTTTACAATGGCTTTTCTTACTTCTGAAGTTTTAGTGGCCTGTGAAGTAAAAGTGCTTATACAGTCCATTTATACAGGTTAGAATGTGTTCAGCATTAGTTATAAGAAAATTCTTGCTCTTCAAAACTATCCATCATAGCAACTATGCTGTTAATCTATCAGATCATATTTCCGGAGTTGGTAGGCACAGTCGCCAACATCTTTCAGTCTTCAGGAAACACCTGTAGCACAGGATCCCTAGGCAGTGCAATAAACATTCTTGTCAGTTAGAGCAAGCACAGTTTTATTAAGTCTACAAAAACAGTTACATTAGTGCAAAAATACATAGTACCTCATTACAATAAGAGCTAATGGAGCTTTCTTACAAAATCAACCGCATGAACAGGTTCAGAGCCAGGTCTTCCGTGAACAGAAGTGCAAAGAAAGGCCAAAAACCAAAGTGCAAACAAAGTCACAGTTATTTATTAACACAAAAGCAAAGAAGTGCTTTGGGACTGCCTGCAATCAGCCGGCAGCTCTGCACAGCTGTGATCCCGAGAAGCACAGCTCCCAGTGCCAGAGGTTTCAAACAGATCAGATTTAAGAGGCATTGCACTGGGAAGGGAAAATACACAGACAGAGTGTTAAGACTTGTTGTGTATACAAGAAAGCTCCACAGACTTCAACTACACACCTTTAATCTTCGCTTTGGGTCAAGCGCCTCTAGCACAACACACAGTGAAGGCAAAACGAATGTTTAACTGCACACAGAGGGGCTAAAAAGTGGCAGAAAGCCCATTTCAGAACGTCACCCATGTACCAAATGCCTGCAGGCACTTCGTTTCATTTAGCAAGGCACAGGGGGAGTTAAACACCATTAATATTAGCCAGAACAAGTTTGTATAAAACCTGCATTCGTCCACCTCCACACTTGGAACTATGTGACCAGGGGGCTTTTTGGTCTCCAGCAACAGCACTCCAAACTGCTCCAAAAAAAAAAAACGCACAACAGGAAAGACTCGAATTGTGCCAAGAAAGACCTATCTGCCGTGAAGTGTCTAAATCACAGCGGCGATTGGATGCATGTGGAGAAAGTGGTTCAGCAGCACCACAAGACTGACAAGGGGCAGTGAGATCACCTCGCCAGCCCCTAGCCACCCCCGATTGCCCCCAAACCCCCCTCAACCTCCCCAAATGCTTTCCACAAGCAAAATGCCAGAAAAATGTACACTAACATCAAAAATCACTGTGCCACAGCTGCCAGATACTACAGGCAGAGACCATTACTGGACAGAGCACTTGGATTTCTTCTTTCCCTCTGGCTGCCCATCTTTTTTTTCCTCCTTCTTCTCCTCCTCCTCCTCGCCTGCTTCCGCCTTTTTTCCCTGCTCCTCCTCCGGCTTCTCCTGCGCTCCGGCCCCTCCCTCTCCCTCCTTCTTCTTGCCGTAGAAGCCGGAGAACATGGCCGGGGCTTCGACGTTCCGAGACAGGCGCAGCATCCACATGTCGTTGCCGTAGGAGTACAGAGCCCCCTCCCCCAGGTCCTGCACCTTGTCCCCCCGGCCCTCCTTCTCCAGCTTGGCGAACTCCAGCAGGTCGATGCCGGTCTGGACGCTCTCCACGCCCTCGGCGCACCCCAGGGTGACGTGGGCGCGGCTCCCCAGGGGCAGGTCCACGTCCGGCATGACCTCCTTCTCCGCGTCCTGCGGCCACAGCCTCAGCTGCTCCTCGGTGAGCGCCACGCGCGCGCCCACCGTCCTGGGGGTGGCGAAGAAGGCGGAGATCTGCAGCACGGTCACGCAGCCCATGGATTCTCTCACCACCTGCGAGGCCAGAAGAACCAACATGTTTTTTTCTCCCCCCCAGCCATTTTACAAAGCATCGCGGAACACATCTCAAAGAAGGGAAGATCAGCAAGTTCCGCAGCTGGAGAAGGAAACGGGACACGTGGGCTCTCTCTGGAACGTTGGGAGGCCGCACACATTGCACACCGAAAGGTACCCCTCCCCGAGACTCACACGCGATACCCGCAGTCACACCACAGAGGCACACAATGCCTTTTATTAGGGTCTGCGGGCTCCATCACGATGACTTGGACCAACCTCTTTTTCTGCATAAGCCTGGGCTCCATCAGCCTTCCCAAAGTCGCAGAACTTGGTGGTGCAGTGCAGCACTCCTCTGCTCTGGAAGTGCTTCTCCAAGTCCACCTCCCCCTGAGACCCCAGCTCCTCACTGGTAACTGCAAGAGCCAATGGAGATAAGACATCAAGGAAGGTGCCGGTTGTGTATAGAAGGAGATTTCAGGAGGACTAAGTCCACTGTTTTCTTGCTCATGGGAAATTTCCGAGATGAAAGGCACTTGCAGACCTGCAACAAGGCCCTGCTCTCTCCACGGGTCACACGTGCATACGCAGAATAAGGAATATGGGGATTTAAGATGAGCATGAAGAGCATCTGGGTTTGATGCAGCTGTTAGAACCACATTAAACCCACCAACCTGAAAACTAGCAGACAGACAAGACTGATTCAAGGGCGATTTTAGACTTGAGATGCAAGCAAGTTTTGAAAACCGTCAAATGGCCGTAGTGGACTGGCGTCCCACCCAGGGTGTACCCTGCCTTGCACCCGTTGGTTGCTGGGATAGCTTCCCACTCCCCTCCATAACCCTGTGCGGGACTAAATTTAGAAAACGAAATGGATGGATGGAAGATAAATAGAATGGAAGATGAAAAGGAGGAAAAAAAGAGCAGTACCCCGGGTTAAGCGCCGCACTCACACTGACTGACATGCTGCTTGAACTGGTCCAGCTGGACCAGGGCCTTGAGGAACTCCTTGCTCCTCTTCTCCAGCTCGAGCTCGTGCTTGTGGGCCAGGAACCAGCCGAAGAACAGGGGCAGAGCCGCGGCCTCCAGCCCGGCCTTCAGGGCGCTCATGGCGGACTCGGGCAGCTCCTTCCAGTGGGTCTTCAGCCGCAGCTGGTCCGGGTCGGCCCGCCAGGGCGTCTTGGGCTCCACGAGCAGGACGCAGTAGCGCAGCTCCTCGGCCAGCTCGGCCAGCCTCTCCAGCCGCGCCCCCTCGTGGTGGGTGTCGTCCAGCACCACCAGGGGCGTGCCGGCCTTGCAGCAGCTGACCAGCGCCTCGTCCAGGGCCTGGCGCTGGCCCGGCTGCTCGGCGCCCACGGCCGGCTGCACGCCATAGCCGTCCGCGCACAGTACCTTGCAGGCGCCCTGGTACCGGGCCTCGATCGCCCCGGCCAGGGTGGACTTGCCGCTGCCCGGGAGCCCGCGCAGGAGGAAGAGGGTGCGGGCCTCCTTCAGGGCCGCCACCGTCTCGTCCCGGTCCAGGAAGGGGAAGGAGAGGGAGCCCTCGATGTGCTCGGGGGCCGACCCGGGCTGGGGCTGCTGCTGCTGCTGCTGCTCCGCCATGCTGGTGCTGAACAGGCCAGGGAGACCGTAAGGGCGCGTGCGCTGCAGAAACCTTTTGATCTGCACGAAAAATAAAAATAAGACGACCAACCTTCATACCGCTTCAACCCCTTGAGTTTCCTGCTCGGCACTGCTAACTTTGGGCGGTATTTTGCGCTGGGAGGAGCAAGAGGTCAATTTTCGACCTCTGAAGCGTGTTAACCGGCCTTGTTGACTGTATCACAGCTGCTCCGAAGGGTGGCGGTTAAGGGAGATTAAAGAGCGCAGCTGCATGTATTTATTCTGATGCACCGAAGCAGAAACAACCGGGTCCAGACTTGCAAAGCGCCGCAAACTCACTCGCGCATCACAATGCACAGGCTCATAAAGCGACATAACATCAGATGAAGCGCTCTGCTCCATCCCTGCCTGCAGTCAGAGTGGGGTTTTACTGCCTTTGCCTTCCATTAATTAACTGAACGCAAAATATCGCAGAAACAGCGGTGGCCATCCCCCATTTATTATCGGACAATTCGGAGCAACTGAGTGGCGGCGAAATGGTGCTGTATTGCGCCAAGCTATAGGACAGCATCTGCAATGGAAAGTAACCCTTGTGGAGTGAGTCCCTATAATCTCAGATGTGCAGTTTGACTCCAAGTGGAAATATACCGCTTTCAAATGAAAAACGACAATAACGGCTATTCGTACTGGTAATGTAATCGCTTTTGGGTATTCATTAAGACACAACGGTTAGAATCTAGCCAGGCGACTCAAGACGTACACCAGATAATCAGCAGATGTCCCCCTCCCGTTATATAAAAAAAAAAACACAGCCGACTAGGCTGTTGAGAGAAAAAGACACCTGCTGCTCACTTGATAAAAACAGCCACTGTCTAGGCAGCAGGAAAGGGAAACTCACCAACTTGCATCGACTCGGTTATAAAACAGACCCCCCCTCCCGCACTGCCTTGTGCCAGTCATGGGGTCTCTGAGCGACGGAGGAGGGGAATCCCAGCGTAAGGGATTGATTTAATAAAACCGGTGCAACTGTGCGAGACGACTTCACAAACTGGACCTTACGAACTCCACGCCCACACCAACACAAAGACCACAACACAATCACTCCTCCCCACTTAGTTTGAAACACGTTTAATATAGACTGAATATAGACTTCTCTCACAGCTGAAGAAGGCTTCAAAGCCGAAACGTTGCGTTTCTTTTCAGCATGGAATAAACCCATTACCTGTTCCTTCACGTTTAAATAAAGACTGGGGAGACGAATACAAAGCGTTAAAAAGGTGTGAATTCAGCGATTTTTTTTAAAAAGACAGCAGCATATTATAACGGTACTCGCTGCTGCAAAGTGGGCAGTGATCAGGCTGTGCTCTCCAAGTTGTCCACTGGGCACACCCACTTGAAACAAAAAGACTGGCCTTTTAAGAGACGAGGACAGCTTTCTGAATGCATTTCTCAAAAGCTATTTCTCAGCCACAGAGACGCGACATTCGTTAGAAATCGCGCAGAACTTTTCTAGCTCCCCAATCAAGCAATAACGCTTCCCGTCTGTTCTCAGTCTGCGCAAGAGCGTGGCCAAACCGCGACTGCCTACTAAAAGACGCCCTTTTGTCTGGGACGCTTAAAATAAAAAAAGGCGTAACCGCAGTAGTTTTCAACAATGATACTGTGAACGATAACAACAAAAAAAGTCGCAACACGTTAAAACTCACCAAGCTGGAGCTGGTAAGCAGCATGCGTGTCGCCCTCCTCAGCTCGTGTTAGCGTGTGCTCCTGCAAGCCTGCGCTTTGTACTTGTTTTAAGTGCAGATACCGCCCCCCTAATTAACAATGCCAACATACCTCCTGCAGGAAACAGAAACAGAAGCCGCGGCCTTCCGGCAGCTCTGGTGTGCGCACGTGATGCTTCCAGGGCCGGGCGGCGCGGCGCGCGCTCCCGTGCGGGCTCTCGCGTCGCCTATTGTTCCTATTGTCAAAAGTGTTTGTTTTGTTTTTTTTTTAAACCAGCACACCTTATTCTATTTGCGAGTCTCAATGACCCATGCAGGATAAATCAGAAGTCCCCGATACGAATCTAGCTTGTTTCTCCCTAGCCGAAACTGTTGTCGTTTTGTATGGGGAGCAGATTGAAGCTCGCCAGCAGCTGGAATGACATTGTCAGGGTGACTGACTCCGTCTATTTGTCATTTACATTGTACCTTCTAGAATAGTTCCTTTCGGGTACCAGTGCAGCCTGAGGACATCCGCTTGAATATGCACCTGTCTTCCAGCATTCCCGCTCACCCTGCGGTCTGTGTGCGTCATTATAGTGACTATAGTCACTATAATGTATAGTGACTATAGTGTAAAAAAGGCACCATCTTTCAGATGAGTTGTTAAACCGAGGTCCCGACTTTCTATTTTAATTTAAAATTCTTTGACATGACAACTTTAAAACACCTTTAAAATATCACATGATTGAACATTTTCCACACCCAGAAAATAAAGTATCCGAATGCCCTACTGCTTCCTGGTGTTACAGGTGTCATGGTTTGATTTGTCCTTATGGGACATGGAATGTCTGTGGGCAAGATGTGTCCTTTTAGACACTGAAGTCGACACTGGTCAGAGTTCTTCTCCCAGATAGACCGATGTGAACTGTGTGCCACTGGAACAGACTGAATTTCAATGTGCACACTCTGCAAAGTTTTCCTGTGCATGAATGAAAAAAAAGAACTGCTTTTGAAGCAAATTGTAATATCTAATAACTGATAAGTCTATGTATCTAATAAAATAAAATATGCACACCTTGTATGAAGGAATCCTTTGACAACCTATAAACATCAGAATATTCAACATGAGTACTTTAAACACAGAAGTCCAGACATAGAGATTTCTCTGCACCTAAATAATGCTGCCCCTAAATATCATTGTACAGCAATGAAACTTTTTGAATGAATTTTCTATCAAAGGAAGCATTCCTATAATATACGAGCGCTTCTTACTCTTTTTACATAGAACAAAAAATCAGTTCACAAAGGGTCATACTGTACTTTTTTATTTGGATGATAAGGCCAAGTCTTCCGTTCATCAGCCCGTGGTGTTCTATAGCAATAACAAACAGACGTACGCAGGGATAGACACGTAACCCATTGTGAAACTCTTTCTGTATTGTTTCTTAACAGCAGTCAGCAACAGAGAAGCACAGTAGGACAAACCCACCCTCACAGGCACTCCCCTGGAGAGCGGGGAGCTGTGCCAGTGTGTGAGCTGGAAAGAAGCAAGCAGAGATCAGCTCTTCACTGAAACGTAGAAAGAAAGAAGAAAGAACAAAGACTCAGCTATGAAGCCTTATGCAAGTCCGTACATGTATGCATGTGGCTGTACAGCCAAAATGTTGTGTTCTTGCTTCTTTCTACTTTTTCCAACTTGGAATTAAACTTATGTTACCAGTGCCAGAGTCCAGTCTGACTGCCTTTTCTATGGCATGGCACAAGGAGCTGGTCAGTCAAAAACACCAGTGTCCATAAACACACGCGTCTCGGTGTAGCAGAAACCAAAGGATAAATGATATCACAATGAAAAAGAAGTATTAAATATATATATATATAAGAGGGAATGGCTGCAACTAAGATGAGAATGACACAGCATAGAAAGGACTGCAAAATTGGGATATAAAATGTTATTTTTTCATAAGTTCCTGAAAAGTTTCCTTTTCAGTCTTCGTTAACCTCCATCTTCTCTTTCATTTGCTCTCTCACATTCACTCCATCTAAAAAAAGGAAAATGAATAACTTAAGCTATACTACATTACAAACAACAAATGAGTGATTGTAAGACAGACTTTCTGGTATGTATATTCATTCAGGAAACTTTCTTTTTTACTTAGATGGAAAAAAGATCTGCTATGAAAAATCAGATTGCATCTTTATTGAGTTATCCGTTCAGATGGAGTGCAATCCTCTATTCATTTCTATTTATTTAAAGTCGCACCTCTGTCCAGTCATAATATCCCGCATTTCACTTGAATAAGCGCAGGGCAAAAGATTTAGACTCCAATGATTTGATATTTACACTTGAAACAGCTGCAATTAGGCTAATTAAGCCATTTTTTATTTAAGACACTTTTTAAATGTTCTATTAATGAGGGGGGTGGAATTCATGAGGAATATCATAGTGGCGCTGCTGAAGACGTAGACGTTCCTTCGTCATCAAAAGCTATTAAATACCATCGTCAGCCATCTTTTCAGCTGTGCTCTGATCTGCTTTCGGCTCATCTGTGGTGTGTCTTGCAGCATCATTAAGAGCCTGAAGGACAGAAAAAGCAAATCATCAGCTTCTAACATCATTCTAACAACACGTATTACCTACGAAAAATAATTTCTGTAGAAGACAAGATAAAACTCGTACTATACAGTACATATAGGAACAGAAAATAGACATAAGAACAGGAATCTCTCTGTACAAATGATTTTGTTCCACTTATCCAAGAAAGGCAATGACAATATCACAGCGCTGTTATCACACCTTTCCTTTAACTCAGAAAGCATCGGCGTCAACACATTTCGTTCAATTTCTGCTTCATAGATTGGGCCCGTTCCTGGGAGGCGCAATCATGGTGCCTTTGTATAAAGCCTCACAAGGCAAAAGTTCATCAGGCTAAACAAGATGTTCCCTGCAAGAAGAAACTTAGTCTCTCAGCAAGAGGAACGTAGCGAATGTTCAACTGTATTCAGCAAAAAAAAATAGTTCCTTGCATTAGTGTAGTGTTTTTCCTCCAAAAGCAGAAGCACTTAACATATAGGGGGGAGTCCGGTTCGTCCTCCATCGAGGTTCACGACTCACCCAGGAGACACAAGGCAGATACTATGCTTCAGCAGCCCCTCCACACAGCAGAGCAGTTGGACAACTAAGAGTCTGAATTAAGGAAGCAAGGTTGTGCCAAACTTGAAGTGGAATTTAACCACTGGGCTTATTATCCCTACTCTTACAAACAGTGCCATGGGGTCATTAATGGCCAAGTAGTCAGAACCTTATTTTAACATCCATCTGAAGGACACCACATTGTGGAGGCAATATTCTGTGTGCCAGGGCAACATTACCTTCTGGACGGCCTGCTGAGCTGCATCGTCCTTCAGGAGCTTGGCGATCTCGAGCGCCTTCTGGAAGGATGTCACCGCTGACGGGAAGTTTCCCAGTTTCACTGCGTGGGGCAAACAGGAGAAAGGGATGGTGAGGGCGACGTCATCACCGGCCCAGGGCCACGAGAGGGGAGGAGTGGGCCCGGGCCCCTCACTCACCATCGGACTGAGCCACCAGGACGCTGGCGTTCAGCTGCCACTCGCTGTCCCCCGTCTCCAGGGCCGCTGCCAGCGACCGCTCGCCGTAATCCCGCGCCACCGTGTGGTGGCCCAGCTCCAGGTGGCAGCGCCCGATCTCGTGGAACAGCCACGTCTTCTCCAGGCTCGTCTTGGCCAGAGGGATCTTCTCCTCCCAGCTAAGGGAAAAAAAAGAGCACCCCCACCCCTCTCCCCTTTAATACCGTTTACTGGGTGCCCGCGCTTGCCCATTGCGTTGTTTCTCAAGGATGGCAGGAAGCCATCTTTGGCCATGTAAACCAAATATCAGGTCACAAATATTTCAGATATTTTTGTCTAAAAACCCTTAGATATTTTGTCATTATACACAGCCACACAAATTGGAATTACCCTTTATTTCCTGCATCCACTCAGAGAGTGAGAATGAGACACACTCAGGCTCTCCCACGGCTACCTGCAGAGCCCACATGCATGGCCCACTCTGCAAGCACCACAGCACTCGACGTAGGCAGGCAATGCATCATAATCAAATAAGCATAATAAAATAAGCAAACACACGTACTTCTGTTGTGCATATTATTAGTTGCGCCATGTTTAAAATGACATACATGGAGAACATTTCCAAATTCGGTTTTACTTAATTTACTTAATGCTTCTGGGCATTGTCAGTGAATATTGCTTCAACTGTACCTGCAAAATTCTACTCTGATAAGGCATTCGGGAATCCTGCAGTGAGTTGTTCTGCTGTCTGTCTTCATATGTAAATGTTCAATTGTATTTAGCAAATAACTCTTTACATATAGTACATATGTAGAACATAGTATGTTCTACATATGTGAACCATAGTATGGTTCTTATGAACCATAGTATGGTTCTTAATCTCAAGGGAGACAGACACTTCACTTATAGGAAGGAACCCACTTCTCCACCACTGGTGTTTATGACTCAGTCAGGTGACACAAGGCAGGCATTGTGCATCAGCAGCCCAACCAATTAACAAATCAGGTGGACAGTTTAGAGTTTGAATTGAGGAGGTCAGGTCATGCAAGCCTGAAGTGCAATTTAACAGGGGAGCCGGGGCTAACATCCCTACCCTTACAAACAGTGCAATGGGGTCATTAATGGCCAAGTAGTCAGAAACTTGGCTTAAAGTCTCATCTGAAGCACACCACCTGCTACAGCAGTACCCCCGATCACCATTCTGGGGCACTGGTTTGGAAAGTATCCAGAGTAAAAGTAAAAAACGCCACCTACTGGCCCACCAACACCACATCAGGCAACGGCCTGATTTTCCAAAACGATCTGGGTCCCAGTACCATACCAGTCTTGCCTGTTTCTAAGATGTGATGAGATCAGGCTACAAGGAGGTCACACTGCTGTCAAACCATCAGTTCAATACCAAACTACATGCACAACTACTGGTCACTCACGCTTCTATGGCTTGTGGGAATTTTCCAATCCTGGCGTACACTCGACCAATGTTGTCCAGAGCCCTGGATTTTGCTTCTGGAAGATTGCTATTACAAAGAGAGAACAGCAGAAAATCCTAGGCGTCAGACAGCGTTTAAAAATTGAATGTGTATTTAAAGGTAGAGGTGTCTGTTCTTGACACAAAACTGAAACAAACCTAGGGAAAGTCAAATTAACTGGCCTAAATAACCTCTTATTTCTTGGTGGTTAAAAAAGTCCTCTTCCTGCAGTGAATAAAAAGGCCCCAGATCAGTCACATTCGCCAATATGATCTTAAACTCCGAAGTCTAGGTCTGTGTGGTGTCAGGGGAAGACAGTGTTTAGTATCCAAACCATCTCTCTGAGTGCTTGATTTAAATCCAAATTAATATATGATATTTTATGTTGGGACAAAGGGAAAAGTGATTCTGAGTCTTACTTCTCCTTGGCAATGTCCAGGTCCCTCTTGTGGTTGTCCAGCGCTCCGTCCATGTCCCCCATCTCGATCAGGGCGTTCCCCATGCAGCTGTACAGGTTACCCATCACCTCCCTCTTGTTCGGCACGTGCTCGTCGGACCAGGCCTGGACCGTGTGCAGGACCTGCCGTGCTTTTTTGCAGCTCGCCTCCGCGTTGCCCGCAGCCAGAGCTGAGAACACATCCGGCAGACACGGTCACACTTAAAGGCGAGTTACAGTCCCAGTTTCTCAGACCGGTTATTAAATCTCGATAACAAAAGGAATGCAATTGTCAGATTAAGCGCTTTGTGAAAGTACTGCACGTTGCCATGTGTCTGGCAAACTCACATTCTAGTTCCCATGAATTGCGACGTGAAGCAGCCCTTCCTGCTCACTAGTCACTATAATGACTAATGTACTGCAATATAGAGTCTCAAAATCAAAAGCAATATTTCTATCGGATTCAAAGAGATGTAGTAACAAGCCTGCTTGTTTGCAATGTAATAGGGCCGCTTCACATCACCGGAAATTATGTTGCCTCATTCCGAATTGCAGAACATGGCGCAGTTTAGTTTAATCTATTTTGTTATATAAATTAGAGGTTTTACAAGTCATTATGTACATTTGACTTTTATTGTGGTTTGAAATGCACTCATCAATGCTGAGTCTTTCTAACCCCAGTATATGAAAATAGCATTGCAGCTCCCCTTTAAAGTGCAATCCTGCATGTGAGGCTAGTTCATCACCAGCTCTGCTGGCCTGGGCTACTGGGGATTAACCTCACCCGCACGTATATTTACTCAACAGGCGAATATAATTAAAGCGTGCACTTAGTGGATGGACATCCTTCAATTCAATTCAATTCAATTCAAGATGAAGAACCCTTCAGCAGTTGATCCCCTGTCAAGGTGCTGCTGAAGAGCTCAGCTGCACCAGTGTCTGCAGCTGCAGGGGGCTCACCCATGTCGATCTCCTCCAGGCTCCTCAGGATGTATCTGGTGGGGTCGCAGGGCTTGTTCTGCCTGGTCTTGTTCCACTTCTGCTGCATCAGCTTGCGGTCCCGCTCCCGGGCGTAGATGGGCTTCTGCTGCCTCCAGAATTCCGTGCGCGTGTCCAGGTAGGCGATGCCGCCAAGGATGAGGTCCTGGACCTTCATCCCGCTCCGCAGGTTCCCCTTGATCAAATCTGAGGATCACACGTTCCCAGCGACATTAGCGCTCAGAAAACTGGACAGGGGAGGCTCGTGGGCTCGACCGGCCTCTAGCAACGGGCGCTCAAGCACAACGGGGAAAAAAAACAAACAAACAGTTGATCCTACTTGGGACAAATAAAAAAAAATATTATTCCAGCTGAGCAGCCAAAACTGCCGACAGAAGTGTGTACACATCGAAATCATTCATATCCACCTCAAACAGGGAGTTAAAATACGCTCTGAAAGCTTTGGTTCCGATTTTATGCGAGAGCAAGCTCTTTGTTAATTTTGTTTGTGAATGAAAAGGGTAAAAAGTGCTATTTCATACAGATACGTCTCGCGGCGCTGAAGATGCTGAGAGACGCCCAGGAGTGAAGGGTGATCACTGAAAGAGCGCTAGGCACCTTCATCTTTCAGCAGCTTCTCCAGGTATTCTTTGTCGCTGTACAGCTCGCCAAGCAGCTGCCTCGCTGTCTTCTCCGTCTTCGGACTCTCCTTCTTACTCTGCTGCTTCTGCTCCCTCTTCAGGGGCCTGACCGCTTCCTTAGGCTTCCCTTTCTTGACCTGCAAGAGGCTCAGAATTACCTACCGGCGTGCCCAGAACTACTGATGGACCAGTTATCACATCTGTCACACGTCCCTGCTTTCTCTTACTGGGCTAGTGTTATGAGAACATTAAGACAGGTTACAAATAAGAGATGGCCACAGGCGATCTAGCCTGTTTGGTAGTTAGTAGATAACTCATCCAAGAATCTCATCCACCTGTTTCTTGAAAGAAGCCAAGATGGCTAGATAGCCTGTTTCCTACAACCACACCCCTTTGGGGTAAGAAGTATCTCTGATTCTCAGTTTTAAATGCACTTTCACGTACAGTAGTTTCCAGTTTCAGCTCATCAGTCTAGGAGATTCCCTTAAGCCCCAGGATGTATTCTGTTGTTTTGATAAGTTCTACAAACAAAAACAAAATATACTTTGGTGCCCCATATTTAGAGAGATTTGCTGGACACAGAAGACACAGTAAATAACGTCATTAGCTGGACAGAAATGCAAAGGAACTTGTTCCCCTTAACAAGCTCTTATTAGTAATGAAAGCTGAGAGCACCCCCAATCATTTCGAAAAACGGCACTTAAGCTCCCTGTTAAATAGCATTAACAAATAAGCAACCTTACCTCATCCTTTTTATGGAAGAAAGACAGGTCTCCTTTGTTTTCCAGCTTCACAGATGAAGGGCCTGGGAAACAGAAGAACACATTTGAGACCATTAACATTCCCTATAAGGACTATTGGAAAGGTCTTTGGAAAGACGGATGACTTCACCTACTACTGTTAAGAACTGTAAAAGAAATGGGACTACTGTTTATAACTTCATTTTTATTTTTGTATATCCCTGCCAGCCCAATGCTAATCACAGGACCGAAGCAGGAATCAATGCAGAATGTAACACAAATACAGTACCACACTTTGCAGTTAATAAAGCCTGAGTCATTCCAAAAGACACGCTCACTCTCACACCCAGGGCCACTTTTTGCAGAAGCCAATGAACCTACTATATGTGTTTTAGACCGGCAACTGGAGCACCTTCTCATGCAAACATGGGGAAAAACATACAAACTCCATCCCAAGCCTGTAACTGAATCCAGGGCCTCAGCACTGCCAAGGCAGCAATGCTAACCACGTGCAAACGTGCCGCCTATATAGCAGTTAATTGCCATATTTAATTCCTTATCCTTTTCTAAAGCTATTGCCCAGCACACTGGAATTCCATGAGTGCACTCGGCTTACTTACTTCCTACGGAATTATCGATTGCCTCCTGTGCTTTTTGGATGCCCAGTCTGAATTCCTGGAGCTCTGGGCGCAGTTTGTGTCCCCGATGATAAAACACCAAAGCAAATTCAAAGTCTCCCATTGCGTACAGAGCCTCTGCTTTCTGATAAAGACCCTGAGGGATTCACCAGGTTAGAAACAGTTAATGACTTCAAAATAACAGCACTTCGCCCTCTGATTTTCTTCCGCTGCCTGCTCGCAACGTCTACAACATTTCATGAGTTGAACTTCATTTAACACTGGTGAGTTAAACAAACAGTCTATCAGTATAAAGCATTGTGATCTTTCTTGAAAACTGTATGCTTGTTTATAAATGGAATGGGACCCCTTGTGTGCCTGTAAGGTCCCAGAGACTGCTCCTCAGATTCTTTGATGCACTTGCTAATGTTGTTGTATTGTGTATTGTTATGATTGTATCTTGTTGAATTTATTCTGATTACACTATTTTTTTCCCCGGCTGAGTTTTTATGGTCTGAAAGGCCTGATTGCATGTCAACCTTCAGTCAAAAAGAAAAGACAAGAACAATCATTAAGGTTTCAGACACTCATGCCTGACTATGCTGGAAAAGTTATTTTTTTTTAACCTTTGGCTGCCTGTACAATGGTCTGGACCAGAGCTTTTCGCTGTGCACACTGACTTATGACTGCGCCTGCTACTGAATCAACTCTCATTTGGTGGAACGAGAGGACGTGCCTTGAAGAACTCGTTGTCTTCCTTGAGGGACGACTCGGCGTCCTTCAGTGCTTTCTCCGGGTCTCCCATCTTCAAATAGCAGCGCGACCGAGCCACCAGGCAGTTCCTGTCGTCAGGCTGCAGCGACAGTGCCTGCGGGGGGAGTCAACGGGAGTTGAATTGGTTCTTCTGAAGCTTTTGAGGACCGAGTTCAGACTCAGTGCAACTCTCTCTGATTTTGCAAAAAGGGTACCCAGACCATCGAGCACCAAGAGAAAAACAATAAACAATTTTTACGTGAGAGCATTAACGGCTTTTTAATATGCACTGAACACAATGAGCACGGTTTTAAAAGGAGTTAGCATGGTCGCTTTTACATAGGTTTACCGTGGTATAGCTTTCGATGGCTTTGACATACTCCCCCTTCTGATACAGCTGATCGCCTTCCGCAATGTAGGTGGTAAACGAGCTCTTGGGGCCCTGCTCCCCTTCGTCTTGGTCTGACATGCCGGGTTATCTTTAAATATATATGTATTTCCCCCGTAAAATATCAAACTTGTCGGAAATTGAGTCGCCTGATGCACTCCGCGTTGTGTTGGTAAGCAGCACGGACGGTATCCTAGCAACCAACCTAACTATTTCAGAACCACTTCCGTTTCCAAATCAAAACCAGTGTTGAAATTTTTAGACCCACCAGAAGGAATTACGACTACTTTCTGGTAATCTTCGCAAATGTCGACTCGGTAGCCTGTTGTGAAATTTGACTTAATTTGGTGGCTTAGTTAAAGGATGGAATATTTATCAACGGCGTTTCCATTTGTAGCACTTTCAAGCGAAAGTGCGCCCCCTGCTGTAAAGTCCAGCTCAAGCAGATCGATGAGGGTTTGGGGTAGATGGCAAATTAGGATCATTTTGACCACTTAACCAGCAATCTTTTCTTCCAGCTAGCCTATAACATTTGTACTGGTCTTGAAAGGAAAAGTAAATTAATATGTTGCTTCGGAAGGAAGCCAGGGTTCCTGGAGAGAACCTACACAGAGGGGGAAAACCTGACCACCACAATGTAAACAGCTGTATTACCATTTAAAAGGCTCCATTTACCATTTAAAACCTGTGGGTGACTCACTCGGCTCCACACCCTGGAATTCGCCATGCTTCACGAGCTGGTGTTTTGTCTGTCTGTTTCCCCCCCACCCCACCACATTCTCCACCCAAAGACAGGGCATAACACTCTAAAGCAGGGGTCTCCAACCCTGGTCCTGCAGAGAACTGGCCCGATTCTTCTCCCCCACTCCTGTTCCTGGGAATCCCCACACCTGCCGGTCTGCATTGAGCCCTTTATTTAAACGGATGTTTATTTAAACAATTTTTTGGAACCTCAATGGTGCTTGGTTAGCACCTCCGAAAAGTCGTGTTTGTCGGCTCAGAAGCTGGAGACCTTGAAGTAGTTAATCACAGTGGTGGGAATGCAAATTTCCACATGTCCAGGAACTGAAAACGAAGTTGAGATTCAGCTATTACTAGGTCTATAAAGGGTTCCATTATGTGAGCGTTCAGGTGGAGCAAAACCCAGCAGGTATGTGGGTCCCCAAAGCCAGGCTTGGGAAACCTCACTCTAAAAATACTCCTTCATTTCCTGATGGCTTTCCTAGGGACAGAATAATGGCAGAAAGCACACAGACTCACACAGCATTCAGAGCTCCAACTATGGGATTTTTATAATACTACTAACTACATAAACTATACTACAGAACACAGTTTGGGGGTGAGTGCAGGGTCTTCTTAAACCATAGTGATACACGTCATAAACTGCTACCAACATTGCTGGTATAGTGGAGTTGATTTAATAAGGGTGAATTATATACATACAGCCTTCAAACATCAAACTCCCACGTTCTGCTTCTGCTTCAGGAGATGTCGGCAGAATGGAGAACATTTAGGGTCTAATAGACGTGTTCAAACAACTAACTTCAGGTGCTGTACTTCCATCATTCAAGATCGACAGACCTTTTCAAATTCTGTTGCTGATAGTATCAGTTTGAATATGGTTATTAACTATTCACAATTAAAGCATTAATAGGAAAAATGCACCACTCTCCAGGAGCGGTAACCACACGGCTTGCACAAGAGGCCATGGTACTTCACTGACAGCTGCTGGTCACTGGAGGGATCTTTGCTTCAGAAATACCTGGAGGCTGCATAAGCCACTGACTAATCAGTAACGGAATCTGCAAACCACATTCCAACACTCCTGTGGAGATGTGATAATAGAATAGTGTTAATGAAAACATGCCCATTGCTAGCACAACAGAATGTAGGTGACAATTATGAAATAACTGGTTGATAATTAAAATCTCAGTCTTTCCTGTTTTAAAGACGATGGGTAGTTATGCAGCAGCATTGAAACTGAAGTTAATGTTTTCTAAAGTGCATTAACGTATTTATACTTTTTCTTTATCATAATCACGTCGTTTACGACACAGTCATTTACAAACACTACGTGATATAGCACTCTGTACTCTAACATTTATTACAAACGTCACTTTAATGCCAACACAATGTTTTAAATACACAACAGTACTGGGGTACAGTGCTTAAAGATCGTAATTTTAAAAATGAAAGGCCAGAACCTTTTAAAGTGGGAAGTGTTCCGCTAAAATGTTCAGTATAACAAAGATCCTGCTTGAGGAACTTCAATAACTTTTTACTAATTTCTAAAATATTTAACATTATATCACCTTAATTCAATATTTGGAGGCCGTTACATAAAACAACAGCAATCGTAAAACCCTTGCCTGTTAAAATAAAGAGTTTGTAAAGTACAAATATAAAGATACAAATGTTTAAACATTTCAATTACAACATATGATAGCCTATCTCTTATAATAAATGTTGCTTATGGGGTAAGCACACTTACTATGATAACCTACTGCTTTTTTGTAATAAAACATGTAATTGGGTAATTATACTCTGAGGGGATAAAATGTGACTTACTGTTAATGTAGTCTTGTATTATCAGATGCAGATTTGCATTTTTAAAATACTGTATGCCTGTTTGTACGAAACTGCTGCTTATACTATATACCATTCAGTATTGCATTCACTATCCTATGGAAAAAAGGAAGAGCATTTGAGACATAAAAGATGCATATTTAATATCTATAAACAAAAAAAAAGATTACTATAGACATCCCTCTATATTACTCCGGTGGCATATTCAATTGAAAAATGGTTATGCATACATCAGGTCAACACAGTATGTTGTTTAATAATTCAAATTGAGATACACTGCAGCTGCTGAAATTAAGAAAAGGGACCAGGCCTTGTAAAAACAAAGAATTAAAAAAAAAAAGCTTGCTCATACTCCCCCATTGCATTTTTACTTGGATCGCTGTGCAGAATTAATACATAGGAGAGTGAACGTGCACCATAACAGGGGTCTCTGAAAGTATGTTACATTATAACATGTGGTCGTCAAGGCTCCTGAGGGACTGTCATTACAAAAGCATGAATGAAGACAAAATATATTTTAAGGGGCCCAGAGCCTTTGTTATTGGGATTACTAGAACAGGACATTTGACCAAAGCATTTTCTTTAGATACAAAAGTATGTGCAAATACTCACATTCATACACACAACTCCTGACTGGGGCCAGACAGAATAATATTTGAGATTTAACTCTGTTTGCCAACAGCAAGAACAGTGCCTGGTAATGACAGCAGCTGATCACATGCAGATCAGGGCGAGGGTGAGGCGAGGCCAGGACCGAGGGTCAAAGGTTTGTCTCCGTATGGACCCAAGACTACCAAACATGTTCACACTGCAGTTTCATTTTTCTCAGAGTAAAGAACCAAAAACAATCCATGCTTACCATTGCAGGTAGTTAGCCAACTAAGATTCATCAGCCCCCTCAAGAGGCATCAATGCACTGCGAGCACATGCCTGAGTTTTGCAGTGCTGGTACCTTTGGCAATAACTCCATTCAAGGTCAGGAAAAACAGCCCAGCAAAGTGCCTTAACAAAATACATCAGCGAGGAGTGAAGGATTCTGGGTTTCTTCAGTCTCGCCTGTTCGATGGATCAAATTTCAGGGTGAGAAGCTTTGAGAATGGGGGGGGAGGGAAAAAAAAACATACCTCGACTTATAAAAAGGAAAGGAAAAGAGAGGCTAACTTTATTTACAAATTTACGACGAAAATTAATTCATAACCCAATGACTTTTTCCGTGCAAGAGACGTGGAGGTCACGTCGGGTCCCCGCCTTTTGAAGCCTCTGCACAGCTCTCTAGATCGATTTGCCGCAAAGACAACCCGTAAGATTGGGAACGAGGCCACGGCTTGTGAAGTTACAATAAATATTATATAAAAAATTTCTTCAGCTATCAACACAAATAGACACTTTACATTCCAGTAAAATGTACAATGAATGCACCAATGATCGACTGGCAAACAGCACACTGAAGCCAATGAAGATTGGATGACCAATGAACTAGCCACTGACCGGCTAGCATCAGCAGCATAATGCAGTGTTTAGATGTTTACTCCATTACCTCAGCATACTTCAAAAGCACATTATTTGTTCCTAAAATGAGACTCAAAAGGGGTGTATTCACAAAGTATTTCGCATGGAGTTTAGGACAGTTCTCTCACCCCCTTCCTTCACATGGAAAAGACTCAGTCATTTCTAAAAAGAAAACAACAATCACTGCAGTTTCAAATGTGACAAAAGGAATACCGATACTTTGTGAATACAACCTGAATGGCAAAGAGAGAAAGGTAGAACAGGATTCAAGTATGTTTTGTGTGTTTTTTTTTTGTTTTCACATGTTTTATTCTAGGTTTCTTCCCAGCTGCTCTGTCTTGGGACTGTGAAAGGTTTTCCACTCAGGTGAAATCCCTGCTCTGGACTACCCACAACACCAACAGTCTCTGAAGCAAGCCAAAGCAGAGGCCACCTGCAGCTCCGCTCCATCTCCAGCAGGAGTCCTACTGCGATGCATGAAGCTGAAGTGTCTCCATTTTTTGGGGGGAGGGGGATAGGGCATACCATTAAATGTACAATGTATTCAGAAATGTCTGGTCTCTGGTTTTTAAAGAACGGTCGAGCACAAACTGCCCTCCTGCATTTCAGTTTCAGAGGAACATTAATCCAATCTAAGAACCATGCACCAATTACAGTGACTACGTTTTTTTAAGAACCATTAAGTTCCAGGAATATATGATTAAAAAAAAAAGAGGCAGTCTTATGTTTCTTCCGTTATCTATCCACAAGGTGATTTAACTTTCGTCACATGTGAGCATAAATAGAGAGGTATCCAACTGAAAACAGAAACTACTGGAACATTAAAAACAGGGAGGGAACATGAGTCCGTTTCAGTGATGTCCATGACAGAGCTTGGCGAACGTGTTGCTGGCCTCCACCCTTTACCCAAACTGGAAGAAGAAATTCCCGGGTCCAGATGCTATAGGGAAGATAAGAAAAAAAGGAATAATTAAAAAAAATATCCCTTCAGCTTTCCCTTCAAAGGTAAAGACGGCTATCTCGCAGGTTATACATACTTGAATTACCTTCAAAGCTGAAACCCCCCGGACCACCGAAGAATGCCTTGAAGATGTTGTTGGCATCGAAATCTGAAAAACACAGATCAGAAAAAATTGATCTCTTATGCTTAGGAAAAGACTGCTTCTAATGGGAAAACTCGACACAGTGCCTTAATGGCATGTAATATTATCATTATTGATAATAAATAATGCAACTATGCTCTATTTAGCTGAAGAAGCAAGAATAAACTTACAGTAATAAATGAGAATAATTGTTTCAACAGCACAGTATTTCACAACTTGAGTGAAAGACTTTGATCAAGGATATAACAGAATCTCACCACATATTTGAACCCGTGCTGAAGCTGACAATTCTCGAGATTTCATCATAAAATGAAAATTGAAAGCAAGTGCAGTAATATCTTACAACATTTCCAAGGAAGCAAATGCTCATGGTCAGCCACAACCCAGCAGGATGTCTAGGACACTCTTAATTAGCAATCAAAAAAAGACTTGTAAAGCTATATGCTTTTGATGAACTTAATTTAAATATTCTTATTAACAAGGACCTCCAAGGTTGCAGGGCACTCTTAAGCTGTAATAAATGGTCCTTATTAATCCAGTTATCTGCCAAGCAGGTCAGCTGGCCCCCTTGGTAAGTAATCAATAATATAATGGTAACTCACAAAAGCTGGTGAGCTGTGGCTCTCCAGGACCAGGATTGCTCATCTCTGATCAATGAAGGAAACATTAATTGGGAATGGAAGCCCAGAGGGCCCAGCGGCGCTCAGGGCTGGGAGACGGAGACTGACCTCCCATGTTCATGCCATCATCGTCCAGGTCCTGACCGCTATCGTATCTGGCCTTCTTCTTGGGGTCCGAGAGGACGGTGAAGGCTTCTCCCACCTCCTTAAACTTCTTCTCCTCCTCCTTCTGCACCTCGGGGCTGGCTCCGCTGTGGCGATCTGAGCCGGGAGAAAGGGGTTGCAAAGAAAGAAACGTCTTACGTGGGTGGCAGCAGGTTCTAGCACAACCACGCGGAGATAAGAAAGGCTACAAACGAGAGGAGGCCACGACGCCTAATCTCGCCCGTTTCGCCTGGTAGTAAAGGCTAAAGATCTCATACGGCTGTTTCTTAGAAAAAGCCGGGACACTGGTGGAAGGAAAGGGAAAAAAAAACAGCTGAGTGTCTTAATTGGGGAGAAACAGGATTTGATATCTAAGCTGCAGGCCACAGCAGCAAAGGAGGACCACGTGATGAAAGAGACAATGTGGTATTGGGCCAAACAGATCTCGCAGCAAATTATGCAGACCTAACCATCTAGAAACTTAGCAGGGAAACTTTACAAAGCACTGTTTAATCTTATAGTGATTTAAAAAACAAACCGATGACTAATGTCCCGTGTGGAGCACTGACCCCACTGCCCTTACCTGGGTGGTGCATAAGCGCTCGTTTTCGGTATGCCTTTTTGATTTCATCTTCTGTGGCGTTCTTGTCCACTCCCAGGACTTTATAGTAATCTTTTCGCTTGCTTTTTTTCAGCTCCACCTGAGCTGTCTTGAGTAGAATCTTGTGTTCTGCGAGAGAAGAAAGGATGTTTCAGCATGCACAGTTTATAAAGGCTGGTATTGAATATCTGAATATCCATGAGTATTGCGCTTATTTGTGCAATACCAGTGGCAGTACACAATTTAGTCAATCTATGTGCATGTAAGCCTTCAGGTTGGTAAGAATGTGGCTGCCACTGATATTCTGACATCTCAAATCCAGAAAGTGTCATAAATGCATCCTCTGTAAATACAGGCAAAGCAAACCAGCAGGTGGCACTCTGAAGTAAAGAAAATCATACTGTAAATGCCAAGAAGATGAGAAGCAACATTTTCAAATAAGATTTTTTCCACTTAAATGTAACAGAAGGCTGCATAAGAAACGGAATTGAGAGGAGACCTTCTGGTCCACCGTGCAACCCAAACAATCTGAAATCAAGTTATATTTTGAACAAGCATGGTCCGTGGGAGAAAGCTCAGTTTATCACTGCTTATCAAATAAAAAAAATATACCTTTTGTTTTCTCTGTCTGATAGACCTTTTCATAATCTCGTACAGCTTCCTCATATTGCTCGGTGTCCATGTAACTGTAAAACAGGAGGGAAAAAACCTTCAGCGATTTGTATTCCTGGCTTTATTTTTCCCCAGATTTCAGGTGTCCCATCCAGATGTTTGCCTCTGTTTTTCCACATGAAGGGAGATGATGAAGAGCCTGGAACTCGAGATGCCCCGACCCTGATCCCCGTGACCTTCATGTCATCGGATGTTCATCACCAGTTTTTTAACCTGAAACTAAAACCAACGGCAGGGAGAGTCCTATCCAGAACGTAAAGTCAATGTTAATGTCGAAAACATGCTTGACCCAACAATGGCTCTCCCCTGCTCTGGGACCTGTCAGGGCACAGAGAGGTCTCCGAGAGGGAAGCACTGGCCCCGCATCGGCCTGCCAATCAGTGCCAACACTCCAGATCCACGCCACAGAGCCCGCAGCATGACAAGCTGCACATGGCTCGGCGTGAGCCCTTGCAGGGAAAAAAACGCTTCCACAGCACTGCTTTCTGCGTACTGGCATGAAGGTTGTGGAGACATGCCAAGCTCATCAGCCACTGCCAATGCATCAGTGTGATGAGGAAAGTGGAAACATTTTTGGGGATACCAAACTTAAAAAAACGTAAAGCTCTCTTACCATTGTGCTCTCCGTAAGTATGCTTTGATGTAAGTTTCGTCCAGTTTTATAGCATTTGTGCAGTCTTCTATTGATTGCTCTATTTTATTCAGCTGTGGAGGGGAGAAAAAAAGTAATTTAATATTTGGGGAGCTACGGGATATCAAAAGGTGATGCCTCAGTTTGGAAACAGCCTTCAGATATTTCCTGTGCCCTGAAGCCGTACCTGAACAAAAAAAAAAAGATGCCGAGTTCTAAAAATTTAGAGCTGGAGCAAGCAGTTTCACAGCTCTCCGATGTGTTTTTAGAGGGAATGAGGAAACCTGAGCCAAAAGGTAGATTCAGCATTTTCTGCAGAAGCGGTGATTTCAGCAGAAAAAGAGACCGGCCACAATGAAAGAGAGAGCGGAGAGAAAAGGGCAACACGAGCAAACCGGAATATTTCATTGGAAAAACATGACTGAAATGTGCACGTTTGAGGACAAGCAGTGTTCTGCTGCCTTTTGCCTCAGCACAGACTACTGTGCCAATCACAGACGAGCAGCAGAAAAAGTCAGCACCTGATGTATGAAAGAACAAGTCAGCTGGCAACTATAGCCGTAAGAATAAAAAAATGTATACGTACAACTATTTCTTAAACTCAAGAGGAGAAACACAGCAAAGTTGACTCTTCACTTTAATTACACATCCACTCTGTGATACCCGAGCCACTTTCTCTTAAGAACCCTGGACATCCTAGGCACTGACATTGCTCAGATTAAAAAAGTATAACGAAGGGTGCATTAATGCCACATGTTGATGTTGGCTTTCGCGGATTTCTCTCTAGGTATAGCCCAAAGAAAGAAATCTTCATAAGACTGCTTTGATCCTTCCCTTTTATACCAGGTTGATATGTAATTGCCAATTGATTCTTTGTCACGGTAACTCTAAGAAGGAAGGTAAGACAAGCTTCCATCCCCACCCATCAAACCATTCATCTTTTGACACACTGCTGACTCCGGAGCTTGGCGGGAGAGTTACCAATGATTGGAGGAGCAGCACATCTCTCACTAATGAGAAATAAGGCCAGAGAAGTAACGGGGGACTCTGTTTTGCTAGAAACAGACTCCTTGCAGATGGATCATATTCCTCCTATTTTCTAGCGGTGGTCTGCCAACTGTGTCCCTCCTTTTAGGGAATCCTGGTCACAGCTTGCTAGTGGCATAACCCAGGCCGGAAGTTTTAACACCTGGATCTCATGCCCTGAGTGAGCCACATGGAACCCCCTGCTATAATGAAGTTAATTAAGGCAAGAGCAGGGGTAGACGCCAGTACATCATAGGGAAAGCTCATTATGTAAAGCCTGTTAAGTGATGCAAAGGAGCATAGCCAAATTACATCAGTCATTAACATCAGCCCACTCCAGCAGCTGTAGACCTGGAAGCCAGAAGACCTGCCTTTGTCAAGCACTTTTTCCAACTTGCATTTCTTTTATTTGCTTTGCCAACACTCCAAGTGGAACAGTAGTCAGGGCTCTGCTCTCTTAAGTGGCAGGCTGCAGGTTCAAATTCCAGGTGCTGTTGTGTTCTCAAGCAAGGTGCTTTAACCAAACTGTTCCTCCAAAATGCCCAGGTGTGTGAATGGGTGCATGTTGGATAAAAGCATCATTCAAAGTAATCATGTTCAGAATCTGACCTACAACTAATTTGAAATAAAAACTGCACAGTATACTAGGTAGAGTTGAACCAAAGGGAGCAACATTAAAAGTAATTTAATTAACAGCACACAACAGACTTTCTGGTGTCTTGATGCAGGATACCCCTTCCATAATTACAGAACTTCCTTTTTAATGTTTTAAAATAAAATGTAAGATTTGTGCAAGTATCTAGCCCCACGTAGATCACAACTGGAAACCAGCAGCAAGAAGCAAATCACAAACCCAGAGGTTGATGGCATGGGACTGGGGTTTGTTTTAATTCTATTAGAGGATGCAAGTCTGATTTCAGTCAGCGCTGTTCTGCTAGAGACAGTTTCTGTGGAGTGCTGCCATACCTTTGAGCCCACAGTGCCCCTGTTGCAGTAGAGCTTGGCGTTGGTCTTGATGTTGTTGGGGTCTATTGTTAGTGCCTCAGAGTAAAGCTCGTAGGCCGCCTCGTAGTTCCCATCTTTGAAGGCTTTGTTCCCTTCCTCCTTCTTCGCTTTAAGCGCCTTGGCATTCTGAAGAGGGGAAGGCACAGTCAGTGCGCCTTGTCAAGAACAGTCTAATGTGCACTGGGGCAAGGTCACATCGATGGAGAAACATCACCGTGATCAGGACGGCTTTCAAAAACATTACAAACTTATACTAGTCAAAGAGTTTGCATTTCTCATAACTCATATTTTCAAATGATCAATTCACAATCTCAACTGAAATTAGAATTAGACTGTTGACCATGTTTTATATCTTACATGCACTTGCTCTCCTAAAATATTAAGATAATGAGCTAGTTGGTAAACAGAAGACGAATCACTGATACATTAAGCATAGTTTAGCAAACATTTCACATACATCATAAACAATTATGTATTAGTAAGTAGCCTTGTTTTAGATAAAAGGTGACTAAAGAAGGCAAGGTCCACTTCAATGCATAACGCAGGCACACAAATCACATCATATGGTGTCAGTTTAAACAGACATTAACAAGTGTTATGTGGTTGTAATACTACAACTTAGCACTAGAATATTTAACTTTAAAAAGATCTGGCTCATTTAGTAACAGGCAATCTACCATGATTGGTACTGTACATCCCTGTAATTTAGTTTTAAAGGACAGAAAAATAAAAAAGGTGATTCTTCAAAAACCATAAACCAAGCAATTCTCTACAACCGTGTCAAATTAACCATGTCAGGGCTGAGAGGAAGACGGGAGCTGCTTTAATACGCACTCGGCACGCCAGCCGCGCCTTCTCGTGATCGGGGGCCATGCGCAGAGCCTGCACGAAGAACTGGACAGCCTTGTCGATGCAGTCCTCGTAGTACAGGCACAGGCCGCGCACGTACAGCGCGTCGCCGTTCGTGGAGTCCAGCCGCAAGATATCGCTGGGAGAGAAAAGACGAGAGCTGAGACGCGGCCGAGCAGCACAGAAGCAGATTGGAATGAAAAAGCATGAGAAAGACTCAAAAGCATCTATGTACCATACCAACATCTCCATAACATACAAACAACATATGCCAGCAGCCATATCACCCTGCCACTCACAACTGACAACCCACTGAAGCTAAGCAGGTGCGAGCCTGGCCAGTACCTGGATGGGAGAAATCTAAGGAAATTTTCCCTGAATGAAACGTCTTTTTGCTCACTAACACTGCCCTCTTGTAATGTGAAGGGATCACCAGTCAGATCATGTGGCGTCAGACTTCTCCTGTGCAGTAAGCAGACTCCCATAACCCCCACCTGGCTACAGACTGGGCTTCAGGGTAGCGCCCCAGCAAGGCCAGGCACTCTGCTTTCAGGATTTTGAAGCGGTGACACACAGGGGCATATTCCAAGGCACGGTCCATACAAAACACCACCTGCAGACAACCAATGGGAGAACAGTCTTATTACATGTGCAAACATGGAGATCTTCAGCAGCTGCTAGAATGGAAGGAGTAAAACACAGCTTCCTCTTGTGTCCTCTGGCTCATGTTTCACTGTCGGCTCTGAAGAAGTCCACTGGGTTGACTTTATCATTGCCTTTGAGGATGCTGAACACTTGTGTCAGTTACCCTCAGTCTTCTCTGTCACGACTAAAAAGGTTCAGTGCCCGCAGCTTGCGAGAGTAGGACACCCCCCAGTTGCTCTTGACCTATTCCAGTTCAGCAATATCGGTTTTATAACATGGTGACCAAAACTGTGCACAATTCTAAATGAGGCCTTACTAGTGCATTGCACTTTTTCCAATAACTAGTTTTAACAGAAGAAAAACATTTCCCTTGTAATCCCTGCACGAGCTCTGTAGGCAGAACTTTAATTTGTGTGAAAAATGTACTCTACTTCATAAGCATGCAAAGATCTTTACTTCAGCACATGACCCTCAAACTCCTCCATTTGCTTACTAAAAGTAGATCCAAGGCACGGTGAGTCAGGGATGACGTACCTTCCTGAAATCCCTTTTCTCAAAGTCAAACTCTGCCATCTTCTCATATTCCAGCACTGCGTCTGCGTTTTTCAGCTGCAAAGTCGGAAGGCAATCATGAAAACTGACAACAATTTGTCTTTACACCTGAACTCCAACACCAGTGAATATACTCTGTGATTTTTGCCTAGTTTATTGCAGTAATGCACAATCTAAACTAGCATTGTAACTGTAATGTACTGCAAGCCGCTTCAACTCTCACAAAGGTTTTAGGATCTGCAACCAATTCTATCTTGCCAGATAGGATTCCAGCAGTTTACAGGGAGCTGGTCCTGGACTCACCTCTTGCTGAGACTGGCTGTTGTCTGGCTCCAGTTCTAGAACCTTCTGGAAGCAGCGTCTGGCTGCCATGGCGTTACCCAGAGACAGGTGGCACTTCCCTTCTCTGAGATGTCCCTACAACCCACGGGGAAGATGTGCAAGAAATAGAAAAGGGGGAAAAACCTTTTATTAAAAGGTTAATTAAACGTCATTACATTAAAGGTAATTAAAGGTTAACAAAACGTAAATTAAAAAGCCACATTATTACTAAGCTAAGGCACAGAAGAATAAATGCCAGGCATTACCCCATACATTCATTCACAAAGTAAACTGATCTCTAAAAACATACTGCATTGCAACGAGAGGCAATCGCAACGTAAATGTGCATGATACCACTTGATTACTCAGAACGGAGATGAAAGCGGAATAATAGTCAATAAGAAAATTATTATCCACGATGCATACAGAACTATATCTCACCCATGAAATTACATAAAACAGAGATGTGCGATAACCTTTAGATGTCAAGAGCACAACAACACTGAAGTGCACTAGACGATATTAGGACAGCTCCTTGTGCCACCTGTATTTATTTCTGGATTTTAATCGTAGTTCCTAAAGAATGTCACTTTCCAGTTGCACTCAATGGTCCCTATCGGTACAGCCGCAGAACACAAATGGGGTGCCCATCTCCAGTGGACCGCGCAACGCACTCTTGCATACCTTGACGAAGGAGTCGTCCAACCGCACGGCCTGCTGGGCATCTTCCAGGGCCTCCCGGAACCGGCTGAGCATCATCAGAGTGGCGGCTCTGTTTCCATAGTAGCTGGCGTTTTTAGGGCACGCGTCTGCCATGGCAAATGGACACAGGGGTTAACATCGTTCCTTTTACACAGGCCTGCGAGAACAAAACCATCTGGGCGGAACGAGGATTACTTAAAATACCCTGTCAGCACTTCAGCAACATTTTCTTAACTTATACTTCAATATAGCCTGATCTGTATTTGCCCCAGCTTCTATATCAAATTTCTGACAATCTTTCTTAAATCTGGCAACTTTTATTGCTCGCCGCACCGATCAATGTGAAGGAGGCGGACTAAAGTGATGGGGAGCTCCGCTGCCTAGGGTGACCTCGGTCATGTACAAAAGCCTCAGCTCAGACAGTCCCAATGTGATTACTGCCAGGAAAGGACACTGTGACACGGTGCAATGACTGGTCCTGCCTCCAGCGAATTCTGCCCTCCCTGACCTTTGGGAGCAGTAAGGGCCAGATGGCACAAACTGTCAATCTGCAATTAAGATCCGACAACCCCACGTGGCCGAAACTCCAATCAGAGACCTTTTGGACGCATGAATAGAAACATCGACCTTGCTTTTGCTTCCCCTACACTTTAACAATACCTTTAAAAGCTCTGCAAACCATCAGGCTAATCTGTTCCTGAGAAAATCATTCTACTCGGTAAAGAGCAGCATCACAGCAGTTTCCACCTGTCACTGGGGGAGAAACCTAATCCCTCGTGATCAAAGAGCAATGGCAAGGCATCCTTACCTATGGCCTTTGTGTAGTAGTTAAATGCTTCAGTATAATCCTTCTTGATGTAAAAGGCATTTCCTTGTTCTTTAAAGCACTCAGCTTCCCTGTAGTCACAAAAAAGAAAAGCATCCATATTAAGTCAGGTAGCACAGTTGCACAGTGGTTAGCATTGCTGCTTTGCAGCACTGGGACCCCAGAGTTCAAATCCTGGGGTGCTACCTGGGTGGAGTTCGTATGCTCTCCCCATGTTCACATGGGTTTCCTCCCACAGTCCAAAGACATACTGGTAGGTTAACTGGCTACTTGGGAACCCGGTGTGAGTGTGCACGAGTGCACTGTGTTTGTGCCTGTCCTGTATAGTGTCCCCCACAACCCTGAAACGGATGAAGTAGTTAGAAAATGAATGGATGGATTTATCTGTCTACTGAAAACAATGTATTTACATAAGGCTGTAATAAAACTATTAGCAAGGTTGTGCTTCAAAGAGGCAACCTACAGACCTGTGGAAAGTAAAGGAAACAGTGCTGATGTCCTTCTAAGCTTCCTTAATGAATGCGGCTTAGCAAGTTTGTCCTAGACACCCTATTGGCACAGTGGTGTTAATGTGAACACCAAGCATTTTGTAGTTGTTTTTTTTGTGTTGAGAGCAGATGTTAAGATGTTAATACAATATGAAAAAAAATTAAACCTGAAATCCAATCAAAACATGTAGGATAGAGTCAATTAAAGACCCCCTGTTCTCAGGCCACAGGTTGAAAATGGGAGGTTCTCCTTTGATTGTAAAGTTCGGTTTTCATCTGCACCACTGCTGACCTTTAAGTGCTAAATTAATGGACACCCAAGCGAGCAGGTGTCCACAGTTATCAAGGATGGCAGTGTCTTGTCCAAGCTATACCATTCACTTCCCGGATCACAAGGGCAGTGCTGATTACTGAACTGGGCAACACTTGGAAAAGGACAGTTATTGCTGCATTTTAGCTAACCCTATCACTGGATGGCACCATTTTAAGTCCCTCCAACTGACCCATGATCTCAGCTCAATCTACTTTGACTCACTGTCTCATAAAAAGCATGCCTAAGAGTACAGTGAGGTTGTCTTTGCTTGCGTGAGGTGAATGCAGAAATGTATTAAACAACCATGTGTAATGGCTTATAAGGCTAGTCGTTTTTTAATGTTTCCTGAATGCACCTGTAAAACTAAAGCATAAAACAGTCAGACCAGAACTAGTTCACTGAAAATCAGCTGTCCTTATTCACCAAGATCATTTTAAAATAAAACTAAGAAGGAAAGAGCTGCAACATTAATAGGAAGCAGTATATTTTACCGATAATATTTCCCAGCCACTTAAGTTGTCCTATTAGAGAAGCTGGACTGGTTCAGCCTTTGGAGTAGCCATAGAAATCACAGGAAGCTCACAGCACCAACTCCGCCTGTTCGAGCAGTACAGGCTGTAGGTTAAATAGTTTTTTTGTCTCTACTCATTTTTTATTTTTTCAAATCACCACATTTTGGGGAGACAAGAAAACAAACTGGCTGTTGGCATGATTTTATTTGACAGTTACAGGGCTCTACACCTTTTAAATCTCCCCCATGTGCAAAGCAACTCCAAAATATGCCTGGCACAAAACTCATTACAGCAGAGCAGGAGAGCAGTGCGTTCCCCCCCCCTCTCTGGGTCTATACATAGAAAGAGCAGGACCAGTCAGGGGAGTGGCCAGCTGGTGTTATCAGTCATGGGGAAGCTTCTAGGGGCTGGTGAATTAACCCCACCGGTTACAAGAGGTGTTATGATGAGGCCGCAGAGACAAAAACTATCAATAGTCACTCTACCCTCCATCCATAACTGTTTTTTTTCCTTCTTCCAGGCCACCAATCCCTTGGTGCACTGTATCAATTGAAATATAGGTCACCTCTCTGGAACAAACATGCACTGTATTAGCACTGTACTGTGTCACGAGCTAGCCTGAGGAAGCTCTGAGATTACTGCTGAAAATTAAACGCACTCTCCTTCATCATCTAGAGGCGCAGCATCATTACAGAAAGAACCGAGACCTCGCTCTAAAGCAATCCAGAACTATTTATCTCTAAACTGCCCTGTGCAACATCAAAGCAAACCTGGGCAAGTATTACGCAGCTCAGACAGGCCAAGGTCAAATGCTATAAGATTTCTAAGGACAGTACTGTGAAATGTAAGTGAGAGCATAATTTTCAAGCATAGATATTGAACCACATATCACAATTTACAGGAGCTATTTGTAGCGCAATGGTGCTAGAGGTCCATATTGAAGTGCTCCTCTTAAGCCATGCTGCGCAGCTATATTTACACCATGTGAAGTGTTGGATGGCTGGTTAACTTTACACAGTAATGAATATAGATATGAATAGAAATGAATAGATAATTCTGCATGAAGAGTCAAAAGACAGTCTTGTTGCACCAACACTCAAGTGCTCAAGCACTACAGCAAATTCCAAACCACTGCCTTTTAAAAAAAAAGTAAAGGCAAACAGTGTCATTCTATGACAGTTACAATAGAGCAGCACTATAAAAATCATACACTACAGTGGCTCACACTGGCTTGAAGCTTGGAACAAAAAATGCCACATTTGTTAACAATTACTAAAACCACGTCTCATTCCAGGAAGGGAGAGATCAGGTGTGTTTAAGGTTAGAGAACTCCACTACGTCACTGCAAAGCTTTCTGAAACGTTTCTCCAAATGGAGAGGCAACATATGAAACACTAACATCCCTGATCTGATAACGAATTTGTCGCTTTTGTCACAGCATCTCTTCACTGAGAAGATCTCTTTGCATCATGGAGTCTGGAACTGACACCTCCTTCTCTACCCCAAGTCTTCCTCCAGCTTGTCCATTTTTCAGTACAGCCGCAAGACCTCACCAAACAAAAGAAACAAACCCTGGAAGCCCTAAAAACAAAGGATGACCCTGAGCCAGATCTATGGTTTACGAAGGCCACAACTGAGTCACTAAACTTCACCACTGATTGATCCCGTTTCACAGCGATTACCGTGTAAATAAGATGTGATCGGATTCCTGTCTTGAACTGTAATTGATGTTTTTCACCAGGCGTTTCCTGTTGGCACAATTCCTATGCCTATGTCACAGTAAATACAAGTATGAGCACAACACCAAAACGAGACAGAAGCATCCATTATGTTCTGTCAGAGTGGGACGGTGCTAGTCATTGTCAAGACATGTATCTATACCATGTAAGAGGAATAATGCACAGAAACACATAGTGACTTAATACATCTTCCTGCCAAAATATAGCATATCGCAGGGAAAGAGCAGAGTGTGTTTCTTCAGGTACTTCGATTCACTCAGTGCGGGGTAGTATGATTGGGCAAGGACTCTGAAGCGCACCTTCGCCACCCACAGTGAGGATCCTGGGCTTGCTTTCGTACCCGCAATGTAAAAACTGCTTAAACGATTTAAGCGCAGGATCGGTGTTCAGTGCTTTGGGGGGGGGGGGGGTTACGCTGTATTCCGGGGTTGATTCGTGTGCTGCAGTCAATCTGACGTCCACCTGGAGCCAGCGGAAATAAGGTTCATTTAATCGGTTTCGGTTTTGTTTCAGCCGTTAGGCTTTCGATTTCAGGCTGGTGAGAGCCGACCACTACAGACTCCCCCCATCTCATCATTCCCGGAGCTGTCCCTCGCCCCCTGCGCTGACCAGTCGCACAACCACGGCGTGCAGCTACCGGGACAGGACGGCGGTGTCCCATTGATAAAGTTACCGAACTAGAAAAAAGTCATAATGTATTGACTGTATGGGAGTTTATAAAGGAAGAGTCTGCAGATCCCAATTCCCGTTGCTGGAAATTCCTTTTAATGGCTAATACTAACATGCGAACTACTCATCTACAACAAAAACTCGACGCATGCCACCAGTAAAAACATGACAATCTACAAACTGGAATATCGCGATTCCAGTTGCTAAAATGAAGACAGCACATGGAACAGATCATTCTTGTCGGGGACCTGACTTTCCGGGTTCCCACAAAGTGAATTACTTCTCCGCAGAAGGAAGAGGCACCGCTGATACACAAACGACAGCACCACTACAAGCAGGGCGCACAAACAAGACTGTTGTCTCACTCGGTCGCTCTGTGCTGTCGCTCTTATTAACTGTCAAGACAGCCGCGCTTGCCGGAAGAGTTTATATCATTTGTATTTCCAGCTACACGTCTAAAGAAAAGTATTTGAGGCCTTCAACACCTCTATGTAATTTCACTCCGATATTGTGGGAGACGACAGAACGAATTACACAAAGTGACCCATTTCCCCCTTTTTATAACGAAACAAAACCGGCTAGCACTGGAAAATCCAATACTAGCCAAAGACGTATTCAACAACCTGACCTAAAACTATCTGATTTATTTAAAAACAAAGCAACAAATGATTCGTTTTCCCAAAACGACTATGTAACGCCACTTAAAACATCTTCGCGGAAATTCCGGGTTTCCTTTGTTGTTTTATTCAGATCTTTGTTTAAATCTGGGACTGCGCAGACAACGCCGTCGTTTTTATTCTTATGTCAAAGACCGCCGCTGAAAGCAGATTTCCAACCCCGGCGGTTGACCGGGACTCGCTTAAGAGACACCGGGACGGATCCCCATGCCTGCGTCCTAGGGTGTAGGCCTCAAGCAATCCGTCAAAACTTGGCTCAAGAACCACATACGAGCCTTTTCTGTTAATGTACGGTCTATCCCCGAGAGCGTCACGGCGCTAGCGACTACCGACTGAAATAAATATCCTCGTTGTACCTCGCCAGCTCCTCTTCGTTCATTATTTGAGGCTCTGGGTCCATGATCACATCGCAGTCAACAGCGTCCATGTTACTGCCGGGGAAGAGAAGACAGACACTTCCGGGAACCGTAGAAATCACCGAGCGCTAGAGCGGCCTGCGGCAAAGACCCATTTCCTCTCCTTTTTGGGAGGGAGAGAGTCGAGCGCGCACGGCAGCTGCACGCCGACATGAAAAGGCGCAAATAGCGCCTCCAGTGGCGGCGCCAGGCTCCAACATCGCTTCAGATTCAAACTAGATTATCCGCCGGTGGAGCTGTGTTCGGAGTCCAACACAACAATACAGCATAACAGCCGTCACCAACCGACACCAGATCAGGGCAAACATGACTAAAACTCTATGAAAATCATGACAAAAATAAAATGTGAAAAAGGGTACGAACGGTTTCCAGGCGACGCTTTAGAACAGTGATTAGCACTGGTGCCTGGGTTCAGTTCCTTGGGTGCTGTCTCTGTGGAGTTTGTATGTTCTCCCGTGTTCGTGTAGGTTTCCTCCGGGTGCTCCAGTTCCCCCCCACAGTCCACAGAAATACTGGCAGACTTGTTGGCTTCTGGGGAAATTGGCCCTGGTGTGAACGAGTATCTGTGTGTCTCTTGTGACGAGCTTGTGTCCCGACCAGGGTTCCCCCCTTCCTAGCACCTGTTGTGTAGTAATAATAATAATAATAATAATAATAATAATGCTTTCACTTATATAGCACTTTTCTGGACACTCCACTCAAAGCACTTTACAGGTAATGGGGATCCCCTCCACCACCACCAGTGTGCAGCCCCACCTGGATGATGCGACACAGCCATAGTGCGCCAGAACGCTCCCCACACACCAGCTCTCAGTGGGTGATGAAGCCAGTTCAGAGATGGGAATTATTAGGAGGCTATGACTGGTAAGGGCCAATGGGAAGTTTGGGCAGTACGCTGGGGTTACACCCCTACTCTTTTCGAGAAACGCCCTGGGATTTTTAATGACCACAGAGAGTCAGGACCTCGATTTTACATCTCATCCGAAGGATGGCAGCTTTTTTCAGGATAGTGTCCCCGTCACTATTCTGGGGCATTAGGACCCACACAGACCGCAGGGTGAGCGCCCCCTGCTGGCCCCACTAACACCTCTTCCAGCAGCAGCCTTAGTTTTTCCCAGGAGTCTCCTGTCCAGGTACTATTGTTCACACCTGCTCACACCTGCTGAGCTTCAGTGGTCTGCCAGTTGTGAGTTGCAGGGTGACACGGCTGCTGGCTATTATTATTATTATTATTATTGAAGATGAAATATGAAAATTATTGCATTGTTATAACCTGCGCACTATCACAAATGCGCTAGAAATCGTAACGCCCTCCGGTCGACAGGGGTCGCTCTTGGTTACGATCCCAGGTTGCTCCCTTAACCAGCCCATCGATACGCCGCCTGTGGGTTGGGTTAGTGCCTACGCAAATTGTAAACAGGAAATCGCCGCGGTTGTCTGTCTGCACTTTAACAGTACAGTATTTTCAATTATTTTAATATAGTTTTGCATTTTTGTTCCTTTTTAAAATGTGTTTTTAAACGAGTGTAAGCGGGCTTTTTCCCGTCGCGGTGTTTATAGCTTGGCCGTGGTTATTTTACATCACTTTTTGTGAACTGATGACATTTTACACTGAAATGATGTTTCAGTGTAGGATGTAATGAATGTAACCTCTTTTAAACTTAATTGCACTGGTTTATGCCGTACTATTTAATCTCTGGGAATATCAAGATAAATTTGCTGGGGAGCGTTTTGACTCTTCGTCATACTTTTATGTTGTAAATGTCAGGAAGATGTAATAAAGAGAACTGTTTGTCTGCAAAATTGTATTTTTCAACGGCGCCAGAAATACATCCATCTGAAATAACGCAGTGTGCAGTTCTGTATTGTAGCTCCTCGTCTAGTTGCTCTTATTAAATGGACGATAGCTGTTCCATGCATTCGCTTTTAGAAAGCCACTTATTCCTGGTTTAAGAATGGAGAATAAAAAAACAGCCACTCCGCTTTACACAGTGGTGCACAGTGTCCCTGGTGTAATGTAAGAGTGTTGTGTAAGCCGGCAGTGTTACATCTCTTTTCCGAGACTGGCGGCAGCTTTTCAAAATTCAACAGGTTGGGCCCGTCTCGTTATAGCAGTATCGTCTTGAAAACGAAAAGAAATGTGACCGTTTCTACGTAGTTCGAGGCTGGGAGACGTGCTGAAGACGGAGCAGTGCTCGTGTATTAGACATTTACAATAACCGCGTGTAAAAGGTCTTAAATAGAGAGAAAAAGATCAATGTTTACCGCTAATACCGATGACTAATCTAGAACGAGCAAGTCATACCGGTCCGAAAAAAGGAGAGGATGGGGCTTTGTTGAAATGTTTTTTCCTTGTTTTTGTTGCTATCGTGTAGGCGTCGGGGGAATATGGGAAAGAGCTGTAAGGTCGTGGTGTGCGGACTGGCAAGCGTCGGTAAAACTGCTGTACTGGAACATGTGCTGTACGCCAACCATGTCGTCGGTAAGTAACCGTGACCTGGTCTGTCGGGGATTTTCACAAATTCTGTCTCGGGACCTTGAATCAAGTTTTCAAAATCCCCCAGGGCATTAACAAAGTCAGCGCAGTGGGCTTATTCAAAACCGAGAGCTCAAACCGGAGGACACGGGTGAAAACTCTGGGGAAGAGCGTTTAAAACCAAGAACAGGAGACAATTTTTACACGATGCGTTGTGAGACTATTAAGATTCGCAGTAGTTTTGTTTAAGCTAATACTCTGGATCCTTTCCGGAAAACGGAAGAGACCCTTGTGCCTAGAAGTAACGCAGCTAGATGAGCCAAGTGGTCTCCTATGATTAGTAAACATTTTTATGTTCTTATATTCTTTATTATCAAACTTCAGGTTCACTGTAGTGACTCATTCTATTGTTGCAATTCCCAAATAATTATTTTCTTGAACCTCAAAAACATTTTCTATATATTTCTGTGCCCTGTTCAAAGAAGACATTTCAATGTGATTTTTGTTTTCATTTTCATTGCAATTACCTGTAACTGTAATGATCATATCATCAACTGACTGTAACCAAAATCTCACCACTGGAGTCACATAACTGGCAGAGCAATGCCAGGGGTAGCTCTTGTGACTCTTTGTGATGTCACAGAGAGATGCCTCTCCTCTACTCCAGACTAGCCCTGCCGTCAGGCATGGTGGCTCTTGTAGAGCGGTCAGAGGGTCAGGGAAGCTTGTCTGCCTTTCCTCATCCCTCCCTGTGCACAGTAGAGGAATCTTTGCAGTGAGTGGCAATACACAGAAACAGCTGAAGGTTTCAGACTGGCTGGGTGTAGTTAAAAACTACAATAATAATTGCTACGGCAATGAAAGAACCACTCTGCCTGTCCGTGCAGGCTCCGAGCCCATGGAGACTCTTGAGGATATTTACATCGGCTCCATTGAGACGGACCGTGGGGTGCGGGAGCAGGTGCGCTTCTACGACACCCGCGGGCTGAGGGAGGGCATGGAGTTTCCTCGCCACTACTACACCTTTGCCGATGGCTTTGTGCTGGTGTACAGCATCGACAGCAAGGAGTCCTTCCGACGCGTGGAGGCTCTCAAGAAGGACATTGACAGGCACAGGGACAAGAAGGAGGTATGACCCTCACCTGTCCCTTTGTATGTGATGGATGCAGTAGCTTTGCCCTTGCATATGCAGCCAGGTGGTATGCTCATGCTTTCAGTTGTATGTCTTCAAGATAAACAGGAAAAAAAAAACACGAAGCAGAGAACACAGCAGAAACAAAGGTTTATTTAAGGTTTTTAATAGGAAACACTTACAGGCCAAGGGTTTGAGTTTCTGGAACACAAATCCCTGCCTTGTTGGTGAAGACAGTACTCTGGCTTTCTTCAAGTCACAGCTGGATAAGATCCTTGGGTCAGTCAACGATTTAGGCCTCCTCTTAAATGAGAAATTTCTTAAGTTCAGAACAGGAGTAAATGAGAAAATAAATAAATAACAATAGCAGGATTATTGAATAATACATATTCTGCTTACTCTTTCTGCTTGTAAGAAGTTCTGATTGAGCCACATGAAATGAAGGGAGATTTTTGTGGCTCTGTGCGCTCTGCTGGGGTGTAGTGTCGGTCAGTGGTGTGTTGTTGAGAGGCACAGCAGTGTACAGGTTCCACTCCCACAGTCCTTATCATTGTGCTTCTCCACAGGTGACTATTGTGGTGCTGGGGAACAAGTGCGACCTGCAGGACCAGAGGAGAGTGGACAGTGAGGCCGCGCAGCAGTGGGCCAAGGCTGAGAAGGTGCGGCTGTGGGAGGTGTCGGTGGCGGACCGGCGCACCTTGATCGAGCCCTTCGTCTACCTGGCCAGCAAGATGACCCAGCCGCAGAGCAAGTCCACTTTCCCGCTGAGTCGCAACAAGAACAAGGGCAGTGGCTCTCTGGACAGCTGAGCGCATGGACCCAGCAGGACCGGACTGAGAGCTTTCGGGAGAGGCCGGGGCGAGCGGATCAGAACTCTAGAACCACAACACAAGATAAGGAAGGTAATTTCCAGGACACAGGACATTGGAAATGCTAAACTGAGTACAAGTAATTGGCAAAACAAAACTCAATTTTGTGTTTTACCTAATTCCCTCCTGTTATTTTCTTGGTGAATTAATCTCTTAGTTTGTGAATTGTGAATGGGTCGGTGTGCAAAAGTGTTTATCCCACTGTGGTGTCGGAACAGCAAGGGCTCCAAAACAACACTTGACAGGATTCTGGCAAATCCTGTATTACCTGTGTTATTTAGAAATCCACACAACCATTTATTTTCTTTATCTGAAAGGAAACTAAAAAGCATTTCCCTTTGCAGATTAAGGACTGAATAATTTAAAACTGACTAGAAAGAGTGAGTTATTTGTTTCCCTTATTGCTAACAATTACGTCGCTTGTTTTTAGCTTTCTCTAACCACTCTGCTTGTTTCCCAAAGTGCCTGATCCCTTTTGTCCATCAGGCAACAGCAGTTTGTGGTTAGGCTTCATACGCCAGGCACCATTCCAGATTTCAAACCACTTTTTCCATAGGCATTGGCGCTTGGGGCTTTTTCAGTGTTGCTTCTTTCCTGTTCAGCTCATTGTTGTTACGAAGCATTTTAAATTATACATTAACGGACCCAAGTGTTGTAAAATGTGCATTTATGTCAAAACAATAAATAGGAAATTGTTACACAGGTTTCGTTAAGCAGATTTTGAAGTTGTAGATTTATTTTCTTTTACAAGTGTGACGTGTGATTCTGCATCTCATCTGCAACAACCTGTTTAATCTTCTGTTGGGGTATTTTTTATTTAAGAGCAGAGAAGGGAGTGATGGCTAAATAGCAATGTAGGAATTAGATAGAAATTCCTGAAATTCTTTATCAGTTACCTGCTGTTTATCCCATTAAAAACATTTTCCACTGTTTTCTCATTTTACATCTTTTATCTCTTTAGATAAACACTTTTTTTCTTTAATAGATTATTTAAAACCACTTTCTAATTTTGTATATTTTCTTTTTTTCCCCCGTGTGTTTTTGTCTAAGTAAACTGTTTCTGTCAGCTGCAGTTGTTGCTCTCTCTGGGGTTACTTGCTGTCTCTCTGGACTGAATGTGCTGAACCCTCTTGTAGTGCTGGGAATATGACTTGTCCCCTGGGCTCACTTTACTAAAAAAGGCAATCAGGTATTCATCCAGCGTACTACTTTTCAAAGAGAGAGAGAGAGCTTGATCGATGTTTATGTTTTTCTTTTCTGGGAAAATATACCACAGACTCACGCATTTCCATTCACAAAGATTAATCATACCACATATAACTGCAATTTAACTGCTGCATGACAGTTACTATAAATCAGTGAAATGTTATTTAGATCCCGCACATGAGAAGTACAAATTAAATTATTTTTTTCCGGTGCTTTTTGTTGTACGCGCCTGTTGAAGAAGAGCCAGTCATGTGGGTTTCTCGGCTCTCGGCTGCAAACCCAGCAAATGCACACGGGATCCTCCGGGAGGGTCCTCTGAGAGGGGTCAAGAAAGCGAGGGCAGACTAATCACATTATCCATTGGTAGAGCTTGGCCACTGACATGCACTTACAGTAGATGTGCTTGGGGAATCCTGGTCACAGTCAGTTGGTGACATGACCTGGGCTTAAATCTGAGACACCTGGATCATAGAGGTCCACCTATACTTGAGCAATGGCCTCTACTGGTCTACTGGACAACATTGAAACTCACTGGAGAGTCTTGGCTTTAATACCACTATCACTTACTTTTATGAACGGTAGTTCAGTGTACATCAGTAAACTTAGAGGTATACTTGACAAACAGCCAGTTTGGCTTAGCCATCATAGGTGTAGCTGAAGGGATTACGACCCCATTCCTGCAGGTACTGTAGGCAACCCTGAGAGGTCAATGAGCAGAGATCTGGAAAGCCCGCTAACTTACTAGTTAAACAACTGATGGGACCAATAAAGTTATTCGGTGCCTGGCTGGTAGAGAACCGGATGACAGCACTGTCCACAAAGCCATGGCTGCTGATGCCTGCTGTAGCTTTACAAAAATAATTATCCTCATTAAATTACTGGATAACATTGTTTTAGAAGCAGGAAACTCACTTCTGCACTGTATTTGTGAGCATCTCTATTTTAGATTTTTCCAGTGCAAATCAGACAATTTACAATTTTCCAAGAGGAGAACTAAAACAGAGCTATCATCAATTCATATCAGAAACAAAGCCCTCATGTCAGATGTCCCCAAGGATACTGAGCAAGCTAGAGTGTGAATGAATTTTAGCCATTTGATGTATGCGTACACTTAAAAAAAAAAATGAAAGTATTTTATTTTGGGGGGGTATCTGCCCTTAAAATTAGTTAAAATTCACTCAGTCCATCCAGATCATTTGTCAGAAGCCAATTGATCCAAGGATCTCATCCAGCTGCTTTTTGAAAGAATCCAGGTTATTGGCTTCAACAAGATGGCTGGGTAGCTAGTTTCAGACTCCCACAACACTTTGTGTAAAGACGTGCCTCTTCTTCACAGGTTTAAATGGACTTCCACATAGTTCCCCCTTGTGATCTCTGGTTTGTGTTTCAGTGTCGATACTGTGTTGATTTTGTTCAGCGTGTTGATGTTGTTAATATCGTATACAAAGTCAGTGGTCCACCTGTGAACCTTACCTGGCTCTTGATCTCATGTAGTTTGTTTGTCACTAGTCTTTAATGCATGCTGTTCCATTGAGATTTGGAGTTTGTAAAAAAAAAACTACTTTTTAATTTTCAGTTCTGTTTAAAAATGTTTCCGTTTCAAAGCACTCAACAATATCTTGATTATTTCATTAGCTAGGGGGCCCAGTGCCCTCATGGTTACAGTTTTTTATTTGTGTGTATTTTCTAAAAACACTGACAATTCCCATTATGTCTCAGCTGTTCTGAAACACTGTTTTTCACAAAAAGAAATGACATAAATGAGGTTGTACATACAGTATATATAAATAATATTCAATATAGAATATGGTATTTATGTCTATGTTTTTTTTAATTATTGAGCTAGTAACTACTGCTACTAGTAACTAGTTTTCTGCTTTGCACTCATAAATGTATACTCTGACCTAGAGAGTATTAAAGGGTTGAAAAAAAAAATCAAATGCCTTTACTTGTCAGGACTGTGTATATTTTTCTGAACTTCTGTTTAATAAGATGGGTTGCTTCTGGCTAAGGGTCGTAAGGTCATATCCTATGAAGCATTTGATCCTTTCAGGAAGCGTATTTACACTTCACCACTAAAATGACAGGCAGATTTACATTAAACTTCAACAATACTTCTCCAGCATACAAGGTTTTTAAAAAACAACAAATCAGATTAAATCATTTTGTCATCTTGACATCAGGAGATCAAATCTCTTTTTCTGTCTAAGCACAAAAGTGAAATTATGACAGCAGGGAATTTCTGTCTTTCACTGCAGAGAAATATAAAACATAGCATAGCATTATACATTTAATGGAATAATGTAATACTTTTTGAAGCTTTTTATAATACAAAAAAAGTATAAACATTTATTTCGGACATCTTACATGCAGGATAAGGGTAGTAAATATGCTGAATCGTCTCGTAGTGCTGAGCTCCCCTGGGCTCACTTTACTAAAAAAACAATCAGGTATTCAGGTAGTTTTTATTTTATTCTAATTCTAGGCTCTATGAGCTGAAAATCTATTTTAGCACACACCTACTGAACAAGGTACTGTCTGATAGTACTGCAGTCATGACCTCGAATGGGCTGCAGAGGGCAGTGTTGCACTGTCATTTCCTCCACTGATCCTCAGTAGAGCTCCCTTAGTACCATAAGACCCTCTTATATCCGAGCCTGGCAGTAGAATAAAGCTTAAATCCACCATAACCACTAAAACACACTAAACGTTGTTTCCTGTAATCTTAGAAAGCTCTGCATTTATTTTAAATCCCTGTGCACAGCTGTAGAGTTCCCCTTCAACCATCAACTCCAATTGGCTAGACAGAAAGCCGAAGCAGAGAATCCATCTCATCAGATTTCTTGCTTTGGAACATTAGAAAATTTGATCAATTTGAAATAAAAAAAAAAACAATTAACTGCTGGCAAGGGAAAAAAAATCATTTTATGCCGTAAATGAAGCGGTCGTATGTGGGATGTTCTGTTTCAGCACTGATCTAGATAGATAGATACTTTATTGATCCCGTGAGGGAAATTGCAGAATCTATTTGTTTCGTCTACACCAGTTTCCACTGCTAGTCCAACACCTACCTGGCAGCCTGTGCGAGCAGCAGAAATGGTAGCCCAGGGACAGCAAGGTGCTGCTCTTGGGTCTAAACATCTCTTTAGACACCTTCCACGGGTGTGGAGATCCATATCTGTGACCCTCAAACAGCACCTGAGCTAAACCCGTCCCATTCTTCATGCAGTTAAGTATTAAGTCTTTAATGCTTAATACTTATGTATGAGCGAGCGGTGTTGCAGATAATCTGCAGCAGGAGATCAATGGGTTGTACATTTTATTTTGTGAAACCACTGGAGTGCACACTTTCCATCTTCAAGGGCCACAGGAACTCGTGGTCCACATGAGACTCTGCTGACATCCCTAGCCTTGCTTTGTGTTTCGGAGAACAGTGCAGTGCTAAGGGGAAGAACAAGCCACTTGGAATAAAATGATGTAAGGAAGAGAGTATAGTAACTTTGAATGGGAAGGGGGAGCAAAAGTTACAAGATGGCATGGTTAAATGATCACAACATGGCTCCTGGAGTTACAAGTCACTTATAGAAAATAAACACCTACACCTCAGAAAGGTGCATCAAGGAGAGAGACAATAAGAATGCATTTGCTGGGCTTAAGCAGGAATATCCCATTGGATATTCCCTGCAAGAGTGATGAAAGACCTGAAAAAAAACAACTTGATGCAGTCACAAAAGATGAGACTTTTCATTGTTACTGCTTTATTTTCACATAAGGAGAGAGGAGAGAATGGGAAAATTTTTATAGTCTGGAGGTATTTTATTTCACCCTGGCAGTTACTGTGGTGACCTTATAATCCTCCCCACTCGCTCCCAGCAGTATATCTTTCAGAGGCTTTTCTGTGAGTCATGCGATTAAGGCTTGGAATGATTTTATAGCGTGGGGCAGATTTACTGCAGCTGCCACATGGAATATAGATAGAAGTTTTATGAACAGGTACACGGGCTCACTGCAGGCCAGAGCCGACTAAATGCTGCTCCTGTGGTTTTTGTATTTGTCTTTAAAAAACAAACAAACCATACAGTCAAGGTTTCAAATGTGGAATTCTCAAGAATTAAAAAAAAATCACAGATAGTCAAAGATACTAATAGAGTCAGCAGCTAGAATTTGAATTTAATCTCAGTCTGGTGGCTATAGAACTCCTGTTCTTGAGTCTCTGCACTGGCTTCCAGGAGAGTCCAGAATTGAATTTAAAATCCTTCTTCACTTTCAAGGCTTTGAATGGCTTTGAAGAGCCTGCACACCCTTCCATCACTGATCTGTTGACTTGTTATACCGTCCATCGGACCAGACCAGGCTGCAGACTGTGGTGGACAGGGTTTTTTTATTGGCTACATAGTGTACCTGTACTTAGTACAGTATTAGAAAATCTGACTACTTGGGTGCATTTAAACCAAGCATCCAAGATTTGTAATGCCAAAATTAATGAAGTCAGAAATGAATTAATTTAAGAGGATTCTGATGATTGAGAAGTTTGATTTTGCATCTTGATAAACTGATTTAATCGATCGCTTTGCAGAACCTGCTGGACTGGGGCTCTCCAGGAGCACAGCAAGAGAGGCCTGGTGCAATCCCTTTGTGTGATGCAGCTAAACTAATTTAACTGATTTTAGTAAGGCTAGAAGGAAGGATGATTTTGTTCTATGCGACATTAATTACTGTCAAGGTGTAAAAATAAACCTCTCAATTCTTCTTAGGAGAAGGAGATCAGTATCACACAATCCTTTCAGGTCTGCTCGTGTCCCACTGTGCTCCAACACTACAGCCGTTTCCAATTAGTCAAGGGAATTATTTTCAAAGGTTATATCAATTTTGTCTTCCAAATTTAAAGAATGTGTCATCCTTGAACCTCTGGAGAGCTCCAGAATATTGCCCACATTCCCCATAATAACAACTAAGATTTTGAAATTCTTGAAGTGCTATGGGTCCCGTCCCCACTTACAAATCACATCACATACACTCCTGAGAAAAATCAATAGAGATCTGAAGCACCCCTTTCGATACAGGAGGTTTAATGCAGTGCCAGAGCCAGATTTTCCAAGTGTGACTGCTGGGTGTGTGGGTCTGTGCAGCAGTGCGTGAGAGAGCTTGATCTCATGTACACAGAGCCAGAAGTTCAGTAACGCACAAAGTTATGAATTTATAAACAACTGAGTGCATGAAGTTCTGCCTAAAGTTATTTGCAAAATATATCAAATGTAACTTACATGAAAGTCATACTGTAAGTACATCTTGTGCATCTGTCTCATTTTTATGTTTTTATCTTGTTGGATTTTGTTTAAAAATATTTTTAATTTAAAATAATGGTTTTGTTTGTTAATAGCCCTAAGGATATGCTTTAATATGTCACTTAAAGATTAAATTAAAGACAACTGCCCTGACAAGATTCTAACAAGAAAAGGTCAAATACATTTCTATCGATACGGTTGTATAATCAAAAGCATATATTTAACTAAAGGTTGTATAAAGAACTAGTAAGATCTCATTTAAAATACTGTTTACAATTTTAGTCACCGTGTTATAAAAAAGATACTACACTGACATGCTGGAGAAACCAGAGGACACAAGCAGAAACTACTAGGAAGCAAATTTAAATCTGCATGTAAAATTGACAGTAGGAGTCACTTTTTTACACAGAGATTTGTAGGGGTCTGTAACAAGCTGCCTGAGGTTGTTAATATTGCTTCTTTCAAGATACTAGCCCTCAAATGGTATAGATTGGCATAGCCTTTCTTATGTTTGTGTGTCAAAGCTTTTGCATTACATTAAGCAACTTACAGAGATCTGATCTGGGTTTCACACACACAAGATAGTGTTTTGGGAGAGGTGAGGGGTTAGTGAGAGACAAAGGGGTTGTTGGGAATAGAACAAATGAATGAGATACTTGAATCAAATATTGACTTAATTGGTATCACAATCCCATTCAGGTTTGTAGCCAATGGAGAACTTGAGTTCCCTACAAGGCACATAGGGCTGAGACTCTCCAGGACTGGGAGTGAGGATCACGTCTTAAGACTTTAATCTTGTGTATACGTTCAAGCAGTCCCCCCGAGTTTACACTCAGATGAGCATTCTGTCCTTTGTTGTGCAGAAGAAAAGTCTGATTACATGAAGACAATATTAACCTGATACAAACCCCTATTTATGTAGTAAGCTCTGCCTGTAAGGGACAGCTTCATTTGTCCAGCATCTCCTACCTGTAAGAACACAGAAGTGTGTGCAATAATCTAACTTTGAATCGAACTCCATCCCATCTGCTCCCAGGAACATGGCTCCTGATCACTCATTAACCACCCCCCCAACGGAGCAATGCATTCTACTTACCATGATGGAGCATGGCTTTCACACTGCACTGGCATTCTGTGACATCTCTTTACCCCCGTCCGCGTGCCAGTGTGATCTTATCGCTGTGCATCTGTCAAAACAACCTGAATGGTTATACCAGCTCTGCTCCAGCAACCATTTCTCTGTTAGGTGGCAGCACGGAGAAAATCCCATCAATTTATCAGGAAGCAGCTTGTCTGTGCTCATGGGTCGTGTCGACTCAGAATGTCTCCTATAAACACAGGGCGCAATGCATCACACCAATCCAGCACAGGGTGCTCAGACACAGGGATAATGTGTAGGAAAGGTGGAAGGACAACCATACAACCATACAGGAAGTACAACCATACAAACTACACACAGAAGGCACCCCAGTCTGCAATCGAACCTGGGACCCAAGAACTGTGGCAGCAGAGCTAACCACTATGCCCCTGTGCTTCCTTTTTTGCAAACCAGTTTTCAGTTGTTTCTATTTTTTTTTTACAAAAACAAGACAACACAACATTCTCTCATGCCCCCAAATCCTCTACCTCCCCTGCCATTAGTGATAATCCCCCTTAGATAAAGCCAAATACGTGCAATAGCAATACTGTGCAACAGGACGTCACTGCACCAGCAAAAGTATTCCTTCAGTATTGCCCTCCCTCCAGTGTTTAGTAGGCAGTAGCTAGTCTGAGATCATCCAGTTTATGGATCTCATTCAGCCCTTTCTTGAAAGATGTCAACTTCAACAACTTGGGTTAGTATCTTGTTCCAGACTCCCACAGCCCGTGCAGAGAGCTCTCTATAAATAACGTTAAGACAGGGCAGGATGATTCAGCATTAGCACTGATTCTGGAGGAGGATTACAGTGCCGAACGAACCAACAACCAACTGGATCTTCTCTTGCTGCTACAAGAGCATAAGAAAGGAGTGGTCATTCAGCAGAAGTACGAGGTGAGACCCAGAAGATATACTTGATTGGAAGAACTGACAAAAAAAATAAATCTTCTTTCCAAAACCTTAAGCACATTTGAACACTTCAAACGTGTAAATTTCAAACAACATTCCAATTCCTGTTCCAGACAATAACAGCTTCCAAAGGTTTGCATGAAGCTCCATGATGATAACATAGAGGGAGTAAATCCTTTAGTTTTCCATCTGAACTCCAGCAGATTATGCCTTGAGTGTATAGAAAACTTCACCCCATAGTCACATGTTTTTCAATGAAAATGTAAGTAAAAAAGCCAGGAAGTCTGTACCGAGACTGGAATGAGCAAAGCCCATCATCATTGAAAATGTCTGCTAGAATGCTAATCCCTTTATTTCTCCAGAACAGAGAAGAGAAAGAGGAATTGCTTGTAAGGAGTCTGTCCACTTATCCATTGTCTAACCTCTTTACCCAGTTGAGGGTTGTGGGGGAGCCGGAGCCTCTCTTGGCAAGCAACAGGAATGAGGCGGGATACGGACAGGGCTGGACACAAGTCCATTGCAGGGCACACTCAGACAAGCACCAGAAGCCAATTACCCTACCAGTATGTCTCTGGACTGCGGGAGGAAACCCATGTGAACCCAGGGAGAACATGCAAACTCCACACAGACAGCACAGGGAGGAATTGAACCCAGGCCCAAATGCAGCTGCGAGGCCATAATGCTGGCCATTGTGCCACTGTGCTGCCCGTAAGGAGTTTATGATTATGGAAAATATGAGAATGGGAATAGCTCCTCTTCTGCGATTTCATGAATCTCTAGTAAATGCCAGTTGTAATTAAGTAGGTAATTACAGGACCAAAATGTACTCTGCCAGGTCTAGGGGGAACACTCATATAAATTAAATCTTGATGCCTGTATGGAAAGACCAGACCATCAAGCGGACAAAATTCAGCAGTGAAACAAAAACAAAACAGTAATTGCAAAGTAAAGGAGAAGGGATAAAATGTAGGTTTAGGTAGAGCCGGCTACCACAGATCTTTTCAACTCTAAACTCATACTGGAGTGTTTCTGGTGTGAGCAATATTAGTTATTCATTATATTATAATGAACACAGGAGCATGGATCCTCTCGAGCATAAACCAAAAAGGGCCACAATTCATATCATGTATATATTAATTCATGCATATGGAATACATACATGATACATGTCCACACTATATGCTAAGCATCTGATTGGGAGCCCCTGATGTCTCAAGCTTCCAAATCAACTTGAATTCATCTAATTAGCATCTCAGTTCGGACACATTATGAAATGAAATCAAGTTCCGTTGCCTTTGATTGAAGAGGTGCACTCAAATTCAAGTGCTTCTGAGGCCTGGAGAGCTAAAAAAAATACAGTTGTGATATTGGCAAAGTCAATCGTCGCTTGAGGTTTGACAGACAGCAGGCAGGGGGTGAGTAGGCTGGCGCTGGTTTGAAGACACTTAAATGATGCAGTGTGAAGAGGACTAAGGCACATGGCACAAGGGAAAGGCAATACACAGCACATGGGCATTTGTCCCCAGCTTAGCCTAGCAGAAGACGAGCACTGCCCAAAACCTTCCACTGATCATTCGCACTGCAGGCTGCTTGAAAACCTAAGGCAACTGTGTAAAGTTGGTGTCCAGGGGCATTGGGGGTGGCCATCACAGTCATTCATGTGTCCTACCCATACCTCCCATGGCCCCAGAGCATGCTGGGAGTGACATATCAGCAGCTACGGAGTATGACAAGATGACAAGGAGATGTTACATGTCATTATGTTCCCACTTCCAGTAAAGCAAAACGTGACACAAATAAAGTGGAAGCTCTAATCGATTTATTTTGACCTCCATTCCCCCCCCCCCCACCCCTGTCTCTTACACTCTCCTCTGTACAACACAATAAAAGCAATGAGCAATCTCTTTAGCAAAATATTTTCCTCTCTTTCGACCTAACAGTTATTATAGTACATCGGAAAAAAATGATATTATAATAAATTGTACAGTGAACATTACAGAGGTTATACAATAAAATACTGGCCAGGTCCCTAAAGTCTTTATTTTTTCATTAATAATTTCATTTTTGTTTGGATCAGACACAACTTTCACGTACTGTAACTTCAAATATTTATATACAACCAGACACACAAACAATGATCTATGAACTATGACCTTTAGTCAGGGTGATACTCACAGTGATCAGTACCAGAGGAGGCAGCTGTGAAATGCCAGGGCACATTTGTTTGGTATTTTTTATTGTAAAGGAAAAGATCGGAAAAGGAGAACAGCAAGGTATATTTGAGTGGCACTGGAGGCCTGCTGACATTTCTGTGCTCGGTGTCCAGCACGTTTTCACTCAAGTTCAGACTTGCAGTTAATTAGAGCGATATCCTCTTTTGATCAAAACTGAAGACAATGGCAGTTTTCCTTAAAAAAAAAAACAAATCCATTTTGAAATAATATACTGGCTGCAGTCTGGCCACCTTCTGAAATGGTATTTTTGTTATTTTGTGCTTTTGTCAAGAATTCCATTTGCAGAGAGTGCAGTTACATTGTCCAGTCACGTGGTGGCACTATGTGCTGGGGGGGGGTTACATTTTGTATAAAGCAGAAGAAAATCTGATATATTGCAGATACCTTTTCCAGCTCTCCCCCTTTAACCACCCACACAGCAAACTGGTTTCAGCAGTAACAGGGACCTGCTCCACTTTCCCACTCTTTCAGCTGAAGGAGAATTTCCAAAGCAGTGATTCTTTGTTCCTCTACAGCAGGGCATATGACTGTTTCCAGCGCTTAAAAACCAGAAAAAACCATAGAAATCCTTGCATGAGTAAAGACAATTTACACATGACACACATACAGTATGAACTGTATAGCTAGAATTTAAAGAGCAGGTGTTACGAGTCTTAGGAGACCTGCTGATAAAGTAAATGTTTTATTGCCAGGACTGACTCATTATCAGCTTTTTATTTGGCACTAGGTAAGGAAACACTGGTCTTCCAGTTTTAATTAAAAAAGATTGCCTGTTTTTGTGCTTGAGGCGACCAGCTTGGGGAAAGGTGAGCTCTCAGTCCAGTCACAATACTTCCATGCCACATCTTTAAATGTAAATGTTTGAAAATGTACATTTTTTTGTATTTGCCTTTACATTGTAGGTAGGCACTGAAGCAAAAGCCTAGTAATTCTCTTAAGTTCCAGTACTTCTGTTGTAGTAAAATAAAAAAAACTAACACAAATTGCACATTTTATTCTATTAAGTAATGAAAAATTGATATGCACTACATGCCCTGACTATCACCACATTATATCTTAAATTAATTAATTCACCAGGATGTCACCTATCCCAGATCAATGAACACAGAAGAGGCTTCACATACAAATGGGGATTTATAAGTAATACCTGTATCAACCGATTAGAAAACTTTTTTGAGATAAAGAGCACCAATAGTCTGGATGCCTGCAAGTGTAAAAATCATCCAGTTCTACCTTTGAGAACTGTTCCAAGGTTGAAACCTCGGTTAAAAGATTCTGCAGCAGCTGTGAAGTACAGGCGTGCTGTTCTGTACCGAGAGGGGAGTGTGCCAACTGCTCTGGAGAGCTTTGGGAAAACTTGCATCTAACTATTCCTCTTTCCCTGCGACGCATCGGCGAGGAAGATGCAGCACTTAAACAAAATCAATATGTCAGAAGAAAATACAACCAAGGAGAAAACTTGTATGAGCATCTCCTACTGTATTCATTTGTCCGATTTCGGTCACAGTCCATCACACCGACTTCAGAGGCACAAAAGACTGTCAGGGTTTAGAAGTAGCGCATTTCAGTTTTTTGTGAAACAAGTAAGAAATTGTAATAGCATATAGCTGATGTTCATTGCCGATTCTGAATCATTAAGAAGTACTCATTAGTATAGCCTACACTAGTTACATACAATACAAAGTATCTAATCTCCAAGAGCCCTGTGCTCACATACATCAGCCGCTGGTGTGAGAGAGAAGATTTGCCAGGAAGCTGCCAGCAGGAACACGGCCAGCTGTCACCCTGTGAGAAGAGGGGAGGCTGGTTCACCACTCTATACACGATGGGGTTGTTATCACCAGAATCCATTCTGGGGCGAGAACTCAGGTGAGTGGGTTTTGTGCTTTAATCTGGAATCGGGTTGGCGGTCAACCAAGTCAGGCCTGCCCAATGACTGCTGTGTCTCAGCCTGCGGGCTTAAAACCCTCGCACGGGGGCTGACAATGAAAAAAAACCCCACCCAGAACTTCAAAAAAATCATAACCAGCTCTTTTTTTTCTAAGCTTAATTTCATTTTTTTTTTACAATACAAAGATGACGACACCACAGCAATCCCATCCTGCCCCACCTTTAAAATACACGAACAAAATGCACAGACACTGAAACACACTATGAAGGCTTCCCAGATTTCTGAAAGCCTTGGACTGATTGGCCCTTGTGCTGCTAAGCTGCTCCACGCCCAGCTGAAAAGGAACAAGAGGGCTGGAGAGCACTGTGCTGTCCACACGTGCGCGATTAAAAGTTGACTCTCACTGCGATAAGGAGACTTGCAACAAAAAGACCAAATGGAGAGAAAAAGCATTTCTCTGCAAGGAAAATCCATATGCAACCCAGGTTTTTTTCCCATCTTGTCGTGCTCTGGCATTTCCTTCCCAATTCCCTTCCCACCATTATTACTCAAATCCCTTTGTTATTGCTAAAAAAGAAAGGTTTTTTTTTCCCAAGGCTTCCTCTAGACAGACAGACGTATCTACTTGACATTTTCTAAAAGCAAGTTTGAAAATAACAGTCCACTGGATTCGAGTAAAACCTTCTGTAATCAAATCTATTTAAACCAATAAATGTTGTTGTGTCTTCTAGTCAGCGCTTGACCAGTCTTCATTTCCGAGCAGCAATTTTCCTCTTGGAGAAAATGTTCACCCATAGGCCTGTGATAAGAACAAGGTAATCGGCACATCTGGCCTGTTTGATATTGTAGCTAATTCAGTTGATCCAGGATATCGGCTTCAACAACATGGCTCCATAGTTTGGACCACAGGCCCACAACTCCCTGCAAAAAGATGTGCCTCCTGTTCTCCGGTTTCCACGTGTGTTCCCCGTGTGCGCAGAAACGCTCTAGAGCTTTGTCAAAGTCGATCCTCTGAGATCTGAAACGCCAGGAGAATCCACTGTAAAGATGTTACAACTCTGGGCCTCTTGTCCGTCGCGTCTGTGCTACTGTACTACATAAAGGGAGGCGAGGCAGACATTAGGCGATATAAAATCATAGATTACAAACCATGGACACTGAATACATTAAAAGCAAATCACAACTATTTACCTTCTCGTTTACAGACAGGAAGAATTTATTGCAAGTCCTCACTGACCAATGGCAGTGTGCAGTCCCGCCCCAGAGGAAAAAAATCCTTCTTTTCCTCATCAAAATCAAAATGCCAGAAGGATTTCTTGAATTATTCATTAAAATGCAAAACGGCCATCCTTGTGGATGGACTTAACTCTTCAGAGGGCTAGGTCTCGACAGCATTTTGCCGAGCAAAAACAGAACTTGAGCTCGACCTCAAAATGTGACAGTTTTGCCAGACACGGATCGGTGGAGAAACTTCTGTCACCTTGAAGAACAGTCTGAAAGAGCTTTGATAAAAAAGGGGATTTTGCAACAATTTCGGAAAGAAACGGAGAGCAGAGATCAAACGCACAACCGCAAGCCTGGACGTACAGAAAGATTTTCAGAACCCTGAGAAAACCTGAAGACTCATCAAATGGCTATAGACTGTGGAGAGTCTCCAAAAGTCGAGATTTGTAATGCGATTTTGTTAACATTTTTGTTTTTTGACAGTCCTCATGATTAATCTGATTCTTCTTTTTACGTACCTCGCTGAAAGCGAATCACCCCCAGCACATTGTCTTCATTTGTTTTAAATGAATAAGTCAATATTGAAATTCACCCCTCTCCCATTTTAGGGATTCTGAATTGTGCGCACATCAATGGTATCTACAATGTCTCCATAACAGTTTCCGCCTATAATCAATTCATAAAAATGTATGTAGTGTACTCTGTTCTCTTATTTTACAATATTCTATATTTAAAAACTCCTTGAAGAATGGAGATATCACTTTAAAAATAAAAAAAGCTGGTTCGTCTAGGATCAAGGGTTTCAGATAAATGGATTTGCTTGGCATGAAAATGTGGCGTCCTATTTCAAAACGTGTTGCTGACAGAAGCCGCAAAAGAGGTTTAGCTGTAGTTTTGTCACTTGAACCGGCGAGGTTGCGTTCGAGCTGTAGGGGGAGCTGCTGAGCTTCGGTACGGGGAAACACGGGCATCTAACCTTTTCGTCGGTGCAATGCACTCGCTGCAAAACCTTCTAAAAATTATAATCGAATTTGGATGCTCTGTCAGTGCCGAGGTAAAAAAAAAACAGATGAAAATATGTGGACACGAGTCCACATAACCATGTGCGTTAGTCTGTTGAGACCGTAGCCTTTTGGTTTGTGTTGACTATAGCAAAGCACTTTCAGCAGGAAACTTGCACTACAATCTGAGACAAATCGCTGATAAAGACTGATAAATTACAGTCCCCATAAACTCACTGTAATCTCCTTTTTTGGGGGGTATTGCAGTGCAATACAGCTCTCATCAAATTACAGTGTACAGGGATATAATCATATGTCAGCTCATGATACACCGAGTCCCTGCAACGCCACCTGCTCTAATGGAAACTTTCTACAGCACCGATACGCCTCTTCATTTTACTCTGCAGCTCTTCCTGCCGACACTCAGAAGCCCTAACAGCAGTATGGACACCAGCCTGTTAGATAGCCAGTAATGTTCTGTTACCAGTGGTCACAGCGCGCAGCCCGCATCGGGCTCAGCTAACAGCCCCTCGCCGCAGCCTGCACGGGTGTAACTTTTTAACACTGGAGCCCCGAGAAGACAAAAAAAACATTGTAGCGGTCGATCGCTCCAATGTAGAAGCCTGGATGTGCAGCGTAAACAACAAGGACGACATCAAAAAAAAAGCCTGCTGGGTGGATTTACAAATCGGTACTAGTTTTTGGTCACAGTTTTGAATGCAGGTAGAACAATCTACAGCGGACACAGCACCGAGCCCAGCCGATTATTCCGTTGTTTCTGAAGTCAGATTTGAACGCAGGATAATCCTCTGTCCACAGGGAAGCACAAGAGCTCCTACAGCTTCAAACGCTCCCGCAAGCCAGCCAGCCTATGGCAACGAGGCCCAATCCATTTCCTTTGTTTAGGATCCTTTTCTCCTTTTTAGTTGTCAAACAGGAATGAAAGAAAATGGCGAACATAAAAACATCATTCCAGTAACATCAAAACCTCATTCAAGGGGTCAAGGACTATAGAAGACTTCTCAGTCTCCAAGAAACAGGATCAGTTTTACTGAATTGAGACTCCAGGCAGAATTTGAACACTTCCCTTGAAAATATTCCAGAAATACATTTACCTGAAGCTTTCGGTAATAAAGTTCAAACTGTGAAGACAGAGTTAGACTGATCTTGAGCAACAGGATATGAACATACCCCAATATTCCCATAATTCACATTTCAAGGTTTACATACATTATCATGAATATAAAGTCTATTTTTTTTATAAACTGAACACTAAATAAATATGTCCTTAATTAATGGAATAAGACTTAATTCTTCTACTTAATTTGACATTACAGTAACATTCATCCTACATCGCCTGTGGTAGTTCTGTTTCCAAGGGGATGTGTTTATGTTTAGTCACAATGTTTATACAGTATTAGCATCTTAGATCTCGTTAAATTTGTCTCAAGAGAAAAACCTTTGAAAAGATGCCAAAGGTTTCAATTACTCTATAATGCTGCTTAACAGCTACAACTAAGGGTACTAATTAACATTGTTTAAATGTACAAAAGTAACCCTAAAACATCTACAGTACAGCGTTTAAAAGCATGTAATCGTGGTGTAACACTAACAAGTGCTTTAATTGCACCTGCTTGGTGTTAATATATAATACTGAACACGTTTTGGCTTTTGTCTATTAAATAAATACAATGTCTAACTGATTATGAAAGCCTTCCTATGACTCTAAAGGGATTCAGAGCAGTGAGAGACAGAAATATCAATACCGCTCACTGATAAAATTGCTCACTTACGATTGTAATAATCTTACTTGTGATGCCCCCCTTGTCTGCTAAAGAAGCAACATCTTCCGAAGTAAAACGCACATAGTACTGTGCTTTGTCTCTGACTATGTAAACAGTCCTGATAGTCACAGTCCAGACTCTGTAAAAAGGAGCCATTGGAAATCATTGAAATCCAGAAAGACTAATTATGTCTCTAAATCCCATTGATTGCTCATTTTTTCTACTTTCTTTCTTAGGTTTCTGTCGGATAAATTATTGCCTTCTTTTCCCTGGTTAACTAAAAGAACAAAGAGCTAAAGTTGGCCTCTTGAAGGTGAGGAGGTAACAGGAAATGATTATCCCCTTTTGAGACTGAGCATCTAGTGAGGAACCTTTTACCAATGACCAATCAGCAGCTGTCTTTCAAAGGGGCGGAGCCTGTACGTCAGCTACAGCAGTTCCAGGTGTATACAATTGCCCAGGTTCCCCAAATTCATTTGATTTTTATCAAATACATTTTGGTTTTGGTAGATCTGCATGCTTCTTTTTATTTAACGTTTAATTGTCAGAAAAGGGGACTGTTGACCTGCAGAATATGGCATTTAAAACCACTGCAGTGTGATTTTGATTAAAATAAATAAAGTCAGAAAGCTGATCTATAATGTATCTAATACATTTCAAATAACCACTTTTTTACTACCCCTGATTAACTTACAAATGATATGAGAAACTTGGATTCACACAGCAAATATGACCTAGTATAACTTTTAAAATGATAATATTGAAAAAGTCGATCTGGGAAGTTCTATGCACCAGGAACTATTATATCTGACAGCATCCCAGAAACATGGCAATCGGCACCTTCCATGTCCACAGGACATTTCTCTGCGTGCTGTACCATGCATGTCTGTAAAGTATAGAATATCACATCTCCTTCTGAAATCTCACCCAAAGCATGAGAGCACACGTGTGTCACACACGCATTTCACAAGGATGTGATAATGTGTTACAGAATAGCCAAGCTGTGCGTTGAGTTTTCTGGGCAGGTCTAAGACTCCCACTAGAAAGCAGGGCAGGTCTACCACAGCTATGGCGACTGAGATGGTGTGGTGCCCATTTTGTGCACATCCCATCACACGGAGATCATCATCTCAAATGAGGCTTTTGAAGGAAAAAAAAAACTATATAAGATTTAAACTGATGGGGTCACATTTTTACTCTGAGTTACGATATGGTCATTTTAGTCCCTGTCTGTCGTTATCTAATGCCAAGCTACTGTCTCCAGAGTCACTAACACCGAGAACGGGAGCGATCACATGACACCGGCTACCTTGGGCATCAGCCTGGAACCTGCTCAATGGAAGTGTTAGACCTCAAGCTCCTCACCAGGGATTCCCAACCACTGGTGCTCCTGTCGCATTCCACTGCACTGTCCCACGTTAACACGGCCAGCTTGGGAATATGTCGTTGATGGATGAACCTATTCCCTTAGTAAGGAACTGACAGGAATAGAAACCCACACTGGATCTGATCAGACAATCCAGGGGCTAGACATCCCAGATATCCAGGGTTAAAAATATTTAAGAAGAGTCAAGTAAAGGGATCTGGTTTTTAGGAGCCAGAATTTACAAATACGGTACACTTTGTGATAGTAGGAATCTAATATCTTTGAACCGTTTTCTCAAAAGGCTTCTACATTAGAGTCTCCAGCTCACGCAACAATTGCAAACAGTCGTCTGGAAAAAAACCAAACAAACAAACAAACTGAAAGGTTACATGGCTCCAAAACTCATTGTTTTCTTAAATATTTTTAACAAGGTAATGCATTGCATGTGTATGATATATAAATATAAACATATTTATAGGAGGGAGATTTTATGACTGTTTGCTCCTAGCTTGCCATGGCTGCATAGCTCCATTTCACCCCTACTGAAGGTTGTGTCCAACGCCACAGTGCTGGGCTTAGTAAGGGGTGAACACGATAGGGGTGTGTGTGGCCCTCAGGGGCCCCGGTGCCGGCCGGAACAGGGCAGGTCCCAGCAGGGGGGTCTGGATGAGGGTGGCGGTGCCCGCCGGGTGGCGCAGCGCCAGGGGGTTGGCGGCTACGGTGCACAGGGCTGCAGGGCTGAGCGGGCTCGGCAGGAATCCTGTGGTCAGGGTCTTGGTCAGCTGCTTCTGCAGGGCCAGTTTGGTCTGGAAGAGACAGCAGGCAGGACAGGGTCACATGAAGGGTCTTCCTCTGGGGAGGATCACTGGCAAGTGAGGGCGGCTTTGCACTTTCCGAACAGCTTTTTACAAGCCTACCAAAATGTCATGGGAACAAAGAAACGCGTTTACCAACTTCCGCCGAAAAAGCTAGAAAATAACACAATAGAAAAAAGATGTTGCGTTTGTCCGTCCATCAAATGAAGCCTTTTGTAGGAACAGACTGAGAAAAAAATGCTTGTTTTCACTGGTGCAACAGGCACATAAACCTAGTCATCTCTGAGGACCCCCAATTGGGTTATTTTAGTTATGGGCAGTACCGAAAAAGCACAGGCTAAGAGAAACAGTTTCAGGGTGGCCTTCCAGCCCATTAGATGTTAAGGCTGACAATGAGAGATGAAATCAGAGGTCATTTAAAGGAGAATCTAAAACCAGCCTCCCATTCCTGCTTTAAATATCCCAGACAAGAATTTCTGCTACACAGGGACCGTCCGTTTCCCCAGCAGCTGGATAAATAAGAAACTTGCATGTGTCTGGCCCCTCTTCGCCCAACTCTTCTGGTTTTGCGCAGTTTATTTTTAAGCTGTCCAACAGAGGCAGAATTCCAAGACCAGCGTCACACTGCTTGGTTTATTCCTTTCCTCCACGCTGCTCAGACTTGGACGTGGAAAAACAACAACCAGTTGTCATGAATGTGACAGGAAGGTTTCTCCGTAAAGATGGCTTAAAAATGAGTTTTTTTTTAAATAAAGATTTTTAAAGAAGAATAATAGCACGGGTTGACTATGAATTTCTTGGGGAAGTCCAAAGCAGTGCATGTTCATGATGATGGTTGGTTGTGCTCATTTATAATAAGAATAAAATCTATGCCATTGCAAAAAATGAATTAAATATATACATGCTATAGACTCAAAAGCAATCATGCCTGCAGGAGAGTTTAATTTGAGTAATTTGAATTTTCTCTTTGTATCTCATTCTAAAAAAAGCTCTTATGTTTTTTCAGGTTGGCACAACAAACAGTGCCCCTTCCCCTGCACCTGCATCCACCTGTATGCCACCTGTACCCACCTGGGTGGAGAGTGAGGTCAGGTTGCAACGGCCAAACACTTTCTTCATGGCTGATACTGCGCCCCCAGCATATCCAGTCCACCTCACGTTCTGCCAGGACACAGGAGGACACAGTCAGATTGGAGGTGCCCCCACCACCCTCAAGGCCCAGAGGGGGCAGGGCAGGACAGAGCAAAGAAAGGTTACAAACCAGAGGAGACTTTCAGCTACTTTAGCTGCCAACAACAAAGTCATCCAAGGATCTCTGGGCCCTTTCATGAAGGATGCTCAGAAATCACCTTTAATGACGCGACTCAGTATCGGGTTCCAGACACCCACAACCCCCAGTCCTACTGTCAAACTTCACTGCACCCTCGTCATGTTGACCTGCACTCCATTCTGCGTTTCACTGTTGCTCTAGAAGCCATCCTATGTCCCTACTTCCTAGTACTGTGAATAATTGTTTTCCTCTCACAATCCTCCCGTTTCAGAAGAGAAAAGATTCGGTACTTTTCATCTGCTTCTGTTTAAGGCACAGCTTTGAGCCTACTGAACATCTTGGTCCTGATGTACTGCAACACACATGAATACGCCCACATACAGTGCAACTACCTGGTTTTTCCCACAGGCCTTCCTGGCCCCCGATGAGACAGGTCACCTCCATGAGCAACTGTATCATGAACAGCATGAAAAAGATGGCAAAGCTACTAGATGCTGATCTGTGTGTGCTTGCATCACTTGGTGCTTGCTCACATTTTCCATATCACTGACTGCAGAGCTGCTTTGCTGGGGTGGAGTTCTCTGCTGCCTCACACACCTCTGCAGACAGCCATACAGATGGCTGGCACTCGGTCTACTCACCGCTAAGATGGAGTTCTGCTGGGTTTTGTTATAAGGGGTGAACTTGGGCTTGGGGGGTTTCCCAGCCAGCCTGTCCTTGTGCCTCCTGCTGTTCATGTGCTGAAAACAGAAATCACATGGGACAGGTTACCATCTCCTCCTGACCCGCACCTGAACCTGTCCTCATTTCCAGCCTCCATGCTCAAGTGATCCCGGCATCTCTAGATCATGAATTCCTGAGCCCCTCACGTACAAAGCTATTCAGACCCCTTGACCCCCTCTAACTGAACAAATGAGTGAATTTATGACTAAAGAAAATGAAAGAAACCTACAGCTTTCCATGAAAACCTCCAAAGGATACCCTCCCCTTAAATTAAGGGTACTGGTTATTCAGGCCAATGAATTTAAAAGCTTTAGGAACCACAACAGCAGGGTTGTCCAGTCTTGGTCCAGGACAGCCACAACCCTGTTAGTCTCTTTAAATGGTCAGTTCTGACTTAAGGGTAAGATTAAGGGGCCATTTTACTAAAGGAATGGAGGCTGAGACCCCACTGCTAAACCAACAAGTGCAGATTCATTTGTGTCCTATTTACAGCTGTTGCAGATACACAGAGACCAGTCCACTTGCAGTGTGCTGCAGGCTCATTAATCTTTTTCTAATTAAAATTAGTTAAAATCTAACTATGTTGGCTTCATCAGAATTTGGCTTTTCAGAGACGAACTGGGCTGAGCCTGGGAGAGGAGTCTTAGACAGTAGGTCACATGTTCATAAAGACTGGCAAGACCTGTAAGGTGTTGATGAAAAAATCAAGTAATCTGTTCAATGAACAGAACTTTCGTCTAATAGGGCTGAAGATTACTTAGACTTAATTAACTGTTGCTTAATTTAACAAATCACCAGGTTAACTGATTACAATGCAATTGGTCCACATCTTCAGAAATGGATGATTTATTGGTGACCTATAAGCCCTGCTGGATCAGGGCTCTCCAGTCCAGGAGACAGAGTTGAGGGCATTACAAATAATAGCTTATCAGAGCCACTGAGTGCAGCTGCCTTCCTCTTATTGCAATGAGCATTGCGCCCAGTCTGACTTCTCAAACTTCACCAGCTCGGGGACAGAGGTCCCACCCCCCAATTTGGCGGAGCGGTGGCACTGTGGGTAAGGATCTGTGCCTGTGGCTGGAAGGTTGCCGGTTCAAATCCCGCGGCCGGAAGAGGAATCCTAGTCCGTTGAGCCCCTGAGCGAGGGCCTGCTCCAGGGGCGCCGTATAATTATAATAATTATAATAATTGCTTACACTTATATAGCGCTTTTCTGGACACTCCACTCAAAGCGCTTTACGGGTAATGGGGACTCCCCTCCACCACCACCAATGTGCAGCCCCACCTGGATGATGCGATGGCAGCCATAGTGTGCCAGAACGCTCCCCACACATCAGCTATCAGTGGGGAGGAGAGCAGAGTGATGAAGCCAATTCATAGATGGGGATTATTAGGAGGCCATGAGTGGTAAGGGCCAATGGGAAATTTGGCCAGGACGCCAGGGTTACACCCCTATGTCCTGGCCAAATAAATAAATGGCCGACCCTGCGCTCTGACCCCAAGCTTCTCTCTCTGTCTGTGTGTCTCATGGAGAGCAAGACATGGTATGCGAAAGGTATGCGAAAAGACACATTCCTAATGCAAGAGATTGTATATGGCCGACGAAGTGATCTGCTCTTCTCTCCGCTCCTGTTGTCTGACCCGCGCTGCAGGGCTGACTGACCTGCTTGAGCTGCGTCTCCGAGTTGACGTAGATCTCGCACACCTCGCAGTGGAAGGCCTTGCTCTGCACGCCCACGCTGCCCTTGTTCCCCAGCCGCTTGGTCTTGCAGGCCGCGCGGGACAGCAGCACCTTGCTCCTCCGGCGCGGCTGGGCGCTCTGGCCCTCCAGCATCAGCTTGTGTTTGGCTCCTGGGAGGAAGGGAATCACAGGACACTTGAGCAGCCCGGCCAGAGGCACAGCTGCTGCAGGTAGTACGCCCTGCTGTGCAGAAGCTAAGTCTTATTTCTGTCACTACCCTCGTAGTCCTGACATCAGCGACTGGGAGGGGGTCAAGACTAAAAATCCCATTTAAATTTAATTGCTGCATCTTTTTTTCCAATTGGTTTTCCAACCGTGCCAAACCCCACTCATGGGGTTCACCTGTCTGTCTCCAGGCCGGGCAGCTCGCTCAGGCCCATCTCTCTTCCCAGAAGGCTCTGCGACGTACCGCTGTTGTGGGCCTCCAGCTGGGACGTGGAGTTGACCGTGACTTTGCAGATGGGACAGTGCAGGTGCGGCTTGCTCTTTTTGGGGTCCTTGTCCCCCTCCCCGCGGGGTTCGGCCTCGCTCTGGGGGGGTTCCTGGCTGCTGCTCTCCAGGACGGGCACGGGGGGGTCGGGGGCGCCGGCCTCGGACACTCTCTCGGAGAGCTGGGAGGCCGGGGAGACCTGGGGGGACGCTGCCGCCAGGGCCACCAGCTCCAGGGAGGAGACCTCGGAGACGGGTGTGAGCACCACCGAGACCCCTGGAGTCTCCTTCCCCTTCCCAGACTCGGGGTCCATGGACAGAGCTGGGGAGAGACCGCACTGAGTCACTGGGGCAAACAGGAAACACACACTCCAGCACCAACACACACACAGCAGCACTACAGCACTCGCCGTGCAACACAATTACAGTCCCTCACACAGCCTAACAACGCAAAGCCCTGCTTATTACACCAAAGAGCATTAGGACTTTGATTACCTCCATCTGGTTTTCAGTCTGGTTTTTGACCCTACGGATTTCGACCAAAAGTTCTCAAATTGTAACAATCCCCTTCTCTCTATTCCTGACCTCTGACCCTCGCTGCAGAAAGTGAAAAAGTTGCAAGCTCAACCCCCCCCCCCCCCCCCCGACTTCACCAAAGAGAGCACACATCTTGCCCCATTGTTGCTGTGAAAAAGTCAACGTTTTCCTGGGAATTCAGCGCCGGAAGGCGTCTGATCCTGCCATGTTCTGACACTCCGCATCTCCGTTTGATTTTGTGTAACAAAGGAGAGGTTAATACTAGTGCTCCCACTACAGCAAAGTCCAAGTGCCAGCCAATTGATTTTCTTATTTCTCTTTATCTTTTAGAAAGGGAAAGCGCTGCCCTGTTTTGAATTATTCAGTTCCTCCTGCTCCAGTTTTTAATCTCCTTTCACAGATTTTCTCATTTTTGATTTGTACGGAGGTGCGAGGCCTGTATTTCTACAGGGAGGGTGACCCCTGGGAGGGCAGGTTGTAGTTAAGGGGGTTCCTCGTTCTGCACTGATGTACATTGGAAATGCATGCTGATGATGGCCGTGCCCACTCTCCTGAAGTCAATAAGCTGCTGTTGCACTGGGTGGCTGGAGGTGAACAACAGAAAGCTTTCAGGACGCAGCAGTGAGGAACTTCACAGTAAATCTATATACAACAGCACAGGCTTTTTCCCTTTTTTTTGGTGCTGTATTAAGGAACACCCATTCCTTCTGAGAAACGAGTATAATTCGTCCTGTGCAATTCAGGTGTATATCTAACTGGCGCACAGATGCCTGTCATGTTGTGGGACAGCCTCACCTGTGAATACCCGGGAATGTACCTGAATCAACCCGAAATCACCTGCATTCTTCTCACTGCAGCAAGAAATATGATATGATGACATGGTCTGACGGTGAACTCCACAATTTACGGGCACTGAAATAGTCCACACAGAAAGCAAAAAGACTGTTTCCTTGATAATGTTCCCAAGAACCCTGACTCATCGCTCCCAGATTTCTGGGTATTTGTAAATTGCAAATGGTTGCATTGAGGAACAAAGCAACTTTTATTTGCTGGAGCAAATTATCCTTAGTTATGCACATGAAGACCAAAAAAAAACGACGGACATTTTGGCTTAAACAACTTTTTGGCCTCGTGGCATTTTTCTAAAATCAGGGCTTTAGTGAATAAACTTGCAAAGAATGAATAAAGAACAACAAAGATAATGTAACGGTTTGATTACATTGCTTTTCCTTTAAACTGTTCCCCAGGTTTAATTAAATAAAAGTCGATTTTGCAAAGATTGCTTTTGCGTTGGCACAGCGGCTACTGGTGTAGAACCTGAGCTGCTAGGAAGGTCAATCGAATGTTTATCAGGACTGTCATGGCGATAGATGGGACTGCATTGGAGGGGAATGTTCTGCTTAAGCTGTTTCTCGAAGACAGAGCTCAGGAACGACATCGAACAAGACGAGCTAATGGTCTTGCAAACAATACAGGTCTTGCGCCAGAGTTACACTAGCAGTTTATCTTGAGGAAAAGGCTCGGCCAGTCTTCTGCAGCCTGCGAACGTCCCCTTCATGTTAAGCCTGCTAATGGAAGAGGATATTGACTCATGTCATAAAACCCTTTGCTTATTGCTAGAGTTCTGAGAGGTGACAGTTGCTTACTTTGCATAAAGTAAGTAGCACAAGGGGACTGTTTTTTTGGTTGTAGATGAACTGACTCAGAATAATTCATGAGAAAGTCTTTAAACCACTGCGATCACACCTTCCTAGCTTAATTAAAGCCTACCAGATTCATCAAGCACATTGAGATTTAACACTCGCAGTCATTAATTTAACACCAATATTATCTCCGATTACAAAGTAAGGAAGCGTGCCTTTATTATGCACTCACCGAGCGTTTTCTGATCTGATCTATTTTCCAGCTCGCTGCTCTAAGACGCAATTTAAAATACAGCAAAATCAATGAGTCGGGTTATTAAACGTCTGAATAATTCCCATGCACACTGGTGAAAAAACCCCCAGCAAGACTAGGTATGTGGAAATGCAGAACATAAACAAAAAAAGGCTTAAAAGGTTGTGATATTTCACCATGGCCCCCTCTCGTGACCCTTTCCCATGACCCTGTGGGTCTCTGTCTGAAGATGGGCCTCCAGAGTCGTGGGGCTCTCCTGCTCTTTCTGGCCGATGGGGGCTCATAGTACTCAGCAGTCGTGTTTGCAAAGCCACAGGCTGCTGTTGGACTGTGAGCAACAACTTAAAAGAGCAAAACTGCCTTCTTCTTGAGTGTCTGGATCAGGCCCTGCATGCTGCATAAAGCCAAGCCAAGTGACCAGAAACCTATCTTCTTCACATTAAGCCTGCTCGTTCCAAGACCCAGTCTGTATCATCTGGCCTCTCCTAGAGTGCCAGCTTCCATGCAAAGTCTGCTGGCCTGTGGAACCACTCTTCAGTGCAATTCGAGAGAGACACACACTGGGGAGGCCAGTATGCATTGCACACAGGCACTGTACAGCTGACCTCACCTCCCCATCCCAGAAGAAGGAATAGTTACTGAATGCAGCAAAGAAGAAAAGCAATGGCAATTAACAGAGATATAGGCTAAACATATAGACACAGGAAGTGAAAGTACTGTGTCAAGTAAATCATGCTGGGGCTACATTGTACTACATATAACTTGATTTAATACAATACCACACTGCACTTTCAATCTGTATTGTACTATACAGAATTGCAGAATGTTATACTTCTCTGCACCTGCCACATTGTGCACCTTAATGTTCGCTATTGTATTGGTCCAATTACCAGTACTGTACTTATCTTCACTACTTTGCATTCAGCATTAGGATGTGCATATCCATACAGTACTGTTTTTTGCTAGCTTGCACTGGGCCAGATGGAGCTCAGTACCCTCCTCTGTACTCAGCCATAGTCAATACACCTCCACCAGCTGCAGCTCAGCCCCTTCACTCACATGTAAAAAGTCTTCTGTGATTCTGGGAAGGTCACGTTTCAGTCAAACAGATTGTATCAAATGATTTTCTTTCAGCATCCTTGAATGCTCTCAAAATACAGCCTGCTCTCTTTCATCCAAAGCAGAACAGTACTGTTAACTGAACCCATTTCCAGCCTTTGAAGAAGTCAAATGGCAAGCTATTCAAAGTAGGAATCACATATTGTTCAGCATTTTCCACTCATCATGAATCCAGGCCTTGCTTGCATATTGTTAATATGGGTTACAAATGCAGCTAATTTCATACAGCGTTAATTCTGGGCATTATCACATTACAAAGCCACATTGTCAGACAGTGAGACTTGCCTGCTCTGATGCATTTCAATTTCACATTAGATGAATTACACAAGTGAGTTTATTAAGGATCATTCCTTGTCATGAAATTGCCTTGGAAGTGTAAGATTATTCAGGACATAAAGCGAGCTGCGGCTTATCTGCTCGTCTGCTCCGTTTTTTTTTCTTTCATTCGCTCTCTGTCTCCCCACAGTCTTTTCAGCTGCTCCTCGCTGAAGAATACGAAGCGAAATTGGATGGGGAAGGCTTTTTGCGCCAGGCTTTTGTCAGCTTTTCATTCCTGGCTCCCACAGAAAGTCTGAGTTCAAAATCTCCGTCGCTTCTTAAATTTCTCAAATTGATCTACAAGCCCAAGCCCCTTTGCGTGGTTTGTGATTTCTTCCTGGCGGGTGGGGACTATGAACTCCTGTGTGTGTATCTGAGTGTGCAAGCATGCCTTCTTTTGGCAAAGGAGGCATTCTGCTGCAAAAAGCACCACTGCAGAGCAAGCCTCTGGATCACCCTTGGACCAAACAACATTTCAAAGCTGCTCTTGACATGAAAGAAATGATGGCATCAATTAAGCAACACAGTTAAAACTGTTAGTTAGTTAGTTAAAACACTGCGAAAAAAAGTCTGAGCTGGGAGACCCAGATCACACCTGCCTGGATTATTGGCTGGAGTGAAGGGTGCCCGAACAGTGTGGATTAATTGTTGTGCAGTGGAAAAGCCATAATATCTGCAGCACAACCTGTAGTTATTCACTCTTATATCTCATTACATTAGTCACTATGGATACTAGTGAGCAGGAAGGGCTGCATCACGTCGCCATTCACACGAACTCGCGTGGTTTGTGACAACACGGCGACCATACAGTACTTTCATCAAAGTTCACAATTCTGTGTTTAATTTAGAATTTGTAAAACTTTGTGATGCCGTCAATGGATTTATTTTATTACCGAGATTTCATAACCGGTCTGAGAAATTGGGACTGAAGTTCCCCTTTAATTAACCTGTTTGTTTATTTGTCTTTAGAGAATAAATTCTCCAGTCATCCTGGTGATGGTAGAGCCAGATGACAGCAGGTGGCACCTTGCCCACCTCCCAGAGCTGGGGTGGTGGGGAGTGGGGAGCTCTCCAGCCTTACTGAGGACTCAATCATGAAACTTTCCTTTTTACAATATTACTCTAACACCGCCATTTCCTCATTGTAATATTAGCCTGTTTGAGCCACTGGCTTGCTCTGTCACTTTCTGAAGTGCTTCAGGAATGTGGGTTGGAGCAGTTGTCAAGAAAGCGTCCTCTGTCTATTGTGCAGTGTATTAACAGCTGTCAGCAGAAACAGAACAGGAATACCAATAATGGATTCATTAGCATTATTGATCTGGTGTAACTTCTCGATAGGTGTAACACAAGAGATAAGAGTGATATTTCAGGGGGAGGGGAGGGTAAAAAGCTGTGGGCAGTGATGTCACTCCAGGAATAGGCAGACGCAGCCTCGAGTTGGTGGAATGTGCCCTCTCAGGCTCCTAACACTTTTATATTCTTTAGCCATTATCACATACGCCCAGAGTGTGATCAAGTAAACAAATGTCAGTTTCTATTAATAGTACAGAAGTGGAACAGCTAGTAGTCATATAGCTTTTATGGAACAAACCCAACCGAGGTTAATTTCATGCCGAAGTTCATCCTTTGCAACCTGCATGGTGATGTAGCTTCTCACTTAAACCTCATATAACTTTTATGTCACCATACACTGTAGCCCTTTAAACCACACAAGTACACATCGGCATGCTTGTTCCTGCGCTAATCTGTTGTTGAGCACCTGGGGGGCAACAGCAGAGAGAGGGTTTATCATACCACTAGGCCACACCTGAAGGAGGCTCCACAGCCGAAACGTTGTTTCTCTTTTCCTTTCAGTGTGGAATAAACCTTTACCTGTTCCTTTGCAGCCCACGCATGCTGATCCAGCTCCCTACTTGAACTACCTCTCAGCTACTCTTTTTTCCCCTACTTAATTATTTTTTCACTTGAAACCATCAGATGCGAAGCTGATGGATTCGGTCTGTTGCCGTGTCTCTGGTGGCCAGGTGCCGAAGGATCACCCCCATCACCATAGGGCCCTATCTTTGTTTTCATCTCTCTACCTAAAGCGCGGCATCAATCCTGCAGCACCATGAAAAAGAGACCTCGATGGATCAGGTTCACTATATTTGGGCCCGTCTGCCGAACAGACAGAGAGAGAAGCTGAATGGGACAGTAAATAACCCGCAGCTGCTACTCCTGCAGGCACAGCCCCTGCTGGCTCACCAGCAAGGAGCAGCTCCTCAGGAACGATCTGGGGAGCACTGGGGTCTCCGAATGGGGTGTCCCTTGTTGCATGCGGTACAGAGCCCCAACAGAGACCACAGAAACAGTTTGCCACTGGCTCATGTCGCCCAGAAAAACTGGAAATGGGAGGGGAGGATGCTGGAGTGGCCTGTTTATTGCATATTCTACAATATCTGAAGAGGACAAGGAGAGGGAAAGGCAGGAGAAAAAAGAAAAAAGAAGGACAAGAAGTGAACCTGCTTCTGCCCATTTCTCTTTCTAGGTTTCGGGGGGGGAGGGGGTACTCACTGGTGGCGTCCATCAGACTGCGCTCCATGAGCGCGGGCAGCGTTTCGGGGACCCTGATCTTCTCCCGGTCCCTCTCCCTCTCCCTCCCGGCCGACGCCGCGGCGCCCGAGCTCCTCTGCTTGTTCTTCTGGGCTTCAATGGCTTTCAGCTTGCGGGTGTGCTTGTGTCCTTTGTAGTGGGCCTCTGCTTGGTTCTGTGTGGCAAGAAGGTTTAAAAAGCAAAAGCTCAGACACATCGCGCCCACCTAGCTTCCCATCTCACGGAGAGAACGTGCTCATCTGCGTCACCACCAGGCCACGCCTGGCCCTCCCTGCTCTCGGACATCTGATCGAGCGGCAACAGGAGTAATTAAAGTCCGAAACGAGAGAAGGCCAGTGATCCCCAGCTTGCTTGTCTCATTGCTAGCAGCTCCCTGATCTGAGAACCTCATGATGCGATTCCTTGTGTACCCAAAAAGGGTACACAAGACAGCTCTATGTCCAGTGTTGGAACGTCTGCTCCCTGAGCCAGTCGCCCTTCAGAGACCTACAGATGTTGTTAAGTGGAAAAGGGGTCATATGTCTTTAACCAACTGCATTCGTCATGTCCAGACTGTAGCTAAACAATATGATTCTGTCTCTTTCAAGCCAGACCGTTACCCAGCACACTAAAAGAGTGGGGCTCCTTGTTGTACTTGTTGGCCTTTTTTTGTACTGGCGAGATGCAGCAGTCCAGGTCTTTGTGAAGTTTTATGACACTGTAGTACAAGGCGCCGGTGTCTGGCTCCACTTCGCCTGCGGTTTCCTCTTGTTGAGAAAAACGTGGCGGACGATGGGGGTCTCTGCTCCGCAGGAGTCGCACCCCGGTGACGGGGGGCCCAGTTCACCCACGGACGCGAACAGGCGGCCATTGGCACGGAGGGGCTGCTGCCTTTGCAGTCGCGGAGCAGGGAGGACAAGCCAGAACAGAGTGCCCTGCTTTGCTTCTATTTAATAGCAGGAAGACTCGGTGACCCGAAGTGATGGTGCCATTTGCAATTTAAAGCAAAGTGATAAAAAAATAAGAGGACAGTGTTGTCACTGCTGATAAGCTTTCCCCAGCATGGAGAGCGCTCGGCTCCAGAACAGTATGTGTCCTCCGAAGGGAATTTATAACGACGCACAACGAATTGCTGATGTAAATTCTAGGGGGGATATGTCGCCTATTATCAAGACATTGGCTGGCTACATGTGATTTACATTCAGAAGCAGGGCTGCAGTCAAACAAGAAACAATACAGGACAGCCTGCCGGTGAGAGCCTGCTCATGCCTGATAAGAACCCCGACACAGACACAGGAAACTAACGGTATTATTATGTGATTGTGATGTGCAACAAGGCTGCCTCTTATCTGCATAACTACCTTTTAAAAGTGTAGTGCTGGCATGCACAATGGCAGCTCGCTCTCAAGCGTCTTCCTCAGTCAATACGTGCACCCACCCCCCTCCCATCCCCATCGCCACTGACACCTCCTGTCATTTTCAAAACACTGCTGTAGAGGCACAATTTCCCTGGCCCCCATCATCCCCAAATTACAGGCCCGAACTCACAACAACAGATAATAAAAAGCAAAATAAATAAATAAAAGGGGTCTTTCATTATCAAGTGAAAACCTTTTTAAGAGCTTCTCCATTAGTGTTCAATGGGTAATTTCTGCCATTATTCAGGCTGGTAATTGCCAGCAGACACTAAAATGTTAACAACCCAACACCCTGCACTCGGCACTTAAGTGCTGAACGACAGTCTCTCTGAACTTAGAGTCTGCAGGAGGCCGGCGCTATCAGCGGCTTCTGATAAAAGAGTCAGAAAATGGTTTGCAGTTATCGGAGATTGCCGGCACTTTACCGAGCCCTCATTTTGACAGCACTTATTCCGGTTAGGCCTTTCGTACATGCATCTGTGCCCTTGCTTCGCTAGTCGAGCCTGTCTACCCTGTCTACCCTGCTTTAGAGGGAGGAGGAAGGTGTAACGTGTGCAGCTCTGCTCCCGCTGGGATTCAGTCATGGCCGCTCACTGGCACCTTCAATTTCAGAGCCACATGGTGCTTCTGCTCTACTGACCTGTGCTTAAGCATTACATAAAAGTAAGTACAAATATTCAATATATAAATCCTAGAAGTAGTTTAAGTAGTTCACATGCTGCCGACCTGGACAGCGGTGAATTCTCCTATGCCAAAGGGCCGGGCCTCCTGCTGTGGGAGAAGCCAGTTCCAAGGGAGTGACATTGCATTCTCTAGCAGGCTCAGTACACAGAAGCCTTACTGTAACTCCTGGTGTCGTTACTCCTACCGACTTCAAATCTGGATGCGAAGGGGAAACTAGTGTCTGAATTCTAAAGTACTCGGCGCCCTTAAAAGCTTTGACAGTCAACCTAAGGGACTTGTTCAGAATCAACAATGAATCACAAACCAGAGGAGTGTGCTCCCAACAAGAGGGAACTATGGGGAAGTAAGTGCTCTGAAGAACATAAGAAAGGTTATAAATAAGTAAGGGGAGGCAATCCTGGTTCATGTACAGCAGCCTGTTTGGCTGCTAGTAACTAACTGAGTTGAAGACCTCATCTAGCCTTCTCCTGAAACAAACCAGGGTGTCAGCTTTGACAGCAAGGCCAGGCAGCTTGTTCCAGTTTGTTCTAGTTGGCATCCTGACCAGATTTCCCATTGGCCCTTACCAATCATGGCCTCCTAATAATCCCCATCTCTGAACTGGCTTCATCACTCTGCTCTTCTCCCCACTTAGAGCTGGTGTGTGGGGAGTGTACTGGCGCACTATGGCTGCCGTCGCATCATCCAGGTGGGGCTGCACACTGGTGGTGGTGGAGGGGATCCCCATGACCTGTAAAACGCTTTGAGTGGTGTGTCCAGAAAAGCGCCATATAAGTGTAAGCAATTATTATAATTACTAATTAAGTCCTTCCTGGTCTTTCAGACAGGTTGCCTTAGGATCTGAGCTCATATGCTGTGTTAATGTATTAAAAGAGAGTGCTACTGCAACAGACTGAGGTCCACCGATACATTGCTTGGCCTTCAATTCATTAGCCAGAACGTAATGGCTTTCTGCCTTATTCTATAAGCCACTGTGACAGTGACTACTAGCTACTGTAGTATAATTACTGGAACTGAAAGGAACGACTGGTCGCTTATTTCCTTCTCCGTCAAGACAGTTTCTATAGTCATCACCCCTCCCATCCCGCTAAGGCACAAATCACCCCAGAACCAGTCCTCAGTCCTGAGGCTCACACTCTGCCTGGCTGGAGACTTGTGATTCGCAACAGTGATACGCTTTCAAAACCCTGCTATCGAAGGCGACATTGGCTTTCCTTTTTCCTGAAATCAAGAGATGGCTAAGCTTGCCACTGTTAAAGCCAGACAAGCAGTAAAAAGAATTGAAGGCGGGTCTTCAAAAACCCCACTAGAAAGTAAAACAAAAGCATAGCCACGGATAATAAAACAAGTTAATTAAGAAACAACAACAAAGAAAACAACTTTAGAAAGAATAAGGATAATAGTAATCAAATGTGGCGTGATTAAGGGATGCAAGTAGTAGAAAATACGATTAAGGAACAGAATTAAGCAATAAAACCAATCTGCAATTCTGAGATTTCACTAGCTGCTTCTGCAGAGCAATTTCAAATGACTTGGGGGGGGCTGGGGGAGCAGGAATTCTTCTGGGTTTAACTGATTAACCCACTGTGAAAGATCCTCCCCAGCGGGGATCAATGCTAATAGTGCCTAAAAAGTGATTATTCGTTAGTGCTGGAGAACAGGACTGATGGTTTGATGCAAACTGTTTCATGCAGCGAAAGCGCAGGCAGGACATCTGGTGTTTTAATATGTTTGAAACATCTTTGCCAAAAGGAAGCGCTGAAGCAGAGATAAATCGCTTTTGGTGATACGGTGATGGCGCAGGGGGTGAGATGTTGTTCAGCGGGCGCTGGATGTACCTCTGGAATTGAGAGCAGCACATTTTCTGCTTTTCCTTTTTACTTCGGCAATGTTTTTCCATGGGGGTGGGTTTGCTCCAACTTTTGGACACTTTTTACAGCACAGCCATATTCCAGTATGCCCTCTCCCAAGGTAAGAGTGGTCAGGTTTTACCGCAATATGAATTCCTTCACGTACATTTCCTTCAGTGTCAGGCCCTGGGTTGTGCACAAATCAACCCGATACTGTTGTTTTCGTGCATGCTCTGTTTTGTGTTGGGCATTTTGTCATCCATACGTGAAACTTACAAAAAAGCAATTACAACTCGTGGTCAAGGAGGGGTGCTGTTAGTTATGGAAAAAATCCCATTGTAATTTAAATCCCTTATCTCAGAAATCCCTCCTCTATGTCACAGGCTGCAGAACCTAATCACAAAGGTGACTCTGTGATGGCTCTGTCAGTCCTCTGTTCTTGCAGTGCAAAACTGTTTCGAGATTTAGTTTTTTCATCATCTTTCCTGGAGTGGAGTAGTGTAGGAGCATGGGGAGCTGATGAGGGATTAATTATTTTCCCTTCTGAAATTAGCAGCTTTTGCATTCAGCAAAAATAATTAGCATCTCAATATTTTATAAAAAGAAACACTTAGTCCTCTCGACTTGTAGGCTGAAATTTGTATGGCAGAGTCCTTGCACCCTGCCTGATTCTTACAACTGCAGAAACATAAGCAAACTCTATCAAGGCTCTAATAACCCAAACTTCAATTTTCTGAAGCACTAATTTTTTATTTTTTAATTTATGTCATTAAACAGGTGTCACATCGGTGAAATATGGTCTCTCTGCTCACCTGTGATAAAAATGACCTCCAGTTTCATTTCGAGGAAAGCCTCATTAGAATTCCCCAACTTTCACTCTGTCATATAAATGCAAATAAGCAATAAAATAAACTCCCGATACAAATAAGAGTAAAATGAATTGAATTAGTGAAAAAAGAAAAAGCAATTTCAGACCGGTTCACTGACAGCCTGTCTAATAGAAAAGATGAAGGGGACGCAAGAAGACAGCGTTATGAAAGAGAATCGTATCGATTGTTAATTAGTTCAAAGGTAGTGACACAAGGCTTTAATAATCTCGTGCTCATTCTGCTTTTCATTACTCGTATGCACACGCTCTGCCTCAATCACACTGCTCAGATGATTGATGATTTGCTTCTGATTTTTCATGGGGGTAATAAAACCGAGGAATGGAGTAGTTACAACACAAAGCCAGGAGGGGGTACTGTGTGTTGTACTGTATGATACTGGGATTAACTATTCGGTATTGCAAAGAGGACAGACCAAATGAATGGGCTTTCAGGTTTATAAAAATAACAAGCCTAACAGAATTTCTGTTTGCAAAAAACAAAGAGGAATTTAGCTCTTTGGATCCAGATTAAACGCATTTTCAGATCAGTACTAATTATGTAGATCCATTGAATTGCAGTAACACATTGGCTTTTAAAAGACATGATTTTAAGAGGTTGTACTACAGGAATGTTGAATAAATACAGAATATAATTTAAAACATGTTTTTCTTTTCCAGGCATAATATATTAGGTATTTGAGGATATGGTCTTAAAACTGATTAAAGGATTACTTAGCATTTTTAAATCAGCTTTTAAATATGATCTTTCTAGATTTACCATGCAAAAAAAAATGCTGTAATACTCTGGACTTCATGGGGATGTAATAACTTTGCCTGGTGTAAGTATACAAATGTTTATATAATAAATAATACACAACAATGCAGAAGTCTATCTAGCCAAACTAAAGAAACCCAAATTAGAAGCATAGGTGAAGTGATACACTGTCAGGGATTTTAAACACACTTTTTTCAGTCATTGCCTTGCCTAACAGATGCTGCTAATTTCAGGAGAAAAAAATCTGTTTTTCTCCACAGGATTGTTATGACAGCATAATGATAAATTTCATCATCCGTCTTAAAATATGCCCGTATCACTGAGCTGATAACTGTAATTCGTTTTTCTGTATTAAGATGGAGGATCTAAATCTCCAGATGTTTCAGCTTCTCAGCCTGCTCGCTCTCTTTTTCTTTTTTCTCAGTTCTTCCCCTCTTTCTTTGGAGATACACTGAGAGCGGTTCTCTCCAGGGGGACCTGTGCCCGAATCTCTGGGAAGGAGTTCTGCCAGAGCACACCACAGCTTCTGCTTTTCTGTGATAAGTGGACTCTCCAGGCCCCTTTCTACCTCCCCCCCTCCTCCTCCACAGAAAAAGAGGAGACAGAAAGGCTCCTGGTTTCTTTTGATAGGCAACACAACCCGATCCTGTTTTTGGGGTGCTGACAGCCTTTTGGGAGCCTCTCTGGAGTGACGTAAGCCACACACTTGGGCACTCTTTATTGCCTTTCTTCCAGTGAGGCCCTACGACACAGAACAGCTACCAGCTCACTGAGCGGCCCCTGTTATTAGGTCTGACGTTGTCTTGAACAGATTTCTGTCTACACTTCTGTACTGCCAGACTTGCTTGCCAGAGAGGGAGGCTACAAAGCCAATCTCCTCACAGACCCACAAGAATGTAGGAAGTCCAGCCACTTTCCTCAGGGCTCAGTAGACAGTGCCGTACAGTGTGTCTCTGAGAGGTGGGGACTGGAGTACCTGGACAGAACCTATGGAAGTACAGGAGAGACCACGTTAACTCACTCCTGTGAATTTACAAGTACATCTTAACTGCAAAGATTATTATTTAACCTAGAAGAGGTATCACAAACAACTGCAAAGGGAACTTAAGTAACAGCCATTTATTCAACCCTATAAATTCGGAACTCAGCTAAGGTCACCAGTGGTAGAGCATGTGTTTGAGAAGTTATTGGCCATTCCAAAGGGCTGTGCCTGGGATAACATGTAAGGACAAGGGAACTGCATCAATCCCTCATGAGTCAGTCTAGAAGGTCTCCCAGGAGGCTCCGAGACCGCAATCTGCACCCCTTCCTTTACATTTCCACCTAATCATTTGCTGTTCATTAACAGTCTGTCTCAACCTGCTGGGATGACCTCTCCTCAGTCCACACTTCGGATGGGCTGTGAACGCGCCTCTCCAATTCGAGACGTCACTTGACACTGAGCAGAGAGCTAGAAAGGTGCAGGCCATGGCTTGATTAGAGGCAGGGCGCAGGGGAAAGATGCACACGGAGATGAAGGCGGAGAGATGAAACAGAGCGATAATGAAAGACGGAAAGCGAGAAAACGGGCTCAGCTAGACACTGACCGTGGAGTTGAACCGCAGATGGCAGATGTTGCAGGAGATGATCTGTTTCTTCTTGAGGGGCTGGGGCACCCCAAATGTGTGGTTGATCACAGCTTTCTGCACGGGGTCCATCTGCAGGAGACAGAGGCATGGGATAACCATTCACTTCCTAGACCCAACAGTACACAATTCTCAGAAGACCCCTGGTGTAATGCTGCATTTTTTAAATTAACATCTTTCTATTTGGATAAATGCAGAGTGATATGGTCACCCTAAATATTACCTTTGCCTCCACATCTAGCTCAGCCAACGATTCAGTCAAATACGAGTGCAGCCATGAGACTTACTGCACCAGATGTGGGCTTATACCATGTACTGTACAAGAGCTCACCGTCTGTAACTTGGATCAAAAAACTGTGGAACGGGAGGCTCATCATTACTGCCCTCAGACACACAATCCCTCTACAGCAGTAAGCATTTGGGAAGGAAAGTCACAGACAAAGAAAGATCTGGACAGGTTTAAAACTGACAGTGGCGTATTATGATCACGTTGGCGGTGAAAGGTACTGTTTACATTACTCTTTATAAACTTTTGTCTGGAAGGGTTCATATGCTCCAAGACATATAAATAAGTATGTTTGGTTTCTTATAAAGATCCCCAAATCATTTTAAAATGGTTTGATCTTTTTCCAAATTTAAGCATTTTGGAAGATAATTTATAAATGCAAAGCCTGTCGTTTTGTAAGTCGAACACACTTCCAGACAAGATCAAAACTCTGCCACTGAACAGCACCTTGACATGGTCATCCCTCCAGTGGCTAGGCAAACAGAGGTGAAGCATTTCCATCTTGTTATACATACATATCAGTAATATCTATATTGGCATATAAACCCTTTAATGGGAGCAGGTATGACTTTGGCACAGCATATTAAATATACCGTAAAAATACTAACACTCAGTAATTCTGAAATGCAACACAGTGTATACTCACTAGAGCAGAAGCCAGTTACTGACACATACTTTAATATTTCAACAAAATGCAAAGTGACACAGTTATGTTGGTGACTGACCACAGCTTGCAATAGGGGCAATAATGTATACTGCATGCTTCTGAGAGCTGAAAAAGTTGAAAAAAAGAAAGGTTAATGTGATGTTTTGGTGCTTGCGTTTCGATATAGAGGTTTCTGTGAGGAAGCAGTCACATCGAGAGAGCTGTCTAGTAAAGGTTTAGTTTTTGTTTTGTAAGTGAAGTCATTCTCACTTGCAACCGTACAACACAAGACCAGATATTCAGCAACATCACGTTCTGACTTGGGCGGTTTTTGGAATATGAAGTTGTTGACATGGGCGTATTGCAATATGTGCTAGACTGCTTTTAATAAATTTGTAATTGCCCAACATTTTATCTTGTAGCTAACCAGTTGGGAGGCTCCTGTTATCTCAGACTTAGCTCTCTGGCCCCTAACAGAGCCTGGCAGGAGAATTAACACCAACAGGAGAAGGGGGCTCTCGCTGATGTCATGCACGTTCCAAGAGAGAAGCCGATTGCCAGATGTGCCTGATTATTAAAACCACTCTACCCTCATCATCATTCTGGCAATTGTGTGCCTTTGAGAATCACATCCAGTTGTTTAAGTATTAACTAGGCCACAGGGCTTACTCTGCTATCCGAGCAAAATATTTTTTTGGCTTTATTGAGCCTCTCGGTAGCCTGTTTATTTTTTTAAAGTAGAATATGAGCTGTTTTCCTACAGGAGGCCCACTGTTTCTGTATTACTGTTTTAACGCGTTCTTTGCATTCGACAGTCCAAGCTTCCAATGTCTCTCTCAAACCCGCCGCGTCCGCCAGCTCAACAATGAGGAAGAAAGTAAAAGCATTTACATCTTGGGAAAAAAAAAACAACTAAATCGATGGATCCTACATGGACAATGTTTCTGCCTGCATCTGCCATAGGCTTGATGTAAAATCCCAATTACAGCGCAGCAGCCTGTAATCAAGTGTACTAATCCCGAGAGATCATTGCGAACCCCAGGAGATCAGCATGAATAAGAATTCCAATGCACTTGTACATATGACAATAAACTCCTCTACTGCTACTACTAATCATGGCTGGGTCTTCATGTCAGCTCTCCAGCTCGTGGGCATCCGTGTCCTTATGCATTAAGCAACGGATGCTAAAACAGAGACAGGTTTCCTCTGCATCAGGGGTCCTCGAGCTTGTCCTTCGTCCGCGGCCGCCAGATCGACGTCTCTGCGCCGCGGGAGCGAGACAGAGCTCCAGCAGAACGGGTCCTCCCCGGCACGGGCCCCCCAACCCCCCCCTCTCTGGGGCCCCCCGAGGGCAGTCACTCCCTCCCAGCTGTAAATAAGCGCCGCTAATCAACTCCTGCCGCAGCTCTGGGCTCCCCTCTGCGATCTTCATTTAAACAGGAGCCTGCCGATCTGTTCTAGTGAGCGCTGCGGGAGACCGATTGGGCGCCGCGACACAACGCAGGCCTGCCCAGAGCTGTGAGAAAATGAAGTGCCGGGACTTTTCTTTAAAAAAAACCCAAACAAAACACTTATTTCTGTTACGGCACAAGATCATCTATCTGAGATGACTTCTTCGTTTGGGGTTTAATTTCGCTGCACAGCTGGGGGCTACAACCCTCCATCACTGCCTCCCGTCTGCGATCCTCCGTCCTCCTCTCCGCCAGACGCGCGGCTCAGGAGCAGAACTCAGACCTGCTGTCGAAAATCGGCGCGCGTCACTGGCGGCATTCTTCTTTCTTTCATCTGCCACTCTCGATGGCGGCTCCCTGGCTGCGTTGACATCAGCCTCACTCGTTTGAGAATTGGGAGCAACAGGAGCTCGCTGGCTGAACGAGGCCCGTCCTCTTCCAGGGCCTGTGCATCGGGCCCCGGCATTTGCACCAGTGTTTAATAAGAACCCAGCGTCTTTGGGGAAACTGTGCACAATTGTTTGTTTTAGAAGCGGAGAATGCAGCCTTTGTCCGGCTGCAGCCAGGCTTTGCAGTCCTATAAATGAGGCCGTTGTCTCCCGCCAAGCTGGCCGCCGAGGGGAATTATCTGATCACGGCACCCCCCCCCACTTCCATGCGGTCGGGGCTTTGAGGGGATGGTTGTGTTTCTTGGAGGGGGGAGTGGGGCTGGGGGGGGGGGGCAGCTATTTAGTTACGGAGACAGGTGCATTCATCTCACAGGCACGGCACACGCCAGAACAACACAGTCATTATCAGGCTTGCGGAGCCCAGACCAGAGGTAAAGGCAGTGGCGATGCCAGGTGATTAATGGCACATCTGTTTGTGCTATGCAGCTTTATTTACCTACCCAGCATTTTAATGAATGGCAAACTGGGAAGGCAGAGCTGAGGGCCCGACAAGAGTCAGATACCCCTTTGCAGAATACAAAGGCAGGCGCTGGGCCCCTCCTTAAGGCCATGGAAACACTGTGAGGACTCCTAATTACAGGCACCTGCCACAGCAGGACTGCAGGGTTAATTTACCTAGCGTGCTGCGCATGAAGTGCTCTCCAATGCACTTAACAGCCTGAGCATGACGCCAATTAATGTCCACATTCTGTGCCCTGCTCTCTCTCCATTTTTAGCTCTTCCTTTTTCTGTGCCTCTCTACCTCTTTCTATCTCTCTCTCCTCTCTTTTCCCCCTCTCGCTCTCCCTCCTCTCTCATCTCTCATCTCTCGACTGCCAACAAAGGCCATCGGGAGATGGCAGAGCCAGGCTTCAGAAGAAACTGCTGAAACCACTCATTTATCTTTCGCCTGTTTTACAGGTCTTGAGACCAAGGAGAACTATGTCTAAAAGTGTTTTATGCACCTTGAAAAGTGCTGTGATGGGCTACTTGGTCTTGTAGGCTGACGATTTTCGATTTCTGAAAATCTTTTTCATTACATGGGTATATCTTCCATACTACTTGCTTCTTACCACTGTTCGCACTCTCAGAGTTGAGGGAGTTCCTATTTCACCAGCGGGATGGGGCGAACCCAGCTGGGCCCTGCCAGTTGTGAGCCTCTGCTTGGGGAGCCCAGACATCGCTGAAAGGCGTCAACACAGACGCAAAGACTTCTGCAACATCTGGGAGACAGGGCTCACCTTATCCTCTGAGTAAACACCTCAACTAGTTTCGGAGCCCCCCTTCTGTGAGGAGTGTAAGGACTCAGGGAGTTGCTAGGCATAGACTGACTGAATCAAGCCCATCCGTGGTCTGTCAATAGTGCTAACTAGAGGTTCCAGCTGACTAATGAAAGGCCCCAGTTTTAACTGGAGACCTTCAGGTTATAGGGATTAACCTGCATTCTGAGTGAGCACCTTTACTGAGTGAACCTCTGGGAAGTTCTTTTTTGCTGAAATGAGGACCACCCCTCTACACTACTATGACAGTTCTTATGGTGCTGCCGTACAGTATTAGCTATCTAGAAAAAAAACTACACTGTCAATGAGCTATTGCATCAAAAATAGTTTAAATGGATTGTTACATTGGTAATTTTAGGCAACAACAGGTGTCAGATTCTTGTGTATATCTTTCTCTAATAGACCTACAGCACATATGATCATACACTACAGTTAGGCAATAAGGAGATATCCTTACAAGGAGTTTTTGTTCAATCCATGCTCTCCATTTCTCAATTTTCTAACTATTTAATTAAGTGCACTACTTCTATCCAGGCTCTGAAGTTTACTGTAAGTAAGTGTATTCGTAATGATATGAATGTTGAGGTAATCAAGCATAAGGCCATCAAAAAATCCTTTGCATATCTGAGAAACTATTTAGATGAATTGTCTGATTAAAATAAGTCACGTTGGAAGAAAAACCAGAAGACACTGGGCCCTCCAGGAACTGTTTGAGACGTACACAAAAGCGAGGGAATTTGTTTTTGCTGTTAAGTGATTGGATTCTTTTCATTCTTTTACAAAATTGATTAAAACAAGAAATGAGGCACAAAATCAATGTAAAAACTCTAGATGGCTAGAACATCGCACACGGATAGACACCGTGCCTCTGTGCTAAAAGAAGATTTGTTCAGACTTCCAAAGATAGTGCATGACAGCTTTCTCCTCCTACCAGGCCAGCACGCTGAAAAGGCTTAATTAACTGATGAATCAGTTCCCCTTGAATTCGCTTTTAGATTATGTGCTTGGCAGAGGGAGCACATGTCTCCCCTCATGATAAGTCTTGTCAGTGCCCAGTTAAGAAAGCAAGGAGCATGCCTGCAGAAAACATGACACACTGGCAGAAAACATGGAGTGATTTGGAAAAAAAAGTCGCAATCCCATGATATTGCAAGCTGCACAGCTTCGCAGACTGCTCCGCGGCAGAAGACAGACGGCCTGTGTGAACACAGGAAATAAACAGCTCAAATCATGCTACAGTACACAGCCTCGACACAGAGGTGATAGGTATGTAACAACACCAGGCAGAAAAGGCAGCAGACTCCAACATTGCAGAGTGTGGCAGCTTGACATTGTGCATTATGGAGGAGCTGTCACAGTCTAGCAGTATTTCTATTGCGGGAAGTGGCACTCATTTGAGTTTGGACTTTTAACGCTTATTTGACAGGACTCTGGAAAAAGGAAACTAAGGTCAAATGGGCTTTCAAGCACTGTGGCAGGGCTGGCCAGCCCTTGTCCTGGAAATCCACAATTTGGCGGGCTGCATGGTTCCATCTTGAATCACAACCCATGGAACACTTTCGTTTTGACCACTGAAGGAGCTGACACTCCTGCCAGAACCCCGCGTCCTTCTTTCAGTCCAGCTCCGGAGAAAAACTGACCTGATGCCTGAAATTGCCTCTGAATCACTGAGAAACAAGCAGTAAAAGTAAGAAAGTGAGACCAATATCTTGCTTAAAGTCACACAGTTTAGAGAGCAGTTCACAGTTTCAAGTACAGTTTTTCCAAGTCTAATCCCCTATACAGCATGACTTCAATTATGGAACACCTTTGACCTGCTAATCCTTCTTAACAAGTTTGTATTTGCAGTACCATTTCATTTAGCACCACCCCTTTACTGCACAACTCTAGTCAGGTCTATCAGACTTCTCTTTTATTCATTCTGAGGGCATGTTACTGGGAAACAAGGGCAAATATCACTCATGTGAATAGCGAGGATTTTCATTAAGGTTTGCTTTTTAACTATAAGCTGTATCAATTAAGGAATTAAAGACGAATCATACACAATATGGGTCACAGACAATACAACATAGAAACAATTCACAAAAGGTGTATGCACACATTATTCATGACATATGACAGGTAGTGTACAGACATTTACAGAACTATTAACATTGAACTTAGAAAGACGTGCACAGCATGCATGTTGTGGTACTCACCGTGTTGAAGTTGGGGAAGAGGCTGAGAGGGGAAGAGCTGTTGAGCCTGAAGGGGAGGAAGTGTTTAAGGTCCAGCTGGGGCTGCAGGGGGCGTCCTGGGACAGACAGGGAGGCCAGCAGTGGGCTGCTCTGAGCAGGGCTACCTGCATGAACCAGCAAACACACACCATGAGTAACCCTCCTTGCCAGTCCTCAGCGGCAGTTAGGATTTAATGATGTGCAAACTCGGGCAAGGTACCGTGCTTTAAGAATGCTCTTGTAATGATCTGCACCGTTCAATTGTAATTGGTAAAATATCAAAAACATAGAAAAGCGTGAAAGAGTTGAATGTCTGAAGAAGATTTTACATATCACTCCCATCTGCCAGTTATTCCATGCCGTTGTCTGCATGTACAGTAGTAGGGTACATCAGCCCTGACTCTCTCCTGATCTGTCCTTGCCACCAGCACAAATGACTCACGGCTTATTGTCAATCAGTATAAAACCACGACTTTCATTGTCAGTGATCAGAAAGTTGGGATGTGCTTCCTCTCTACAAAATGTCTCACTGAGCTGTGAACTCTTTTCAGCGACTCACTGCTGAAACGCTTAGCCAACATGGCACATGATCCCAGCAAGAAGGGCTAGAGAGAACTGCATATATCAGGGGGCACTTGAAATAGAGAGGAAAGTGTCCACACAAACCACCAGGACGCGCATGCTTGCTCACTCCATATGGAAGGACAGCTGAGAAACTGGGCTGGGCTGCCTTCAGTTTGAGCTTTGGCTGCTGTGCTGACGGACCATCTTCGGAAGTGCAAATGGGAACTGAGAGCTATTGGGCATCAACGTGCAGCTGACTCCCTCGGTCACCTCCAAACTCCTGTGTGCAGTACCAAGGACAGCGTCACAGCCTGTCGCTCAAGGCTGTGCAGAGACACCCTGCTATCATTATTCATCCTCACCAAACCTCTGTGGGGGCTGACGCACACATACTGTACACGGCTTTGTCATCTTTCCCCTGCTGGGGATGAGCGCGCCCGCGGGGAGCTGATTTCTTTCCAGCAGGACACAGCTTTCATGTGCACTGCTGAATTTAACAGACACAGTCCACTGTCCGGTCCCGGGGCTAATATGGGTATTTTTTCTTTTAATTCCCATGACGCATTGTAATGGGCATGTTGGCACTGGACTGCTGGACAATAATTCAAGAGTCCTCACTTTACAGAAGCAATAAAAATAAGCACTACAGAAACATCTGGATCCCACCTGCAACACGGGCCTCTTATGTCTCAACTGTTTTTGAGCCGCTGAGTACAGATTTCTAGATTTCAGGTTTCTAACATTATACCAACAGCCTTAAAAACCTTAAAAACTTTATACAGTATTTCTGCACTTGATCAAATTACCAGAATTACAAGGATTTACAAAACAAACGTTAAACATACAACTTATGTCTTACTGGCTGAACAGACCCTACTAATGTATCACGACAGGAAAATCACGTCATGGTCTGCTGGTCAATGCATCTACTTTAATCCTCTATTCCAGTCGTCTTTTTTTGTACATTACTCTACCACCTAATTCCTGAGCCACACTTTCTCACCAAAAGAGCTGGGGAGCCACAGTACAATGTGTTCTAAAAACGCTGCTTCCTCAATTTGCCACTTGAGGAAGCAGACTTCTTGCTTGGCCACCAGCACTGAGATGTCTTCACAGAACCTGTTTTTGTTTGCCATTATGGGTCCTTAGAACAGTGCAGAGCAGGAAATGACAACAGGGCTTTGACACAGAACCACTGCAGCAGACATGAAAAGAGAGTTGATACATATACTTATCCTTAAATAGAGGCCAGGGAACTCAATTTCAATGCATAACGCACCACCCAAAAATCATTTAACTTCAGATTAACGTTCCTCAATTTACAAGGATCATTAAGCAAAGCCAGGGATGCTCCATGTTGCTCGTGGCTCCGTCTTGCCAGTGCTGCAGCAACTGTCAAGACTAACACATGGAGCCACTTTGAGTAAATCTATAAGTCCGACGTGAGGCTGTTTCCTTGATGCACGCCCTGGGCAGCTGTATTGATGGAGCCATCCACCTTTTTCAGTATCTGCCTGCAGAGCTGAGCGAGAGTTTAATGGGATCTCAAGTCTACGGCTCCCTTGGCGACTGCATTAAAGAGGAAACCTGCCAATGATCCCCGCTCAAGATAAAGACGCCACAGGACTGTGTGCACTGTGCACTGCAGCCCCCATATGGCTGCACTTGAAATAGCCAGGCAAATCTTTGCACAAGGTTTGCAGTAATGTCACTTTCTTTTTTTTATAAACTGTGTTTTCTCAAGGATAACTATGCAAAAGAGAGAGCCCCAGTCATAATTAATTGATCAGACTTTATGAACTGATACCGTATGTGGCACAACAAGCACAGAAAAAGCAGATGCACACAAAAAAGCAGCTTTATTGTGCATGATGCAGGGTCTGATGCAGATGCTCATGCAGCACATTTGTAGCTGACCGATCCGGCACAGTGTCAAACACAAACCTAGCTCGTAGATGCACAAGACATTGTGGAGTTGCAATATAATCAGGAGGAAGTATTTTTAAGTATGCGTGTCTTAAAGAGAGTTTAAATGTCACTTTGACAAAGCAGGACAACACTTGGAGAGCGTGGGCAGGACCCACTTACGGGGAGCTGGAGGAGTTGGCCGTGTCATTCCTCAACCTTGCCCGGAGCAGAGAGCTGCACAAAGGACATGGTTCTGTCGGCCACTGCTGCTCGCAGCACCGCGCGGCTCGGAGTGCACCATCGACAATGCACCAGGACCATCTGTCAGGAGCACGCTTCTCCTGCAAGCCCAAAGGTGATTTTCTCTTTGCCATTCGTGGGGCTGAAACACCATTATTCATTTCCTCGCCCTGACAGTACGGCATCCAGAGGGGATGAGAGAGCTTGGATTGGGCTGGCCCCATCCGCACACCTGCACCGTTTGCAGCCCATTAACAATCCTGGCCTCCTGGATCCCAGGCTGGGAGGCAGTGCGGGACTGAATTCATCAAAAAGAAGGGATGGCTGCGGCATTTTATTGGTTACTGATGTGGCAAACCCCACCCCACAGACCATCTCCTTCACTGACCTGCTGAAGTCCCAGAACACCTTCACTTACCAGTAAGCAGGCTGCCAAAAAGACTCCCTTTGACACTTGCAAACGCCCCTAAGATTTACACAGAATGCTACAGTAAGTGAAGGGGAGAAGAGCAGGGCGATGTGGAAAAGGCACATGTCTTCATAGCAAGACAGTAGGGTTTGGGCATAGCCCACAACCAGAGATTCAGCCTGTTTTTGATCTGCACTGGGGATCCTCTTTTGAACGGCACACAAGCTTTATTGTCCTCAAACTATGAGCCCACCTCTCGCTTATCAAAATGACAAACCCCCACTCAAAACAGTATTTTGGTGAAAAATCATTTAAGTGTGCCCGAGGGCCTTTATCCTCTGTCCCTACAGTAAATCTGTGCAGATCATTTACAAATACCGCTCTGTAGAAGTATTTCAACAGGAAAACAAATTGTGGTCACAAACATTAAGCACTAGCCTTGGGATCACCGATAGCTATTTTTCAGACAAACAAGTCAAAGAGCACAGCTCATCTCACTGCCACGAAGCCAGCCTGTAAGGTTGCAAGCACAACAGTTGCTACTTAATTGGAAAAAAATATGAAATTAACTACATATTGGCTTTCCTCTTCCCCATGCATGAAGACACCCTGAAGAGCTGCCTGGTGATTCTGACTGGATCGAATGCAGTCGAGAAAGGGCCCGTCTTGCTCCCCCCCATTGGCCCGCGAGCGAGAGCTAACCTCTTTCCATCACATTGCGTGAGTTTCTCTTCGTAAGGGATCAGTCCTTGAGCCACGCGCGCCTGCGAGCTCTGATTAGTTCAGCACAGTCGACTTCTTCCAGAAGGAGAAAGGGCGGGGGTTGGGGATGCACGCATTTACAGAAATAAAACTGCAATCATAATAAGTTATTATCTTGCATATATGATATTGTAATATATAGATATGCCATATACAATTATTAATTATATTATTACATTAAAAATATCTTACAAAAGGTTCTATTTCTGAGGATGACCAGAGACTGGGCTGAAACGCTGAGAAAGGGAAAGGCACAGTGCTTCTCACTGCTTCCCTGGGACTGGATATGACAAGGTTAGCAACGCAGACGCCAAGCCCTCCTGGGATCTAGCGAGCCGGACTTTTATTTGAAGTAATGACACTCTTGGGAGAATAATGGGCTAGTTGGGGGGGGAAGGTTACTGTGAGTGAATTAATTTCAATAACACAGTGTACCAGATGAACATGACGTCAGACATCAGGTGGCTATTTTTGTCGAACGTTCTGCTAGATTTCTGCTGCAAGACAACTGTGGCGTTGTGGAGTTCGTAGTCATTTTGTCGATTAATGCCCAGATCCCCTTCTTCCCCCTCCAATACTCCGGCCTCACATTGCTGATGACTAGAAAAGCTTTGGATCTCTCTACTCCCGGGATACCAGGAACATACTGTGCCTCCACAAATCTCAGGGCTAACCAGGCAGAAAGGACAATCCTGGGTTTACGCGTCAATGCTGAGCCTCTTTCTTCCTCCCAGGCCAGAGAATCTGAAACCAGGACCTCTGCCCATCACAAGAGCGAGACTGGGAATTGTGCTGTAACTTCGGAATGCCCTTCCAAAGACCATAAAAGAGAGAGTCCCTCTTGCGTCTTTAAATTAATTCCACCTTAAAGCACAGTTCTAATGACATGGCCTTATATCACACAGGTGCTTCGGGCTGACTGTGAGCTAATGAGCTTAGAGGTCTCCTTGTGAGTTGAATTCTAGTTGCAGTTTTCCATTCTTGCTCTTCTGTTGCACAGCACTCAGAGGTTCCAATGAAAGACTGTAGAATAATGCAGGTATCTCAATGACATCCCTTATGGCAGTATCTTTCTAACAAGTGGAAGATCAGAACTGAAGATCCCAAAACTGATGCTTTCTCCAGTTACTCCTTTTCTGTGTGGAAATGGATTAGATATTCGAGCAGGATGTGGAATATCAAGCAATATTGAATGATTATTTCTCAGGATTGTGTTTATCCTGTTCAAAGAGGCGTGTCGATCTTTTGTAACACACTCCGGGTTCTTTGGCATTTAATTTGAGCCAATGAAATGGTTTACGAAAGCTTAAAAATGAAAAAAAAAACCCACAACAAACAACATGGCTGTTCTCAGGTTCATAACCCGTAACTTCCATCAATCAAACCATATGGGCAAAAAAAAACAGAAGTGAGCTGGGAGCATTCTAATGTGTTTTTCAGTGCAACGCAGACAGAAGGTGATTTCTCCGTTATCAAGCAGAGCCTTTTATTTCTGTATTTGTAAAGACAAAACACCATCTGCCACTTCCTTCCCTCCGTAACACAGATTTTACAACCGTGGCAGAGAAGACAGAAGAAATGCCTGGCTTTTCTCTTTAGGATGCATGCAGGTAATCTCAAGCCCGAGTGTGGAAATTTGCGAGGCCTTTAATAATGAATTCCTTGCATTTATATACACTTGCATGCCAATGTTTGGGCACCCATGGTCAAACTGCATGTTTTACTGAGTGTCTTAGTGAAAAGAAGTTAGAGCAACCACTGCAGGGTACAGACTTTTTCCTGCACATTTTTAATGCGCAATTGGTATTTATTAGTTGAATTTGACAGATTAAAACAAATAAAATGGTGAATGTGGCATGTACAGTGTCAGTCAGTACTTAGTAACACCTCCTTATGTCATGTTTAAGTTTGTACCGTGCAGAGGTTGTGTTAAAACGTCTTTTCACTTAGAGGTTCTGCGAAACATGCAATCTGACCAAGGGTGCCCAAACCTCTGCATACAACTGTAGCATCTAACACCCCACAGGACCCCAAAGCCAATGTTCCTGCTAAGCTGTGCCTGTGTGCGCACGCACACACGTTATGAAATCAGCGCACATAGGAAATTGAACTGCGCACACAAAATTAAATTAAAAATAAATATGATAATAAAACAAACACGGTCGTCAATTGAAAAATGCTAAATTGACCACGAGACTGGCTGCGAGAGGCCCAGCTCGGCTGTGTGCATTATTATTGCTCCTCGATATTCGATATCTCTGCTCTCGTGGTCTCGAACCTCACTGCTCATGCTCGCTCGGCACTCCGTCTCTATGACTGGGCTCGTGGAATCGCTGTCCCAGCCTTTTGGATCTCTACGCTTCTATGAGAATGACTGTATTCACAAAAAATAATTTCAGGTTTACAATTTTACACTCAATTTAGTTTAATTGATTATAGTTCAATTGTCCAGGTCTGTAGAGATTAGGTGCTACCTATAAAACCTGCTTCACTGGGGCTCTACCTCCCAAAGTAAAAAAAACAGGGAGGAGCCAGGAGTGAAGATGAAAACTCTGGATCCCAGCTCATCCGGGTACGGAATCTCTGGAGCCAACAGACCAGACCAGGCAGATCATGTGATGTCCTGCTAATGGGCAACCAATGGGGCTTTTTTTCCCCTCTCTAACCCATGACAGCTTAGATGCATTGCTTGCAAACCAGGAAAGCTGCAATTGGAAACCATGCCCGTCCATTAAAAAAAAACCCACATACACACACACACTGCACATTAGATAGATCTGAAATTAAATGCAGGCGATTAGTTACAGTGCAGTAGTTCTTCACCCTCCATTGGCTGGCTTTTAATTTAAAATCGTGCATATGCACAGGAAAGAAATTCAGAAGGTGCAGAATGGACGTCAGATTGGAGTGTCCTCTTGGGCAAAGTGAAAAGGGTCTTGAGCATAAATGGCAAAAGAGCACTAAAATTGCCATCGCTTTTTTTGCAGGTTCTTCTTGCAGAAGGAAAAATATTAGGGGCCAAGGAAGGCAAAAAACGTTCCCTCTGGGTACTAAAAAAAAAAGAGATTGCCGTTTCAAGTAGATTAAATTGGTTTAATGTAGTTTTGCTCACTGCCAGCTGTCAAGATACACAAATATATATAGTATGTTAATCTCTACTTTTCTGCTGGCTTTTTACTGGGAAGATCTAGCCTTTCGATGCAAATTTCCAAATTTCAGTCTTATTATTCTGCTTAGCCTCCAGGTACTTAATAAATAGCTGTTTTGTAGGAAAAAAAAACTATGACGGGGAAGGTCTTGAAATGATGGATTGCATGAAAATAAATGACACCTTGTAGCCACTGCAATTAGCCAGGAGAGCATGAAGCACCGCATGCAGTCTTCAGATATGAGCTTCAATAATACAATCCCTTCAAATGCGATTTAATCTTCTCTCGGGAGAGTTTCTAGAATGCTACTGTCCATTCACTACTCAAACCGCATTTTGAACGCTGCACATTTTACTAACTACCTTCTGGTGATAGTAATTTTATGAGGTAAGAACTACTAAAATTATTTTTTGGGCAGAAGCACAACTTTTTGCTTTGACTGTAAAGCATACAACGAAACGTGATAAGTTTAAAAAAAAAAAAACACCAGCCTTCCATGAGAAATGGCCACACGACACTGGAAGCACAAGTGTTTCTCTACGCACCACCGCCAGAAAGCCAGTCTGGATTTTCCATGAATCCCGACACGATGCACTGAAGCAAGGCACCACGTCCTCCTCATGCTGATTGGATACTGCACACAGGAGAAAGCCAGAAATGGCAATTCTGTTTGGCCTGTTGGAACACGGTTCGTCGGAGAGCTGTCCTTCTTTTTGAAGGATCTACAGTGGCAGTCCTCAATGGTCACCTGCGATCTACTGCAGCAGTCCTCAACGGTCACTGGTGATCTACAGAGGCAGTCCCCAACGGGCACCAGCGATCTACAGAGGCAGTGCCAACGGGCACCAGCGATCTACAGAGGCAATCCCCAATAGGCACCAGCAATCTACAGAGGCAGTGCCAACGGGCACCAGCGATCTACAGAGGCAGTGCCAACGGGCACCAGCGATCTACAGAGGCAGTCCCAACGGGCACCAGTGATCTACAGAGGCAGTCCCCAACGGGCACCAGCGATCTACAGAGGCAGTCCCAACGGGCACCAGCGATCTACAGAGGCAGTCCCAACGGGCACCAGTGATCTACAGAGGCAGTCCCCAACGGGCACCAGCGATCTACAGAGGCAGTGCCAACGGGCACCAGCGATCTACAGAGGCAGTCCCCAACGGGCACCAGCGATCTCCTGTGGTCGTTGGCTATGTACTGTGGCAGGCCCCAGTTGTAACGGGCGATCTACGGCAGCAGTCAATAGTGGGCAGTTGATGCTCTATCAGTAATTATCTACCATCGCGCCAGAACAAGGAGCACATTTGAAGTTTTACAGGCCTACAAACGACCGTGGCTTAATTTAAAATTAAACGCATACAAGACCAAGAACAAGGAGCCTGCTGCTTGACAAAAATTCATTTATCTACTTCCCCAATGGTCTTTGGTTAATTAAAATGTGCATCCCCAATGTGCCTTTTCAGTTTAATGCAAAGGTACACAATCAATGGCCACACATTGTATGCGAAATTAAAATGGATAAAACTGTGCCCAGAGAAGGGGCGGCAGGAGCTAATCTGAAATACCAAATTAAATTTCTCTGTGCGCTTCGGCAGGTTAAGCCCACCTGGACTGCAATTACATTCTGGACCCAGCCATTAACAGTCATCAGATTTAATTACTAAGAGATTGGTACCTCTGCCCCCCCCAGCTCTACTCCTCCCTCCAAGAACGATAATGAAAAGATAAAGCAATTGTCCCTGATTACAAGTCACATTAACAGTGTATCAATTAAAGAACAAGTCCTAGATCAGGTAGGCTGCATCTTGTGCTAAGATTTTTTTTAACAGAAAAAAAACAGCCAATACTTACAGGCGCACCAAGACTGCTTTGTGACCTCAATTAAACTTGTTGCAGCTCTGGAATTACAAACTGTCCAGCTTTAGACAAGCAGTCTCTGCTTCAGACACCACACTGAACCTCAGGGCTAGAAATTAAAGCTTGCTTAAGCCATGTGGTCCAGTGCAAGCTCTTGCACCAATCTTCCTCATGAAACAGAAATAAAAATCCTGTAACTCATATTATTCTTAAATCAACACATATTATTTAATCTCTTGACAACGGAAGGAGACACCTCAAAACTTCTTTCAGTACAACAATGAAGATGGCTCCTGGTATTTGCACAAGAGGAAATGGAGAGAGAAGGTACATGGACAATGTATTAGCTTTTTTTTGTAAGTCTTTTTGTCCTCTCCAAAGATAAACGTGCAGCAATCACACAGCTACCTGGTCTTTCCAAGACCTTCTGTCTGGTTATCTCTAAGGTTTCTTCTGAAATCACACGGCACATGCACATACAGTACAGACAGCAACCACGCCTTTATTATTACAACCACAGGATCTTTTTTGTGTGTCAACGACGTGCGATACTTCCAAGCAGTCATTTCAACCTTTGATTTCTCTTTAATGTCATCATTGTCCCACACCTATTTGGTTTTAACAACACAAAAAGGTAAGAGTAGAATTTCTGAGGTGGCAAGAGTATTAATGGTGTGGTCAAGCAGGTGGTACCCAGTCCATAACCTATCACAAGCCAGATTAGGCTCTAAATCAACTTTTCAGAACTTAATCTCAGAAAATACAGGACACAGGACTGCAGTCACATTTTGGCCATAATAAAACTGTGCATGGGGCAAATTTCACCAATGGATATTCCCCATGCTATACACCACTGCAGTTACACAGCACAGCGTGGTGTGAGAAACCACGAGAAACTGTGTCAAAATGTATAGAAATCCAGGGTCAATACCGTGAAAACACAGACTATTAACCAGACTTAGTGGGAAGACTACGAAGTAACAGGCAAATAAGTTCTGAATCCCGAGATGAAGTTTAAACTGATGAGTTTTATTGCATGCAAGGAACAATAAGACCGAAGTATTGTTCGAAATACAGGTACGAAACTTCTGACGTAGTTCGTTTTCATGGTAACGGGGAGAGGTCACGGTGTTCGGACAGTCCCCCAGACTCTGACCACTCTTAATGGTCAGTTTTAGGTTTCGTTGGGGGGGGGTTTCCTAGCTGGCATCTAGAATCCTTATCATTTAACCCCCTTTTCCTGCCATAATTTAAAGCCTGGCATGTCTTGTGTCACAACAAGTCCAGCCCTTGTGCAGAAAGGAATCAGTTAACCCCTTCTTCACATCTTATATCTTTCTTCATTTATGAAGTAAAAGGCAGTTTTTTAATCATTGTCAAGAGGCCTGCACTGAAATCACTAAGAGAATCTTACTTGGCACCAGAGAAGCAAAGAGATATTAAAAGAAAGCAGACGTCTCAATGCAGAGCAGTCTCCAGTGCTGGCGGATGCCCAGGCAAGCACAGTAAACACAATAAAGCGATCAGTTTTCACAACAGCCACGCTAAGGCGCGAGGTTGCTGCTCCAAATGTTTATTTCCTTCAGGCAACAAACAAAACACAAGAACAATAAATAATTCAATCTGTAACATTAAAAGTTATGATGCTTAAATGGACTTCTGTGAATTGTAGTCGTATACATTAGCCCAGAAGGGGGGTCTCGACTCTTTTCAATTTCACTCTCAGTCCCTTTTCGAAATAAATAATGCACAGCCCATCTGGAGCCCTGCTGAAGAAGACAGAGAACTGGGCTCGACAAGTTGGTAGAAGAAAGACAACTGGTACCAGGTCCACTGTTAGCCCACACTGTGTCACAGCGCTAATCTGCTGTCGGTGATAATGACTTTTGGAGCGTGTGATTCGTTCTCTCAGGAATCCGAAATGGATCTCATTAATCTTCCGAGCACTTAAGGGCCTGTGAAAGATTTAATTCTTTAAAGCCTCAATTTCCACTCGATTCCCATTATCTTTTCTAATGAAAACTGTCCCCTTCATCAGTCCTTTCAGCGGGAAGGTCTGAGCTCAGTTTTTGAATAAAAAACAAGCTTGAACCATGTCTTTTTTTTTTGCTTTTAAAAGAAAAAAATTAATATACAGCAGCAGGTGCTGTCCTACGAAGGGAACAAACTGTGGGTTGTAAGATCAGCAGCAGAAGTCAAAATGCTACAGAATTAAACAACATAGACGTTCAAGATGAATAATATTAGTGCGACTGCAATTTATATCAATGTCAAAACAGGACTTTGGCTATTCAAAATATACACTATGGAAGATTAATTAAAACCCCCCTCACGTGCACAGGTCCAGCTCTCTCCTGCTTCATCGCTTATACCAGAAGCTCTATATCATTAATCTGATAAGGTTAAAGAATTTAGTAGTATAGGAGTGGGCATCCCAAGGATATATTAATAAACAGATATAAAGAGGGATGTGAGAACAAAGACGATGTCAAGGTAAAATTAGATAAAGACTCAAAATCACATATCATTCAACCTCATTTTCTGACAGTATATCTAAAGACATCTACTGTCCATCTAGAATACACCTAGTGTCCATAACATCTTTGATATTGTAACACACTTGTCAGGATCCCAAACTATTTAATCTGATCCCCATTCTGGCAATGCTATTTTAAACAATTGCACATGCACTTGTCAGTCTGGAGGAAAAACACAGCAAGATCTCAATGCATCCCGAGATGAGACCTTGTAACCAATCTAATTTCACAGCTGTCTGGAAAAAATATAAGCGCTCAACAAAGGCAACCAAGCACTGCCTTGTATACATACAGTAACTAGATGGACTGTAAGTAGGTGTTGCACGTCCTCGGATGTTTACCGGACCTCTGAATGGATGTTCTCATCAAGACCATGGTCCTGTGACACATGGGGGTTTATGAGGAAAAGACAAAACGTCAGGTGTGTGTTCCTCTTACATGAGCCCTTCAAGAGATATGAAAGTAAGGGGATTCCAAGTGGTGGGACCAGTAGAAGGAATAGCTTTGAGCAGGTTATAAGTCCCGTTCTGCAGATCTCGTTGGGCTTGAGGCTGAGTGAGGCCGACAGCGGCAAGGATTGTGTCAGGCAGCGGCCAGGAGGAGACCAGCTGGCCGCAGGAATTCTCGGCCTGCAACCCGATGGCAAATCCTGCAGAACCCGTGCACATTTGTGGGTGCACACTACACCACCCACCCACATTACTTTTTGGTTGAAAAGTGTCAGGCATCTCTCCACAGCATAGGTTTCAGAGGAAAGCACAGACAGTCAAGCTGCGAGATTTCATGATCATAGTAGTCACCCCAGATGATTGGGGGAGGGGGGTGTATCAAGCAGGAAAACAGGAAACTATAAAGCAACAACAAAATGACTCACAGCACTAGCACCGATGCCGACACAATTAGAGCGCTTATGGTTCTGTAAAGCCTTTGAGTGAATTTGACATTTTGATCAAGGAGCATGGGTAAGGTCACTGGCATCTAGAGCACCCTTCATGAATACATCTCATCATCACACCGAAAGCACACATAAAAACAAATTAGGATTTATGCTCTCGAATAAAATCATTTGGCTGTTAATCAAAGGTAGCAAAATCCTTGGACACTGTGCTCTTCACCTTGAGTAGACAAACTCATTTTTTTACTAATCAATACAGATTAGTATTCAATACTGTACACTTGGGATCAGAGGTATTAAATCACAGCTTTTTAAAAAAGATAGTTTAATGAAATATATGCCAATACAAAAGTAGAAATCAAAAAGGCAACAGAAATGAACAGCATGTCATTAACAAAACAGCTCCTGCTCACACTGCACAGGCATCCTTCAAAGCATTTAACATAACACAAATCAGATTTTCAAACTTCCATGTAAACAGAATTATGCACTGTAGGCCAGAAAAAAATGAGCCAAACTCAACTGCTATGAGGAACAGGAAATTGTCCAATCTCTCAAAGACAAACCCAGAACCTCTATAGCACAGTATATCCAAAAGACAATATGAAATATAGGAAAACATTACAATGTACCATCATCTGTTGAAAATTTGCTTTGGTCAGACAAGCACATGGAAACGATCTTCAGAAAGGGAACATCCTTCTATTATACTGATGTCATATCATGTAAATTTAACTTGAATAATATTTGTTTTATGCCCGTTCCAGTCTGTGGGGAGTGGAGAGCCAACAGAAAACACGTATGACAGAGCAATGGCCAGCAAGTATTAATCTAGACCCTATGACCACATCATGTGAAACTGTACTCTATACAGTATATTGCGACCAATTGCACTAGAAATTGAAAATAGGAGGAAAAATAACTCTCAATTTTTTCAATTTTGAAATTGCAATACACAAAAAGTATAATTTAACAATTATATTGGATCTTGACTGACTGTCCCCTAACCCCTCTGGGGTACAACTGTACACCCCACTACTTCTGTCAGCTCCGAGCTTTCTGTTCATTCCTTGAGAAGAAGATGGAAGCAACCGAGGACAAATCTGAAACTTCACACGCCCTGCTCACAGCGGCCAGATCTGCATGTTCACACAGAAGCACAACACACGACACTTGATGTTGCAAAAGCACTCTGTGGAAATCTGCTGTTAAGGCTTCTGCACTTAACTAAACTCGGACCGAATGACATGTCGTTGATGATTTTGGTTGCCTGTACCAATCAAACTGCATGCTAAACATGAAACTGGTGCCACATCGGGGTCACTCTCCAAGATGCAGGCCATCTGGTCATATGACCTTGGTCTTTAAAGTGCACATATTAAGAAAACTTCAAATATAAGGCACCTATTATTTCACAAGATTTTCAGTTTTCCTGTGGACCTTTTCATTTCACTTTCAGGTGACTCATACTCAAACATGAGAAGGGATGTGTCTCAGTATGGACGTTTTGGCAAAAGAGCAGGTGTACAGTACATCGCTTACTGCGGTCTCAAGCCTTCCATCACTTGCAGACAAGCGTGATGCTTTACGACTGCCTTCTTTAAATGGGGGTCCGTGGCGTAACCTTATGCTGTGTCTCACAAAACATTTGAAGAAGTCCTTGCATTTATACCACCTAAGCCACCACTGAAATGCATTCAAGACAGGCAGCCAGTCTTTGCCTGCAGCCCCAGCACAGAACAGATTAGGTGGCAAAGTGAGAAATTATTTTGCAAATTGACTTAAAGGGGAACATTCATTAGAAAACCCAGACTGAACAAGCCCCGGGTGGAATTTAGCCAAAACACCTAGGGATGGAAATTCTGGCACAGAGGGAAGATCGCCACCTACTGGTTCACATACAATACTTGCAGTAGCAACCTGTTTACTTCCAAGGTCAGCATGACTGACCTGACACAGCCTTGCTTGGCTTCTCAGGTGTGACGAAATCAGGCTAGAAATCTAGCCATCGACTTTTTAACCGTAAAAAGCTTAAGAAAAATAGTTCACAAAAAGACAAATCTTTTAATCCACCGAGTGATACACTGTGAAAATTAAGGCTTCTAAAAAAATTGCCCAAGAGCCCTTTAAGTTTGGTAAGTAAAACAGCATGTAGTCAGAGCTACACCATGTAAGCTGAAGCCTTTGATTAAACCGGGATAAATGGTGCTTAAAAAGTAAAGCTATTTTAGATGTGAAATTGAAACGCTTGAGAAACAGTGTGAAGGAACTGTGAAAACTAAAAGATTAAATCAGAACCTTATATGGTTTATCTCCTCAGCAGTTCATGAGGAAAAATCCATTTTTAGAACAAATAAGATCTGCTGCTGACACGACACAGCAGATTAGGAATGTTTTTACAGATGCAAGAGCTGCCGGTAAAATCTGATTATCAACACCTTGTTTGTATTCTGAAGACCCATGGGATGAATTCATTCATTTTATTTTAGCTATCCTTAGCTCCTCTTATATAGCTATTGGTTTTATGGGCCTTCAGCACACGTAGCCTTTTCAAAAACAAAAAAAGATAAAAAGCTATTTACATTGAAAATGTGGAACAAAGTTTCTAAGGTATCTACAGCAGTTAGGAGCAGGTTTAGCAAAGGAATTATTCAGAATTATTGGAACAGCTTGCGATTCTTATCCCAATTACGTTATTTTTCACGATTACAACCTCTGAGTGACTTGGAACTGCAGCGCAAAATAAAAGAAAAAAGGAACAATGCATTTAGTTCAAATGAGACTGCTTCATGACCGACGATAAATAAGACAAGTGCTCCATTTTCTGTATTAAATCCAAGCCTCAGTATTATTCTGTCTTTGATATTTACTGGTATTTAAAAAACAACTGTTTGATCAGGTCTCATTTTCTTATTATTATCTTCTAGGTTAAGAGATAAGCTATAGCAAACACCATGAAATTGATAAAGTTATTTGTTGGATGGGGAGGTTAGGAATGGGGGAAGGGGGCCACCATCCTGAATTGAAATGACTTGTTGTGGGAGGTGCGAGCTGTAAAAAGTGCTGGGGAATACTTCTTTGTCATTATATGCTATATATACCTAAATACCTGGGTTCCAAACTTGGTATTTGGGGGGTTCCTTTTTTCAGAACATTTAATGTTCCCATATGCCATTTGGTGACCCCAGGACACCTGAAAACTCCCATCCTCTCATCCCCATTTCAAAAGATACATCAACTACCTTTGCCTGTTGTGTTGTGCTTCAAACTGCAAGCTACATGACCCATGTGATTAGAATATATTCTCCTGGGACACTATCACCGCTTCTTGATGTATATTATTATCCGTATTATACAGTCTCATTACTGATCTTCTTCTGCATTAACCTTTCACTTTACATGAAAATACAACAGGAAACACTTCAGGCCACATAAGCATATGATGCATCTTCCTGAAGAGATGTAACCCAATTGCTCCTTATGAGCAGCTATTTGTTGACAAGCCTAAAGGTACATGCAACATTTTGTTCTGCCTTCTCTTTGTCATCATTATTTGAAAATAATGGACTTGATTCTGTGAAGTTATGTCACCCCTCTTTTCACAACTTTCACTACATAATAAATAAGGAAAACAAGGAACCAAGTGCTTAAGGCAACAATAAGTACAGAAACTTTTACCATTAAGTTACAATGAAATGGCAGCAAGCTGCTCCTTTTTTGGTTTAGTCCAGAATCAAAAATATAAAAAGTGAATAAAAGCACCAAATTCATCACACAACATTCTGCTTGTCTTTAATGGTTTCATAATGTTCAATGGCAGCTTCAAAATCAAATTCACTGATGGTTGGGCCGTCTACTGCAATCTTAACAACGTTGGACGAGCCCTCTTCTGTCAGGAGTTTTTTGGTTTGGTCTTTGGCCCTGAAAACCTTTTCACATGTTGCAGGCTGTACAGGTAACACCGAGGCCAGAGAAGCCAGCGTGGCAAAGTCAGGAAAGAGCTCGCGCATCTCGGAGTCAATGAACACCAGCTGAGCACAGAGCTCCTGGAGAGACAGGTGGCCGAGGCCGACGACGACGCGCTTGAAGAGTGGGAAGTCAGTCCTCGCCCTCTCCTGGCTCACCAGGCCCCCGTACTGATCTAGCAGCAGGTTTAGCTCAGTCGCCCCGTAGCTCATGATGTCATCATCCAAGGCCTGCACGTAGCACTGGGGGCTGAAGAGCACCACGAAGGCATTCACAAGTTCAACAATGTCCTCCGGTAGTCTATCCTGCAGGCTCTTGCAAAGAGTGCCCAGGTAGGCTTCTTTCAACTGCCCAAAAGCTCGTACATCCTCCTGGGAGCAGTTGGTCATCTCCACTCCTTTATAGTACAGTCTGACGCCCTTTTTGCAGTCCTCCTGAGGGTGCTCGTTCATGTCACAGAGGAATTCCTGAAACTGACACCCACTGGCCGACCTTAGTGCCTTCAGGCAGGCCAGAGATGCCGATATGACTGGCTTGAGGACGGACAAATTCAGCTCTTCAGCTTGGAAGAACGCGCTTAGCTTCTGCAGGGTAGGCAGAACGTCCATCAATACTTTTGTGAAGGCCACAAAATGGAATTTTTTGAGCTCCTCGCAGAGTCCTAAGGCCAAGGGAGATTTTCCAGCCAACTCTTCCAGAAACAGGACCAGTGTTGGCCACAGTGAGTTTATTGCCTCTACTGCCGGCAACACTGATGTCCACTGAACGGGCTTGCAGTCCCTGAGGTCAATCTTTCTGGACTTCAGGACCTTATCCAGCTCTTCCAAGCTGTTGTTGTCATCCTCATAACTGGAAAATAGACGAAAGACAGCATCTACAGTTTCTTCATACTTTCTAAGGTAGCCAACATCCCTGATGATATCGGACAGAGCAAGACAGTCATTCGAGGATAACCAGGGAGAATGTTTTAAAAGAGGGCACAAAGGCTTCAGTCTGGACACAGTGTTGCTGATTTTGTTTGTGCTCAAACTTGGTTCATCATAGGCAAGCCAAGACACCTTGGAAAGAGGAACACTAAAGGTGCTGAAGATTTCTACTAGCCTGTCTACGACTGTCTCGGTTTCTCCATCTGGAAGGTCAAAAAGTCCGAGAAATATAACTGAGGCATGTCGGTCAAAGGGGGACACTGTGCTCACAAATAGAACTAGCTTTTCATTTTCCAAAAGGTCAACAGCTTCTCTCACAATGAGCCCAATAAATGGGGAATCAGTCATTCTGCGGCTATCTTCATCATGAAGAACCTTGACAATTGCCTCCTACATCCATTAAATAAAAACAAAAGAAGAATGTTTAGCTTTAAGTAATACAAAGTAAGAGTTATATTTCTCACTACTTGTACTAAAGAACTACTGAGGCACAAAGGAAAATGCTAAGTTCATAGGTTTGCAATTTACATGAGCATAAAATAAAAAATCCAGGTAATCAGATTTATGAGCTATTCTATAATAAAGTTGTACCAATAACGTGAAGTGCTCTGCAGACAACCAGGACTCATTTAAGTCTCTACCCAACAATGTCTACGCTATTTTTTGTTGCACTGAACTATAATGGGTTCCCTTTGCTTAGCATATGTGATAACTCAGTCTGCTGCCTGTAAATTAACTACCTAGTCCTAGTTCAAAAACAACAACAAAAAATATACACATGTAGTGAAGCATTTTATCACTGCACAGGATTAAGAACAGCAGCCAAAATGAAGCAAAAGTAAGACTGTCACACATTATTTTTCTTATCAAAAATATTCTATGTTAAATGAAACACACACCTGCATTTCCTTTATACTGTGAGCTGAGTAATAATCATGGCATTCCCCAGCCAGTAAAGACTGGCAAAGGTTGTACTTTTGGAGCTCCAGCAGCGAACTAAGCTTTGAATCTGGAATGCCTTCCTTCGCCATGCAGTAAACCGTGGTCATGATGGCGATTTTGGCTGGGCTGACCAGCCTCCTGACCGGTGGCTTCAAGTCGTGTTCATTCAGGGGCCCGAGGGGCTCCCATACCGTCTGCCCCCGGCCGGCCGCCAGGGCGTGCCGGTGGGCGCCGGAGGTGACGTGGCGCAGCAGGGCGTGCCGCTGGAAGTTGTCCGTGCCCACGGTGAAGGCGTTGTCCGCCTTGCCGTGCTTGTTCCTCACCAGCGCCCGGCGACACGCCACGCAGAACATCAGCTTCCTGTCGTAATCGAACTCCAGCCAGGGGAACTCCCCTTTCCACTGCTCGTTGAAGTAGCGCTTGCACTTCTTGTTGGAGTTGGAGGCCTCCCCCGCCGGCTTCTTCCCGGGCCTCGGCATCGCCGTCCCTGGGGTTTGAGCGAGCGTTATTTACCGACACCGCACTGAAAACATCTCCCAAGAAACAAGAACACATTCACCTTAGCTCTGCTTTCAGCTACCACGTCATGACTAGACTGGAGAGAGGGAAAAGAAGAGAGGTGTCAGGAATTAGGGGAGACTCACATAACAGCAATGTCCGTTAACCAAAGGGACAGACCCAACAGACACTACTGTGATGAAGTAGCTGGTAAGACACACGATTATCATCAGCAAAACACAGACTCCTTTAGAGTACAGATTTCCAGCAAACTTCGAGACACGACATTTAGACTTTTGTACTACTTTGCTGTAAGCACACCCACTGCAAAAAAAATAGCTTCCCAAAGTTTTTGTTACCATTTGAAAAGGACAGCTTAATTCGGATTCATCCAATGTTAATTTTTTGGCATCTTCAAAAAATAATTAAAGGGTTGGAATAGCCTGGGGTTCACACGGAGTGAGGCAAGAGCCACAACCTAACGCTGGGCTCAACAGAGAAATACTGCCTGCATCCCAAATGGAAGCAGCAGGACAAGTAAGGTAGCAATGCAGTTTCTATTTTGAGGCTCAGGCTCCTAAAAAGGGGATTTTAAAATTAATGTACATCTAAAAAAAATATTTGAAACAAAAGAGAACCAGAGTAGAGACTAAAAAGCATGTACCTACGTTAAAAACAACATTTCTCTAGCTCATATCACTACCTTCAAATGAAGGACCAGTAAAAAATAATACTTTACAATTACTGCATATACGTGTACTGTATATAACTGCTTCTACCACTCTTCACAGCTCTTGACTGTAATAGTAGTGTCAGTATCTTTGAAAGGTGTACAAAATAATTTAATTGAATAATTGCTGTTAATACACAGTGTTACTTGGATGGCTGACATAATGCAACTAGTTTGAAAAAATTCTTTCAAAACAGAACAGGCAATTAACAAACCAAACCTAAAATAGGTTATTCTAATGATTTTAATAAAAAGACTAATACTATAACTGGAAAGTGACTTTTCCAAACCATTAAATACCATGCTGGCGACAAAAATGAGTTATTACTCAAAACCAATTATGAAGTGTATTCAATTTACTCCCGCTACACTGCGCCACTCCAAAAGGATGTACTGTATCATAATTGATGGTAACCAATTATTTACACAATTTGCACGCTCTATTTATTTCATTTTTGTAATACACCACAATAATAAACGTCTATGCAATATTCTCCTTTTCTTCTCTCGATTTCCATCTCCTGGAGAAACCCGGCTGTTAAGAGTGCCCTTCACACTTCGCTTAAGACTCACGTCTGGGAAATGTAATCTCTGTGCCACTCGCCATTTTTCCTTACCGTAACTTTTTATCACCACATAAAACACTTTCTGCTTCCGTAAAGTTACCGCATTAAGAAATATTTATGTTTGTTTGTGTTTTAATATAATTAAAAGGGGACTTTAGGGGCTTTTAAATGCAAGACCGTAGATTTAAACACCACACTCAACAAAAATATAACACTGAATTGATCTAGACGCAAATCTACAACTTTAAAAACTACGTAAAACGCTTAAAAGTAATTTGCATTATTTAGTTTAATGGCACCACAAGTCGATTTACATATATGCACACATATTAGTAAAGGTAAAAAAAAAAGTAAAAACCGTTAAGCGTCTCTGGCTACGCAAACCTGATTTCAGTTCGAAATATAAAAAAATATATTTTCCTGGCTCAAAATGTGATATCAGACGTTCATGAACTAAACTTAATAGGTACTATTAAGTTTAAATGACTGTACCTCTCTCCTACGTCTATGGTGATGGCACAAAAGTTGATATTTGAGAAACTTTGCTAGCAATAATCTGTAGGCAGTATACCGTTACTGCGCAGCGCTGGGAGCCGCCATCTTTGTTTGCCATTGCTTGTGAGGCGCTGAGGGGTTTCTCAAACAGGCACGGCCACTAACGGTGGAAGCAAGCGTAGCTGTCTGGCTATGTGGGCGATGAGATGGCACATACTGTACAGCAGCCAGGTCTACAGTCAGAACTCCCTGCAAAAGGGAAATTCGTGAAGGTAGCCGTTCAAAAAGCGCACCACAACCCTGTAAGGCGAGTGCTGTCGCGCAAGCGAAGCGCTTCTTTTTAACCCTTGCAGCGCCACGAAGCCTGCCTGCGTAAATAACCCACCCTTAAACTCAACTGTTCCTAAACAGTCGGGGGACAGTTTCATCTTGACCCACTCAGCACGGCATTTGGTCTCGGCGTTTTAAGAGGTCGCTTGAAATAACGCCAACAATCCCGCAGTTCTTAGCGGATCACAATACTAATGATTTAAAGGTGACATGCAAAGACCACCCGGAGTATACTTCACCATTACTACCAGAAGAGACTGGATTGGAGTGTGCGAAAGTTTGTATAGAGACGATACAGAAACTACACGTCGGATTATAGTGTTAACTAAACTTAAACATAAGCCCGAAGCTATTAAAGGAGAAAGAGTTAAAATGTAATTTCCAAAAAAGTACGGTGAGACTGATTTTGCAGACAGTATACTGTAATACTTTCGGACGTCCATAATCCATCAACATAAGCACACGTTTAAGAGCTTGCTATTTAAATGACTACATGACATTGCTACAGTACTGTACGTATGTGCTCCCGCTATTTAATAATTGTAACTGCGTCTTATTACAGTTCATTAGAACTGCGTTAATGTACGAGGATAGCCCCACACGAATGCTATTCGAAATGAACGGTATGCGCTATTTTAATTTCCCAGGAAAGCAGAAACACGCGCGGCCCAGGCTTTCTCATTACGCCGATGTCTTCCCCGGCTGTCAACGGCGTGACAATTGAAATTAGGCCGCTTGCATGCAGGAAATGCTCTCTGCGTCGCGAAAAAAGCGAGGACACGCTGACAGCTCCTGTCTGCCTTGCTTAGAGCTGCTTTATTGTCAGGTAATACCATTCAATGCAACTGTTTACAGAACCAAGACCTCATAGCACCAAAAGTACAGAGCAAGATTCCCAACAGACGCAACAGCAAGAAACACACTTGGTATAGCTGTCTCACTGAAATGCCTTTCGGCCCACCTGTGCTTAAAGAAAAAGAAATCCCTACACTGGTTTTCTTCTTTCTTGGTTTTAGTTCAAACGCGGGTTATTCTGCCTTACATCTCCCTGTCATTCACACAACTCAGAAAGAAATTATTTGGATTCTTCAGATTACATTACAAAGCACGGTGATCCAGCACAACCACTCACACAAGCACAAGAGGAATCTGCTGATGTTCTGCTGTTACATTCAAACACCAGGGACAGTCAGCCCCGACTCTTCCATTGCACTGCAATCCATTCCAGCTCTTTGCTCCAGCTCATCCTTAATTAAGTGGGTTAATTAAGCACTGAAGGATTAAATCTGTCATTTATTGGAAGGTACCTAGTCCTAGTAATGGAATGGGAACGGGCAATCTTGATGACCACTCTTGTTCTACTCAATAAAAAAAAGGTTCCAACCGATACTGTCATAGGCAGGTAAGCAAATAAAATAAACACTGATAATGAAGTAAGAATTGTAAGGTTAATTGTAGACTGCCAATAGCATAAAAATACATGCTGTTACTCTGATATAGTATAGTATGTCATGCATGTTTGCATATACAGTACATTCATGCCAACTTCTGCAGACCATCTAGTCTAGATTTTTTTCTCTTAGGATGTCTGTAAGATCATTACCACGACTGAGATTAATATAATGTAACATTTCCGTTTCTGAAGATACACCAAATGGAGGTTTATGCACTGCGTTGGTGAGAGCTTCTGTTGTGAAGGTAAAGCACACACAGTTCTCTACTTGGGCAACTGGATGCAAGATGAATAACTAAAACAATCTTTAATTTCAAATAGGTTTAAAGAAATCTGCCCACAATAACACCAATAAAACCTTCTACCTTCAGCTTATATCATATTTATTTATGAAGCCTATTTGGCTTAATGGTAAGAGCTCTTATCTGTATTTCCACAGTGGCACTGAAGCCGTAACATGCTATAGAATTCCAACCTGGAGATTCCCTGACTGTAGTCTCAATAACTACATCTTTAACACCCATAATTGTGAATCTTACTAAAGATAGACCAGGAACTCCTGCACTCCCAGAGATAAGGAGCCAGTCATTTTGGTGAATAGAGCACTGTGCAACCTGACAGTTTTATGTCTCTCCTCTTCCTGTCTACTATTGCTGCTTATTAGAAGAGCTCTTAATCACAGTAACTAAGCTCAGGACATGAAAACTAAGCAGCTGTGGTTGAAAAGGGAAAACAATATACACACAGACAACATCTGTTGGTTGTGACCTGCTTTTTCCAGCACAGGCTGTGTGAGTTAGTTCTCATTCATTTTAGACCAAATGAGAGGAGGTGGTTTGTTTCTTTTTTAACCCAGGGGTCTCACCCAGAGAGTCAGCATCAATAACCTGGCTGTTCTGTTTATTGCAGATCCTCACGGCCTTCGTCATAAGTCCAAATTTCAACCTCTGTCCCCACATTCGTCCTCTGGGTTGACCTTGGCAGAGCCTTTTTAAAGATTTTCAAATACTTAAATCAAATCCTCTCGGTCTCCTCTAAGTCAAGACTTCGCTGGCTGAGCTCTGAAAGACAGCTTTCAGGGAGCCAGAGTGTATGATTTTGGATCTTTATTTATTTTACAAACACGGCCTCAGGGGATTCGGTGCTCACCATTGCAAATCTGCCAGAATCAATAATGTCAGCTGGAGAATTAAATTCTCTCAAGGAGTCCATGAAAGGGAAAATGGGAATGTCAAATGAAAGAGCACATCCCATTCCATCTCATTCACATCTTTACGGTTTACACCTGATCCTGTATACTCTGTGGTTCTGGCTGACCCGGAGTTTCCCACAATGCACTTGTTGGTTTTTGTTCCACTGAGCTCTCGGTTAAAATACTTACAGTAGTAATGGGAAGCTCTTAGATGATGGAAAAAAGGGCTCGTGTGCTACAGTAAAAGTATATTTCACCTAGGCATTTACTGGGAAATTAATAAACCTTAGGCTGGGGAGAAATAAAGTGGTGTATTAAGTAACGTTAGCACAGAATAGGCAGATAGCACCTGAGATGAGCAAATCTCCAGGGCCTGTTGGTATTCCACCAGTTGTATTTAAGGAAATGGGGGACGCTATGAGACCATTAAGACAACTCTTCAAATATTCACTCCAGACACGGCTAACACCCTCTGACTGGAAACATGCTAATATAGCACCCATCCATAAAAAGGGGTGACAAATCTGAGCCAAGTAATCACTGACCAATAACCGTTACTTCTACTACATGTATGGAAATGATAATTAAAACAAAAGGATTTGTTATTCAAAACTCACAAGGGCCACAATAGTGTTAACTGGACGGACTTCAGAAGCAACAGAGACATGAGCCAGAGGACAAAGGCAGAAACTACGGGGAATTGCATTTGAGCGAAGGTCACTTCTTTACACAAAGGGTTGTGGGAGTATGGAACACACTATCCAGCCATGTTGTCAAAGCCGACACCCCTGGCCTCTTTCAAAAAATGACCGAATGAGATCCTCAGGCTTGTTTGGTTGCTAGTCAAGAGGTCGAATGGTTTGTAAATTGTCTAGGACCTTTATGTCCTTATCTTCTAAATCAGAATAATAACATTTTTATCCTACTCAAAAGCAGGAGGACATTAGTTAGTTCCAAAGCATGTGGTTTTAAAATGGTAACCTCTAACATGTTTTGGATAGAATACAGTTCAAGATGTTAATAGTTCAACTGAGGATTCACGGGAATTGCAGGGGGTCCAAATGGAACAGTACACTGCAGGAGAGGGGGTTCTGTGGCTCGGAACCTCTGAAACACTCACAGTCCAGTGATCAACAGAATTCAATGTCTTTTCATTACTGGCTATAATCCGTGTACACGCCTGGTACCAGGACAGCCACCCATCACATCAGTACTTCTGTTCCGTCACATTTTAACACGTTCACAGGTACAGAACGGCGACATTCCTTTACACTGAATGAATCAGAAGAAGCCTATTTTTTTTTTTAGAAAAATTCAGGTCAAATTCAGGCCGAGGGGTAAAATCTGCAGCCCACCTGGAAACAAATGCTCGGAAATCCTGCTTTATTTCCCAGACAGTTCAGACACTGTTTGCTGGCAGACTGGCTATTTTACTGTCAATATTGCAGTGGCACAGAACAGTGTTGCAAACTGGGAATGCTCTATCTGGATGATCGGCAGAATAGCTGAGCTATGTTCTTTTCAAATGGGAAGATTACATTGAATCACACAAATATACATGTGCATTAAAAATGATGTGGTCAAGAGACAGGCTGCTGACACTACCTGACAGGATGACATGTTCACTGCACGTGTTGCACCACACGCGGCTCACTGATCCAAGATCAAAACATTTTTTCCAACTAGGGGGTCAGAGACAAATCCATGGGAAATCTCTCCTGTCCATTACAAAAGAAGGAACACTCCTGGTCATTACGGTTCTTGTCGCCATTGGACAGTGCTGCTTTTTGATGTTTAACAGTAATATTTTTAGAAAAGGTTACAGACAGTAACAGTTTGAGGAATTACACAGTCCATAGTTTGTGGACTACACGGTAAATAGATTCCTTGACTAGACAAGAAATGAAAAGCTTTTGTTTACTTTAGGGGCTGGAAGTTCTTATTTTCCACCTCTAACATCATTTCAAAACAGTAGATGCCCAAAGATACAGCTCCTTTGGGGTTACTTTCGCCTCCAGATTGTTCTCCGCTGGGCTCCTAACTACTTAATTCAACTACATTTTACAGAATCGTTCTGCAGGGCATCTTTCCCATGTCTTCAGTGGGTGTCGGATTTAAGTCCCACTGTCTTGAACCTTCCACCCTCCACAAATCAGAATTCTAGATAGTCTAACGAGAAGGAAGGTCTCCATTCTCACGCACGAAAGGTCCTCTTGACTCTGGATTTATGAAAGCTTTGAATGGCTGATTGCAATTAGCCTTTGCTCTGTGCACAGCTATTTTATACCACCTTGAGAAGCATTGGTCTGTTTGTTTTTTTTAAAGAGCACAATGCCCTTTCACCGAAAAAGGAAACGCACCTTCAAGGCAGGCTAGAGGGTAAACAATTGATGACCTTTGTCGATTAAACAGTACAACAGCTGATGTTCAAGCAGGATGTGAATGCATGAACAACTGACCTTATATTGTAACACGTTCAATGAGTTCAAGCCCTGTTTTAACAAAGCCTCTGGAACCCAGAAGCTGAGAAAATGACTAAACACTGTACTTCGCATTTCCAACAGCATTAAAGACAAGTGCACATTACTGGATACAATGCCACAATTTTAACTCAACCTTCAAGCAATCGAAGCTGACCGAAGCTAGTTAAATGTACAGTATAAAGGGCCTGAATGATACAAAAGACTGTTCCTTCAAGAACGCTTTGACCCGTGTAGCTGAAGGCACAGAATGTTTGCTGAATTGAACAAATGCTCTTTCAAAAAGGCCAGCTCAAATATTTGAAGAAGATTGTTCCTGCAATTGAAACCCAGTGAAGTGTCGTTAACCATCAAAGCACGGTACTTACTGGAGAAATGAGAAAAGAGATTCAATATACAGATAGGAAATAAGACGGAGGTCACTGGAACAGGGGTTCAGATTAAGCTACATTTGTATGTGATTTGTATTTAACCCAGGACGACTCCATTTCAGTCCTTTCCAAAGGAATCCCCATTGCGCACTGCCATTCCTGCAGAAAAATCCATTTATGCTGCGAATTAGAGTCCTTAAATAATTTACTACAGAAATTTGCAGAACATTTTTACATTAACATTTGTCCGTATGTTGAAAACAATCTTCACATAAGTAAACAATGAGGAGAGGCTGTCTCCGATCGAGTCCAACATCAGGAAGGGATTCCATGATACAAAAGCAGTGGTTTAACACTTGAAGCTTCAGACTGTCGCAGAAAGTGGGCGTTAGTTCATTCCCAATAACGGATTGGTAACACAACCTCCCAGGTGGTTGCCAGCCCTGTTGGCGGAGGTCACAGTGACATGGGCCAATATGTTTCACTTTGTCCAAACACACGGTGCACAATCCGATCGTGCCCGCAACCCTGTCTGGAATTTTCTTTGAAAACAAAATCGAAAAAGATCTCAAGGAGTTAGTCATTTCTATTTTTAACGGCATAAATTATAACCCTCTCTAGCTCAATTAGAAACGCGCAGTTAAACCCACATAACCAAGAGCTCCAGCTCTCCAGCTGACAGACATACACAGTCGCTCGCACCCTCTGTTTCACACGCACAAACAAACAGGTTGTGCTCCCATTTCCCAGTCGCATCCCAATTTAATTTTGAGACATGCCATATATATAAATAATACCTTTACCATGGTAGGTCGGCTTCCTGGACAAGATTGTGAGTTTCAAGCTTTATACTTCATTTGAAGTGGAAATGTGAAGAAGGACTGAGAGGTTCACTGAATATGATATGAAGGATCCATTCAGCTGTAATATCAAGCAGACGTGCACTCGGATTAAACTCAGCAGTACAGCCTGCGGTTCTTCACAGTAAGCGAAAGACCGGGCTGCTCAGGGCAGCCAATGTTAATGCTGTTGCAACAGACAGGGAAACTTTTAATTTATTTCAGCTTCTGTGTGGGATGAATATCTCCCTTAAATCCCCCGACATCTCTGCCCATCACACCATCCCTTAATTACAGTAAATCCTTGTGATTATTGCCTCTAAAATCTGTTTCGAAATAGGTTTGTTCCTGTCTTTAGCAAGACACCTCACTGAACAGCACTATGTAAACTCTGTCTGTGGCCATAAAGGCTTTCAGGCTGCCATCTCTGCTAGGATGAAAGGTGGAACTTGCAGCAGAATGTTGTAACTGAAAGGTCACATGGCGCCTTGGGTCTGGAAGACAAGACGAGTTTCGGAGCTGGTTGTCGCATTCGGAGTCGAGCTCTGTCAATTAAAATTCAGCAAACAAAAGGGTCACGATCTTTTGCTTTTATAAAAACAACCCAGTAAGAACAGGCAGAGATTGTAATTTGTTTAGATAGGTAGAGAAGCATTAAGGTACGGGGTGAGACTCAGTAAAGACGTTCTGTCAGTCTGACATGTCTGATAGTGGGGTGAAACTTATAGCGTGTTTCGCTGGAGCAGAATCAGAAATTGTACTCCATTTTAGGCAAGGTTCCCTAGTTCCCAATTTATTTGCCAATCAGTGGGGAAAAATGCCACTAAAGGAAACACAGGGTGTATTGCAACAAGCACCAGGAGGCTCCCAAGGTGGCTTAACAGTCAAAGATGACGCTGATGCAGATGCTCCCAGCTGGAGCCTGTCATGGTCACTGCTGGCCAGTGACAAGATTCCCCAAGCACCAGTGGGGCAGGACTGGGACTGGTCAGACTGGACCAGCAGACACTGACTCCTGTGACGTCCTGGGCGCCTGCAGGCTTGCAGTGACGTCAGTGAGAAGGGAGCTGAATTTTGCCAATGCCCTCGAATGGCTCTGCATCACAGAAGCACATCCAAATGCCCCGTCCTCCCCAGAGGGCATGCCGCCATGAAGTCGGATTGGCGGGTATATGTAAAACAAGAGCCAGAGATCCCATGTTTATTTCAAGGACAGGATGGGAATGACGTGTCACAAGCCGACCCCTTTCACTTAAGGGGTTCAGTGTCGGAAGTGAGGTTGGCGTAACTCAGCAAAGCTGTCCCCACCTATCGAAGACCAGTGTGCCCCTCACTGTGGCAGATCATGGCAAACATTTACTAAAGCACAGACAAAAATGACAAATTCATGGCACAGCAAAGAAAAAACATGTAAAAGCAAATTCCAAGTTGGAATATACCATGGGAAAATACTGTGTAAATTTCTGGACAGGCGAAGTAGGACACAGTAAATCATTTTCACAACAAAATGCTAGAAGTGTCATCTCTGTGTTGGAAGAGAACACACTTTGATTTTTTTTACTGGGGAGTTTTTGTAGACCTCCTCCCTCCAAATTCATTAGAGAACAGAAATTCAAAGGTGGAAGTTGCATATACATATTAGAATACTTGTCCTGAAACCAAACTTCAAGATGAATTATTTTGATTCTTGAAAATATATTCAGACTGCATGTGCACAAATAATTAGGATTATCAAAACAGACAGTGACGTTGGCTACCACACCTTAAGAAGATCTTTCTCCCAGGCTGGTCAAAAAGATCACGGAACTGAATGTGAAGAATTAACCTCAAAGTTCAAATATACATGTTACACAAAAACAAGCTTTTGCATTAGGTTTACAGCTTTGAAAACAAAAGGGAGAAAAGTAGGCCAGGAAACCCTACAGGAGCGCAGGTGTGGCTCCACTCTGATCCGAGGCTGTTTTGGGAAGCGCCTGTCAGTCACTCCTTCCCTCCCTGAGTTCTCAGTACAGCACAGTGCCGCTGTAATGGAGAGACAGGAAAGAGGCTGCTCATTAAAACACTGGAGCAGGGGGTCAGGGAAATCAGGTTGTCTTCAAATCAATTACAGAATTGCTGCACCCCATCAGAGAGAACAGCTGTGGGGCACTCTCTGAGTGGCACACATTCTAGACCTTCCTAAACCCTGTGCAACTCTTTGTGGAGTATACTGTCCCTGGTTCGATAACAGGAAACATCACTGGTGCTCTGCTCTAATTAATACAGCTCATACAGTAGGTTCTTCAGATCCCACGGTTTGCTTTTGAACACTGACACAGACACGAGGAATGATCACAAGCCAGAATAGCCATCCTTTCTTTGCTGTTCCCAGCCCCCAGACACAACACAAGCACAGCACTCTCCCTGCTTTTCTGCAAATGGAACAGACTCGTAGCACACAGTGCTGTCACAGCTATTTGGACCAGTTATTTACTTTACCAGCCTGGATGCGCACTTGAACTCTGCAGCTCGGAACTGTCCCACACATGCCAGTTCCAAATCACTGACTGTGCCCGCTAAACACTTGTATTAAAAAAATGTTGCATTGCCAGTAAACGCACAGGGGGCAGTTTAGATCTGATCTTCAATGCAATCTTTTTTTGTAATACTGTGTTGCAAATCCTGCTACCGGTGTTTCCATTATTTTTTAAAGTGGTATGATACTGTAAGTGCTCAGGTTTTTAAGGCGTGCTGGGGAGCAAAAGCAGTAATATGCAAATCTCTTAAGTGCACTGCTGAGACATTGTGCTGTCATGCCTTTGCCATGCCTATATATGGTGTTGGGCAAAGTAACTTTTCAAATGGGATGCATCATAGCCAGTGCTTTCTTGTGCTTCTGAAAATCTTTAAAAAGCAATCAGTTGCAGTTCTCAATCCAGTCTTTACGCCAGGGCCTCCAGCAATCACACCTCGCCTATTAAAAACATTTTCCCCCTTCTTAATTAAAAATGTAATCCCTTACATAAGTTAATTGAAACTATAATGCATTACTACTTGAAAATAACTTAGCCCTGCAAGGGATGTACATTTCTCTATCTCACATTCCACCCCTGCTGAAATTAGATTTTTACCACCCAAAGTAGCTAAAGCAGGACTTACAGAGTGGTTTGAAATGGACAGTGCATGGATTTGTACAGCTGTTTGAATCAGGAATGATAAATGCATTTCAAGCAACAATGAAACTACCAAGTATATGGTAGTGTGTATGACCTCCAATTTACATCACAAAAGAGATGAAGTTTCAACATATGCACCTAGTGCCGTCATTGTATGCAATTCAGAACGAGGCATCAAAACGTCTGGTGACGTGGAAGTGACCGAATTTCATTGAAAGCATGCTTTAGACCAAGCGAATTCTACTACTACATTCATAGTACATATTTTCAGGAAACCAACACGTACGAGGAGACATGTTTATTAGATACTTTTAAATATGGTAAAAAAAAGAGTGACATGCCAACCAATGCCAGTCGACATGCCAGTGTTAGAGTGACTAGTGAGCAGGAAGGGTGGCTTTCACATCACAATTCTGGGGAGAACAGCAGTTTGCCTGCCACAACATGGCGACCATACAGTACTTTCACCAAGTTCACGTTGTGAACGTTGTACACTTTGCAGTTTTGAAAATTGTGATACCGTCAATTAATTTTGTTACCAAGATTTAATCACCACCCTGTGAAATTGGGGGTGCAGTTCCCCCTTAAAGTTCCCCCTTTTTATATTAGAATTTCATTTCACTCTTTGTTTTATCAGGCCAATTAAAAGTGCTCCCTTTTCAGCAGCATGCATGTGCTGATATACAGAACTTTGAGTTTTTGGAGAAGTACTTAGAAATAAAATTATTATTATTATTGCTATACTTCTGTTAATATTTGATGAACCTTGCTTTTTATTATGCACCCTCTTTTACATGCCTACTGGGACGGCAATGCTTTATAAATCAGCCCTATACTGAACTTCTCCCTCGTTGGTTTCACAATTGCACAAGGCCAGCATTCACCCCATAGGCAGAAGGTTTTTATGCATTTAGAAATCAAAGAACTGGGAAAGGCAATTCTAGGCTGAAAGAAAAAGCCACCGGCACAGCGACATTTCTTCAAAAGAAACAGTTGGCTGCTTGTTCAGGCAGAAATTCTAGTTAAGAAGATGTGATTTTTATCTCTGTTCCATTCCGAGCAGAGCAAACAGAGCAAAGGACGCACAGTGCACCTTCCTGGGTGTTCCAACACATCCCTGCTACACACATACAAAAAAAGAGCTGGACGGCTTCAAAAAAAAAAAGTTTTTTTCCGTCTCCCACAAAGTCACGGGTCTGCGTGAGATTCCAGCGAGAACAACAAGTCTGCTCCAGTGCTCCCCTCCCATGAGAAAGGCATTTTTAAAAAGCCCCTGTATTGTCTATTTGTGTCAGTTTTTTCTGTTAAATGCCATTTTCGAAGCAAGGAGAACACAAATAAGGTATAGGAGGCTTAGATAACTATGCTGGAGTCTAAAGGCAAAAGCTTTCTGCTGACACTGGAGTCTCCTGGCAATTACACTATTCAGAGTGGCTCTTGCATGGGCACCCCGAGTCCATCATCTGGGGATCCCAAAGGCTTCTGTTGCCATCAAATCCTCACAAGGAAAAAGAAATACAGGCTTTCAACATTCTTGAAAGTCAACAGCACAAAACCTCAGGCCTAACTGGATGAATATATGCCTGTTGCACTGATACGAAGCTACTGATGGTTTATGAAGACCTACAAAACCTAGTGGAGTAAAGTAATAAATTACTGTAATATAAAGTATCACAACATCTCACCCCAACACCAGTGGAACTGCTTTTAGAATCAGGTGGCACCAATTCTCTGTGGTGTACTCCAGCTTTTACTTGTTGACGGTTTCCATATATTTCAACTGCACTGTACATGTGCATCAGCAGATCGGTTTTTAATATATCGGGTTAGAGAAGCGGTGCTGTCAACAGCAGGCTCCACTGAAGTGAAACTTGTGTGCTAAGGCAGACGGTTGTGCCTTCCTTCTGCTCTGTCTGGGCTGCACAAGGTTCACGGCCATTTTCAGACAGGAAATCTAAAGAGGGGAGACGGGGCATGTGGCGGTCTCCGTCTTCTCTCCCCCGTCATCCTCGCGGTGTCATGGTAACGGAGGGCAGCGGTTACGCACGTTCACGCAGTTCTGACTAACCCGTCCTGACTGTGCCCCCGAGGGATGAAGTCATGCGTGGGGCTAGGAGGTCTGCGCAGAGCTGGATCAACGACCAGCGTCCCGAACTACACAATTCCCTTCTTTTAAAAAATAAATTTGGATATGCTCCAAGTCTGAAATGGCCTATAGCTTACCGTACCGGCACGGGGGAGGAAGAAGGCCTGCAGATACAGTTTCAGCACTTTTCATCATGTTGGGGCCGGTCACCTTTCGAGGCACAGAGAGCCCCACAGTGCCTGGCAGGAGAGTTAGCACCAACCGGAGGAGCGATGCTCAGGTAAGGTAAGGAGACATCCCTCATCCTCTCTCAAGTGAAGGCTGTGATTTGTCATGATGTCAGGGCAACATGCTCCAGAGAGAGGTGGGGATCCCTATGTGAATACAACTCGCGATAGAAAACTAGCCTTTCTGGGGGGTGAGTACTGAATTCCATTAACATTTTTTTTTGATAGTTGGGACTTTCTGTTGCTTCAAAAAGTCTAATTGATTGTTCAGCCGTCTCTTCATGGCAAGGTCGTTATTAATTTCCACAGCCGTCAAAAGCAGGAGAGCTGATTCACGCGGCGGCGACTCTCGCAGAGGAGATGAAGCGTAGAGGCGTCTGTTAGTAAGCGTTTCTCACCACTTTTTCCAAGGCGTTTCACTGGGCGCAGTCAAGCGCTTGCACACTGGCCTTTGTCACTCCCACAGCAATAAAAGCAGCTAAACAGAGGGCTCGGCTCCTTGCCCCGCGGGCGACTGTGAACAACACGCAGAACACCTCATGAAAATGAGCCGTGAAGCCCATCAAGACAAACTGAGAATTCCGCTAAGGAGAGGAAATGATGGCGTCTCGGGGGACGGGGGGCCCACAGCATCACAGACTTGGCTAAAAAAAAAAGAGTGGGCAATATTCTTATTTTTTAATCATGTCCTCTTCAACAGCCTAAGAAGGAAGTTGGTTTCTTATGTTCTTTAGAACTGTTCTAACCAAGAGGAGGAAACTCAGCCCACCTAGTTTATTTGGTCGCTAATTGATCCCAGGATCTCATCAAGACATTTCTCGAAGGAAGCCAGGGTTTGGGGCTTCAACATCATGGCTGGATGGTCTGATCCACACTCCCACAACCCTTTGGGAAAAGAAGCATCTCCTGTTCTCAGTTTTAAACACACTTTAATTTGTTTCCACTTGTGTCCTTTGGTCTGCGTTTCACCATTCTTCTGCATTGTGTCAGTGTGGGTTTCAAACCTACTGCGTTGTTCTTGAAGCAGACAAACGGAACTGATTCTATTGTTTCTGTCTTCCAGACACCCCAGACCCGATGTGTGGCTGTGCAGACAAGGACAACATGCAACATCACTGACCCAGCCCCAGAGAGAGTGGCTCACACCAAGAAAGCAAGTCTGCAGATGCCCAGCAGTGCCAAAAGGTACTGAAAGTGCCTTTGGAATAAACCCAGCGATGCAGAGTGGGTAATGAAATTTGCTGGCCAATCATGTGCTACTAACATCTTTTAAGAGACTGTTTACAAACGGCAACTAAACATTCAGCAGCGAGGAGAAAAAATGCCTCCTGTAACCGACAGCAGTGTTTCAGAAGCACTATATCTGCTGCTAGAAGCTGAGATGCTCATCTTTTGAATATGGCTAAAGCCATGCCTCAGCCAATATGAGCAAAGCATTAAGGGAATTCACCAGGAGGCCAATTATTTCTAAAGGATATGAATTATGGGTATGAATATTATCTTTGTTCAATCACAGCGCTGCATGACATTGAACAGTCTTAGGACATTTCATTCCACCTGTTCCACCCAGAAGACAAGCCACAGGATAGTTTTGTTTTCTGTAGTGTTGCCATTCATACCCTGCTCTTAACTCTCTCCTTAACCTGGAAATGTGTTCCTTTTCATTTCTATACACTAGGATACCCTGAATATCTTAGTTTCTTACACTGTATTTTTGGCATCTACTACTTCTGTTCTTGATGGGGACAGTTTTAGCTCATGCTCAATGATGCCTTTTAAAGTCTATAGCATCAATTGCCCTGTGAAAAAGGATACCTGCAAAAACTCTTAAAGGGCAACTATAAGACAGTACCATGCTTTGTGCCATCGTTCAAAAGGAAACGTTAATACGCCCACGCCTCAAAAGTGCCAACTTCTGCTGCTATTGATATCACATTTCCAGCAGAAGTAACACATTGGCCCAACCTTAGGCTTGATAATCCAGCACTAATGCATCGAGATACAGTGTAACGCACAATCCACACTGTGACAAAATGAAGCAAATGTGTAATGAAATGGCTGAAACACTATGCAAATGTACTGTGGTAGGTCTGCACGAGGCTACAAGCGCTACAGGCAGAGGAAGGACACAAGAGCAATGCAATTGCAGAAAATCCTATAAACAATTCTGGGAAACAAACATTTCTTAGACTTCTAATACGGTCAAACTGCCACTGGTCTTATCCATCCCTGAGTCAGAGAGGGAGACGGAGTGGAACGTTTTTTGAAAGATTAGCTCATCTGAAGCAGAGTGTTGTGGACGCCGCGCCTTCCTGTGCCCTGCAGATGCAGAACAGCAGTGCTCCCAGGCCATTAATCAGTGTCAGCTTTAATAAGGGGGTCTGTACTGAGGCTATGTTAGTCCTGCTCCAGAACTAGGACTCTGGTGTTTGTCTTTAACACTTCTTAGCTGGAAGAGCTACTGTAACAGAGATGTTATGTGGCACAAGTGCACTTGCTGACTAACACACACATGTGGGCAAGTGAAACTCTAGTTAAAGACTTGCAGAAGGCCCTCAATGTGAACTGCTGAAGATATAGAGCATCTGTACTTACCCGGGCTCCAGCAATCGAACCAGCATCATTCCGTTTTGGCAAAAGCCCCATCCCTACACATGTGGCATTAGAAAAGTCCTGGGAGCTCAGGTGAATATTGTATTAACTGTAGCTATCATCTAAAGCCCCACATTGGATAAGCCGAAGGCAATGACACAATAGATGATTCCCGATTCATCTGAAGCGGCATTTGAGAGTTTATGAGCTTTATGAAATCTGGAGAAGAATTTCACTGTAATGCAGTTCGGGAATAGAGGCTGATTTGCGCTACCTCACACTAAGCAAGATTCCTGGTGCAGATACTGCACCTCAGGTCTGGTGCATCGCTGAAAGCAAAAGCAGACCAAGCCAATGTGTCACTAATGGCCTAGATTCTTATGTAGTCATACCTCAAACAGAGATTCACCATCTGCTGCTGGCTGAGTGGTCTTATCTACACTATGGTCCAACCTGCTGCTATTGAGATCCCACTTTTTGGGAAGAACAATTTCCAAATCCCTGTTTTGGAACTACATTAAAAAAGAAAAGAAACACTTGTGTTGCATGAGATGCACAACAGTGAACATGCTGGAGATGAAGTAGAGGAAACGGTAAACAAAAAATAAAACCACAGTCCCAAACGGGAATGTTCAAGGTGCTCGGAGACAGCTTTGAAGTCCACATAGAATGGAGGGTTCCCTAATGAAACGGAAGGTTTGAAAAAGCAGCCTCAGACGCCTGGGAAAGCCTTTGGAATCACTGGCTGGGCGCAGGGAGAGCTCTGGGGCAAAAAGGAAATGAATCAGAGATCCGGCGTCACCTGGAGCTGCATACTGGATAAGCAGAAGTAAAATCAAGACAAATGCTGTGCGCATTAAACATAATAAACCACTGGAAACCTAATGAAGACATGCCCAATAACAGTCTGTCAGCCCACTGCACAAAGCAGAGAGGCGTACCGCTGTGTCAGTAGTTAGTATTCTCCGTTAATCACTTTCTATTAAAAGCGCTCACATGGTATTTGTGCAATAATGAGATCATGTAAAAACCATCATGAAAATGTTCCAGTTTCATTTGGAATTACTGGGGAAAACCAACAGTTTCAGTGGGGGTGCGCATATATCCTGTGGCGCACTCCACACGTGCACACAGAATTATCCATCTGCTTCTATGAACGGACAATCCTCTGTATTTTTAATAAGGACATCTGACATAAAACTCATTTTTTCCCAGAAAATGCAATGACCTTAAGATGGAGGTTTTAAAAGATTAACAGGGGAAATGAGCCAACGGTTTGTATCCCTCACAACTGGAATGTGAAAGAAAAGGAAAGAAAAAGAAATGGAACGACTTATATCGGGGACTCTCAGGCTGATGTGACATACCGAGAGAGTTGGCGAGATTCTCCCTCCTCTGCTCTCAGTATTATTTTAATGGCATTGTGTCTAAGGAGCCTTCAAAGAGTCTTGGCATCAGCCCCTCTCCAGTCAGTCTGGATGGATTACCGACTTCAAAGATTTCCCCTGCCACAGATTCATATTGAGAATCCTGTCCCTTCTGGCGAGTGCAGTGCACTACGATGGGGCTAACTCCTTCAGACAGAGAGGGACGCAGGCAGGCAGAGACAGGGAGAGGAGACGGTGTACGTCACACGTGTGATCTGTATCACGCTCTGCGGCCAAAACGCAAATGATTGTAAACCCACGTCGAAATTACTGCACGCCACCAACTTCTGCACTCCAATATCGACTGTCATTAGAAGATGGAAAACTGCTGCCAGAAAAGAGGGACTTGACGCCAATCTCCTTTACTTTGGGGAAGAAACGCCAGAGAACTGGTACGACATCCTGCCTCTTAAGAATGACAGTAAGTGCAACAAGTATAACTGTCAAATTAAAAACAGAAAAGGGCCTAAGGTATGGTAATCATCCTATCAGCCGGCATGTTCCTGATCTCTGGGAACTTTAGAAAACAAATGGACATTGGCAGGGAGATCCAACCCTTAAGTTACACCTTCATGTGAAGTGACTCCATTTTCCCAAGGAGGGAACTAGGCATGAGTGATGTGGACATCTTTACACAGCAGCTCTCTCTGTATCACTTAAACACACCTAAATAAATATGATCTTCTGTGTATCTAGGCCTGGCTGTGGGGGGTGGATTTAAGTGAATTTACACAGCTCTGCGTACAGTACGTACCCCAGAACTCTTTCACCACAAAGCAGGGATATTAGGAGCCCTTCAAACAGACAGCTCATTTCTTCAGTCCCTGCAGATACCAAGGTCTACAGGCTAAAGGCTAAAGAAATTCTAATAAATAAAGTTCAAAGGCAGAAATATTCAGTTTTTCTCTTGGCTTCACATATCACCTTTTATTAATTTCATTCTTGTTTCAGGAAATGTGTACTGGCCACCTCCATTTGCTCAGGAAACATTTTACGGTTAGAAGCCACAGTCAGGCAATAGCATTGCAACGTGACAGAAAGGATCAGGATCCATTGTTATGAATCTATGTATTTGTTGTTTTTTTAGTCACTCACTTCTTATTTAGCCTGCTTCTGTGGTCATAACTGGTCTGTGTCATGGTCAGAGTGTCCCAGTGAATTAAATGCCTGCTTGTCAATGGGCTCATCCTGCATAAATAAGGAATCAAGCGAATGAACAGTCACCATGAGTCACGCTGAAGAGAAAGGTGCCGCCAGCACAGCCTGTCTCGCTGACGCGCGGATCACCAGCACTGTCCGATCGGTTTCGCCTGTCTGGGACCCGAATTTCATTGCGCAGGGAAACAGGGACGCAGCAGGGTTATTTATAGAGCCCCTTCAGGTCTGTGCTGCTTGAGGTGAGGGCCAACATCCACCTGAAAAGGCTGAGCTCTCCCCAGTGGAGGTAGACGCGCAGCTTACTGACACCGCACTGAGCCGAATAAACGATCCTTCCTTCTAATTCTCGTCTGGGGGGGGGGGGGGGGGAGGACACGGTCTCGAAGGGTTTCTCCAGTAAAAATGCTGTGTTTTGTGAGGAACACAGGGAGGCTTTACATCCTTATCAAAGGCGGATGTGCAGAGGATGGAGACTACTAACGCTCTGGTGTAAAGACAGCTAGAGCTTCCTTTTTTAACCTCCTCCTGTCTTCTTTAGTTTGATTTCAACTGGAATACTCTATGTAATGCAACCCCCCCCCCACACACACACACTCACAGGAAAAAAACAGCCTGTTGGGGTGTCAGGCTCAGCAGAAGCAGAGCTCTGCATGTCCACCTGTGAGTCCTGTATATTCAGCAAAGACAAGCTGGCTGCTCTCTGGTGCCCCCTGGACTTGCAAGAATGAGGTGCAACAGACTTCAGAAGGGTATTCACGTATTTAACAAGATCACCTTCTTCATTCCTCCTGTGTCCTTGGTCCTCAGTGTGACTATGAGGTGTAGGTGGCTGACAGAGGGGGGGGACTGTGAACAGATATGTAAAACCGTGGATGGCATTTGTAAATACACGTCAACAATTTGTAGTCAGTGTTAATCCCCCGTTATGGATAACTACTCAAACCAACAAATCAAGGAAAAGCCTTCCCATGCTTCCTCTCACTGATCAACTCAAAACAGCGAGTAGGCAGCTCCAGAGCCAGAATGCTTTGGGTTTTTCACGGAACCATACTGAATCCAAGCCAACTGCCCGCCACAAATAAGTACTGTAGCAGCTGGCTAATTGTCCAGAGGCTTCTCTCTTGTACTCAAGGAACAGATTTGTGATTTGCAGCTGCTGGGTAGGTACAATTTTTGATCTGAATGAGAATGCACGATGAGGCATTGCTGGCTTTAGGACAGGGACGGATTAACACTTACCGGGCTTGGCTGCAGAAACAGGTCAGTTCCATGAGTCCGGAAAGAAGTTTAAGCAAGCAGACAGATGACACCCGACTTGATGGTGTCAAATGCAGCATCTCATTAAAAGGCCACTAACTGCAGTGCGGAGAGCCAGTCAGGTCCTCGTCCTTCGTAGCAAATCAAAACCTACAATACTGCCGAGGGTGTCCCTGAGATGCTAAATCTACACTGGAATATGTAACGCTAGTAAAGTTCAGTTCATCTAGTTGGAAAAACTGCTGTACACAAGGATACCTGTGTGGAATGATTAGTTCCTGATCAACCAAGATGATCCAATCTGAGGAGGTAAATGATAACGTTTTTAACAATGGAGCAGGAAATAAGTTAATTAGAAATTAAGGGTGTTCTTGAAGTCTTCTACTAATTAAGGAATGTTGTGTGGATTAAAAGACTGACTGTAGGATATAAAGCACTTAGCCTCTGGTCACCAGCTCAAAGCAGCTCCGGGCTGTCTGATCAAAAGCTATTTATCCTTCCTTTTCCCCGCTCAAATAATTTAAGATGCAACAAATGGGCCCCACATACCGTCTAATCCTCCTCCGAGATCATTTCAGGAGTGCGAGCTGCTGAACACAGAATGCTCCCTGGTTTCCAAAAAGAGTCTGGATCTTGGTAACAGTGCAATTTACAGACCTGCCACTCTGGGTGTGCCTTTTCATGTTCTCCTCTTGCGCAACAGTTTACACCTTAGTGCAACAGTTCGCTTAAGATGGAACCAACAAGTGTGAGCGCATGAGGGCACGCTGCCTCCATCTCCATCTTGCCAGCAGCTGTATCAACCTGCAACTCCCAGCTGGCAGCCCCCTGAAGCTCAGCAGGTGTGAGCCTGGCCAGTACCTGGATGGGAGACTCCTGGGAAAAACTAAGGCTGCTACTGGGAGAGGTCTTAGTGGGGCCAGCAGGGGGCGCTCACCCTGTGGTCTATGTGGGTCCTAATGCCCCAGTATAATGAAGGGGACACTATACTGAAAAAAGGCGCCGTCCTTTGGATGAAATGTAAAATTGAGGTTCTGACTTTCTGTGGTCATTAAAACTCCCAGGGTGTTTCTGGAAAAAGAGTAGGGGTGTAACCCCCGTGTCCTGACCAAATTTCCCATTGTCATCTACCAATCACGGCCTCCTAATAATAATAATAATCGCTCTGTTCTCCTCCCCACTGAGAGCCGATGTGTGAGCAGATCGGTGCACTATGGCTGCCGTTGCATCACCCAGGTGGGGGACTACACATTACTGGTGGTGTTTGGAAGTTCCCATTACCTGTAAAGCGCTTTGAGTGGAGTGTCCAGAAGAGCGCTATATAAGCGTGAGGAATTATTATTATCTCAGCATGCAGATGCACACACCCCCCCGATACCCCAGACAGCCCTGGTCCTGTCTGCATGGCGTGCGGATCTCTCATGCACCGGCACCTAGGATCTGCTGCAGGAGAAGGTGGTCAGCTCTCTGCTGCAAGAAGAGCCCAACCCCTGTGCTTCTGCTGTTCCTCTGCTTATCCATTCTTGCTCAGAAGCTCAGAAGAATCATACCTGCAGGTGGCACACAGAATGCCTCTTTCTTTGTTCTCACTGTGGCTGCTTTCTTCATACATACCCCCACCCGGCCGCCCAGATCACAGAATGGAAAGGAAGGTTGGGCTGGTGGAGGGGGAGGCAGAAATAACCCCTTCCTTTCTTCTTGAGCCCTTCCTTTTGATGCTGTGAGATAGTGGGAGCACAATGGAGACACTTGACGCTTGGTCAGACAGCCTGTAATTATCCACCCTGATGCCACATGCCCCTGGGTCACAGCTCGGTCCCACTCACAAGTAATCACAACTCAGATATTAGAATATTGACAAAAGCCACAGCTAACACTTGATATATCATACATTTCTCCTAGTCCGAAGAGTTTATCATCATCAAGGGTGAATACATTATGATGTTTAATATATTATACCCTCTATTATAGGGAATCCGATATTAGTATCAGAGGGGAACATAATCTCGTACATACTTGATATCTTATACACTCAGTGTATCAGTGAATCAAACATGCTGTTCACCATATAGTAGGGTGTGTACAGTACGATATTTAAAACAATTTTAAAAATCACACTTACACTTAAAAAAATCAATAGATGCATCTCCTGTTTGTTTTTCTACAGGTACGATTATTCCTATCTAATAATATTTGGGTAAATGCCTAATTCAATCAGAAATTGAAACCAGTCAGAATTCAATGTCTTAATAAGCAAACGCATTTTCATGATCAGTCTCATGGCATATAAGAACAGTAGGCATCTTCGATCCAGGTAAAAAATAAATTACAGGCGACAAATACCGACAGTTCTATACAGGCCTAGTGGCTAAAATAATTATATTTGCTCCTTACACATAATTACACAGTTATTCCCTGCAAACAAATGCCAAATGAGTTAGATTGGCTGGACGTCCTCTTCTCCTTTCTAACCTTTCTGTTCTTTACAACAAACCACAACTATAATATCTCTGTAGCCATGATACCTAAACAGACCACCTGCTGAAAACATTAACAGTTAAGGATAAGAAATTCTTTCACAACTACAAATATACTGTATAACACTTCAAAGCACCTTGCTATTTCATGACATATTCTAAGAAGCAGTCTGGCTTTCTTCTTTGATAATCCTGAAACAGCTTTCTGACGCTTCAAAAAAGGAATTTGCAAAAAAGCAAATCTATGACATAAATGCAAATTTTGACCAAATCTTTGCAGATTTACTGCCTCATTTATAGCTTTTTCCATGGATAAATACTGTTTTGACTGATGAACTACTACAAATGAGTGCAAAGACAGAATGTTGTTGTATTGGCGGAGGCTTTAATTGTAAATTCAATGTATAAGACAGAAAATACAGTATGTGCTCTGCACACAACAAACAGAACCTAGACATTTAAAGTGTTCTCACAAAAGGTCAAGATACCAGCTACTGCAGAACTGTCACTTTAATAGCAGAGTTTCACCAGCACACACTGAAAAAACAGAATGCAAGAAACTTCATGAAGGGCTGCTCTGTGTGTATAGCTCGAACTATCACATCACTGTCCACACAAACTGCAGGACTGCAATTTCGCTTTGTGTACTGTAGCTGAAAAATGGCTTTTTGAGAAAGGTGAAAAGTAGCTGCAAAAGTGGGAACAGAGGAGAAAAGAGTATCCCTCTGATTCCACTGGAAAATGAAATGAAAAAGCTTTTCTTTAGTAAAGGCAGCGCGGAACCAGCAATCGCATTTCCGGATTCTGCACCCAGAAATTCCACTTAACCCAGATTCTAATTAGAAGCAGATATGTCAAACTCAGGTTTTTAAAAACACATTAACGCTGAAAACCCTTGTCACTTATGAATGTCTGCAGCTCCCGCTGAGCTGTTGATATCAAACCGATGAGGGATCTAATTTAATCCATTATTGTGCTTTAACCAAAAAGCACAATGCATTTTGAACAATGATATAGACCACCATTTTCAACAAATATCTACTGATGCATTCTAATTTATAAGCACTAAACAGAAACATCATCATATCGTAACATCCCATAACCATTAAGGTTATTTTTAAATAAAAGACTGATGTACTCCAACCAAAATAAAAAGAGTGAGGACATATTACTGAGAATTAATAACTAATGTATTATGAGTCAGAATACTATAGTCCATGAGTGCAGCAAAAACAGCACAGGAAATTGAATAAACCTTTAGCATCTTCTCAAAGGCTGTATAAAGTTGTTTGTGAGCAGCAAGAGACACCAAGGCAGCCAATAATCCAGAAAACTGTTCTTTATGTCACTGTCTTTACTTTGTTTAGTTTTTTTAAAATGACCTACAGTTTTGTCTCTTTGTTTAAAAGCCGAGACTTCCGATAACTAAAACCCACAGCCATTTCCTAAATACACTGCTCCACAACCTGCCTCAGCAAGGTACTGTAGGTGGGTGTATTAGTACAAGCGCTTCGTTCTGCATTTCGTTGGAGTTCTTCACCCTCAGGAACACACAAGCTCCTCGCGGCTCCGTGGCTCTGTAAACATGCCCGCGCTAATGAGAAGACAGATCTGCCAGTGTGGCAGAGCTCCTGGGCTCCGTCAGCCCGCGCCGACTCGAACTTCTCCGCCTTTGGCTCTTGCCTCCCCGCAGGAGGACTTGTTTCTCGGTCAGACTGATGGGACGCAGACCCCCCCCCCCCCCCCGCCCCCGGGGATCCCGTCTTCAACTCCCCCTGGCTGAAACCGCAGGCACAATTCCGACAGGGGATAACCCCCCGCTGGAGCAGATCGTGGCCGGGCGGAGAGCTGGAGGTCCTGAAGAGGTGCTCGCACACCGCAAGCCCGCTGCCAGCAACAGGAGACGGAGCTGATTGATCGGCGGGCTGCCCCTGCAAGTATGGGGGGCACGGACGCTGCCACTGTGACCTTCCGCCAGCCACAAACCACTCACTCTAAGCCCTCTTTTTATGGCTAAATTATTCCACCAAGTCCTTTCTAACAAGGAAACGCAGCAGTGGCAAGGCAGAATTTCAAGTCTAGCGGCTTCATCAACAGCACTTAACATATACATTCAGTACAGTACGATGTGCCTTACACTGAAGAACTGAGATTGCCTTTCGAACAGGCTGCTCTGACATTCCAAGAGAGCACATCTCTAGTACATGCACATACATCTCTGCAGCACATAAACAACAACAACAAAAAACAACTTCAAGCACCTGGCCTACAGCAGAAGCCCCCCAGCTCACTTTTTGATGCAATTAAAGTCCAGCTGACTTACCTAGAAGCATTGCGTCCTGTGCAGTTCAGACAGACTTCTCCAGCTCCGTGTCTCCAGTTGTCTGCTTATTTATTGCGTGGCTGTTCTCTGTCTCCCCCCACCACCACAACACACACTCTCACACACACACACACAGAAAAACTGTTGCTCAGAGTCAGGAGATGCAATAAATATTTCTTTTTAAAAAAAACCCAACAAATTTGTCATTTGAGAGTGCTACATCAAGGCTTCTCCTGATTTTTTATTCTCCGTCTCTTTCTTCCCTCACAGTGACAAATCCCTGTGAATCCCAACTGCTACAACTCCGGAGAACGATACACATGCACCTCAATTAAAAGCTTAATGCTCTACTGATCTGTGTGCCCTGAGGAGGCAAGGCAAGGAGGGGGGGAAGGCGGGCTGTGATGGCCTCCACTCCCTCCCATCTCTCTCTCTCTCTCATTCGCATAGCTGCTGGCCAAGGCTTAACCAAAACAGACAACACAGATGGGAAACTACCACAGCTTTCCTCCCGCTTAGTAACAACCCCCCCCTTCTTGAAGCAGGACCGGGAAATGTGTGAAAACGGGTCCAATTGTGTGTGTGTATGTGTGTGTGTGCGCGCGTGAAGTTACAGGAAGACAAAACAGTGCACGTGATGGAAGAGGCTTCTCTTCTGGGCTCTTATGCACCCCAGTCTTGTAGCGCCCGATGGGTTTGTGCAAGCGGTTAGGATGGTTTGTTGAGCAATTTGCTGAAAACAGAAAAGAGAAGGCAGTTTTTTCCAGAAACCAGAGATATTGCTGCCGAACTGCAGTGGCTTGTGTTTTTGGACACGGGCTCCAGGAAGGAATATGGTTGAGTGGTTGTGCACGCTTCAGAATTAATTGGATTTATGGGTCCAGTTGTCACTTACAAATATAGTTCCCAGCTGTCTGATGAAGGGTGAATTTAATGCTGATCCTATTTTCCTCTCCATTGTGCATTGTTTTGTCCCAACGTCCCATTTAATGAATATATTTGGAGATATTCTGAGCCATGCGCTTTGACCTTTACCCAGCTAGCAAGATAGTGGAGACCACTCTGAAGGCTCTTTTGTATACAGAATTCAGAGTCCTTTACCTCTAACCTTCCAAACTGTCCAAGCGTTTTGAGAAGCCACCTTTAAAGGCGCTATATAAAATATGATTCTATGATTATCAAGCACTAAGAGAAAACAAGGGGGCAAATAAAAGGTTTGAGGTAGGAGTGGGTAATAATCACCAGTCATTCCTCCCTAATGTGGTACCAAAGTGGCTTTAATCAGCCCAGCGGGTCTCCTATCTCCCCTGACTTGAAATCCCGCTGGGTCAGTCCTCAGAAGACCAGCGTGGAAATGTACACTGCAATGCTGGACACCTGCAGTGGCTGTGCAAACCACCGTGCCTGCTTGCACGATCACAGTGTGTCTGCATGCATGCCCCATTACTGGACAGAATCAATCTGGCAGGAAGGATGTTTAAAAAAAAAACATCCAACAAGACCTGGGAAGATCGAAGCAAAACAATTTATTCATCCGCTGGCCTGTTCTCTGTAACCAACGGGCTGTTTCTGCGCTGTGAGCCTGCAGGAGCCCAGGCACTTGAAAGGCTCTGAAAACGACTTGCTGCGTAGCAATTTTACACTGCAGATCCGTACTGAATGCACAGTGAGTCTCACCCTCTTATTCTGCAACCCTGATCACTACCTCCGTTTAGCAAGACTTTCCCATTGAGACGCTCAGTGTAAGAAGCCTAAAAGACAGTCCGGCAGCAGAACAAGGTCTTCCCTAGCCATTGTTTTAACTTTATTTTTTAAAATACATGGCACTGCTATCAGGTTCAATCTCTCCTTCAAGTAATTTAATATTATACTATACCCTCCAAAGCTTGGGCTTACCTTTAACTTCTTCACTGCGAAAGCAGGTGTTCAGAAAGCGCACCTTCGAGGGTATTCTGCAGCAGAGCCCTGCCGGCTCAGTGCAGCCTGCAGGGGTTTAATTACAATTTCATGCTCTTTTGGAAACAGAAAGAGCCTTGCTGTGGCTTGATGCAGGTTCGATAGAGAGTCCGGGAGATCAGCACACAGCTAAATGAGGTATATGAAATCGCAAGAGGGAAGGGATGAAGACTAGTGCTGAGAAAACAATGGCAGTTGAAAATCGGAGGGTGATATACAGTATATGGGAAAATCGCTCCCAGATGTGGGATTCCAGCCTGTGCTGGAAAACGTTGCTTCTTTTACGAAAATGTACTCTGAAATTTTGTAGCGGTCCCACAGGGTGGCCAAACACTTGCCCCTGCCTGGTGCCCAGCTGCAGCTGTGATGTCACTCTGAGTCAGACTTCACAGTCTTGCCACACGGGCCCCAAGCTCCTGTCGGAGCAGCAGGATGAGCGAAGAACGAAGGGGAGAGGTGCTTCTCCACCTTGAATTCATTACGTGTCTGTGTGTTGAGGGCGGGGGGAGGGGATACAGACTGTATTCTGGAGCTTTTTAACCCTTTTGTTAAAATCTAGCCCTCCTCTCCCCATTGGGGTCTTCATCCTCACCAGAAACCCGGTTTTAAACTGCTGAATGAAAAGAGACCCAGAAAACCTGCTGGGTCACAGGAACTGGGGCCTCCTTGCACCCCCTGCAGCTCCCAGTCCCAGGCTGTGAATCTGGTCACTCTCCCATGATGACCAGACACACAGCTGAGGCTCAACGCAGGAGAATTAAGAGTGCAAGAGAGAAACTTCAACACACTTTGCAACTGCTCTTAATGCATCTTGATGTTTCACACTCATCATTTTCAGTTTTTCCACTAATGGTTTTCCTCATCATTTTGTTCCAATTGTGACTTTTGTCAAAATGTAATTACAGCTGTATAGTGTTTATTATGCGGAATTTGTACCAATAAACGCATCTCTCTCCCCCTGTCACTTTCTCTCTCTTAAAGGACATACCCTGCCATATGAAAATGAGCATTTCCTATCTACTTCTGCAGCTATCAATACCAGCGTCCCACAGGATCGTCTGCAGCAGACCCTGCTTGTAGCTTGATGCTGTGTACACACGTAGTTTTCCCTGCTACTGCCTAGGCCCTGCTTCACCAGTGCTTGTCAAGTGTGACTGCATTTAAATGTCAGTCTTCATTTCCCAGCATGGCTCTAGGGGTAATGGAAATGACACTGCCTTTTACATGTACGACAAATACAGTATAGCACATTAGCATTTTCATTACCTTACTTGATTTCCAAACTTGTTGGCTTTCCTATTCTTAGCTTATTTACTTCTTGTGTTCCCTTCTTCCGTTTGATGTATCTGTGCAATGAAGTGTAGTGGCAGAAGGGAAGCATATTAGTGATGCACAAGGCTCTGAAGCCCATTGAAGACGTTCTACACTTTCAAGCTTGCGCCAGCTTGGAATATGCACTTTATGATTGAAAGCAGTTAAGTAAGAAAACAGGCTGGCATAATGGCATCACGGCCTCAGTCCTGGGTCCAGGATTCTGGACTGGGGCATGTTAGTGTGCATGTTATACGCCTGTTCACATGACTTTTCTCTGGGTTCTCCAGTGTCCTCCCACCTCCCAAATGTGCCGTGTGGTCTTCATTTAATCAGCTGTTCTAAATGGACCCCTTTTCTATGGATCAGCTATGGACTGGCTTCTTGTCCAAGACAGGTGAAGGCAATTGTGCACGCTCAGACCCACCCTGAGCTCTTAGATTCTGGCTCTGGATTGCTGGCCCTCACAACAAGAAATCCTTGGGTGCTACCTGATTGCTTTGGTGAAGCCAGGAGTCAGCTCCTGAAACCTGAGAGCAGCTTTTTTAAGCACGATGTCACAGTGAGCTAGAAAGAACCATTCTAAATCGCAGACAGGGTTGGGTAATGGGCAACTTGGAACACACCTGAGGTTGCGGTGTGTAATTAATACTGACTCAGTAACTGATGCATCCAGAGATGGTGGCATCTGGTCCTTAATTACTGGAAACATTCACAATCTCAATGCTGTGCTTTGCAAATGCCAGCCACCACTGCAGCACTTTCCAGCAGCCATAAAAAAAATTAGTGCAACCACACACAAGCGTAATAAATAGGCCCCGTGTAGCTGTCTACGTTCTGCCTTGGTGATGAGGAATTCGGCTGCATTGCACTGGCCTTCTCTCCTGTACGATCAGACAGATGTGCAGTTAATGGAAGGTTAGGGGCCCTGGCTGCTCCCTATTAGTTAATCATGTATAATAAACAGAAGAGCATTCACTGGCATCGGGAATCTATTTAAATGAGGTAAAAGCAGGCGATGAGGCACAAGTACTCATTTACATTTAAAAAGAGGAAAAGTGCTTCAGCAAAATTCTACAAACATCCAGAATTAACTGAATGTCACAACAGGCTGAGACTTGAGTATTGTTTTGCACTGAAAAAAGATAATGCTTGAAGGCGTCATTTGTATTTCTGCCCAGAGTTCAGAGAGATGGGCTAGATGGCAGAGGTGTACCACTTTGAGGAAGAAGCGGATGTAACAGTGTAATTTTGTTAGCAAACATACTTACAAAATACTGACCTTGAGAGCAGTGTCTTTATTGTTCTTAATTGCAGTATAATTTTTTTTATCTTTTATTATTAGTTGTTTTGGTGTTCTTAGGGGTTTAAGACATCTTATTGCACCACCTTGAAACCAGCTGTACACATACACATTGCACCCAAGCTGAGGTCGCCTGAGCTGAGCTCCACACATCTGGATTGCTTACTTGATGACCTTCAGGAGGCAGGTTATAGGATTAAATGGCAGTACAACCCCTCTCCCCTCCCCCCTCCCCTTCCTGTTATGTATTGGGATAGACTGTGGCAAATCAAGTTTTAGTGCAGGACATTCAGAATTAAGCAAAAAAAGGAGAACTTAAAATTGATATACTTTGAGCAATGAGCAAGATATTTCCTGCTGACATTAAGCCCCAGGGTAGTAAGCAGTTAAAAAGTGAGATCCTCACAATGCAGACTTCAGTGTCCCTTCTGGTCCTCCCTGCCTCTACGACCAGCCTACCTCGCCTTTCATAGGAGGCTGATGGCAGACCAGGGCAGTGCAACTTACTTCCTCCACCGTCCAGCAAGAATCCTAGCATTCCTACGCAATGAAAGGGCTTCTGTGTGCTGGTGACACGCAGCTCCTAAAAGAATGCCAGATTGAGATTTGGAAGACTGCTGAAATACCCCCCCCCCCCCCCAAATCCTCAGCAATACACTCAGCTCAGCTTCATCTGGAAGACGATGGCTCAATCATCACACTCCCTGAGCTTGTTTTAATCAACGTCATGCACCGCTTGAACGCTTAGGAGATCACATTTCAACTGGCTCTGCAGAATAAGGATTGAGTTATTCTCCAGTCTGCTGAGGGATTGCATTATGTACTTGTAACTTGCAAGGATAACTCTGTTACTGTGTGGAAAGATATTACAGTACCAATGTGTGTCAAAACTATTCTGAGTTCACCTCGCTTTTCTTTCCCAGCTGCTCATCTCCAGTGACCCAAGTCCCATGCAATATAAAGTATCAAATGATACAAGCCTGATGGAGTATGACTTCAAGATATTAAACAGAAACACAGGTGCAGTGCATTCCAAGTAAGCCCAGCTAGACTACGGATATATGAAGTAAATAGCCTACTACAAGTGTTAAAGCTGCATCGAAGTCTGACATTAACCTGAACAGCCCATGAACAGATATTATCTGAATGGAGCTCAACACTAAGCACAAAACAGAGCAGACGAACATAGCAGCATCTTACTGTGGATCATGCAGGGTTTAATGCAGAGGATTAGCAAAATGCATGAACTTTGCAGAATAGAAGGTTTAGTGTTAGAGAAACACTGAACAGCACCACCATGTATTAGATGGTGCTGACTCAGAGCTTAACTCTGTTAGTTTACTATACTGTACAAGTAATTATTCAGAAAACAAAAAATGATCATTAATCTTTTACCGAAAAGTGCTTTGTTTTTTTAATGGGTTGCTGGAGATTTTATCCTTCAGATGCAGAAGCTAACAAGTGACACTGAAAGCACACTCAAGGATTTATGAAAAACAGTTAGCTACTAATGTTTGACTGGAAGATTAATCTTATTTCTGGAACCACAAAAAATGAAATCTCATCTGCAAAAGGGTGAAAAAAAATGAGCCTTTTAAAATTATAAAGCTGCAGTGAAACTCAGCTTCACAATATTTCTCTTTTCCAGTTGTCAATCAGGATTTCTAGACTTCTGTTAAAAGAAAATAACTACATCTTTTGCTTTCTGTAACATCAAAAACCTCATTACAAATGACCTAGTCCAGAATTCTCCAGTACACGGCAATAATGTCATACTCCTCGTTCATTTGTTTTCCAGAAAACAAAAACAAATATCCAAAAATAATAATAATGCCTTATTCCTAGGACACGCTGCTCAAAGTGCTTTAGAAGTGATGGGGACTCCCCTCCACCACCACCTATAGTTGGTGTAGCTCCCACCTGCATGATGTGACAGCAGCCATAGTGTTCCAGTACGCTCACCACACACCAGCTCTCAGTGGGGAGGACAGCAGAGTGATGGAGCCAGTTCATAAACAGGTATTATTAGGAGGGTATGATCAGTAAAGGCCAATAGGAAATTTAGGCAGGACACTGGGGTAAAACCCCTACTCTTTTCGAGAAATGTCCTGGGAGTTTTAATGGCCACGGAGAGTCAGGACCTCAGCTTTATGTCTCATCCAAGCAATGGAGTCTTTTTTACAGTATAGTGTCCCCGTCACTACACTGGGGCATTAAGACCCACACCGACTGGAGGGTGGGCACCTCCTACTGTCTCCACTAACACCTCTTCCAGCAGCAACCTGAGCTTTTCCCAGGAGGTCACCCATCCAGACACTGTCCATGCTCACACCTGCTGGGCTCCAGTGGGCTGCCAGCTGTGAATTATTTAGGATATAGCTGCTGGCTAGGGGAAATACACTGGGAATGGCACAGTATCCCAGGGGAGGTTTTAGCAGGATGTTATGGTTCAATGCCATCAGCCATTTGGACATGGAAAGGCTCTGAGATGACTAATGACGAGCAGGGGAGGCTGCATGCAGAGACAGAGCCAGTGGAGGAGAAGCTTTCGTTCAGGAGAGGGGCTGCTGGAGGACTGCCTACAAGGGCATTAACGATAACTACAGCAGGGCAGGAACACAGCTGGGGTGTCCAGAAACAAGCAAAAAATGTCTCTGTGAACAAAAAGGCCAAAAACAATTCAGAACCCTTTTCTGTAACTGCTACAAGGTCTAGCAAGTTGCAAAAAGGGCACATGTCAAATTATTATTGAACAGGATGTCCCAGAATCCAGAGAGGTACTAGCACCTTGGCTGGATCCTGTCCTCCCACATTCATCTTCCACCAAGGGACACAGGTCCCGAAAGCTTTAGATCTCTGCAACATCAACAGAAATGGCAAGAAATAGCAGATGTTAATGAACACCAACAGAAACAAGGACTGCCTTAAGGCATGCTGCTGCTGTTCCCCGCTCGCGATAGTTTTGCGTGTGAAGTTCAAACAGCTCCCGATGTCTCTGGCTCTCATTCGCTGATATATAACGGCAGCAGCCCCTTCCCAAACTGGTTGCACTTCTGCATTCGTTGTTCGATACTGACCTGTTTACAGCATCATCAGATACCCACATCCTCCCCCATCCCCTATCCCTAACTCTTCCAACCCCCCCACCCCCCCTCGAAACCCCCCTAACCAAACGGGCCACATGAACATTCTCAATAAAATCGCTCTGTATTTCTTCTGACTCCTTGTCGGTAGGAATAACCCGACGCAGCTGCGGAACGCTGACTCATACTGACAGGTTTACACTTGACTTCAAGCCACAAAATTCAAACAAATTTGCCTTCCTGTCTCTCCATACGCACCCTCCCAGCCCCCTCCACCTCATTTCCAGAAAACAAGGCTCTTTTTCTGACGGGGCTAGTGCGGTCACGGCCCCTGCCAGACCGCGGGCCGCAGCACAGCAGCATGTTGTTCGGTGTGCCGGTGGGGCAGATTTCCTGGTTCCGGAGTGCTGCTGGGACCCATGTACTGTAGATACGCAGCATTTCTCATTTGCCAGCCCTAGTCCTGCCTCCCCTCCAGTCCAGTTACAGCTCTGGCTTTCCATTTTCCCTGATAACCAGACCACTGCCTACGACGTTCCTCTGTCCCTTACCACACTGCCAGTGTTAGCCACCGTAACCAGCATCCTCAAGAAAGCTCACTGCATGACAATTTCGTTTTTTTTTAAAACTTTCAAAAGCTCTTTGAAGCACACCACTGCTGTATCCTTCTTCTTTAATCACTGGCCTTCTTTTTGGAGATGATAACAAATGAAGCCTTGCATATTGAACGATATGAATTGAAACGTAAGGGCAACGACTGTAGAGACAATTGCAAACTGTACGCGCTGTCCTTTTACAGCGATCTGCCAGATTTGTGGAGAGGCACTGAAATAGGTCAGAGACGTGGTAGAGCTTTGGGAGCAAGCAGAGCTTTGAGGGCTTTTCATTCCTGACAGAACGCTCTTGCTCAGGTGTTAAACCCCGGGGCAGTTGACCGGGATGCCTCATCCTTAAGTGTCGCGGGAAAGTCTCAGGTGTGCGGCAGAATCGGAAAGACATCATGTTTAAAAAGCAGAGATCAGAAGCTTCACACAGCTCTTTCCAGAGCTGGATCAAACATTAAACATTCAAGGCCACTGACGCAAGCTGATGTTTCACATTGAAATGCTAGTCAAAAAAGCGAACCCAAATGCTTTATTAAAATTCCAGACTATGTCTCAGTGTGAAATGTTATTTCTTGCACTTTAAGTGCCGGTGTTAAAATGATGTGGTGCATTACAAAGGGTTTGGGAAGTTAAAAGTGTGCCGTGGGTTGACAAAGTTTGGGAAGCACTGCGACGATTTAATGACTTTCAAGATCGTGGAGGTTCTCTTGCTTTTCCATGCTGCAGAGCCTTTAACTAAAGAGCTTTTCAAAGAAGAAAAATGAGAAAATAAAACAAATACAGATCATTTGGATGCAGCAATCCACCAGATACAAAGCCTTTGGTCAGCCCTATGGAGAACACTTTGACAGGGGTCTTGAGAGGAATGCAAATTCAGAGCCACTTTGTAAATCCAGGGCAGAAGAAAATCCCAGTAAAGCTACATTTCTGGCAGTCTTGCAGATACACTTGAGGAACTGTCCAGCTTTCAACACTTCCTCTGCACCCACAGTCTTTCAGATGAGTGTCACAAGAAGAGCGTGATCGAATCACTAGAGCAGGAGTCCTGGAACTCCTGTCCTGCAGAGTCTGGTTTTCATTCCAGCTGAGCTCTGAATGACGGAATGAGATCATTCAGCTGCTCAACTAGGAGGCACCAACATGCTTGCCAGATCTTTGTTCACTGACCGTTTAAGGCTGCCCACAAAACCCGCCAGAGTACAGCTCACCAGGATTGGATTTGCAAACGAGACCAAGCTACAGGATGTGAATACAACCGGGTCTTCTTCGATTTGTGCCTTAAGTCACAGCTGTATGAATAAGTGGGATTCTGCAGTTTATATTTAAGACCTTGTTTCAAAAGAGGAGCCCCATTCCACTCTCTATACCAACATATCAACAGCACCAAGCTGTTGTCAGATGAGTGTCTTTCTGCGTTTCACCACTGTGCATTAAGCGGGTCTGTGCTACACGCCTTTGGAGAAAATGATGCCATGGCTGTACATCCGATGGAATGGGGTGTTAGCGTGCGATTTCAACGTGATAGCACAGCGCAAAGGGAATGCGCTTGCGATCCCTCATGCATGTGAGCAGCCCCGCGCTGTCTGAGAATCGCTGCTTCATTAAGCGTTGACTCTGAATCCGGCAAAGCTGAGCAAAGACCCACCGCTCTGGAAACAAATGGCTAGAGGCTGTCTTGCATGGGCCATACTGCCCTGGCAATGAAAATAACTTTACTGTTTTCTGGACATATTATGAAATAGTCTGACTTCATTTTTACACGCTCTAAAAGGGACCATGAGGCAGTCTATCACAATACACAATAGTGTAACACCTGGAAACTTTGGCTTGTTAATAATGCAATCAATCAACACTTTTGGAGTGCTTCACTAGAGTTTTTTCAGTCCCCTTGTGCCTTTTCTGCATATTTCAATTTAGTGTTATCCAAAAACAGCACGCTTTTCCCTCTTTCTGAATACTGAAATTTAACACTGCTTGCAAATGCTTGAATCGGAAGGTGCTGTAGGTTTAAGCCAACAAATCTCACTTTCCCAGATTCTGGAAACAAAGAAGGTTGGCCAAGTATAATCAGACTGAGACATTATGTAATATCAATTCCGTTCTAGCAAATCTTAACATTTGTATAAATTATTTACCACTTTATTGGGAAACAAAGTTTTCGCAACTCCAGCGAGATTCGGATAGGGTGATGTATTATATGATTCCAGGGGGGAAGCATGCAGAGGAAAGATTTTGCTTTCGAAATCATTTTCTATATTAATTCTGCAAAGAGCTAAGTTATGGAATGTTAATGTACCGTTATTTCTGATCGTTTCAGATTGGCCACAGAGCAACGCATGAAATAGGACTGAGTAAACTGGATATTGAGTAAGTTAAAAATAATTCCATAAGGGTCCTATAATCTCACCTAATACTGTGTCGACCTCCTGAAATAAACTAGAGGTCATCACAGATCAATTCAGATTGCAGGCAGTTCATCTCAGGATAACTCAGCATAGCCTCTCTGGCTGCCTGCTCAATGCAGGGTGTTCAGGCTCAGCAAAGGATGTTAACAGCTCATGTTTTTACCTCTCTTACATGCCAATAAGCGTGACAAACCAAAAGACACTGGAGGGGCGGAACAGAGCATCATCACCTCAGCACACGAAAGAGCACTATCTGCACTCTCACAAGGAATCAGGGAGATCGCCAATACTGGGGAGGAGTGGATCTCCCATTGTATAAACCGAGTGAAGCCAGACCGTACCGGCCACCCGCTTCAGGCTAAAGACCAATAAAAACACGGGTGCGACAACATTTTGGAAAGACACAAGAGCAGGGAAAGGGCTGTAAGACAATAACAAGCTAGAGGTGGCGGATATCGTGTAAGATTGTCGGAGAAGGTCAGTCTCGTCTTTCAACTCCTGACCTCGGGCCAAATGGTATCGGCCACAGTGTATTCGTCCCAAAAACCATACGCGCAGTTCAAGACTTAGACAGCCTGAAGGGGAAGCAAGAAAGAATTTAACAGCCCCGGACATCAGGCCTCTCCTGACTGAGACGGAGTCTCCACAGGACAGGGATCTGTTATAGAACAGACCTGCATGGCAGTCTGGGCTAGGATGAGCACTGAAGGGCCAGAACGCTGTAGTCTGGACCCATCCAGCACCTCACTCCTCACACATCAGTACACACTCTGCCTATTACTGATTTCATTTCTTCATAAAAAAAATAATCTTACATCCGAGCAGGACGACATACCTTTTAATTTTTTTACAATTCTGATCATGTCAAATGGGACATTCTTGTTTTTGTTTGAGCATCTTTAAGATTGCGATGGCGTTTGTTTCTTGAGTTAATTGCCTTTGCCCCGCAGAAACGATTTCTTGTTGTTTTTTTTTGCAACTGATTATGTTATTGGCGAATTCCTCTTCCTTGCATTTGACCCCATTGATTACCAGGTCGGGGTAGAACGGTTCATTGAGTACATCTGAGTCAAATGAAAGGAGTGCTAGAATACAGAGGAACGCAGTGGGGCACACAGGGGAAAGACATCGATCTCTCATGAAAGAAGCACAGAGCACGGGCGCTCCAAATAAATACAGAAATCTAAACCTTAAGGGTTCCAAGACAGGTACCTAGAACAAAGAGTTGGGAAAAGATGGGGAAAGAAATTTGGAACACAGGTAGTATTTAAAGGCAATCCAGAAATCTAAAACATGGGGAATCCAAAGATGAACAAAAAAAATCTCAAACCAAGCTGATTTAGCCTAGCAGCCCCCGGAACTGTTCCCTTAGTGACTGTGACCGTTCTGGGGCTCAGATGTTCTCACGGCTCTCCTGAATAATCTGTGTTCAGTCGCAGAGCAAGCCATACTGAGCAACATTTCCCTGACGTTACCCGACAGGCCTAACATAAGATGTCCTTCAGAAAGGCAAAACCCCCTTCTTCCATGCCTACAGCATACAAAAAAAATGAAAAAATATAGCTGGAGGAGTGCATGCTCTTCTTCATGTGAGTGAAAATGCAGTACTTTGTCCTGCATGTCATGTTTGATTGAAGAGAAGTCTAATGAGCTAAACAGTTATTTAAAGGTTTCCCGAGATCTTGCCCGCAGAGTTTTGAAGCAAGTGGCAAACTGTTTAGTCTTGAAGCTCTGCTTGTATTTTTCTATTTTTCAGACACTTTCCACATGCTCCAGCTTTTTTTTCTAAGCGGTATTAATTTAAACTCGAAACGGATGACATTCAAAGAAACATTATTCCTTAGTTAAAAGTTAAAAGGAGGTTAATTTTCACATCCCAGGTTATCAACTTTTACCAACCCTGAAAAACAGCTTTAAAGGCAGAAATGATCACTTTTTTGCATCAGCTCTAGTATTTATAATGTCATACTGTATCTATGAGAATGAGCTGCTCAAAATCAAGAACCTCATCTGAAGAATTAATATCCAATGTGTTTTAAGCTTGCTAAGCTTGAGCTTGTTGTTTTTCCCAAAGCTTTTCTTTTGAGCATTTGTTTTAGCTGAACAAGTCTGACTGTAATAAGGGAAGGCAATATCTGAATGCCCCACACTTTTCTACAAGTTTGATATCAGGAAAGTCATAAAAAAAACAAAACAATGGCACTTTAAGTGGATTTTCCAAACACCCCCCCTCGACTTCCCAAGCAACTTTTCAGAGCAAACCACCAATTTTTAAAATCTTCAGTTTGTCCAAAAAGCAAGATGGCATTGTCACCGTCTCTTCAGCTAGTTCATTCACAAGATAGCTTCATCTATGGTGTGCTGGGATTAACGGGCATACACAGAATTTGAAAACTGTTATCAAAAGGAGTTTTATTATTTGAATGCAATAGCAAATCGGGCAAGTTTATTTATTAAAAAATGTATTTATCTACGAGGTGCCAGATTATAACCATCCCTTCTGCGTATTTAATACAACTTACCAAGCCAGCGACAGAAACAACGCCATCCCCTCTGAAACCTAGACAGGCAGAGCTCTGTCATGGCAGAGGATGCAGTCTAGTGGGGTGGAGGAATTACCCACTGTGCCAGCAGTGGCGCTGTGCATGCTCGGAGCCCATGAGCAACCGGGATCACATCCCAGCAGGGGCGGGGAGAGCTGTACGCGTCACACTAAACTACAGTAAGACTTGGGGAAAAAAAAACTCCCAGGATTCTAAAAGCCCAGCTGCTAATGACAATGGCGGAAAGAGGCCATTGCATGAGGACTCTGCGACTCTCTGCTGCCGACACCAAGGACATCACATGGGGCTCTGTGAGCCACGGGCTTGGCGCCGGCAGCACAGCGCATGCCGCAGCTGAGCACGCTGGAGCTTGAAGGGACCAGAGCTGCCCTGATGAGACTCCAGCCGCTGAAACCGGAAGAGCAGATCCCGTGTCTGCAATGGGTCCTGCTGCAGCTGAAAAGCCGGGATGTCAGTGTATTAACAGTTGCACTCAGGGAGTAATTCCCCAACAACTGATGTCATGGCCAAAATATTAAGAGCCCCATTGAGAAGCACTTGGGTCCTCTGAGGGCAGGATGCATCAGTCTATGTTGCAATGAGAGTAATAGTGTGCAAGACTGTACTGCATATTCTACCAGCTCCCCCAGTTTTCAACAGGAATGAAATGGTGGGATTGCTCTGATCAGGTAATGGAGGTTGGAGAGGTTTTCCTTGATGACATTTCTTCATATTTGGCCCAGGAAGTGTATTAGCTCTTCTATTAAACCCAGGCACTGAATGTAACAGCCACTTGAGGTTTCACCACTTTCCGATTTCAGACACTAACGTCAGATGACGTCAGTCATGAATGAACTGCTCGGAGCTACATTCCTAGGAACCTAAGAAAGACTGAAAACGAGAGGAGGTCATTTTGCTCATTTGGTTGTATAGCAGCACAATAAATCTAAAATTTTGCCTTGCTGAAGTAGTCTGCAGTTTTAGCTCAACGAGCTGGCTGGGATGTCTGTTCCAGACACTCATAACCCTTTGTCTATATGTTATTGTAAATTGATCTGCTTTTAGATTTCCAGTTGTGATCCAATGGCCTTGTTTTGCAAAGTCTGAAGTAATTCCTACTTATACCTCTTAGGATTTTATATACTTGGGTCCAACGTCCTCTCAATTGCATTTGTTTCAGACTGTATATTAAATCCTTTAAAGAAATACTGAAATTGTCAGTTGGGGTAAATAACACGACAGAAATCCCATGCTTTGAAAACCATGGGGCCTTGTTATTATTAAGACATGCCCAACCCAATTAAAATCAGGACACAACGAATTAAAGTGGAATGACTTCAAATGAAGACAATCTAAATGTTGTAAAGCAATGCCCTGTGTTTAAATAAGGTGGAGCGGCTCGTTAGTTCCTTTCAACACATTCTTTCTGCAGTGTAACCTTTAGGAAAGCAGAAACATTTCCGAAAAATAACTTGCAATGTGGACTTTGGCCTTTTAGACTGAAGGAAGCTTATTTCATTTTTATTCTGTGTTTATTTTTTCTGTGCCTGTGACATTTTACAGTTGCTTTAACAGTGGTCGTGTTGCGCTCTGATTTTAGTCGAAACTTATTCAGCCATTGCATTATTGATACCCACTCTCTGGAATAAGGTCTTAGCAATGAATGCTGGGGTTTAGGATTACTTCTAAAAAATTCCCAGGGGAAAAGCCATTGCAGGTCCATCGCCAGTTTCCTGCGTGTGCACCGAGACTCCTAAAGGAAATAAAGAGCTTTTGAGTGTTGAACGTTTAATGCGAAGCTCAACAGCGCAGCAAGAAATGGATATTTTTGTAAGTGCATCTCCCACGCACACATCACATTAAACTTTTCATCACTCAAAAACCCATATGCCAGACGAAAAAAACGAAAATTGTCGCATTAAAAAGAGAGCCAAGTTTAAAAATACCCCGAGCAGCTCTGGTAAAGTGCTGGGCATTTATTACCAATGCAGAATGGAGGCCAGGTAACAAAGGATCTGCTCCAGGAGTATGAACAGCCTTAAAGGGTTCTGCATTCAAGCAGATGAACACCCTGGAATTATTAGTTAAGATAAGGGAAAAAAACTATTATTTAATACTTTGGTTCTGCAAAAGAGTTTAGCGGCTGGATGCTCTGCTTATTGATTGTCAAATATGCTTTTTATGTTTGTCTCCTGTAAGGACTCATTTTCTGCCTTCTGCCCCACTATTATTTTGCCTGCCCTGAAACCCGACCTGCTCTTAGTCCTACACCACCGCTGTCAGTTGGCATCAACGACAATCCATCCATCCCAAACTAATAGAGCCTGGGAGGTAGACTCCGAGTCTGACTGCGTCCTCTGTGTCCGCTCTCTTGGCCACATCTCTTCCAAACTATGAGCCGAGGAATTGGAGAGACGAAAAACAAAAAGGTTACAACTGAGAGGAGGCCCCTGGGCCCATCTTGCTCATTTAGTTGCGAGCGGACTAATGAAAGACGAACCCTGTCTGTCCTTTAGTAAAAGATTTCATGGCTTCGTCCTCACAGGGCTCAGGAGCTCACAGTCCTGTGTAAAGAAGTGTCTCCTGTTGTCTGAACCAAGCATGTGCTGGTGAGAGGATTTAGCCTCATCCTTTGCTCATTTCAGTCACCCTGGACTTCAGCTCTTACCACAGAAACCTAAAAAACTCCAGTCTAACACCCCAACCCGGTTGGTACTCTTGGTCTGCTGTGCTTCACACAAGCCAGTAGTGTGATTTTTTTGTTACAGATGTTGGAAAGATTCAGACAACTTTTTTGTGAAAAATACAGACAAATCTGTTTGTCACTTTCATTGCTATATGAAAAGATTCTCGATGTGTCACCAATATTGTGGGAGTCTGGAAGAGGCTGCCCAGCTGTGTTGTTGAAGCCGAGACCTTAGTTTCTTTCATGAAACCGCTCGATGAGATCCTGGAATCCTTAAGATACTCACTACTGGACGGGTTGGAAGGCCTCCTCCTGTTCCTTGCTGTTCTTAGCTACACATAACCTTTAAACACCAGTACAGATCTAGTACAGGTTAGGCAAAATAGGCTGAGGAAATCAATAAGCATGCCAGCATTCCTCAGACAAAACCTGATTTATAACACACTGCATGCAATGCAAGACTCATTTTACAATTGAAATTAAACTAAAAATTAATCTGATACACCCTGGTGTTTACAATGCTCAAGATTAAAGTGCATTTTTTAACGTAACACTTAGGTATCGGAAGGTTTCTTTCCACTTCAAATTGAACGTCGGTTTCAAATTGACAACTTTTCCCAGGAGCATTTCAGAAAAAAAGGACATGAGCACTTTTCGCTGCAGAGGTACACCGTTCCATTCCAGCAAGACCCATCTTGGGAGTCACGAGGGCTTGGGATAACATTTAACAGAACTAATTCAGAAAGAGCAAGAAAGAGCCAACGGCCGTATTTCTTTACAAGGGGGAAACAATCAAGCGCAGTCTGGTGCCGCAAGGAACAGACGTAAAGTGAGCACTGGTGTCTGAATTTTAGACACGGCATTTGCAAACCTCCGCAAAAACAAACTGACATAAGATGAGCGAGCTGCCTGCTGTAGTTACTATGGAAGAAGCCTCAACGTGTCAGATGTCAGCCTTGCTGGGCTCACCTGCATAGAGAAATAGCTGCAATAATTCATATTAAATTACTGCAGAGACAGTGCAAGACAACTGCACTGTGGGTCTTGGCACAGCACATGGTCTGGTGCCCAGAGAACAGGATATGCCCTTGTGAATTCTTTACAGTACTTCCCTCTTCTGGGACCACTGTCATAAAACCAAGTTGCTTTGGTGCCTCATACTTTCTATCACTGTTCATCTTGCATAACCTGGCTTTTCACAGAGCTCCCTTGCAGTTCCCTACTCTTCACCCCACTGTTGCCATGGCTGCGGTGGGTCGTCTTTCCCGCGCTGCGGATGTTGTAGGTGGAAAGAGACTTTATCGCAGCTGTGACTATTTAGGCTGAGTAAGACAGGTAAGCCAGGTCAGGGGCTTCTCTGGGCACCGACTGAACCCTGTGGTCCAGATCTCACCAGCTCAAGCCCGGGTCATGTCTGCTGCCAACGGCGGCTGGGTTTCGCCAAGGGGGCGTCAACCCAGCAGGGCTTCTTCAGAATGAACAGTGAGCCGCCAACCAGAGGACAAGTGGAAAACCGATAACAGGGGGAGCTGGACTACGCGAAGGGTAGTGGGAGTGTTGAACAAACTCCGTAGCCATACGGTTGAAGTTGATACGCTGGCTTCTTTCAAGGAACAGCAGAAGGAGATCCTTGGAAGAACTTTTAACTACCAAACAGGCTTAAATGGACTGAGAGGCCTCCTCTCGTTTCAGCCTGCCGGCTCCCAGTGACATCAGCGAGAGAGGCGGTGCTCCCATAACCTGGAGCTCGCCCTCCTGTCCCACACGGCTGAGATCGCCGCGCAGTGACAAACGACAGGTGGACCCGTCAGAGAAGGATATCTGTGGGACAGCACTCTCTCTGTGCACTACAGGAATTGTACTCAGAAAATGGTCTTGAAAAAATTATTGATGATTCCAAACTTTTTTTTTTAAAAAGGAAGACAACTAGATCAATTTAGCATTTGGATATAACAAAATCAATGCTCTTGCTCTTTCAAAAACACCAGCCTTTGGTGTACAGTTAGGTGTCCAGTCCTGGTGACCCCAGCTTTTACTCCAGTTGGCATTTCTACTTCAGAAATGCCTTCCTTAACTGAACAAATAATTTAATGACATTTTTTTAGCTGCCAAAAAGTTGCAGGTGTCGATGCTCTTATCTGAAAGTTTACTTGATATCTTTAATTAATTCAGGTGCGTAGCTGCATCAGCATGCGTAGTCTGCAAGGGAACAAGTAAGAGGTTTATTCCCTGCTGAAAAGAGGAGAGAGAAAATGCAACATTTCGGCTGTGGAGCCTTCTTCGGGTGTAAACCTTACACCTGAAAAAGGCTTCACAGCCGAAACGTTGCGTTTTCTCTCATCTTTAACGAATCAATTCTTTTTAATAAGATTATTTGATCAAGGCAGGTCTCAGTTATATAAAGGAAAAGCCAGCAAGACTGAGAATCGGCACATAGTGGAGTGACCAGCACGAGAACAAGAAGCCCTACCCTTCAGAGAGAACATTCAACAAACATTCTTCAAAGAGACAACTTGCTGCATCAACCCATGCACCAAATTAATGAGCTTTACACTTCATTTACAGATTCTAGTATTAGGAACACAGCAATCTCAAGCTACCATCTTATTAACACTTCACAACTAATTAACATTTATCCGTGCATTACCCACAAGTTAACTGATGAAATGAAATGTGATATTTTCATTCAGCGGCAAGAGCATTAAAAACTAATCTTATTGCATCACTAAACGTTCCAGTGCAGAAGGTTACGTGTTTGTGGGATTATTTCGAAAATGTTTTCTTTACCCTTTGCTGTGATATTTCAGTCTGTTTAAAAGCTCCAAAGCCTGGCTTTTCTTTTGGCCTGAACAGGCAGAAAAAATACTCTTCTGTCAGTAGAATTTCCTTCCCCTTTTTTATTCTTTTTCCAGCAATTGCTTTTCTGACACTTAATCCCCTTGTGTTTGTGCTATACAGTATTTCACAGCATTCATTCTGAAACTGGGGTGTTCACAGTGGTATTTCTTTTAAAAAAGTAAGGAAAGACTCATCTTGTTGCTCTGCAGAAATTAAACGGTAGAACCTGTTCCGTTTACAGGTCATTTTCTAACTGCAGTTTTATTGCAGTTTTTGCAGTTTGCAGTTTTTTTTACTGCATTCACATGATGACAGAAGTTGAAACAGAGGCCATTATTCATTGCCGTTCCCTTCTGGATCTCAACTCTGTAAGAAGACTGCGAGACTGAAGTATGTAGCAAGTGCAGGTCTGCCCGTGTCAGGCTGGATTACAGTCATTCATGGGCACCCCCAATCCCCATATGCCAAATGGTCAGGCCTCCTGCCTCAGGAGGGAGTGACATCACCCACATCAGTGTCGCATGAAACCTGTTGTGAATGGTGTTACAAATGATTCTTTTAAAGAAGGCTGTGTCCCTCTTTAAACCCTTACCTCTAAAAACTCTTACCAAAGGCCATTTTAGTAGGTGTGCTATGTACAATTACTGTTGCTTTACCTTGGGAATGCCATGATGTGCTCCACTTCTGAGCCATAAGTATTACTGTTATAGTGTAGTAAAGTGCAATGCTGAAAGCATTGGAAACTGCAGTGAAACTAAGACTTCATAAGTGAAAAATACTATGAAATGAAGAGAGACAAAAAACAGTATTAGAGCCGTGACCCTCACCAGGAAAAGTGGACTGAAAATAGATGGATGGAAAAGTATTACAATGTACTCAATCAATATATACAGTATGTAATTCTAAAGAGACAGCAAAGGCACGGAAATGGAAAGCTTTTATTTTGTTTGTTTCATGCGGAACTCAACTTTCTCGTAGAAATGCAAGCGAGTTTAATCTTCACTTCAGGCAGGAGAGTTTGCGTATCCTGAATTAAAGCCAGTGAGAGAGAGAGAGAGAGAGAGAAAATCTGGCTCAAGCCATAATTGCACTTCCCAATGCGGTGAAATTTTCCTTTATTCGATGTACCTTTTGGAGCTCCGTTAATCCTTTTATCAAACAGAGCAGATGCTGTTCATCATAACACACACAGGAAAATTTTCAGGAAGACTCACAGGAGGCCATTAACACAGTCATAATAAAGTCTATATACCTCTACTGTACATATGTGCTTGACATTCACACACTCCTGATGTGCATAAGACTGAATATACAGTACGCGTTTTATACATCTGTCATGAGCAGGACGATCAGGATACTGTATGCACGACGGATCTTCAATAAGGGGGGCTAAACATTTCCCAGGCATACATAATATACTTTACCAGAGCTTTCAGTACAGATATTATTATTAGCTTAAGTTGGGGTGCCAAAAAACTGAGCAAGGATTGAAAAAAAAACAGCAGGCAAGAAAGAAACGGCTTTTCCTTCTATGTATGTCCCTACTGGATTACATCCTGTTAAAAATCACTTTGTTTCTGTGCACACTTCATTAAAACCAATTACAGCAGCCGCATTCCTGAGGGTGACACGGCTTGTGAGATAGGGGTATCTGGCACCACTCTCTCACTTAAGAGAGATGAACTGAATAGGCTGTTTCGATCGATGCTGCTGGTTTTTATCCCTCTCTCCCTCTCCCCTTCTTCTGCTCTGCTAGTGGTGGGCAGGGCATCTCCCCCTGTCCTGGATGGAGTCTACCCAGCACGCCACACAGCAGAAGCTCACACATCTGGTGCACAGGTACCAAACCCAAGCGCAGAACAACTCGTTGGGAACCAAACCGTGATGTTAAGTGTTAGAGGAAATGCTTTTCATGCAATGTGATTTACAGAGGCTATGAGTCAGCAACTGCTGCAGCTGAGTCTCTTGGAAACAGGATTTTGATTTCATAGTAGCAGGTGACAGACCAATCTTGGAGGTGAACCGTGAACCTCCTAAGAAAAAATGCTTTACCTTAACCAGCGACTGCAAATATAATAATTCAAACATATGTGGGGTGTGCCTGTTGGCAACAAGACCCTTGTTCTGTTGCAGAATAGGCAACTCAGAAGATACTGTACTTGGGAAACCACTATATCGTGGCAATCAAGAAGACCCCACTCCTAGGTGCACATTCTGCAGAATGTGATGGTTAAGAACTGACTAAGAGCACCAGACTCATGTACAAAGCTATGAGCTGCTATGTACAATGGCTTTGTTTTACCTGTATTTGAATATAACACATTACATTCACAAATAACATCTTGGTTCTAGTTTATACATTTCCATTGCTTTTCTCTCTTTTCCAGGAGAACCCAGTGCAATAAAAGAAATGTGTCTAGTGGTGTGAAATTTCACAAAGACGTCTGTCTTGTCATTTTATTTCAAAAGCCTGACAAACATCCTCTGTGAGCTCTGCAGCATCTCGGAGCTGGGCCTTTTATATACAACACAGGCTCTGAAAATAATGTAGCATTAGGAAGTGCAAACAAAAGACTTCACTGCCGCCTGGAAGAGAGCAAATGACATGTGAAATCCCTGAAGCTAAACCTGAAGAGACAGGAGGGGGTGAGGGGTTCGTATGGCTCACGCTTGGAAATCCTTGCCTCAAATAAGTTGCACGATATTTATAAGCCAGACCGAATAACTGAACCTTAGCACCTGGATTCCAAGCAAATGCAAGTCTTTATTCTTACAATTGATTCCTAATTATTTTAAGGGGATCAGCAGCTCCTGGGTTAAATAAGTCTTTAAGGATCAATTCAATCTTATCTTACTACTCAGAGGTTCAAAGTCTTACTGTAATGGCATATAATCTTGGTCTAAAGGTAGTCGATGTCCAGAATAAACCTCTGAAAACAAAAAGTATATGGTACACAACTAGTGGCCAATAAGCCTGCCGATTTCTATAGAACCTACAGTTTTTCTATGTGTATCCACTCTCCAATGCCTTTCCTCTGGGTGGGTCGAACTCATCTGAAAACATCATCTTACTGCAAAATGAAACACACACTGTGTACTGTATTTATACACAGTACATACCAACACACTCAATTTTCCACCCCGCCTCTTGTCTACAGAGCATGATCCCACCAATCAAACAGTTTGGACTCCGTCAAGCACCAGTGCACACTGGAGTGGAAGTGTGACTCTGAATGCAGGTGAATGCACTCTATTGATCCAGCCCTGAAAGGAGCACTGTAGGGCTTCCATTGTTTGTTTGTTTAGCCGATCCCCTGAAGGCCCAGTGGAAGCTTATTTTACAGGCTGGAAAAAAGGGGGCTTGCTGGCACAGTAGGGGAGGGCAGAAGGAAGGCGGGGGGGGGGGCAAATAACTTGCACACTGGCCTGTGGACAAGCCTCCTGCTTCTCGGAAAGTCTCAGCTTCTCTTTTTTATCGACACCCGTGAAAAATAAAGGTCTGACAGAAAAAAACGCTACATGCCAGGATGCGTTATAATGCTGAGTTGCTCAAATTTGGATGCAGTGCAAAGGCTGCAGAAAGTGTCATCTGCAGGAGTTAAGTTACTAAGTTGCACTGAGAATCCATTAGGTAATATATATATAATATGTAATATATATCCACTATCCAATAATAATGGATTTTTTACTTTATGGCAAATAATCTTACATTTATTTAATGAAATGAGCATTATGCATAGAGCACATAGGAGATGTGACCAGTTTCTTTGAAATTTATTTCATAATAAATAATCCTTATATTTACAGTATATAGTGCTTTTCTGGACACTCCACTCAAAGCGCTTTACAGGTAATGGGGATCCCCTCCTCCACCACCACCAGTGTGCAGCCCCACCTGGATGATGCGACGGCAGCCATAGTGCGCCAGTACGCTCCCCACACTCCAGCTCTCAGTGGGGAGGAGAGCAGAGTGATGAAGCCAGTTCAGAGATGGGGATTATTAGGAGGCCATGATTGGTAAAGGCCAGGGGGGAAAATCTGGCAAGGAAACAGGGACTTACACCCTTATGTTTTGTTTTGGTGTTAACCCTGGTGGTTAACTTTTGTTCTGAGGGGTTATGAAGCTGAGCTCTCCGATTGCTAAGGCAATTATCAGACTTATCAGTATTATCAGACCCTGATTCCATGTACTGTACGCGTGTGGAAATACTTAGGAGCGCTATTTATCATGCACCCCAGCACACAGTACACACAGTTCTCAAAGTTTTGGAAAAGTCTGCAAAGCTGTCCCCATATTTCGACCCTAAACAGTGGTCATCTGTATGCATCTCGTCTCCTAAGAAACTAAACTGCTTGCCACAAATCACTGGCAACAACCAGAGAATGAGAGAGCCAATGACCTTTGTGCCAAACACCCTGGAACTCTCCGATTTTATTATTGGTGCCAACTACAGAGCCAACAGACCAAAGCCTCCTACCATGGTGTGAGATGTATCCGTGTTTTGAGGTCTTGCTTTTAATGAATCAGTAAAAGACGCTCAGCAAAGAGGATGCCAGTTGGCAGGAAAGTTGTCTGTCTATGCAGAAGACCCCGACCTCTATTCTCCATCTGTCAATGCCTCAAAAAGAGTTTACATAACCCGTGTGTGTTTCAGCCTCCTTCCAAGTAGCTGGTGCTAATTCCTCGCATCATGTGATTAAATTAAGCAGACTGCCCGTGAAATTGCCTGATAGGGTTTGAGGGGGGCTTGCAGTGCTATTTAAAGATCCCGCGTTCTGACTGAAATGCTGCCATCTGTCTTTACTGCTTCTTAGAAATCAGTTTCGGTTTCCTCTTCCTTGCCACCCACTTCCTCTGACTGGCGCTGCTCATCTCCGCAGGAAGAGAATATGCCGAAGCTGTACACAGAAAGAGGTCCTAGCATGTCTCAAGAGCAGGTAGACATGCTGCAGTCTATACTGCACGTGTGAAAGCAGCTGATTTAGCAGGCACAAAATGTCCACATGTGACCACAACCATCACCAGGAACAGGGTACTTTCTGATGATGGATGGACGACACGGAGAGAAAACCACTCTAAGCAATTGGCCACTAGGTTTTTAATGGCTGCATAGATTTGTGTTAAAAGTGATTTGTTCAAGTGAATCATTTGCTATTTTGTCTAAATGAAGTATGGCCCTCATCAGCACGGCTCATGACAAGTGCTGTGAATGGTTTGTAGAGGTGGGGATTCCATTTGGAGCTCAATGGAAATACAATATCGAGCACTTCAGATGTGAGGGCATTCATCTGAATCAGGGAGTGGTTTTACGGACATGGCCCTCAAGCTGCTTCTTTTCACGGTCTTGTTCTCACTCCTCTGTAAAAGGAAAACCAGCTTCTCGTTGCTTTTAATTATCCCTATTTTTCAGTCCTGGAGGACCACACCTTAGTGTTACTCCCCTCACAGTTTCCACCTAAGGACCTCTAATAACACACCATGCCCATACAACGACCCCGTAAAGGTCCATATAAACAATATCTGACAGCCCAGAACCTGGCGACACTAGAAGAGGGAATGTGAATGCTCCCAATGCAGAGCCACAGTCTAGCTGGTCAGCCAGACCTGTTTCTGGGGCTGCAGGAGGCTCTGATTACAGTCATCGTCCAGCTGGAGAACTGTGATTCAATTGCACGTCGCACCACACAACACAGCCATACTATACCACTGTAGCTTACAGCAGCAAATGACATGTACATGTGCCAACATTACAGCAAAACCCCTTCCTTATTCGGATCCAAATTCACCAAGATTTAAACCTGTTACCTTTTCAGATCAGATCTTTGTCCTTTGATGTCTCTTTTTAAATGGTATACATTTGACCCCCCTGTACAGGCATGTAAGTATAAGAAATACACTTATTTCTGTTTTGTCGAAATAAGTTCAGGTGGGTAGCTGTGTCAGCATGTGTAGGCTGCAAAGGAACACAATGTTTTGGCTGTGGAGCCTTCTTCGGGTGCAAACCTTACACCTGAAGAAGGCTCCACAGCCGAAACATTGTTTTCTTTCTTCTCTTTTCAGCATGGAATAAACGTATTACTTGTTCCTGTGTAGAATTAAGTATAACTGACAACTTCTGATTAAAAGTAAAGTTTAGACAAACACAAGAGTCAATTTCTAAGGTTCAAGAGACCAGCCGAACAGGATGAGGCAGTGAGTAATGCCCCTGCTCCTGTGTTGAAGGCCCACTGTTCAGACTGCGCTTTGAACCTTCAGGTGAGGGAACTTCAAGCAGCTGAGCTGTGACCTCTAGTCCACTCTAGATGACCGATTTTTTAATCGAACTCGCCCTCCCTTCCCACCCCTTCCAGCAATCAATGTCTCTTTTCTTCAATCTGACCAGACTCCACAGGCCTGATAACGAAGGAGCCCCCGTGACAAAGAGAATGGGCACAGTAGCACAATCATTCCCCACCTGCTAGACAGCTCCTACAGTATCTAATTTTGTGGGAGGGAATAAAGGCACAATGTCAGAGAGGTCGCGTTAAACAAGGGATCGGCCATTGCAATGATGAATTAACACAGCGGCGTTCACAAATGCAGCGAGGGCGTTTTCCTGATGCCGATTAGAGTGTAGAGAGAAATTAAAAACATCTCTTCTTCCACCGGAACACAAAATCTGAGCCCCCACAAAGGCATTATCCATTAAGGTGTACTCATCGGTGCACAAGGACAGCTTCAGTTAGCTGCACAGGTGCTGTTTTATTGTATTAGATTTTAATGTAGGTCATTACAAAGTCAAGGTAAAAAATATTTTAGGTTTATGCTAAAAGAGAGAATGGAGAAAATTCCTCGCAAAGCCAAAGAACAGACATTACAAGAGCCAGCTTACCAATTTGTATCCAGTTTTAAAGACGTTTGAGAAAATAAGCATCCTTATTTTATACTCCAGGCAATATGTCACCCTCCTATGAAAATTACAGAGGTGGGCAGTTCAGATCCCTGCCTTCATCCTCAGCTTCGGTCAAAACAAATCTTTCCAAAATCTGTGAGCGCAGCCCTTCTGACCCACACCCCAAGGTCAAGGTCATTACGCTGTTAGAAGAACTGACGCAGACAACACGTGATGAGAGACTATTTCAGGAAGCACAACATTGTGTAGCGCTTGCGATGTGATTCAGAGGTGGCATATACTTGGACAAATGCTTGTTTCTTTGGAAGCAAAGCCAGTTACCAGCTGGAGGATGCTGAGCCACTGAAACTGTGTTCATGAGGTCAGCTGAACCTCAAGGGCCTGTGGACAGAACGCCTTCAATTATATTTCAGTTTTCTCCCTTAATTCGATTCGTTTCAATTGGAAGAGACATATTGAAATCAACAACTTGGCCTAAGGAACAAGTAAGAGAAAGTGTATTTAAGACAGAGAACAGGAAAGAAGGTCTTCACACAAAAGCTTCTAGAACAAGCTGTACAGTCCCAGGGATCCCACAGGTAACAGCTGGATGAATATGAAACAGCTGGGTGAATTAACGACTAGCAACAAAATGAGCAAACCGGGCTGAGCACCCTCCTTCTCATTTATAACTCTCCACATTTAATAAACTACGTCATACCTATTTCCTGCAGCTGACCCCAAGCCACGCCTGACCTGCAGAGGCAGGGGATCCTTCTAATACAGAACACAAATAACTGCCAGCTGAAGAGCCACATACTGTAGGTTCTCCATCACGGAATACGGAAAAAGATTGGACTGTACATGTGAAATGTTAGGGATTCACCCTGAATACTTAATAAGATCTGGAACTGCAAGCAGATGTACACATGAAGGGAACGACACAGCAGGTCACTCGGAAGGCGCCTAAATTCTCATTACACAACACATTAGGTTTGCACCTACTATTTATATAAATAGGCAATTAGAAAGGTCACTTGCTCTAAGCGGTCTAATTGCTTTCCCATCAGAAGGATGGATGGTCATGGTAGGACAGACAAGATGTAAATTGGCATCATGCATGAATGAAGATAACCCCAATTACAGTGTGCTGGTCTCATTACGCAAACGTCTGCGCCCGTTATGTACTCTACCATGGGGGACATCTGCAGAAGAAATGAAGAATAAACACATTAGCCAGGGATTCGCATCAGACGTTTAAAGAAGGTACAGTACTTGCAGGAGCTACAAGCAAGAGTTTACAAGCAAAAAGAATGAACAGATAGACAGATCTCGGAAAGCATGCCACCTTGAAGTATGAGCCAAAACATCTCAGTGCCACAAAGCTCCTTTGTGTTTCAGAAGCCAGTGTCATGTCATGTGACAGCTACTGCTTTTCTCCACCACTGGTCATCAATAACCTTCCCCCCCGTGCTCTTTACAACTTAATCCTGCCCCCATGCCATGGAATGCTCTAAACACACAGTCTGCGGTCCCTAGCAACTCCTGTTGTCTTTTTCCGAGAGCATCCTAGTTGTTTCTGCTGCTGAATGTTATCCTGAATCCCGCAGGACTGGCAAAACTGGAGAATCTCAAAGACTGTGGACTTTTCCTCTTGATCGTAGTCCAGGTGAGCTCTCAACAGCAGCGCGTCACATTTCCCTTTGTTGTATCTTTTGTTCTTTACTTTTCCTAGTAGGAAGACTGTCCCTGCAGTGTGAACTCGTACTCCAGATACACAAGCTGAACAACAGGCCTAGTCTGCGCAGCTCTACAGGCTGATCACTAAGCACTACAGTGTGATTAGCCCTTTAGAAATACTGCAGGGTAACCAAAGGTTAGACATTAAAAAGGTTACAGATGAGAGAGGAAATTCAGCATAACTACTATTAGACTGTTTGTAGATAATTAATCAGAAAATTTCATCCAGCCATTTCTTGCAAGAACCCAGGGTATTGGCTTAAACAACATGACAACAACATGTATCCTGTTTTACACTCCCTCAACCCTCGGCCTCCTCCTCTGGGTTTAAAACGCACTTCTGTGTAGTATACCTTCAATGTTTCACCTTCACAGTTTCTTTCCATTCTGACAGCTCAGTCACTTCTCTTTATTTCTGCAATTCTAAGACAGAAACCGAATCCTTACCACCATCCAGTGTGTTTTACCAGAACTCAGGACGGATTGTACTGACTCAATGAGCAAACAACACTTGGGCTTTGATAAGCAGAGACGGTGCCTGAAACCAGGGTCTATAGGATCAAATTAACCGATTAAATCAAGTTCAGGGCAGCCTGACATTACCCCGTTTTGTTTGAACTTCAGTGACGCTCCGTCTAAAATAACGGAAGCAAAACACAGCAAAACAGGGACCATTCGGCAGCTTCGAGCTGAAGGGCAGGATCGTCACATTGCGCTCCGGGGTTCTTGAATGCCGTCATGAAGCTGCGTACAAACCGTGGGCTCAGGTGTGATTCCAGCGAACGCTCAGCCATGGCTCCTAGCCTCTGGGATCGGGGGCCAAACGAGCAGAGACACACCGAGAGAGTATCCCCAGGACAAACTGCGCTCCCACAGCCAAGATACGTACCAGGACAGCGTCACCTTTCCATAAATAGGGAACCGATCAGCCATGCACTCACCCCTCTGCTGGGAGATGCATTTAATTAGAACTTGAGACTATCTTTTCCCTGGGAAAAAAAACAAGGTAGCTGGAGGGAAACAGGGTTTGAAACGGAGAGGTTTTGCTGTAAAATGCCGACTTGAGCTCCAAATTTAATTTATGAACATGACTGCGTCGCCCCCAGGCAGTGAGACATTTCTGGTCTGACTCGCTCCTCAGATTTTAAAGGAGATACTGCAATCTTCAAGTCTATCATCCTCACTTTTTTCCCATCAGGGTCCCCAGAAAGGCATAGATGTAGCTGGTTGATCACGTACAGAACCGGGGCAGGACAGATTTGGGAAGACAAACGCAGTGGGGGAAAAAAAAAGTGAACTCTGGAATCTGACAATAAGCAAAGGCTGATAAAAAGCAGACAGCTGTGAACGTAATGTTTCCAAGAAAACGCGTGGACAGGTGGGCAGAAGAGCCCATACGATACGGTCTGCAATTCCAATGTGGAGAGCGCACCTCAGTGCTCAAACTCCAAACGAGAGCTGTTTTTGATTAACCTTAAAAAAATGTTTCTCTTCTACGCAACAGTGCACTCCATCCAAATGTTATCAAGCCTGATTAAAGAGATCAGCAGCTTCGATCCAAAACCAGAGAGGGGTGGTGCAACTGCTTGGAGGTTCATTAACAGCCAAGATAGAGCTGTCCCAAGATCAACCCCCAGCCAAAAAGGTTAAAAAGCCCCTCAGAGCCTGTCTGCATCTGTCCGTTTGAAATAGCCATCACAAATTAGCCAGCATCGTGCCTTTCTGGTACATTTAACCTAGCCTCGCGTTAACAGAATAAATCTGAATAGGCCATCTGCAAAGGCTTAGCAGCTCATTACTGACAGACCCCTTCAATGGGAAATGTGCAAACCTTTGGCTGAAGCCCTTTAAATGAGCTCTGAAAACAAGGTGACCCATGAAGCTGCAGAACCCAGCAAAGCAGTGCATACAGAACATGTTTCTACAGCAGACCCGGTGTCTGTTGTGTTTAAAACGACTATGACGGGAACACTGCATGCAGAAATGACAATTGCAACACTGTTTTGTTGAGTTGCAACTCAGGGCCTGCAGTGGAAAAACGAACTGATGTAAGGACAAACAGAAATGGACATTTAGTTAATTTTCAGTAAAATGATCCTGTAATGAAGCACATGCAGTATACAGTATTTAACATTGTGAAGCTCTGAGCAAATACGTGTAAGACAGGCATAACAGACTGTGAGTGATGAGATGGATTACTATAAATGCACTTACACCATAGTTATATTTAATTGTGAATTGCACAATTACTTTTGAAAATTAACCTCAGCTCTACCGCAGAGGCTTTTCAGTGCATCCTTTGCAGTGTCTTTGGATTTGTAAAAGGAAGCTGACTAGTTCAGTATTATACTCCATCAAAACTGTTTGGCCAGAGATGCAAAAATAACAAAACATGGTGAAAAATGTCTCCTTTTCAGCTTTCACGATCGCATCGACAACACCGGCGATTATAATAAAGTAAATGCATGGGAGATAATCCACATGCCTTTGAAATCATCACTGACACGCAATCGCAGCAACACCCTCTAGCAGGCTGTCAGTTTAGGGGGCTCTCTGACACGTGGGCACAGCAAGCAGCAGCAGATCCATTAAGAGAGGATGATAAATATTCATCATTGAGGGCTGTGCTGTGGCTGCTGTCAGTCCCACTCTCATGTGCTCTGACTGGGCTACAACATGGGCTTGAGCACTCTGCCAGTGTGTACACAGAGACTACTGCGCTCTGCCGTGCGGCAGCCCTTTCTCCATTCCACCTCAATCACCTCTTACTCTGCTGGAGATCTTGATTTCCTCCAATTTGGTCTTAATGGTGCAAGCTGTGGCATTGACAGAGCCGCAAACTAATCCAGCCCTTCTCCGCAACTGCACTTACTTGTTCAAATTAATGCAAGCCATAGACCCTACCCACTGCCCTTGCATACAACTGATTGCCATGTGCTGGCAAACAGTGCCCAAGAGCCACACTGGGAATCAGGTCAGAGAGAAATAAACAAAAGCGACAAGTATGAACCAATTTCTTCTGCGCCCACAGATTTCCACTGTCCAAGGCAAACAATGAAGGCTCTGTCTCTGGACTGTCTGTCAGTTCTGTGAAGCTGCTTTAATATAAACAAACATGGACAAACACATGCACAAGCAAACACACCCACATGCATTCCTCTCCTTCCTGATGCTGGAGACTATCTGCCCAGAGCAGGGGTCAACCGATTTTACTCAGTCTCCAGATCTTGCACCATGAGCCACCCAATTCCCTTTGGGTCCTGGATCGGAATTCAAGGATCCTAAAAAATGTGTGCCATCATCTTTTTTTGTATGAAAGTGTTTTCCCTTACAAAATCTTGGAGCAAACAAATTCACAAAGTGCAAAAGCAAAGCACAAAAGTCTTGACTTGAATCATTCCACTTGATATTTTGGAGCCATTCACCAGGCTCACTCCTTGAGCACGTGCACTGTGGAATTCGCAGACACACTCACGACATCGGCAGGTACAATAATCATGTGAAACAACACTGCTAAGTGGGACATCAGGCAAAGATGGCATGAAAAGAAAAACAGTAAACCTTCATTTATTCTGCAGCTACAGCTTAAACTCAAAATGTGAGGAGAGGAATGGCACCCAATTATTCACAGTACTTCCCGTCTTTTAAAAAGGCTGAGTAAGTGCTGCAGAGCTCTGTCACAACAGCAGTTTCATGGTCGTGCCTGTCAAGCTTCTTTCCCTCAGAGATTTGGACACCCATTGGGAATATGTGACTGAATATCACAAAGCAAAAGCGATGATCCTTAGCAGCTACACAGCTGTTTTCCTTATCTTTCTTCCCTGTAAAGCAGAGTTCACGGGTGGATGAACACTGCCTTCTCTTGAGCACTGCCTTTTAACACCTGCTTCTGCTGTCTGGCACCGCGCTCCTTACAGGAAAGTGACATCATCCTCTCAGAACCTGGACAGGACAGGAGGCCAGCCCTTTTGGAATAGGGGGATTCTCCACTAACACGGGAGCGGTGCTGTGATGCCTATGCTTATGATGGAAGAGCCTATGAGTCCATGTTCACATGGCAGTGGGGTCAGTGCTGCACTCGTTACATTTTTCACGTTATCTCTTCCTTGTTGTGGACTATACAGTCGCAGCAATACGTTTTTACCTATTAAATTAGCCACATTGCTACTGCTTGCTACTGAAGAGCTACTGTAACATCCAAATCCACGGTATGGCATCTGCTAGTCCCACATGTCTTTTTATACACAATTTGGGATTACCCTGTCATTTCCAGATGTTGCGTAGCTGCCAGCTCTGCCATACGTACCTTTGCTCTAGGGGCAATGTGGTCCCCGGTCCCTTTAAGGCTGTTAAATGACAATAAGCATTTCAATATTTCAAATGAAAACTCTTGCTAGCAGGACTAATTCCAGCAGAAAAGAGGCTTGTCTGGATTATCTCAAACCTGCCTGGCAAAGCGAGCACCTAGAATACTACAGATCTGGACTGAACAGGCCCTGGATATGGGATATTATTCCTGCACCTGTTATATTCTTCATTTTGACAGGACAGACTCTGCCCTACATGAACACCTTTCCTCATTTATTTACTACATGTCTAAACCTGTGAGCTTTTTGTTTTTTTTCTTCTTACCATTCCTGATGACTTTAGAAATTATGCATCTTCATTATTTTATCGATCTTTGTAAGCTTTGAGGCAGGGTTTAAAGAAAATAAATATTTTGCATTAAGAAATAGGTATAATTTTAACTAACGGCTTCTCCTGCATCTGAATCATTTCTACCTGAGACAAAGCATACTGGCAACTGGGTAATGTGCTAAGCAGGAGCTGCATTTAATGCAACTCTGTTTTGCTTGACTTACAAGCTAATGAATAAGCAAATGAAATCAGGGTGCTGAAATTAGAAGCATTCCTGAAGGCAGCATTAGGTCCTTTCTATTTTCTCCTGCACTGCAGGCAGCATCGTCACGCCCCACTGATCCAGAGTAAGACCCACTCCCCTGTCTCGGCATCCAGGCTTGGCAACAATGAACAAAAATAGAAGGCTAGAGGAAAGGGATTAAGACTTAAGAGGTGACATTCCAAGAATATGGCTGTCTAAATTCTCTCAAACTATCGGCTTCTCTGCCTCTCCTCATTCTCATTACTCTTAATGTTTGTGTGGCTTTTCACTGAGATGGCGGCCCTCTTGAATGCTGAGCAGCATGGCAGAAACAGGCCAAACCAACAACGAGAAGACCAGTGGCCCCCAGCTGCCCCTGGACATCAGCCGCCCCGTGCCTCGTCTGGTCTAAATGAAGAGTGCAGACAGCAGACTCTCTCTGCTGCTCGGGAATGCCTGCTTTCTCGAATCAGCAGCCCAGAGTGCTCCTGAGACTGGTGCTCGTACTGCATAATGAGGTGTCACTGGCGGTTACGCAGGGTGTCAGTGTGCAAGCGCTCCGAACAGCCGGGGCGACCCGAGAAACGAGGCGCCGGCATCTAACTAATCAGACGGCTGCGACGCGAGTCGATTACCTGGGGCTCGTGGTAACGGGAGGGAAGGAAACATCGCCATGTCACAGATCCTCCAAATTAAAAAGGTTTGCCATCTTCCTTCACCTTGAGAAGAGAAACTTTTCCCCAAGCTTAGCCTTTCTAGCATGAACACTGTTCTCGAGACTGGAGAGCGGCAGTCCCCACAATAATAACAATAACACTGAAAGCTGGCAGATTTATCCAGAACAGCTTACTGTGACTCCATTGAAGAGATAAAACACGCACAACAAAGTTACAGATTCACTTAGAACTTGACCTCAGCTTTGAGCCGTCCAAACAATGGAGCACAAGAAGGCAAAGGACTTTGGTCATGGTGACCAATGTGATTTAGTGGCAAAGCTGAGGCTTGAACAGGCAACCTTAACCACTGAACCATCTACAGCTTATCCAGCATATGGATTAGAAAGCAACTCTGAGTTTCAACACCCATAGTTAAAACCCATAGTTTTGGTAAAAACCATTAAACAACTAAGAACTCCCAAGCAAGGATATTCTTAGGGCCGCAGTCCACCAAGTTTAATAGGATAAGAATTATACAGTATATACCTTACAATACTCACGGATACAGACCTGGAAAAAGTGGTGTTAAAGACCCATTTGATGCAAATCACATCAATATAAATTCCTCACACTTGTATAGTGCTTTACTGGACACTCCACTCAAAGCGCTTTACAGACAATGGGGACTCTCCTTCACCACCACCAGTGTGTAGCTCCGCCTGGACGATGTGATTGCAGTCATAAAGCGCACAGTACGCTCACCTCACATCAGCTAAATCATGCCATTGAGAATCCATGGTGGAATAAAGACCAGGAGTGAATATACTGTAAGTGCTCTGGAGACCTTTCATATTGAATTTTCATATTGACCAGTTTAACAGGAAATGTGTTCAATCAACACTGCATACCCTCCAGGGACTGGAGCTGGATCCTGCCCGACACAGGTGAGCAGGATATTCATCGGATCAAAAATACACACTGCTGCAGGTCCCTGAGGTTTAATGATTGAGGAGCTGGAGGCTGGAGAGTGCTACACATCTACCTGGAAATGCACTGTAAAATTGATCAAGCACAATCCATAGTAGAGCTACAAACATTTTGAATAAACACGTACCTAGCCAAGTAGAGTGCTACACAGTTTGCACAGAACTGATATTGTTTTCATTGCCACCTTCAACTCAAGTCATTCTTCACAATAAGGATTTCCAGAATGGTTCATTAGCCGCTCAATTAATCATTTAATTCTCAGCCATTCCCATTAATGCCCAGGCTGGAAGAAGCTAATCCCTGCTCTCTCTCCTGCACTGTTTGCATTAAGAAAGTATTGATACTCTTTACTGTACAGTCCAATGTCTTGCTCTGGAGGAGGTGGACCACTTTTGAGTCAAAATGAGGTGTCTTTATCAGTTAATCCTAATTCTTGAATTCTTTAATGTTTTTCTCCCTGAATACAATTTTTTTCTTTAGTCTCCCAAGAAGCCCCAAAGCTATGCTGTTTCAAATCAATGTTTCTCAGTCAGGGAACCTCTGAAACATGCAGTGAATACAGGCTCCTGGTTCAAATATTTATTTTAAACAGCACCTTAAATGATAGCATCTACGTGTTAGAATGGCACTTTACAGTGAAAGACCACAAAAGCAAAAAGATTAGATGTACAGTAATATTCTCGATACAATGCAAATTAAATTAGTGCTCAAAAAAGGTGTTAAAAAGGGATTTAACAGGGCTGGCTGGCTAACTTGCTGACTTACAAGATCTAATAGAGGCTCAAAGGTCATTCCACAGCACTGGAGCACCAGAACAGAAAGTGTAGTCTCCCAGATTTCAGATCCCTGGCCTGTGAATTGTATACCGTGATGCTCTGTGGTTTTGATCTCGTAAGGGGGCCAGGCTAATGAAATCAGCAGAAATGGAACAGAACTGTCTCCCAAGAGCAAGATGCACCAGGGTTTTGCTTGAAGAGGCCCTGCCACATGTTTTCCCAGTTACCCGTTTGGCACCATGCCGTTCTGCGACATGGGCAAAGTCATTCTGGGGACATGTCTCTCATCAGAGACACAGAGCAATGAGCAATACCACAGACAGACCACCGTGTCTATGCCTGAGCCCGTCATGCCTAGAGACTCTGTTCTAAAGCACACCTGAAGAGACATGGGTTCAGTCCTGGCTGCTGCAGTGCCAGCCCTACAGGAAGCATCTCTGAACACGAGCAAGGCAGCCAGTCAACAGGCTCAGAGACCTGCCGGTGCACCTTGCTTCACTGCCTTGTAGGGTGACACAGGGCTACACAGGCATGCTGAAACTCCTCCGTTTCCGGGTCGCAGATGGAAAAGCAGGCATAGTTAGCATTGATATGGCGTAAAAGCAGCACAGCAGGAAAATATCCTTCCCCCGCCAGCCAGAGCGCAGATCTGTGGGTCCTACCTTGGCCGCCGGCCGGTTTGCCGCTGTTGAGCTGCTTGAGACGCTTCTGGTGCGATTTGCCGTTGTAGTGGATCTGGGCCTGGGCGGCGGAGTTGAGCTGAATGTTGCACACCTCGCACAGCGTGTACGTCTGGTGCTTCTTCTCCCGCTTGAGGCGCTGCTCCGGGCCCCCCGGCGGGTCCCCCGCGCCCCGCTCCGGCGGGCCCTTCTCCAGCGCGGGGGCGGGGCTGAAGGGCCGCTTCATCCCTGCGGAGGAGGAGAGGGGGCGGCGGTGAGCTGGCCGGGCGAACCCCACTTCAGACGACACTGCGACAGTGTTGCCCTAATTGTAGATTGTGGGTACCCCTAGGTGCCCTAAATTCAGCACCCATTCTTACAGTATACAATGCTTCAACAGCAAGGAGAGGCTAGCATCTCAGGAAAGCAATTAAAACATGTCAATGTCAGGCAAGCAAGTAACAGATACTGCATCTCCACGGTTTGCTTCCTTGACTTGTTCATTTCTATTTTGCCTTTTCCATTCAGAAATCTCAGGTATTAACTGGGGGTGCGTACCCTTATCCAACCCATTTCTCTTGGTTTTGCAATTACTTGTTTCAGCCATTTGTTTTTCACCTGGAGGTCGTGTGTTACAATGAATAAAGATCAAATAAATCCTGATTCAGTGCATCTTGGTTTTAGGCTGTTATGCCAAAAAATACATTACTTCAGAAAGGATGTGCAGACTTTATATACTGTAGGCAACGTATATATATATATTTGTTCTTCATTTCTCCAAAACCTCTTCCAGGCTAAGAACAGACCCTGTTTTATATTTACTGTAAGTCTTCAATAGCTGGTGTACTGAGGTTTCCCTTTACAAAGAGGAGGATTTCAGAACAAAGTTATCCTAAAAGCTAATATCTCAGGTGATGAAAAAGGGTAGGAAATATTATAAAGAGCAACGCTCATGACCTGGCTACTCCAACTATTTAACTCAGCGATGCCACAAACCAGCCCTTGATAGGAGTCACTAGCCTGTCTTCCACTTGATTACCTCCAAGACGCAGTTAATGTAAACGTGAGCTAAGGAACAGCTCAATAGTAAGATTCCTAGAATTCGGAAGTATAGAACAGTTCCGAGAAACATCCACTAGGGGACGCATATGTGCCACGTTGTGAAAAGTTGCTCAGCAGACACCTGATTGGGCTGAGCTTGCCCCTGTCATCGCACAATTTTCTAGCTGAATAGCTTTGTATCGTCTTTATTCCCACATTTTCTGATACAACAATAAAATTAGAGTTAAAATATAGAACAGCACCTCTCTGCGCTGCCTGTGAAACACTTTACTGCACCTCGACACAAACAGGAATAACTGTACAGCTGCTGTGGTACTACCATACAGTTGCCGTTGTGGAAAACGACAAGAATATATGATTTTAGAATAAATTTAGAAAAGCCTTCCGAGAGATCAGCAGTAGAGCCTGCTGGGAACAGCGGTCGATCAGTTCTGGTTCTGACCCGGTTAGCCATCCCCTCTGTGCTCCAGGATTGTTCTGAACCGGATTTCTGAGCTAATGAGACAAGAGAGGACCCCAGAAGGACTTGAGCTGAGCCGGCAGCTCTGTTCTCTGCACCCCACTCCTAGCTCTCTTCATTTCATATCATTTTCATTACCCTCACCTCGCCTGCCCTCAAGAATTCCCCCTGGCTCGGTCTGTGCAAATGCTGAAATGCCAGCATATCGGTCACATAGAATATGAGCATCAACACCCCCCCCCGACAAGAGTTTCAGCCCGACAGACAGACGACAGCACAGAGACATCACACTGTCGCCTCAGGCACACCAAATTGTGGATGTTTTGCGCACAGGCAAGGGATTTTGTGAAGGAAAAAAAAAACAACAAAATTGAGGCCACTCTGTCCAGTATGCTGAACTGCAGAAGGATGACGCATGATATCTGCTGTCCTGCATCCAGAAAGATTAGAATGTAGTGTGGATTAGAGATGTGTTGCAAAAATGAAATGCATTTTGGATTGTTAGTGCCTCCAGAATACTGTAATTTAAAGCATTTTGTAAAGGGAACTCGTATATTCCTAGGACACAATAAGTCTTGATTTTAAACAAGCATTATTTATCTGTTTTCATCAGCTTGTTTTATTATTTCCAGCATGGCAATACCATGGTAATGCATACAGCAATGTTGGAAATTCATGCATTAAGTCTGACACATAAAAGCATCCCTCACTGAGCTGTACAAGTCGTCAGTCTCCTCGTGATCTACATTTCAAAACCCCCAGCTGTAAAGTCATTTTCAGTCACTGCGGTGTAAAACTGTCACTATCCTATGCCTACTATTCCTGTTCAAGAAATTCATTCTGACCACAATGGCGCCCCCTGTGATCCAATGTTGAAGACTGCAGCTGGAATTAAAATCGGCCCTTCCTTGAGCAAGTTGAGTGCTGTGATTTCTTTGCTTCTTTATGTATTCTCATTAAAAGATTATAAACCTAAACACAATAGTTTATATAAAATGAAAGGAATAGAATAAAATACACTACAAGGCACATCTGTCAACATGCACCCACCCCAGGTAGTGTCCACCTACTGTATTTCCAAAGAGCAAAATCTTTTAATTTAACAATTCAGGATTAGAAGAACATACTGTATTTAGACTTTGTTCAAACAAACCGTTAGACACTTGTTTCATTATGGTAGTGGAGGGGGCTCTGTTCTCTGGAGGTTGTGGGTTCAAATCCTAATTTAAAACTGCTACTGTGGCCCTGCGCCCCAACATTTTAAATGGGCAGCAAAATTTATAAGCTAAAACCAAGAGGTAGGTATAAAGTCAATAATGAGATCTGCGTTAGAAATAACAACAATAACGACAGCAGCTTAATTAGATTTTCATTTGAGTAGGGAGCTGTGTCAGCATGCGCAGGCTGCAAAGGAACAGGTAAAGGTTTATTGCATGCTGTGACACACCTGAAGACAGTTCCACCGCCAAAACATCGCGTCTCCTCTCTTTTCCTTTCAGCATGGAATAAACCCTTGCCTGCTCCTTTGCAGCCTAAATTTCATAATATTGATTGTTTCAACTCTTGAAAACAGATGCAGAAAAAGCAGAAGGCTAATTAACTGCAACTCGCCACATTCCAATGCCCATCTCCAGGCGCGCCTGTCTCGTGCCAAGGGCAGGCTGTCCTTGCAGGAGCCGGCCAGCCCCTGGTTTACGCACGACACTAACGCAATATTATAATGGATGCAGTATCACTCAGAGTGGGGTTACAGGAAACAGAGCGGTACTGCAGGCGTGTTCAATCCATTACAGCCCCATAACTGAAACACGAGAGCTGGAGGGATACCGATGCCACAGAGGCACCAGCTGGCCTTTCTCCTCGCAAACAGCACACGGCCCCCCGAGTCATCCCGCGCTCCTGCCTCTCCAGCTGGGATTGCCCCGCTCCCAGGGCTGCCCTCCGCTTCCTCAGTTCCAACCCATTCCTGACCTTCTCACTGGGAAAGGACTCTTGCCCGACTCCGTGGGAGAGAGCGAGAGCCGATTTCACAGCAGCTGGGCTGAAATTCAAAACTGCGATCTGAGCAGGTAACTGCGAGAAGATGACCAGCTGTATACGAGGAGAGGTCCTGCCATGTTTTCACACAAGCCCGGGCACTTCTTTTCGTTGCAACTTTCGGCGTATTCAATTTCAAGCAATTTTGCAAAAAAACAAAAAACAACTGCTGCCCAGCAATGCAGAGCTGGCAAGCTGGCTCTTCGGTTTTGTGACTTTTATTTTGGAATTAAAAACATTACCTACATAAACCCAGTCTGCCGGATCCATGAAAATGTCTCAATTAAAGAGTTTGAAGATAAAACACAAGACATATGGAAAGCGGTCTGTTTCATTACAAGGTACAGTGATTTCCATAAAATATTGTCTCTTGAAGTCTACAGAAACAATCTAGTAAGCATTGCCTAAAGTTCATTTTTTGTTCACACTCGGTGCCTGTAAATGTCAACAGGAATCTAAAAGCTTTGCTGTAGAAAAGATTTTCCTTGAAAAACACTTCCTTCATCTGCGGTGGGGTACATGGTCCCACACAGTCGTGCTCTCAAGCCCCAGTGGCTGTGATGCTGGCGGTATAGCCCGAGGAAATGCAGGGATTGGCTAATCTAATGATTTTATTAATGAAAAAAACTCTCCAACATCCTAATGTCAACGGCGTGCAGCATCACCTGTGGAGCTGGGGAAGCACACAGTTCAGCCGCGGGTTGAGATCTCACACTGGGGCTGCTGGGAGCTGTTTGCACTTCAGAAGACAGACCACACATCTCCGGCCTCCTGAGAACACGCCGCTCACCTCCGTGTGCGGGGACATCCTCCACACGCTGGGCACGTTCATCCCATTGGACACGCCCGGCTGTTCCCCGGGACTTCATTATTACTGGGTTAGAGGTCGTAAAGAGCCCCCGGTGGAACAAGAAAATCAGAGTTAAAGCACCGTGAAGCTGCGGTACGCTGCACTCCTGCCTGATCATCTTTCCGAAAAGGCATTTCTCCCAGGGCCTTCCTTCCCTCCTCTCTCTGATGTCTACTGCTCTTCGGCCCCAGCCTGTAGGTGGGGATGAGGAGCCACTCTAAGTTCAGAGCTTAACCCTGAGAGCAAGCTTATTTTGGACAGAGCCCTGCCACACCAACATGAACAGTCCAGTCCTGCAGGGCTAAGGTCTCTGCAGATTTTCATTCCAGCTCAGCCATTAATGACTCACACGAGCTAACTTTTCATTTAACTGAAGCACTTCCATGGCTTCTCCTAGACCTTAAGGTGGTGATGATTTCAAAAGATCTACAAATCTGGACTGCAACCCCTCCAGGACTGGACATGGACACTCTTGGCATGAACAGTAAAAGTACATTGCACAACAATGAGCACTCCCAAACACAGCACTATCTGGCACTGGGGCATAAGCACATCCTTCCCGTCCTTATTTACTATTCTGAACACTAAAACTATTTCCTTACAAGTACATTAACCTAACAGTTCTGTCAAGACTTGGGTTTGAATTTCCCGAGAGAATAAAGGAGGCCTTGTTATCTCTTTCCATGTTCAGTTATGGGATTGCTTTTCATTTTACGGGAAGAGGGAAAGATTTGAGGGCATGATGGGAATCAATGCTCAAGCAAAGACACCCATCTTTGTGTACCGACTCTTACTAGAGGCTCACAATACACTCTTAACAGAATATCATCTGGTTTGCGCTATTTGTGTAGGGAAGACAGATTAGACAATTGTCTACTTGCACACGAGCATCTGTTTGGTTGCTTTTCAGCTCATTTTCAAGAGAAACCCAAAGACTCATCACTTCTCAACTGCAGTCTCCAACCCCGGGAAAACATGACAGGAGAGGATCACAGGAATGCTAAAGGAAACCACAGGAATCTTTGAACCAATGTTGCACCTATTATCTCAGATTAGCTACTGTATAATGCACCAAAGACTACACAGTAACAAGGAGGTAGACAACAGGAGACAATTTAAATACACAACGACTGATTCAAGATGTGCTTTGCTATTCAAAATAATAATTATGAGCACAATCACAATAATTTAAAATTATTTGCTACATCAATTTACTAAATTATATATTTGCACAGAATGCTTTTCTAGTACAATACAGTACAGGGAACATGAGATGGTTTATACTAGACAAGAAAATAACTATAAACTGTAAATACTTCATTTACATAATGACATTTTGAAATGTAGTCTGATTGTACATTTCGGAATCTGAGTTAATTCGAAAGGATATGATTAATTCTTACTTGCATTACACCAGCTCTGGCATCTCTCCACTGGTTGCCTGATCAAGAGGAATGATTTCAGACTTCAGCTGTGAACCTGTCCAGCCATTAATGGTAATTAAGTGCATTCCAATGTGTCATATGTGCTTTGGAAATTGTTCATCTGAAGGAATAATTCCCATGTGAGAAGAGTGTTGGTGTTGTGCAGGTAAGCAAGGAACCCAAAATAATTAATGTTTTTAAAATCCTGTTTACTGTATGCCTTAGCTACAATACATAACAGAACTGTCACATGAGTATATTCCTGTGTTTAACTTCCAAGTGATTATTTATATGGCTACTCATATTTTTAAAAATCTTTAAACCTCAGTATGAAGAGTCTTCATACTTCAGTACTGTAGCATGGTGAGGTACTGTATACTGTACGAACTTACTGTATTGCAGTTTTCAAATTGCTATTTTTGGCTCACTTCTTTTGTCACATTAAGACTTGTTATTCTTTTGTGGCTGGTTTCAGTGTTTTTTCCTCTCTTCTATTTTTAAATGGTACGCAAGCTGAATGAAAAAAAAATCTTCACAGCTTTAACAACGCAAGTGGGCAGTTTGTTCTAGTTTCTTGTAACTCTCTGGAAAAAGATGTACTTCTTTATTTAAATCAAGCAGGGGTGTTTTGTTCACATGACTGTATATTTTGTCTTCCCCCAAAATTAAACACAAGGACTAGCCACCAACCAGCTTTAAGCTTTTGCAAATCTGGAATGCATGATCGGTAGAAACACGACGATGGAGAATGTCAGCAAAGGCCAAAAACAGTATATTTATCAGCACACACCAGAGTCATTAAAAAAAAGCCACCAGAGTATATTATATAAAATAAAACTTACAAAAAAATATACAGTGTTGTTTATAAAGCCTCTTTTGATATTCCCCCTCTGAGTGCTCCTTCAGTCTCCATCAAGTGTTTTTTCAAAGGTTTCAAGTAGATTTTGGCACAAAGTGAAGAACCTCTTTATAGCTGTGCTCCCCCCTTCATCTCCCTGCACCTCACACCCCCGTCTCCTGGCTCCTCCGCTTGTCCGCTTGTATTCCCTGTGGGAGAGGAGGCGGCGTCTCCGGATCCCTCTCCGCTCCGACCCCTGCCGCCCCCGGCACGCTCTCCCTGACCTCCTCACGACCCCCCACCCCAGCCTGCTCCCCTCCACGGCGTGGTGCCCATTCTGGGGGTGACGAAGGGTGGGGGGATCATGCACAGGAAGAGGGGTGAAGACCTGGCGCAGTCAGCAGTCCCAGGTCGGAATGCACTGGCAAACACTGCTCAGAACGGTCCTGTGGATCAAGGGGAGACCTGGTAATCATACCCGTGTGGTCTGCCATCCTCAAACCCACCATGACTTTTGGAAGAGGTGTGACTGGGGGATAGTCTTTAAACTATCTCAACAGTGCTTGCAAATGCATTCGAACCGGAGTTCAGTCAGCCCTTCCTTCTTTTTTGCTCCTGGCTGTAGTCCACACCAATCTGCACAGTTTCTCTACCATTTGCATTGCAGAGCTGTGTTACAAACCGGCTCCTTACCGAGAGAACCTGTTTTAAAAGTCAGAGTGACTAAACAGTCAGTAAGTGTCGCGGGTGCTGGGCAGAGTGCCATATTGTACCCCTCCTTTCCATTTGGTGTGCCCACATATCCCATTCATCATAGTCTGATCTTCTGCTGACAGAGGCCAAACCTCCTAGAACGTCAGTGTGGTATTTTCAGAATTTATGGGCCCAGGCTGCAATCCAAATTCACCCAAAAATATTTTTCTTATTACAATTGCAACATGATCCTGTTTAGCCTGCAACTCCTCCACAACCCCAAACAAAACATGATAGACAGCCCTACACCATAGCCACTAAGTAAATGCCAACCTCCTCTGGCCACTGTCCCCATTCTTGATGCTTATTCAGGCCTCCTGAAATTAAATCTGGGTTACCCTTTAAGGACAGTGATCTTGTGTTCGTGTGCTGGAGAGAGGGAGACCTTCAGATTGGCCTTTATACACAATCAGGAATAAGTCTCTGCTTGGCACATGCTTGGCAAATATGGAACCGTTCTTTTGAATAAAAATGTTAAATTAAATTTTTTTAAGGGCTGTCAGTCTCTGGGCGCAAACTTTCTGTGCTGTAAACAAAAAAAACCAGCCACTTAATTTGTAAGCATTGCACAAAAGAAACATTTTCTTCAGATGCCAAGGTGCAACTGGTGGGTCACATGGTCGTTGTCTACTGCTTTTTTTTTTTTTTTTAATGCTGGCATTCTTCATAAGAACCTACAGTAATGTCCTGATGCCTTAGAAGTCTAAGCAGATGGAAGCACAAGCGATCTTGTCATGAGCTGAAAGGAACACAGAGCCTACACTCGCGTACCTTCGTGTCAGATATAGTGACCTTGAACACTCAGGAAAACACAAGGGCTCCTGTAGCCAGTCGAAGGGCTACAAAAACTAAGAAGGCTTCCTTTCCTTGAAAGTCAGAGGTGCTTATTGGCTGTCCACCGGCATGCAGCAGACTGTATAATGTCACTCACTGGATCACCTCAAGTTGGCAAAACCTGCCCCAAGCACAAATGTTGCATATTCTAAGCATCTTAAAGGTAAAATGATATTTGAACTCCAAGCACTCTTATGTTAATATTAGAAGTGGCTAACACAGCACATGGCCGACTTAGTCTCTTGACGTTCACCAGCAAAAAATAGCACCTACAGTTGCAGGGTCCTGTGGAGTTTGTAGAGCCAGGTAAGGAATGTCCAGGCTGGGCAGAGTGATGAGCAAGTGGCCAAGCGGTGTGGACGTGCTTTAGTTGCTTAAGTAAGCTGCTGAAAAGTCTAGGCATGTTGTATAACAGAGAGTGGCGCATCGCAGATCAGGGTAATTCTGGTTCAAAGGAAGGATCCGCTCCTCCTTTTTAAGTCAATGCGGGACAGAAAAAAGTGTCAAATGAGTTTTTGGTCTACACCTGACACAAGACATCTACAGACTTGTCTGGCAAGGCTGTGTTTTTCCTACTTTCCTGCTCTTTGTGCTCACGCCAAAGTGAATGCGAGATGAAACTGAAACCGACTTTGATCACTGGAAAGTTTGGCGTGTGCCAGTGTGTGCACGTCTGTGAGCACGGGGTGTGTGGTCTTTACAGGTCCCTGTGTGTGAACACACAAGGTCTGTCCCTGTGCTTTTTTAATAGCGTGCAAAGCCATTAGGTGAGGGTGAGTGACTGTGATACGTTACAACACAGAGGTTGCCTATGTTGCAGGGTCACAGGCAAGAAACCATGCTGGAGATAAATTATCTGACACTTTGAATCTCTCACGCCAAGCCACATGACCAGCATGGACAATCTGTCCATTAGAAAAAGAAGTGGGAACCAATTCCTTTTTATTCCCCCTCTCCCCAAATATGGCATCTCCAGCTGCTCCATTTGACTCATCTTTTCTGCTGTGATCCCCCTACCACACAAGAGAGGCAGGAACTGCCCAGACCGTCCTATGAAAGCAATTGAAATAAGCTGCAGGTCCTATTGCCTCTGTCCAGCAGTCAGCACGGGCTGCAGGAGTGGCACCTCACGCCTATAGATGCCGGGCAAGCTTGCATGCGCTGTTGTTACCCAGCATGCTCAAGTGCCTCATGGCCAACCAATGACACAGCCGGGATATGAACAATGACAGATATGACGTCCAGGCAACAGGGCTCAACCTGACTTCTGAATGCTTAGAAATCTGGAACCCCCCGAGAATATCTCTCAGTATGCTTCTCTGTATAAATCAACCAACCTCACAAACAAATTCCTCCCTCTGCTCTGTATTCACCACAATATGGCCCAGAGAGAAATCCATATAACTAGATAACAGTCACAGAAGTTTCTCTTGAGCGGAGTAATGTGCTCTGACAGCCCCGGAGAAGACCAGTCACGCCTGAAAGCGCTGATCCACGTTGGCAGTCTGTTCCTCCACCCGTTCCCAGCCTCTCCCAGCGTGCGCTGTCTGCCGCTGACGACGCTCACACCCAGGTGAGTCGGCCGGGGGGAGCCCCCGCTGTGACAGCCGCCTGAGGCCGACACGATCTGAGGAACGGCTACCCATGCCTCGAGAAATTTCCACCCAGTACTCTGCATTTAGTGTTCCCGATGCCTGTCGGCAAGAGTATGGCTAACATTAGGACTTCGACATTAACACAAGTCCCTTATTGAAGTGATTTCTGGGCTTGCCCTGCTTTTCCTGCTTGTGCTACACCTTTAATTGACTTTTCCATGGATTCCAAGATTGGAAAACATTCATGCACGTGCTTTATTATGGATTATTATCTTTATTTTCCTATGAATTCTTAGTTTTTTACTACCCACTGAAGCAATGTTAACTTTTCTAAGAATAAACATCCAGCCTTATTCACCCTACAATCCAAACAATGCCACACAGAGTGCCTCTGTCATAGACTGCATTACTTTGCAAATGCACCTGCCTGCAGCTGTCAGCGCTTTTAAACAGGTGAAAGACGGCTTCCCATGCTACACTGCCGAGCACCTTGTGCTTTCCTTCATAGAGAAGCTGCCGACAGCAGAGTGATGTGAAACAAGTGTCGGTCTGTTCTGGACACTGATCCTGGCTGCTGCCTGGCACTGCACCGATTAATCAGAAATCGCAAGAGCCTGGTCCATCTGGTGAGAGAGAGGAAATAAATTGTTCGGGTAACCAAGCTTTCAGGTTACATTTATTCTTCCTAATCACGTGCAAAACCGATTTCAATCTGTTCACTTGTTTATATACGTGGGACTACCTGACAAGTAGTGTAATCCACAGGTCTGCCCCACTCAATCATTCTTATCTCCTGCTAAAAAATGAAGCCCAAATCGTCTTATACAGCTCTAGGAGGCAGGAAAGGGAAAAATAATTTTCCTAAATCAGTTTTTTCCCTAATCTCAAAACGCAAAAACTGTTTCCTTCGCAGCCTGTGTGAGTGCTTGCAAGCATGTCTATCTGGGAGTTGCTGTCGCTCAGCAGGTGCTCCAGGGTGTCTTAAAAGTGGTGCCACTTGACCAAACACACGGTTCCGTTCGCTTTGCTCAAGCAGGTGGACATGGAGGCAGGGCGGTGCGAAGCCTTGAGACCGAGGAGTCCGGAAGAAAGCGCTGTTGCACACCCTCCTCGTCAGCTGCAACGGCGCTGGGCCTCTGCCCAGGCTCATAAACACCATTTTCTGCTCGTAGCGCTCTTAGAAAGCCAACCAGAAAAACATATGGGATGACAGTAGTAAATATAGCAGTAAAAAAAATGTTTTATGAGTCACTCGTAAAAAGGTGACAAACTGCTGTTTACAACACTACGTGGCGGAGGCAGTATCTGTCTTGCACTATTAGTGCAAGTTGCAATGAGCAGCACAAGTACATTCTGGGGGCAGCCACTGTGGGATGTCTCGACCGATCTGGGCCAGCCAAGGCAGGACTCTGGGAAAGACCTGACCATCCTTTTGACATCTTCAGTGAAACATCACAAAATGTGGCTCTGCTGTAAAATATGGCTCCGTATGTTTCACAGGGGACGGAAATCTAATCCTCACTGGTACGCTTTTCAGCTCCCATCAACCTGCAGACTCCAGGGCTCTAAGGAGATGGCATGCTGTGCACTGGAAGCTTAGGTTGAAAGAAGTGTGAGAGCTGAAAACAGAATACATGATTTGCATTGCTTTATTTACCTACAGGAAGCTACTGAATTAAAACAAATTCCAGGTTTCTGCCAGGCTTGGATGGGACAGAACTGTCACATTAAAGCCTTTCCTCCACCATAAAGTCTGAAATGTCAAGCGTGTGAACCACAAAAAAAAATCAAAGGGCCTACCGTGCACCAAACATCACAGGGAGAGAGAGTATGCACGGTTGTTCCACTGCAAACGAAACCAGCAGTGATTGAAGATGGAGCTCCAGGCTCTTGGATTGCAGCAGCTGGTGGCTTCAGTTATGATCGCAGGCCTCTCAGGGCAAGGCCTATGCATTCTCACAAGCCACTCTCACTCTCAGTGGATCTGGCGGTGGGCTCTTAATCGAAATTGCAGGCTCTCCCATGAGGCTGATAAGGCGAAGCCCCAAGAGACCACACCTGTCAGGCACCCCCCCGCACGCCCTCCCCCGGGGGCTGTTTCTAAACTTAGCATTCCACTGAGGCAGTGACATTCCTCACATGATCCAGGCGGCCTGGAAGCACGCACAAGACCTCGACAAACTGACCCGCCATGACCGGATGAGGTCGCGAGTCCATTTACAGTGAGGGCGTCCCGTCCTGCTGCTGCGCCACCTGCCTCAGTCTCACTGCATGCACGTGGGGTAACATTAGCCTGACTGGAAGTCTCCATTAACGTGTATTGTGTTTTACGAGAGCACACTGGACCTTGTCAACACCTCGGGCCCTATAGATTGCATTTCAGGGATGATATTGTACAGGAGCTAATGGTTTGAAGAAGACAGAGTGCTGTCGCGATTAATGCTCAGGCTGGATTTATCGCAGTGTTTTTCATGCAAGGGAAAACGATCCTTTTCACTTCCTCTCTTGGGGGCAAGGAACATTTACCTCAAGTGGCAAACTGGATTGCTGACTGTGCATTGCGGTGGCTCTCCACACCTGCTGCCTGTTTTTCTGAAGGAGGGTTCGTCATGGTGCCTCACAACTGGTTACTTTGTCTAGTTACAGGTGACGCGATTTGGTACTTTTCATTTTCACTCCATTCCTTTTTGCAGTTTCTTTCATAAATTTAGCTTTGCCCAATTATTCTGCCCTGTTTGGCAATAAAGTTTTAATTGGCTCAGCTTACTGCTGTAACCCTTGTACCAGCACAAGAGCTCAGACCATCTACTTCGGCCTTGCATGGTAAACGGTATGACTCAGATGTCAAGCACACAGGCCCCACAAAGTGTTAGATATCGTTATTTTTCTTACTCCATTTAAGTGTGTTTACGTTTTTAATTATATACATAAACAGAAGGGGAATATCCAGCTACAGAACTTCATAATTCCTCCTGACTGACTGTGATTTTTTTAAAAGGAAGACAGTACCTTCAGCAGAGGTGCTTTAATGCTATATTTACTGAACTGCGTTCTGTATTAATGGTAACCATTTACAGTTCCTGAAAGCAGAAATGACTCCACTGGTTGGAATGAGTTAGAAGTGCCAAACATACCTATTGAAAACGATCTGTTTCTCTGCTGAATCACCCAAGGAGGGCACCACAGTCGGAGGTAGAGACATACTGAACTGACACTTCCCATAATAGAGCACCACATACCACAATGAGCAGATACCACAGCAGATACTTGGGTGACACAATGTGTTACAGACACTCCTGCCATTAATCAAGTATAGCAAGGCATAGCTGAATATCTCTCAGGAAGAAAATTTTGTTTTTGTTGGGGTTAAGAGGAGTCCACTTTCCTAGAAAGCCCAGGGTGACAAGTAACAATAGCTCAGTGAAGTAGCAGCTCTGGGATCTAGAGATTCAATGTTGGGGTGACTATATCACCCCTAAGCTATGTGGCCAGAACTCTCCCGTTTCCCTCCCTAGTCTGGGCCAAAGGAACACCTGCACAGCGCCGTAAAGCCTGTCATCAGCAGCAATTAAATCTCGCAAGGTTCCAGCTCACAAACACAAACAGGCTGTCATCTCTTCCTCTCGAAGCCCTTATCTGCTTTCTGTCGGACAGCCTTGGTCAGATTTCCTTGCAGCAGTAGCATTTGACAAAAAAGAAGGCATACTGTTTAAAAACTATCCCCATCCCGAAACAGCCATCTCAAAAAGATCCTCTCTCCACAATGGAGAGCAGGCTGGCCTATCCCCATCTGTAGTTATTACTCAACCTGAGAAAATGAAGCCATGTTGTTAAACTGGATGTCCTGGCTTCTTTCAAGAAGATCACTCAACTACAGGCAAACAAGGGCTTATTCCTGTATGGTTAAACATCAGGAGTTCCAGGTAACAAAAGATGTAAAGCAAATAAAAGGAAAAATGTTTTAAGGTCACACTGTATTTTTTTTTTACAATTACACTGGGCACTTCACTCAATTTCAATGCCCTCTACAGAAACCCTGAACTATGCGCATTGAGAAACTCTGATGTTCACACTCAATAACTCGACAAAGTGAATTTGTCACCTCTTCATTTTATACTTAACAATGCAATTGAATCAATAAAAGAGACATGACCCCACTTCATTCGCCAATCCTTAGGCTAGTCCTCAGACTCCATTTGCTGTGGAGTAAATTTAATGCAGTGCAGCGCAGGCTATCATCTAGCTTTTCCAAAGCAAACAGTGAGCACACGTTTGGGGAACAGACAGGTGTCTCAGCCACTGTTCGTCTTCAGCAGTGTTTTTGCCTGAAGGTGAAAGTAACCAGCATCCTGCTGCAGATGCACTGTATACATATATCCTTCTTGGAAAGGGCTTTATCTCATTTCTCCGGTATCTTTCAGACTCATCTTGAGTGCTGACCAGAGCTCTTTTCTCAAGGATGGGTACAGCTCATCTCCTTCCCCCCTATTTGGCCATCTTCAGTTTCAAAAACGGTGCAGAATAACAACGGATTGAATTAGAAATCGATGCCCTTGGCCCGGAGCTTAATGTCTTCAGCTCCACACCAGATGAGCCACAACCCAGCAGGTTCCCCATGTCTCTTTAAAAACTCCAGCAGCCTAAGAGCTGAGGAAAAATAATTCAGTCGAGGCTGAAGATGAACATCCGAGCATGCATAGGTTTTATTTTACAGCACCTTGAGAAGATGCTTCATGAAAAAGCACTGCACAAAATAATTAACCTTTTTCAACGGAATCTTAGACTTAAAGCATACCTCTATGCCAGAACTGGGGCTGCATAGACATCTGAAGACTAAACTGTATACATTAATATTATACACATACAGCACAGTGCAGGATAGCTCTCAATGTCAGGTGTAAAATGAAAAGCACACATTTTTTCCACACCTGTGCTTCCACAGCCACACTGTTTTTTTACAATGGCTCAGCAGTTCTTGAAAGTTAGGTTACAAGAATAAAACTACCGTGTTTCAGTATGCTGTGTATCCTGCAAGGGGGGCTGTACTACTGAACTGTGCGGAAAAGCACCCTGGGTGTTCCAGGCACTCTCGTGCGAGAGAAGCTCTGCCTGCTGGACTTGGCTGCCCTGATTTTCGTCAATATTAAGCTCTCAAGCTGCACGGCCTGTGAGGGATTGAGCTGATATTACGTGGGGGGGGGGGGGGGATTAGTCAGTTTATCCTCCGCAATTATGAACATATTGTTTGCAATTCTGTGTCGTTCTGAGAGCCGTGTGGTGCAAATGAGAAAGCACAGGGAGAGGACAGCAGCAGAGCTCAAGACACATGGGGACCAGGAGGCTGAAGGTGAGCACGAGAAACAGACACGCTTCCTAAGATTTTAAACTTTCAAAGAGAGACTGAAATGGAGATTCGAAACATTCACTGTGGCATAAAAAATTGCAAAGCACGATGAGGAAAACAGGATAAGGGCACAGAGAGGGTCCTATCAGTACAAACGCTTGGGTCAATGCAGCAGAGCAAAAGCACAGTTTGAATCTGGGACTTCATCAGCGGGTTAAACTAACACATCTCCTCTGGCTTTAATCAGGAAGGCCTACATTTGAATACTCCCCCATCCTCTGCTTTTCCAAGAATGACTTGGGGAACCCAACCTGGGGAACTAGGCTTAAACTCCCAACGTTTACACTATGGGTCTCAAGAATCACCCCAAAGGGAAGCTTTCTTACCGGCTAAGCCACATGGCAGATCCTCAAGCAATGCCGAATTTAATGTATGAGCAAGAAAAAGCTGTGTGTACAAAAGCAGCTGAAGCAGACAGCTATGGTAAGACTCGGCCTAAAAGGTAAAAGTCTGCATTAAAAAAAAGTGTTCTCCTAAATCTCAAACACTTCTCCTTCTGTGCTTATTTATGCGCTCTTGTAAATGCAAACTTCATTGATCAAATAGTCAATTCTAGTTTCATTACTGAACAATGAATGCTAATACATCCAGGCTTCAGCAGTAAATTACACCACAGTATGTAGGCTGAGTGGGCTGCTGTTCTGACGTGTTATTGTATATAGCATGAACACCGTACCTAGAGGTCCATTCAGAACTGCCTGGAGCTGCAGGTCTGCAAAATTAGAAGCAGTATTTTTATTAAAAATGTCAAAGAGGTCTGAGCTTCTCAGCTTAGTCATCCCTTGCTTTTTTAACTGCTAATATTTAACCAGAGAGCAAGGCAGCGGTTTGTCCCTCGACTCTCCCTCCCACCAGCTCCCCCCAAAAAAACAGCTGTTCTTTCATAATCAACATGCCGTCTTTTGCAGCAATCAGATTGCATGAAAGGAGCTGTTTAATGGCACACTGAGCTGCTAACAAGTCGCTCTGCTTTGGCACTGTTGATTCCTGAAACTCTGTGCTTCGACGCTGTCCTTGTGCTGCTGCAAAATCACATGATGCTAAACGAATCTTCCTCTAAATACTTACAGCAATTAAACAGAACTGGAACCTGTATCTACAATTTTTAAACAGCTTTAAAGCACAGATGACTGCAATGGTATTGACCCCCAAGAGGGGAAGTGTGTCTTGTGTTTGGTATGGAGAAAGGTGCTTGGATCCCTTATCAGCAATAAGGACACTCATGATTGCAGATTTAAGTCTGTATCTGACTTACAGATGTTCATGCCTTTAGAAAAAGTACATATTCTTTGTTAAATTACAGCATGCTTACTGGTGCTCTCTTCTAATTTTATTGAACAAGACGGATTTAGCAAATGGACGTTCAGATTGTCAAGTGAATTAACCAAAGACAGAAATGTCTGGAGCTGTACTTTCAGTTCTGCAGGCTGCTTTCCACACTGCAAGCTGTCTCATGCAGAACAGGACAAGAAAATGCTCTAGCGTTTCAGAAGAGAGCGTGAGGCTGTAGGCAAGAACAACTGCATCTGTAGAAAAACTGGAATTGAAAAGTCTGAAACTGCTATCCGTAAGAAAGACAGATGAAAAGCAAGGCCCTGCATTAAACCTCAGGAAGTCAGATTGGTGTCTGCATTCAGCCTGAATAAGGGGTCTGAGCGCATCTGGATCAGATCCTCACCATTAAAAAAAACATCAAGTCCCCCAATGAAGTCAGTAGCAGACTTGTATTCTCTTTTTCTCCCTCTGTATTCTGATCACTTTCTCTGTAATCTGACTTCCAAAGTGATCCAATTTAATACCGACTGCGTTTCCTTGATGCGCCTGTTAAAAGTCCCTGTGCTGCAGTGGGGGGGAAGCGGAGTTCTGAAGGCTTATGAGGGCTCATGATGTTAATGATTAGCCCCCAGGGGAGACTGAAAATGCTTGCTGAGCTGCCACATCTTCCCAGGCAAGTGCGTAAATATTTTAGAGACAGAAGCAGAGTCTGCAGTCTTGACTTGTTTCGCTGGTCCTCCTGTCGAGAAATTGGACAGGAACGCCAGCTGGCTCAAAACGTAGCAGATACCTAAGCTGTCCTCCCCGGTCCCAAGGTCTCATCAACCCTTCATGTTCCAGTTTGGCAGCTACTGTAGGCTTCCTGCAATGTCTAGAAGCTCCACGAATCACCCACGCAGCTCCTAACATTTAATGGCATTCGTTTGGGATACAGGTTGACTGGCGTGACCCAGATGGTTCTGGCTCGGGTCACATGGCTGTGGCCAGGATTCTCTAAGTGGCATCACACAATTAGCAGAGCACCAGTAGTTAAGGGCTGGGCTTAGCTGGCCAGGGTGCTCTCAGCTTCCCAGCAAACAGCAACTCCCATGACTTACCACCCACCTGCAGAACCTACAGTAACTGTTAGGTTTATATAAAAAACATTCACCACTGTTCCTCAGCCCCGTTTTATTGGTGATCTATTATAATAATATAATAATAAACTTTATTTTATAAAGCGGCTTTAAAGGTGGCTTCTCAAAGCGCTTTACAGGATGACAATAACAATAAATAAGAAGACTACAACAATAAATAAGAAGAATTCAAAAGATAAGACACAATTACAATTACAACAATACAACAATAACAATAGAGGAGAACTTGGAAGGTGGTACTAAGAAGAGCAGAGGGGTGAAGAATGGAACCAGTTAAGTAAAGGCTTTTCTGAAGAAGAAGGTTTTGAGTCTGGATTTGAAGGAGTTTAGAGAAGGTGACTCTCTGATATCCTTGGGCAGAGAGTTCCAGAGCTTGGGGGCATAGCAGGAGAAGGCCCTGTCGCCCATACAATGTAGACGGGCTTGGGGGACAGTAAGGAGGACAGAATTTGAAGAGCGGAGGTTGCAAGGTGGGGAGTAGGGCGATAATAGTTCAGACAGGTATTCTTTCAAAATTCCACTTAGCAGCAGTTATTTGTTATTTATGTATATACTGTATGTTGTAATGTCAAAATAACAACTTTCTTACATACTGAAACTGCAAGACTTAGTTAAAAGTGGGCATATGAAAGCCACAGTCCGATTGCCTTTCTGATTGGGCAGAAACAGCAACAGAAAAGATGACAAAGGAACTGAGCAGGGCTGCATCAGATGCTGGCTCTGATGACATTTCCTAGGAGCGGCTTTAGAATGACACTGATTGAGATGATGAGCTCTTACGAGTGATGAACAGCTGCGAGGGATCGTGTTAATTAATTAGTTCCCTGTTGGAAGACAGGACAAGAACTGATTTACCCAGCAAGAGCAAGAGGGAAAGGAAAGGTATTAAGAAAACTTGCCTTTGCAGGCTTTTGCAGTTAGTCCTTAAGCCTGCATTTTTTATTTAAATTTCACGATTTTGCACTAGTGAATAATTTAACATTATTGGAGATATCAGAGCGCCTCCCCCATTTTTATTATAAAGCCAGCTAATTTGGAATGGCAGACTTTTTAAAAACTCAGCTTTACAGCTACGACTCCTGCAAGTGGAAACGAGGACCTGCGCAGTTGCTCCTCTGACACACCCACAGTGTCAGAACCATTCATCTTTTGAGATGCTGGAAGCTCCTCTGTGTGCTAAATGTGGATTAGTATCAACTAGGGGGGAGACTTTGTTCTCACTGACACTGCTACAAGCTTGTAGGTGTCTGATGCACTGTGGGAGTCATCGTTTTGCCACAAGCCAAGATAACCCTGGCCAACTCTACCCTAAGGATACTGTGACAATTGTGCACAGATGCAGATCACAGATCAACAGATACTGGGGCATGGCAAACTAGTGACATTTCGAACGCTCCAGCACCTGATGTTGGAGGGTACGGGACTGTTTTTAACTTTTCCAAGCTAACTTCGTGTAAGTAATCCAATGACTGCGTCATGTAGCTCTTGAAATAATTGACGAATTGCTAAGTTAATCATAAGAGGAGTTAACTGCGGTCTTCTGCAGCTGCTGTCAGCAGACCACACGAAAGAGCACACTGCAGATCGCGGGGCCACACAGACAGCTCTCCCTGTGGGAGGTGCTCCACTCTGCCTGGCTCTGCACACTGAGTCAGGACTATTGCAGAGTCCCATCAGACCCAGCTGTGGCGTTGATGGAGTGTGTGAGTCTCTGCTAACAGGACCATCTGTATTACCACAGAGTGCTGTGGAGACTGTCTCCGGAGCAGCCGTAACACTTCCTTACCCTACACAGGCCCAGAGGAACTGGAAGCACTTGCTGTGACTGCTGTGCTGGCATTGCTTTTTCCCCACTGCCATTGACAGTCAATAGGAAAGTTCAAATACAAGAGCAGGCAGTAGGTTGGGCAGTGGTGCATGACTCCAGTCCTGGAAGGATGCTGTCCCTGAAACTACTGCTCCCACCTGAGCTTTTAAGTGATGTAATTATTGGCTTTACTGAACCACGTAACACTGTTTCCCATTTCTTTAGGTACCAGACATAAAAATACTTACAAGACCTACCGCCCTCCAGGACTCAAGTTCTACACCTTGGAGGGAGACGCACACTTGGACGTAACATAGGACTAGAACATAAGTTACAAATTAGAGGAGGATGCTGGTCACACTTTGCCATTTCTTGAAATCAAACAAGGTATCCACTTCAGCAACATAACAACATTACTGGGTAGCTTGCACCAGTGCCTTTCTGGTGTTTTTGATCTTCAATGCACTACCCTGCGGTGGCTGCCTGTGAACCCTGTTTGGCTGTTGATTCTAAAGGCTTCCATTGAGTTGAGTCTGTCAAGGCCTTAGAGGCCTCTCTTGAACTCAAATAGTACAACAGCCAATCACAGGCTGCATGTGTAATCGGGGGTGGGTTCTTTCCTCCGATTGGCTAAGGATGCGCAGAAAAGGCGGGGCCCTGGTGCAGAACACGAGGTTCGAGTACAGTACAGGGATACGAGATAACACTGTTGAAGTTGTAAATCTTTAGATTTCAGCCATTATGTTGATGTCACCAATTTCAATTTAAATGGTGTTTGTTGGTTTTATTATTTTACTTAATGGAAGCTCTTGTGATTCTTGTGATTAAAAGATTATGCAGATGTTCTTAGCTAACTATGACTAAACCTATTATTTACAATAGATGTTCCTCCTTCTGCCAATGATACTGTATGACATAAAACCGAACATGACAGAGTAATTCAGGTGGGTAGCTGCATCAGCATCTGTAGGCTGCAAAGGAACAAGTAATAGGTTTATCCCATGCTGAAAAGAGAAGAAAGAAAACACAACTGTGAAGCCTTCTTCAGGTGTAGGAAATATTTGAGGTATTACACCCAAAGAAGGCTCCACAGCCGAAACGTTGTGTTTTCTTTCTTCTCTTTTCAGCATGGAATAAACCTATTACTTGTTCCATGACATATACTGTAGTATACATTTAATTAGCCTTCTACAAGAGTTAGAATGTTATGGAGTGGAGTTACAGTAGGACTAAGATGAATCTTTTCACCGGCAGAATTTTCCAAAATTAATCTTGTTTTTGTGAACGGTTTGCAAACACACTCCAAACAGGGATACTGAGAGGTACTGGCGTTTGGGTGTGCCCTTCATGTTGCCTGTCCGAAATGAATCCAATGAGGCTCGATAATCCTCAAGTTCATCCAAAATGTGATGTCATCCTCCTCCGTGACTGGTGCACCTTTAGGTGTAGCGCATCGAGAGAAAGCTTGATCGTTTTCTCATAATCAAGGATTAACCAACTGGCCAACTAAAGCAGATTCCCTGGGGTCCTTAAAGAAACAAGCAAATGATTCTCACATCGATAAGCTACTGAGCAACCAAAAGAGCAAAGAGGGGCCGAATGGCCTTGTCCTGTTCATGTTAATAAAAGGCAATCGCGGTCACCACCTCGTGACATTTTTTCCGGGTGTGTGTACCCATTCAAAGCAGCTTGTTTAAAACACTGCATTTCCCAAAATCATCCCCCTTTATAACCGTCGCCTGGCTCTGTCCCTCAGCTGGGGTGTTCGAGTGCTGTTTCTCTTATAGTTTCCCCTCAGTTCTGTGATGGAGTGTTTGAAGCTGCAGGATGATTAATTCATCAGCCCCTTGAACAGAGCTGAGCAAGCCCATCTGTTAAGCAGACAAGCTCGACACTAATGTTTGTCTTGGTAGATACGAGAGAAACTAGAGCACCTGAAATAGAATAATCAGTCAGTGTGATTGCAGTGCTTTCTTGACATGGAAATGGAGTACACAAATGTGACAAACTATTCGCGTTCAGGGGGGAAAGGTCATAAATATCATTTTAGAGGTCTTTCTACTACTGGCTCAGTGTATCATGTTTATTTTCCTTTAAAAGAAGGCCATTCTGCTCTTGTGCAGTCTGTTTTACAGTATTTGCGCTACATCCACTACAGTTCCCTATGCTCACTCTAGGAGTGCCATTTGAAGTGACCTCTAACATCTAGTGTATTCTCAGGCAAGGGTATTCTCTAAGATCTAGTGTATTCTCAGGAGTAGGTAATGAAACTAACTGCTTTCAGTACAGGCGTCAGTTTTCAATTTAGGGAAGCAACAGCATAAAACATACAGAAAATGTATAACAGGATAAAATAATAATAATAATCCCTTATACTTTTTTAGTGCTTTTATTGACACTGCTCAAAGCACTTTTCAGGTAATGGGGACTCCCCTCCACCACCACCAATGTGCAATGCTTACAATGCACATGCATTCTGTTGCCTTCATAATCCTTTTATGGGTCTTTTTGCTGTTTTTTTTTTCCATTTTTCTTCTTAGATATGTCACGATACCATGTTTTATTTACCAGATGTATTTGAAATGTGTTGTTTGTTGCACTGCTTGCTTTTTAAATTGCCCACCCTGGGGGCTGAACAAAGTATTCTGAATCAAACAGAATCTAACTTGCGTTTCACATTGGGTAAGGTAAGGCTCCTCTAAATCCACTGGCGACTTGGAGAGCAATTCGCAAGACTGACACAAAGCCCGTCTTGTCTGTCTGCCACCCTACCCATGCGACCACACTGTAACCTACTACAGTGTACATTTTATTCATCTCGCTGAGTCATCATCATCATCATCCTCCTCCTCCTCCTCCTCCTCCTTAGTGTCTTTTTAGGCAAAGAACAAAGCTTTCCTTGCCAGGCAGGGACTTTAACTTCTCCACACTGACTTTTCGAGCATACACACCGCACCCCTAGACTGCTGTCCCTTTCTGCAAAATTTCACTTCCCGATTTATCTCCGTTAACATGATCCCTGAATGCCGGGTCTCTGGAAATATGACTGCCCCCCGGCGCTCAGCAGGGAAGTGGCACGTGCATGTTTAGTGAAGAGAGGGCCAGAGCCCTTGTCAAAAAGCAGAGAGGAAGGACGGAGATGGAGGGAGAGGTCACCCGAGTTGTGCCAAAGACTTCAATACACCCCCCCCCCCCACCACTACACAGTCTGCCAGCGATTGGCAGGGACATCTCACAGCATGACAGACGCCCTCTGCTTCCCCCGAGGTCTAGCCTCTTCACAGCTCTCCTCAGTTTCACAGACACCACGTATCACAGGGCTCTGACCTTCCTTGCAACACAACAGCAAACATCCCAGATAGAGGACGAGGGAGAAAACCAGCGGTATCAGCCAATTCATCCTCAGATATGGCAGGTTTTCTCAAAGAAGCCCACCGCCTCAGTTGAATAACCCTGCTAAACCGTGCAGTTTCAGGAGTACAAAGCACTCCTTATAATTGTTATAATTGGAGAAGATCTGATGTTTGATGCCCAACAGTGACAGGTTGTTTATCAACATACTGAAAATCAACTGGCGTTTCAAATCATGGAAACTATTGTTTAATCCTATGCAAAAACCTAATCCAGCAACTGTATAGAATGATTCAGGCCCTGCATCTGAATACAATTTGAAGAGCTGGTTTGAAATAAATAAACAGATCTAACATTTTCTTAACTGGTTTGGTCCTTTGGAATTATTTCCATCATATGAAAACCTGTTCCTGAGGCCAAGTCTGCTTCCTTCACTGCCCCTCCGCTCCATGCTGTAGGGTCTCAATCTGTTGGGCTGGGAATTCCCAGTTAAACCAGTTAAATTCCCAGTTCAATCCCCCTTATTCCCAGCTAAACCCCCTGGCTTTCTGAATCTGTCACCCCAAAGACTGCAGCAGAAGAGAGAGGGAGCCAGCATGTGCTCAGAAAACAGCTGCCCAGAAATCCTCAGACACTTACAGAAGGAAGTTTTCAAAAGCTACTCATATCACACAAACTGTGCATAGAGGTATTCAGACATCCCTGATGGCCCAGTAATTGTGAAGTGATGGAGAAATTTTCCAAATACAATAACAGACTAACAAAGGTTGTTTTCTTTTTTGAATAAAAAAAGACAGTTTTGTGATCCTCATCACCCCAACGCGCGCACACACAATTTGGAACAGCAAGTTTTTAATCCATCTGGCTCATGCTCACAGCTGTTGTTACTAGCATCGGAGAGAAGATCAACTGCGAAACATGAACTAAATGGCTCCAAGTTGTTAACTCTGCATACAGATCGCATTGGAACATTTGTGAAATGTTTGCTGCACAACCTGTACTTATTCGCTTGTGCATCGCATTACTTTAGCCACTACAGTGACTAGTGAGCAGGAAGGGCCACTCTACGTCGCAATGCTTGTGAACTCTCGCCTGTGGCGGTCATGCAGTACTTTCACAAAGCTCACGATTTTGTGCTTAATTTGAAATTTATACACATTTTCTAGACCATCAGTGAATTTATTTTTTTACCGAGATTTAATAAATGGTCTGAGAAATTTAGACTGCAGTTCCCCTTTAAATCATTTTCCAAAAATTCCCAAAATATTGCCCGAGACAGCAGGCCAGCTGCCTTTTTTAAAAAAAATCATACCGCACCTCTGTCTTACAATATCTATCTGTCTTACAACATGTAACTATATGAGACCCCCTCCTCAGCACCACATTTTTCCTCTTTAATGCTAAAATCTCAGCTCAGTTAAAACGGGAGGTGTCAGTTCTGTCATCTACAAGCAATGTATTCTGAGCTATTCTGAGCATTCATCACAGTTATTATTTTGCAGGAAGTGGTCCTCAGAGACTAGACAAAAAGCTATTCATTAGAAATGCAATTCACTAAATTAAATGTTCATATTAGCCTGCCTTTCACAAAGTGTTTACGCAAAAAAATGGTCTTAGAATGATTTAATCCAGAGTAAAATAATAAATAAAAGCCAAAAAAGGCACTATCACAGACAGAGGCAGTCAACAGTTTCCTATAATGAAATGGAAATGTCACTTAAAACAGCAATCTGACAATAAAACATAATAACAACAAAGAGAACAAAAGCTCTCCGGCAGGCTTATCATGATAAATGCACTGAAAAACTAACAGGATCCTGCTCTTAATGGCTGTCTTCATTTGCCATTATCATTCCAGTTTCATCTCCAACCCACTGGCCTCCTGCCGCCTGGCTCTAGCGTAACTCCCCCAGAAGGCTTGAGCTCGCATTTCATAACGAGACCCAAACTCCAGCGGTCTAGCCTGAGCCTCCAGCATGGCCTTCACCATCCCACCCAGGGTCTCGGACCGCCCCGCTGGGCATTCTCTCCCGCAGGCTAAAAACGCAAAAACAAACACTGAAACCTGATGAATACAGAAGCCACCTCCGCTGCACATTTTCTGATGATTATTTTTCAAATAACATCCCTCTCTAACTCCTGAAGATAGGTGACCTGCCCTCCTCTCAATTCAGGTCAAAACTCAGCTTTGAGCGGATCTTCTGAAGCCCTAAACAATCCTAGCTGCTCCTGCAAGCAGTGTTGGTGGACCAGTAGGTGGCGCTCTTTCCTCTGGACAAGATTTTTCACATCAACGCCCCAGCATGGAGACCGGGGACACTGCACTGTTTGAAGGTAATATCCTTCAGATGCAGAATAAGTCAAGGTCCTGATCATGCGGTCAATACAGAGCCCATCACACTGTAATATTTATTATTAATATTTAGTCATAATAACAATAACAACAATTATAATAATGGTTATTAGCAGGCAAAAGGTATTCTCTAACATCTAGTGTATTCTCAGGAATAGTTTATGAAACTAAATACTTTTAGTGCAGACATCAGTTCTCAATTCTGGAAAGCAACAGCTTAACAATATACAGAAAAGTTATAATAATAGGACAAAGTAAAAGTAATTCCTTACACTTACTGTATATAACTCCACTTGAAGCGCTTTACAGATCATGAAGCCTCCCCTCCACCACCACCAATTTGCGCCCCATCACTCTGCTCGCCTCCCCACCCACCACACACCAGCTCTCAATGGGGAGGAGAGCAGAGTGATGAAGCCAGTTCAGAGATGCGGCTTATTAGGAGGCCAGGATTGGTAAAGTCCAATGGGTAATTTGGCCAGGACAGTGGGGTAACACACTTTTTGAGAAACACCCTGGGATTTTTAATGACCGCAGAGAGTCAGGACCTCGGTTTTACATTTAGAGAAGGGGTGTTAATCCTCAGTCTCCTGGCTAAATAGCACTCTGGATTCAAACAACCTGTCTAAAGTTCCCTATTCAGTCGACTGCTGAAGTAATTTCTCACTATTTCACCTGATCTGTGTAGTGGGGCTGCTGGAGACGTGTGGACCAGGTGGAGAGGCACCAGTTGGGTGAAATGGGTCTCATCTTGTTTGCAGAGTTCTTTGGCATATACTGCATAAAGCCATTAGCCATTAAGTCATGTTGGGTTCCACACTGGCAATCCACAGGCACTCCTCTAGCTTACAGCATAAGGCAGTGGTTTAACATGTTCCTGTACTCCAGTGCCTCTCAAAGCCAGCTCTGACAGCTGTAAATGTCATGCTCAGATGTAGTAGACAGGGACCATGCCACATCTGAAGACTCAATGAAAATGGTCTCCTTTGAGTAGATCTTATCTGCCACAAAAAAAAACTCTTTTATGCCTTTTGCTTCCAAACCTGCAAAACCAAATTTCACAGTGAATGCTGTAGAATGGCTGATGGCTTGCTCCCCCTGCGAGAAACAGCAGTGATGTTCTGCTATAACAAGTCTTTTCTGTACTACCTTCTGTGCATTCAGTAAAGCCCGCACCACAATGCAATTTAGCTAACAGTTAATGAAAACAGATTAAAAAAACAAACATTTAGCACTCAATGCTGAATGACAATTTCGGATGAGTCATTTAAAAGTCTTAAAAGCATAAGAAACATTGAGAGCTCTAAAGCGTGGAGTTAAATTAAATTAAAACCATTCTACGGCATTCTTTGTAAATCGAGTCCCATTTTAACTTTCCAATGGCCCAAGCATGGGCTTAGTTATTTCAGGTGCACTATAACACAGGGCAGCTCAATTAACACTTAGAAGTAGATCTTTGGAGTGTTTTGCACAGATCACCCGGAGGAGGGGATTGGGCAAGTCAAAGCCAGCATGTGTTAGCTCTCTGGCAGACCTAACAGACTCGTGACAATCGCCACCCATGCTCTGAATCACACCCTAGCTGTATGGTGCAGCCGTCCACATTGTCAGTGCCAGAGTTATGGCACTTTAATGCCTTTGAACTCCTCAAAGCCTGAGCCCCAGAGAGCAATGAGGCACCACACTCAAGGGGGACAAAAAGCATTCGCAGAGAGGGGAGAGGGAGAGCAAACAGGACAGGGCAGGCTGCTTGCCACGTGTCCCTGAACTGAGCCACTTTCAGCTGATCAACAGTCTATGTACTGTATGTGTACCTGCTGAGTTGAGTTCTTTTCATTGCAAAGACCATCCTGATGCCATGACTTAACCGTGAAAACACAGTAATGTTATTACACCTCAATACAACAGCAAACTAAAAATGCAGTGCAGGTTCTCGTGAGTGTTCTATATACAAACCATGCATTTATATTGCTTCACCATCGTCTCCTACAATCTCTATTATACAGTAGTTTAACATGCACTAATAGCAAGGGGATGATATATCAAATCAATAGACTCTCTATTAGAAGGGCAATCCATGACTGGCTGTAGGAACATGAGACAGACTCCCATCGCCTCCACCATCCGGAACGATCCCTACATTGCAATCCTATTGAAAAATTGAGGGGTGAAAGGAATGGAGCAGGGCTGTAGATATTTCAAACCCTTGTGAAAAACTAACCATGTCCCGTATCCACTGTTCCTGCTGCGTGCAGGCAGGGATTCCTAATATTTTGGCCAGTGAATCCCATGCAACACACAGAATATGCTTTTAAAACGACCGCACTGTGGTGCAACACTCTACATTGGTGCAAATGTTAAGAAGGGGCAGGCCTGTGTTGGAGGAGAGCCTGCCACAGGATGACGGCGCCCGTGCCTCGCATGGTTTCAGAAGGCCTGTGAGCAGCTCATTGGTATGAAGCATGTTTAGCCGTCTTAGCAACACCCAAAGGCGTGTGAAGGACAAGGCAGACTGGGCCCAAGGACGATGGAGTTTGTCATGAAGGATCACAGTTTGCGCTGACTGCAGCGCTGCAGGGGCATTCAAATAATATGCTTGACACCTGCTGTGTGCTGCCCATGCATCGAGAAACACTTCCCCATCACTTAGTTTGCCCCCTGAAAGCAGCTACAGTACCTGGGCCCCTTTGGAACAGATTTTTTTTATAGCATTCTCCAAGCAAAGATGATGCGTGTCTCGAATGCATTGGAAAACAAACAGCAATTTCAAGAAATATTTCCTCAAGAGCAGGCATAGATTTTCATGTCAAATTAATAATTCAGAATTAATGCAGGAATGTAATTTTTTTATGAACAGAACTGTCTGTTTCACTCATAACCAAATCTATGGTATTGCTGCAAATATCCTGACTTTATAAGATCCCGTCTGTGAAAAGATAAAAAAGATATTGGCGATAGCGATAACTCCCAGAGTTATCGGAAATAACTCCCAAAGTTTAACTGGAAAGCCAATTAAATGCTCCCTTGACACAAGATAAAATAAGATCAATTTATTGGCCATTTACAATTTCTTGTATTAGGAATTTGTCTTTTCGCATACCCCAACTTGCTCTCCATGAGACACACAGACAGGGAGAGACGCTTGGGGTAGGATTCCTCTGGATAAGGAATAGGAGTCCTATTCCTAATCCTAGTCCTTTCCCTGCTTGTAGTACTTCACTAAAACAGGGCCCAAAAAGACAAAATGAGTTGTGTGCTTTCTTTGTTAAAAAAGCCTAAACCATTAAAAATTAATTTGTTGAGGCTCTCATATTATTACACAATGCATTAGAATGTAGTCCAGGCCTTGTCTAATTTCTCATAGACAAGCAGACACAGACACAACACTCTGCAACTGCCTGCATTTTTCCCATTCCAGAGAGAGTACAGCACAGGAATCATTGAAGAAGTCAAAATGTACGAAAAGCCTATGATTTCAAGTGCATTCAAACCCCCGAAAAACAAACAAAATTAGTATCTAAGAGTATACTAATATAGTATCTAATCTTCTGTGAAATCGAATTATGCATATTCTTGCCTACAGGTGAAAAGGGATTCCACACCGTGCTGCTGTCAGCCATCAGGATCAATTACAGTTGACTGGAAAGGCAAATTTGTCCATGGACATCTTTGTTCTGCAGTGTCTTTTCAGAGGTCAGACAAAACGCAATACCAAGAATTCAAAATCATCAGGAAGAATGCTTGCGCCCCCCCCAAACATCAAGATTAAAATCGACGACACAGGAGGTCATTTTTTGCTAAACACTCATATGCAGAGCTTCCATTAGTCCAGGGATTTAGTGGGATTTGGAGAAAGGCTTATGCATCTCTTTCTAAAGCCTAAATAGTTTCTTAATCTAATATAGTGTAATACTGTGCTGGCAGCACACAATGGGTCACAATATGGAGAGCAGCAGGGTAGGTGTGGTGGAGACTGGGAGCTCTACTACACTAAAGGTCACCGAGGGAGCTGGTTGAAAACAGCTCTCCCAGCCAGCTCTGTCACTCCCTCTCCTGCGTCTCGTCCCGCTGACAGTAATTGCCCTTGAAGGATACTGATCTAGTGGTTTGGGGGAAGTCTGGTGCAGCGAACGGCTTCCCAGGACAGAGCCGCTGATGAAATGTCATTCAGAAAGCACTCCATCACCGTTAGCCAGAGCAGCCAACAAGGGAACTGCGTCAAGAGTTGTCGTTTTCTTCCTCCAGTTAATTAAAGCATTTATCTTCTGTCTGGCTTGCACTTTAGCATGGTCCACAAGTGCACAAGAAATGATCAGCGAGCTGTTTTTTCAAGCAGGGCTAAAAAAAAAATCAGGGGACAGACATTTGCAAGTGAACCAAATAACAGTAGTTTAGGGGGGACAAATAATTTATACGATCACATTTCTATTTCATACAGGATAATGCCCTCATGCTTAGTGATAAACATGTCAATCATGTCAAACACACCTGCTAAACCATACATATCGACTGTGGCCTGGCAGGAACTGGAAGGGAAGATGAGGGATGCCTCCTCAGGATGCCAGGAGGTTAAAGAAAAGGAATTGTTACCAGGAGGCTACCTGTTTACGCCCTGCCTCCACCTCTCTGTGCTTTGTCCTTTGGATCAGACATGAAATTGACTGTCAATCAGACTTAAATCAGAGGACAGTTCACTGTGGGATCTTGTCACAGACCAAGGTTAGATAGGCTTTCTGGCTGAACAACACATGAGGTAATCCAAAATGAGTGGTAACAGGAACCTGCACAGCCACTAGATTAAGAGTTAATGCTGCAGGTGCAGTATCCCCTTAAACTTCACTACAATGCTGTTTGTAAGAAACTACCAAAAGCCACGGGCGAGTATCATGGTCCCTGTAGGTCAGGACAGGACCAGGTAAAGTTCCTCAGTGGCAAAATTTCAGCTCCACAGCTCCTCATGCACTTCCAGCCACTGGTGACACACACAATGCTGAACCCCATTACAGCACACGTATTTGATGCATGAGATCTTGTAATGGTTTAGTACAGTGTACCACACTTTTTGTATTCTAGTTTGTCGCTGTGCTGTGTACCCTTATGACTAATCTTCGAGAGTTCAAAATAGAATCGCATTCACCCGCTAATCAGAATGATTGTCTCACACCAGTGCTTTCCCGCACACCGCGCAATTCAAAACAGGAGGGGGCTTGTCTGGAGCCGCTGGCGAGGACCTGAAAAACCCGAGAGCAGATACAGTAGAAAAAAAGAACTAGCAAGAGCGTGCTCAGAAAAACACACACACACACGCACAACAGGAAATAAAAGTTTCAAGCCATTTTATCACTCCGAAAGAACGATCTGAAAGAAGGCTGAAAACTAGCTGTGCAAAAACAAAGAAAGAGAAACAGAGCTCTCAGGCCTGGGGGAAACTGCAGAGCCACAGCACAGTTCATACGGGGCTCCTTAGCTCCTGCTGTTTAAAAGCAGGTCATGATAATCTCACTGAACGATATCAACCATATTGGCCAGAATCCCCGGCAAAGCGATCACTGAAGTTGCCATCTTGCGTGCTCATTCCTCCCCTGGCACGGGTCGGGTCACCACTCCCGCTGCGCCGCGCGGGAGGACAGCAGAGCTGTCAGGTCATTTTTTTTTTTATCATCCCCATCTCAATTTCCAACCAGACAGGACTAAAAGCCGCTCATAATTACTCCCGATTCCCCGGCGAAATTAGTTTAATTGGTGGTATTATGCTGCTCCCCGGAGAGCATGTGGAACAACTGGCCCAGCTTGGCTTTTCTCCAGCGGCCGCGGTACAGCCAGGGAGCCAGTCCCCCTGTCCCGGTGGGGCAGCTTGAGTCCATCGTGCCGGAACAGCGCAAGGTGCTGCGGACGCCACAGGGGCAAGGGTTTCCCAGGATTTGTGTTCCAGCCGAGCTGTCCATTCCACCGTCGAACATATAACTGACTTACAGTAATAACAGGATTAACCTGAACTCTGGGACTGTTTTCTGATTTTAAAGCTACAGGAGGCCGCCCTTTTAACTAGTGCATTTCCTAATTGACATCAAATCCCAAACTCTTCCATTAAGACAAGGTACTTGCAAATCTTCCAATCAAGCAGCTTATTCATTCGAAGAGAACAAACTACGCCTGCAGTTACTTTCTGCATGGGGAGCCGTTCTCCTTGAACCCCGGCCTGGGGGTCTCTACACCCCACTGTCTCTTCCATCAGTGTGCACCACGCCCGGTGTGCCATTCGGAGTGACCCTGTTGCAGCTGAGCTCGAAAGGCATTGCAGAGCACCTGGGTCACTGGATCGCTCTATCGGGAACAGTCAGAAACGAACTACCAAGAGGGCCGCCTGGACCAAGTGGGCTCGTCTGTGGGCGTTAACAGCTGTGGAGGTGTGGGGGATGGGAGATTTGCCAAGGCCAAGTCCCAAACCTCACTGGAGTTCTTCCAGCTGAATGCCTGCCTCTCATGTGGAAACGGGGAAAAGCGAAATAACGCCACAGGGATCAGATCAGAATTTTCCTATGTGCTAAGATGGGGTGGAACTTTTTTCAGGTCATTTCTTTCCAATGGATAGGTTTTTGCCAATCCGTTTATATACTTTTCAATGCTTTTCTACAAGAGGTTCGCAATTCAGAGCTGTTCAACTTTATTTTACTGAAGAGCAGAGGAATACAGTACAAACAGAGGGGGGACCCCATTGCTGGAGGCTGTTCTGCTTCAGCATTTCACCTTCTTGTATGGCTCCCCCAGATGGGTGAAGACAACAATGAGCCACAATGAATGCCTGCATCGTTTCAAATAGTTTGCTTGTTCGGGCTAAGTGCCTCCATCCGATATTTATCTCTGTGATCCTGCTACCTTAATGTAGAAATGGAAGGTGGAGAACGTTCTCCCAGATAGCGTGTTTTATTTCTCCACTCAGAGACAGAATCCCTGGAACAATATTTTAATCCACTTCTCTGTATTGCGGTGGCCCAAGTTCTAATCTGCAAACCATCTTCTGCTGTTAATCTACTGTATGCGCCTGCATGCATCCTGCTCTCAGTTCAATTTTCAGCTAGGAAAGATTATTTTCCTAAAATAGACTTCCATATAGAAGCAGTATGGCCCGACAGATTATGGCGCTGATCTGAACAAACGAGATAAAATCGAAAAACATTTAAAAACAATTACTGTCCCAAAATGAAAAGACTTATAACTGGTTAAGCTAATGAAATAGGGGTCCCTTACAGAATTTAAAAGCCTATCTGAAGAAAAATCACAAGCACTCCTCCCAGTGGAACCGTCACTCGGCAGCTGTCGGTGAGTGTGGACTGTAATTACAGTACCCTGTATTTAAAATGAACCGCGTGAGAGATCGCCAACATCTGTCATTACGAGGCTGAGAAATGGTGAATGGTCCTTGAACTTTCTGGTTAACTGTCATTCAGGGAGGCCTGTGATGGCAGCTAGGCCGTTACACTGTGAAATCTGTGTCACGTTTAGCCCCAAGTGCTCATTACACTTCCATTACAAAGCTCACTTTGGTCAGTTCTAGTGGCCTCCAAGATTAAGGCTAAAGGCTAAAGGCTTGACAGATTTTGATAACTGCAAACCTGCCGGCTCGGAGCAGTCCCCACAGAGCAGCAAGGTTAGAGGTGATCGAACATTGCTTTGCGGGGAAAACTACCCTAAAAGAAAAAAAAAAGAGCTGACAACTTCACATAAAACCAGCATCACAACTTGTTTTATTAGAGCTGATCTGAAAAAATGAGCAAAAGGCAGTAGGGGATAAGGTTGACAGGGAAAAAAATCCACAGAATTCCTATTTTACTGTCGAATTCTCTTTGAAAGAGAAAGGTTAAGTGAAATGGGCCGGATGATATGAGGACAGCATAGAGAAGCTGAAAGGATGCAGTCACCTAGTGTTGAGCTGAACAGGACCAGCAGCCTACAGCCCTGACCACAACCCCTGGACCGCTGACCAGCTCCCAGGCTGCCCTGCAATCCGCTCCTTGACAGCACACACAAAGGGGGCTCTGGTCTGGGACGACAGCAGAACCCCCCCCACCTCACAAGCCCCCTGCTCATGCCCTTCCGCTCAGAAACAGCAGCTTGCCATAATCCAAGATCGAGTCACTCCATTGTGTCAATATACAGCACTGTAAGTCATTATGGAAACAGAGGATAATGGGGAATATGAAACAAATATCCAAGTTAAATATGTGGTATACAGAAGTGTTATGTCAGATTGCCCAAACAGCCATTGAATTGTTCCAATCCAGTACATGATCTGCACAGTTACACTTTAGAGTGTCAAACACGTGATGAACATGATGACTCCTGGGTGGGAAATTCACCTAACTGCACAGGAATAAAAGTTTTAGCTAAAGACAGCTACACCTACTGACAGATCACACCCACCTTCAGGTCTTGATAAGAACAGAGACCACAGGAGCTGCATGGATATTGGGAGAGAAAATCCTAATCCTAACCAGATGCTAAACCGTACCACCATGCCTAACCCCACACTGAGTCAGGGGTTTGTAACATCACTAATAACACATAATTGGGACCTAAAACAACCACTGATAAAATGTGGTATGTGCAGGAGGATTCAACATTCCTTCAACACAAAGGAGTACAAAGTCAAGCTTTGAAACCTTGGCTTTATATACATCAAATGATGTTATGAATGACAATCCTTGCATATTTTCCATAATGTATAGTGCTTATGTTGGTGTGTATTTTCTTAATACAATCTACATTAAGATCCCACTACTGTATGTTGTCTTTTTCCATGTCTATATTTAATGAGCACTGGCGGTTCGGAAAATCACTCCCATCAAATTTCTTTTCCTTCCACCTGCGCCGCGGTCCAGTGGAAAGCTCACCGCACACTATGGGTAAATGCACTTTAAAATTGCCATGTTTCACCACTACAGCTACAGCTCTGCCCTGGGAGCTCGGAATGGCACCAAAGTGCATTTATATGCATGCCGCTGCCCAGTCCAGATTACAGGCTTGGCACAAGGGGCCCTTTGGCCTGAGGAGTTGTAATGTGGCTTCTGCTCAATTCAGCACTCATGTCCACCGCTATTAATGCGAGACATGAGATTCTGCAGAGTCAGATATAGGCTGCTTTGTGCATTTTGCATACATCTCTGAAGGCTTTACATCACAGCACAGCACAGTAATCTGCAAGAAATTACTACGCAAAGCACTTTCTCCTTACTGCGCTGAAGGGCTCTGGGATTCTTTGCATACCAGCTGATCACTTGCTTGCCTCAGCCATCGGTTAAAAGATTTTTCTTCTTCCCCTTTATAATGGAAATGCTGTAGCTCCCATTAAAAAAAAAAAAAATCAATCGATTTCATCTTGGAGAACAATTCCAATATGTCCATGGCCATTCCATGCAAAGGGTTTTATTATTTTAACGATCTAATGATCAATTTCATAATGCGCGATGCTTTACCAGAATTCACCGAGGGCTGCCGCAGTGAAAAACGCACTGCTCTATTTCCCTTCGCCCAGAAATGTCCCAGTGATGGCCCAGACTCTCCCGAGACGCCGAGGTCTGAAAAATGTAAAATGAATTGAGCTAATCAAAAACTTATTAGCCATCAGCCTCCTACCAGAACATCTATGAATGAAGTAGTCTATTGGGATCATCATGTGTGTGTAGGGGTGGGGGGGGAATGATGTACAAATAATTGTACAAATTAAAAAAAATCAGAGGACAGCCTAAGAAGCGTATTTATAGCTGTAGAAACCTGAGTGAGATGTGCACAGACCAAAGTAAGGATTTCCCCTGCCAGCAGTCTGGGGTGAAGTGACAATGTTTTACAGTGCTGAGACATACTGTAGTCCTTTATTTCCTGGTACCGGAGAGTGTCTGGACTGCAGCTCAGAGAAGATGATGCAAGCCGACACTGTGGACACCCTGACCGCCTCCAAATCACAGTAATATCCGCTTGAGGTATCTAAAAATAACACTGATTTAAAGTCTCGCATTTGCTTTGCTTCATGATGTCAAGACAGCCAACACCCCAACATAAAAGGATGATATTTGCTCAGCACATTACCGTTTGCTGACAAATGGAACGGATTTCTTGTTATTCAAGTTCATATCTTAGCCAAAGCCTGAAAGCTTAAAAAATATCACCGATCGGAAAAGTGGTCAACCGGTTTCATCTGGGGGACCATCTAGAAAAGCAAACCCCGACAGTCTGCTGAGAATTCTGAGAAAGTGACACAAGTGAGTGGCATTCCTGCAGTGGGAAACGCGGATTGAGTGTCATGTTAATCCCTCTGATGGCATTGAGATGTAAGCCCTGTAACTGTCAAATCCCAATTTACTGTAGCTGCAACAGCTGCTGTAATTGGTCAATATTTGGACAAAGTGAATAACCTTGTTTTTCCTTCCTACTGACCATAGGGAAACTGGGCTGGACACAAACTCAGGCTAAAGGCATCAGGCTCACCTGGGTCAGGGAGTCCTTTGAGAGCTGGGCTTGTCCAGGAGGTCAGTGACTGGTTCCCAATCGGCTAAGTACAAGGCACATTTTTATTCTGGACTACATTTCACTGGCTTCTGTGCTCAGACACTCACTCAAGGAAATTAGACATGCCGGTACAGAGATTTAACACAAAAAGAAAATGAGAGGTGCCTGCCTGTGACACACAAAGCACGATGGCGTTTGAAGTCTGTCTCGTTAAAATTAAATATCAAATGCATTCTGTTATGCAGCTAAAGAAGAGCGAGTCTAAACAGAAACGACAACACTCAGCAGCTGCAGTCAAAACAAATCTCCCGACGGGCATCAGAAAACCCGTTTTGTAATTCGGCTGGGGTACTTTGTCATTCTCTCTTATGTTTTTGTGTTCTTCATAATAGAAGGTAAAACTCAGGAACTTACTAGGATTCTATATTTATGAATGATTTTTCCATTTATATCTAAGAATTTGGATTTGCCTTATACTACTGAGCCTGGTTTACCACTCAAGATCCTGCTATGGTTGGGACAGAATCACAGCTGGTGGCCCCAGTGGGTTCCCTCCTGTATGTCAAGCACTGGGTAAGTGCAAGGATGCTATAATCACTACAGTGGTCTGGGAGACATGCCGTGATTTTGAAGCACACTAGAAAGTCAAAATAAAGTCAAAACTCTTCATACCATGTGCCCCAGATGCAAAGCATGATAATGCCCTATTGCCACAGGCTGTCGGCCACCAACAGGGGGCACTGGTGCACAGAAAACTAAAGATCTTTCAGCCTTTTCTCAAGCAAGACAACCCTGGAGGCATTCGGATGGCCAAAACCAAATTTGGCCAGTCCAGTCTTTCACCTTTTTATTCCCAGGGAACAGCTTTTGTTTGATCAGCACCTCGTGATAAAATGTACTCTTTTGTGTTTCTTGAATGTCTTATTTTAAAATAAATGTTTGCATAAATATCAAAAGATCAAAAAAAGGACTGGTAGTGCTGGCCACAAAGGAGTGGCATTAAAGCACTGAGCAATCCAGACGAGCAATTTCTGAAACAGCTGGATTGGAACCCACAAAAAACCTTCATGGCCTAATATCCTCTGTTCACAGAGAGTTTTTAAATTCCTCCTCAGAACATTGCAAGTTTCAAAGTTTAATCGGTCCACTTCATATAATGTGCTATTTAAAGGTTCTCGTTACAAGAAGAATTTAAACACCTCTGCATTTCTCGCTTGGGTGGGAAGCATATTAAGCAGAAATAAAAGCTGTGAAATAAAATGAGATGAGCACAAAGGAAGGGGTTAATTGGGGACAAACGATCTAAATCTCAGGTGAAAATACTGGAACACAGTGAAAGAAACCAGAGCCATGAATCAAAAGCAGCCCCTGGTCACAGCTTAATCTGGGCCTGCTGGAGAAAGCTAAAGAGCAGAAGCAATTAAACCGTAGACTGCGACGGTGAGATTTAAAAAAGAGAAACTCGGTACCTCATCAAAAATGAGTTTTCTGGATATTATCGCACCAAACGTTTTGCTTTGTGCATTTTTTAAATGAATATGCAAAGCAACTTTGCTTGCACAGATTGTCGGGTGTAATTTACAATCTCATTCTCTGGCCGATGTTTTAATGTCTCGGCATGAACGCACGCATGCTGAACAGATTTAAAGTAGAGTGGCATCGTTATCGGTCCTGCTGCACCCTAGAACATTCCTGGGAAGAGGTGCACAGCCCCACCGCAGAGAGACCAGGGGGAACAGGCCAAGGCTGCAATACCCAGGGTGACAAGAAGGCCCCTCCTGTTTCATAGCAAAACGGTCAATGACAGGGATCATTGGAGACACTCGGGTCACTGTAGGAACAGGGCTCAGCACCACTGGTAGAAGACAAGAGGCTGGGAAAAATATAACAATCCAATGCAAAGTAAGTCCAGTAATGTTTAATAAGGTTTTCCTCCTGATGCTTTATCCATCTCTCAAAATACATAAGCTTTTTGCACAGTATGGAGCAACTACTCATGCAATAGCCAATCCATTCATTTTCCAACCACTTCATCCAGTTCAGTGTCGGAGGGGAGCCAGAGCCCATGCCCGAAGGCAATGGACACAATGTAGGGTACACCCCAGACAGGACGCCAGTCCATCGCGGAGCACACACACCAGGGCCGATTTTCCCAGAGCCCAATTAACCTAGCAGTATGTTTTGGGACTGTGGGAGGAAAATAGAGCACCCAGAGGAAACCCATGTGAACCCGTGGAGAATATACAAACTCCAGCACCCCAGGAATTGAACTTGGGGCCCCAGCGCTGCGGAGCAGCAAAACTAACCACTGCACCACTGTGTACTGCCCTTCCCATGCAATAACCCACTGACCAAATTAATCAAGCAAGCCGACAAGAAGCAGAGCTCAAATAAAACTTGTGTAATTTTGGTATTGATCCGTAGGACACGAGAGTCCCCTTTTCCAGTGAGAGGATGCCTATGCTTATTAACTTAGAATCAGCTGATAACTGCACTCCCAGAACAATTAAAGCCTTAATCTAATATTAGCTCTCCTCTGGGTGCAACATACAAAAAAAGAAGGAGAGGACAAAGCTAGAGGTGACATCTGAGAATGTGAACTACATACAGTAATAGCACTCTCTGAACACAGTCCAGACTCCTCTACTGCCTGGACTCTTATCCAGCAATAGTGCATTCAAACCCCTATACTGTAGTTAAAGAGTTGGCAAATCTCATCTATTAACAATCAACTAAAACAGTACTTATGATAGGTTGTACATAGAAATTAGATGTGTTTAATTGCCACCACCTATCACTGCTTTTTCATATGCATAAATGCAAGTCATGTGCAGTTCACTACTCATGTACAGTACCTACTGTAGGCACCAACACTATTATTTGCACAAAAAAATAAAGGGGTAATCTTACACACAGTATCTAATTAGTGATGCATCCTTATTATCCAGTGGAATATAATTAAGATGCTATCATGTTTTACAAGACTGTTCAAGCTTGAAGAGGCCACAATTGTTTGAAATAACTGGCATGATAAATCTTCACACCTGGGCTGTGAGAGCTCTCTTTTTGGAGTAGATGATGTGTTCTTTTGTCCACGCGGCGATGAAAGAAAAGGAGACATGAGTGCAATAATGGCACATGGTCTAAAGAGTGTTTTGCTCCCCCGCGGATGGCAATTAGACTCACACTGCAGGGGGATCTACTGTACTGAGCCGCTGAAAAGAGAGGTTTAGCGACGCAAACAGCTCTGCACAAAGATCCCCCCCCCCCCCACCCGCCCCCAAGTTAGACAGCAGCAGGGCCAGCCTGCCGGAAGGGAGGAGGCATTGCACGTGCACGCCAGGAAAAACATTGCCCGCAAGAGTCCATGTCGAGACCGGAGTCGACGGCCTAAGTTGGTTCGAATTGCGAAGGTCTTTTTGCATATATTCTTTCCAGGAGATAGGCAGGTGTACATCTGGGTAAATCATACTACTGTATGAAATTCCAAAGTGTCCGGAACGTGAAAAGGCGCACAGGATTGGAACAGCTTAAGGCTACAGAGCACGTTTCTTGGAAAGGGATTGCAGGCACAGGGGCTCACTCAGAGTACAGCACATGGGCCATGGCGTGGGACAGCAGTGACTGGGATTCCCCATGCAGCCGAGTCCAATTGGGGGAGTTCATCCAGAGTTGGGGGGACTTGTCGTGGCCACAAAACAGCAACCCCCCAGGTCCCTGGGAAGCCTGTGATCTTGCAGCAATGTCAGCAAGAAGGACTCCGCCCCCCTAGGTACCAGGATCTCGCTGTAAGGCAGTCTGGGTCCATTTCTTTTTACACAACACTATTGGGGACTACAAGTTTTAAAAGCATCTTAGTAGTGCCTCTAAGAACGGTTCAAAAGTTAGTTTCAGCCATGAAAAAATAAGCACCAATGAAGAAAACTACTGAGACTGCCCACTCGTGAAAACATTCCAGCAAACTATATTTGCAAACCAAGACGCATTTTGCTGTGGTAAAAAAAAATGCGTACACGCACACACACAAGATAACACTTGAAGAACGGCAGAAAAACGATAAATCAGAGCAAAATCTTATCTTTATATAGCTCTGGTTCAAAACCAGAGCAATACAAGAGCAGAGAAAACCTGTGGTGAATTATTGATAGTGTTGTTACAAGATAACTGCCTGAGGCCTGGGGTCCAGTTTTCAAGATTTGTGCGCACAGTGCGGAAAGATAAAGGGTAAAGAAGCTCCGATTTAGATTGGAACTGTAACATTACTCTCAGAGGTCAAACAACGGGAACAAATTCAGAACAAGTATAGGTCAGAGTTCATGTCTTGGATGGGAGTTAGAACACCTTAAAACACTAACCACACCCCCACTTGTCCCCTCCTCCTAAAATAGTTACTCCCCAGAAAAGTGTCAGCAACCACCTCATTACCACTCTGGGTCAAAATCATCTGTTGTCCGCTGTATTGCCACCCACCAAAAGAGGGCGCTGGGACACTAAGGCCAGAAGTAAACCAGCACAGAAAGAGCCTCTTGGGTCCCCCCCGTGACTGTTCCAGACCGCTCGCCATTCTTGCCAGAACTGAGGGAGCGAACTGACTGAGAGGGGCAACAAGAAAGACTCATCAAACACGAGCAAAGACGGTCATATAATGAGGTCTCTGCACACCTCCACCCTTGTCCATACAAGACAAGTCATGGAAGATACAGGAGGGGGACGCCTGGTTCATGTGTGGTCTGGTAGTTCACAGATCCAAGGATCTCATCCATTCCCTGCGGTTCGGGTAGCCAGAACGCTCAAGTGGTCTCCTACACTCAGACCACTGGGGCCCTATCCTGCTCAAAGCCTGAGACCAACCATGAACAGGTGCACAGTGTCCTATGCCCTATGCGAATTCGCTCTGCAATGCAATATACCTTTTGGAAATTTTTTTTACTTTGTGGGCGGAAAAAAAAACCTTAAAGTGGCCAAGGATAAGCACGGCATTGTAACCAATATAATACTGCACATAGCCTGTATAACGTAGAAACTTTGAGGAACTAGTTCAGAGTTATATGCCAGGATATGAGAAGGAGAGAAAGAAAGATTTCAGGAACAATTTAGAGAAAAATGAGCTGTTGCCAAAGCCTCTTAAGATGAAATTGCATAGAGGTTTGATGATGGCTACTCGCGTTTGTCCTCGTGCATGTGTGCGAGGTCCTGGAAGCCATAGAAATGGCCCTGCCTCAGTAAATATTAATGTGCAGTTACAGCCGTGATATTGCTTAGAGAGATTACCCCAGTGAAAGGGGGAGTAAACATCCCTTAGGGCAGCGCTGGAGCAAGCTGTGCAACACAATGAGTTTTTATTAAAATCTGACATTGTAAAAAAAAGACAGGACTAAAGGTTAGCCGCAAAGACATGTAAAGTAATTAGGCAGAGGCTAACAGAAAGCCAAGTTATTTCACGTAGGAGTTCATAAAATACTCTCCGCTGCCATGAAAGGTCTCTGAGCTTGCTTCAGCATTATTGCATCCCCCTCTTTGCAGACATTAGTCATGTTGATTGCTTTAAAAGCACCAAGATATCTCATTCACAGAAAAGTAAATGGTGGCTTATTTCGTACGCTGATCAAGAAAGTGCCCTGTTTATAATATTGATTTAATGATGCGGCATTTGCATTTATATGGCTCAGCTGTGAAGTCGCGGCAAAGCTCAAATCCTGCAAATTTCTGAGGAAAAGTAATTTTCTCGCCACATCCTTGCTAAATTGGGATCCGTGGCATGACAGGTGACATCATCTGTGCAGATGAAGACGAATGCATTATTTGCGGCTCTGATTATGGGGATCATTCCCTGCCATTTATTGCAATTTAAATCATACAGAATAAACGTACAAGACTCATGATCAGGACTGACAGGTGCATTTTAAAATGCTTTAAGACAATGCTTCTCAATCTGTACACTGCAGTAGAAAATGCAACGCCTGTAAATATTATATTGTGCTCAAAGCAACTAGGTGACTTGAAATAACTCTGCAAATGAGACTGGAAAGGAATGATCAGCTGAATTAACGCTACCAGCTAAAAGATGTGTAGGGACAAATGAGCTATCAGGGATTACTATAGTTCACCCAATAGATAATTGATGCTTTTTTTTTTCCAGTGGGAAGTATTTCAGTTTTAAGTCAATTTTCTCAACCAGTATCCTCAAAAAGTACACTTAAGGATTTGTCATGAACACTGGCCACAGCTTTAAGTGCAATGTTCAGGATTGCCTTCACACCACAACAGCTCTCCCCCACCATCCCTACGATGTTAATGCACCACAGAGATTTTCTGCAAAGGGTCCAATTTCCTTCCCCTCAAACCAAGTCAATCTGCAATCAACTGCTGCTCAACTCATGTGGTCCACATACAGGGAAGGGCAAAGTGGGCCATTTCTGGGAGTTGTGATCATGAGGGGCACTGAACAATCAAGTACAAAGCCAATGCAGGCCACAACTACACCCATTCGCTAGCATTTACACAGATACTCCCACCTAAAATTGTTTTTTTTTTAAGCAGCTGTACTAAAGCAAGGTAGCGAAATACCAGCTATTCCAATTATAATGCAGTCTAATCCAGATCTTTGGCACTGCCACCTTTTTTTATTGCGCAATTGAATCAATTAAGTAATTAACAAGCTGACAGTCTGAAAATGTCAAAGTGCAATCGATTGAAAAAGCTGTCATTTAACTACACGGGCCCTACCAGTGGCTAAACTGTTTTGAGGGTAGAATCAGAGATGGGTACTCTTAAGCTAGTGGGGGATCGCTGTTGCTCACAGGCCATCCTCAGTCCTGCACCGTTCCTCTGACTTCACCATAGGATTCAGTGCAAAAAAACAAGAAGTGAATGGTTTGGCAGTGGACAGTTCTGAAAGGAGCTGTGCACGCTGCCTTCTTGCTCAGAGTGATGGCCTTGGGCAAGCTTCAGAAAGCAGAGCAGCAGTATCAAACCGGGCCTAAATCCAACTCGGAATACTGTGGCCACCCAAATGGCACAAACAGCAAAATCTTGCGCTTAGAACACAGGTGGACTCTTGCGGCACGGGCATGACAATGAGCAGAATTTGCTGAGCGGAGCTGCACAACCTGTAAGTCAGCTGGGATCCTCTCCCAGGCTGGGCGCCCGCCAACAATTTAAGCATTTAAAAAAAAAAAACTTGCACTAGCATACAAACAAATTCAAATATTTATCATAGCTTCGTGCACCTGTGCACTGTGACACTGATATGAGTGTTACAGAAATGTGTTGCTGTACTGAGACACAAGGAAAATATAATTTAAACCATTTCAGCATTTTTAGGCTGTTTAATGCAATTCGTAGGTAGAGTAGGAGATCCCACTAAACCCAGCAGCCCTCATCTCGCATTACAGAGACTGCCCCTGGATAGCCTGGCAATTTCAGAGTGATTTAGACCCACAGTTTTCAGATACAGCCGCTTTAACAGAAACACTGCCGGGCAGGCCAGCCCCTTCAGACTTTATCAGGAGTGCCCAGGCCTGGGAGAGAGCCCCAGCCGGAGGCATTTGATTTTATTAGAAGAGGATTAAATTTAAAATAACTTTGAAAACAGCGGTCTGGGATTAGCGTACAAAAAAAAAAACAGATGAGTTGAACTTAACAAAGGAGAAAGGGGTGAATGCAAACAGCAAACGGAAGTGTAGCTAGAAAAGAAATTGGATTTAAAAAACCATTACAGGTCCGGCAGGGCTATTTTCCGAATTGCAGGCAGCTGACAGCAGCGTGATGGTTGGCTGCTGTTGTCAATCCTATGATCTGCGCTCCCCCGTGTCCGGAAATCTGCATTTCTACCCTTCCACCTCTCACCACACACAGCACTGCTCCTAAAATTCCTTCTTTTCTTGGACATATGGGGGGAAGGGGTGTCCATTATTACTGAATGTCCATTAAATCACGGATGAAGGGTGATTTAACTACATATAAGAGAATTATGAGAAATCTTTTAATGCGAAGTCCATTAAACTGAGGGCTTACTCGGTTTAACCATCAATGAAACTTGCAAGACTTCATATTGTTTCAATTATGCATTGCATGTTTCCTGCTTAACCCTTGTAAGCCATCTTAAATACTGATGTCATACAATTGATTACAGTTTTGTTAATGGGACAGGCTTCTGTTACATTTCATTGATGCAAGACTACTGCTGTGTTGTTTCACAAGGGGGCTTCACAGCATTCTGTCAACACACGTAATGGGCAACACAGACAGGCAATACTTACTGCCACACCAACATTCATTCTGAGAGATGCCCAAATACACGCACTCAGTGCAACACCAATACACACAAACAGATACTCACAGTGACAGATACCTAAAGAGACACCAATTCATGCATTTATACCGTATGAACATTAAAACATAGATGCCAAAATGACAGTATTAAATCAGTAGGCAACATTGCAACTGCAGTTTTCAAATCTTCCTGTAAATGGGAAAAAAAGGGTTTACAGGTGGAGCCCAGGAATTTCCTTTGTCTTTCTCTTTCCCCTGTTTTTACTTCCAAATCAACCAGGAGCCTCGAGCACTGTTACTATCAGGACATCTCAGAAAGTCCAGATTTCAGAAAGCCAATACAAACTGGTGAGAACCTGTATCTAGCGTGCAAAGGGAATGCAAATTTCTGCTTAAAATAAGTTTGCTTTTTTTTAACAAACTCTTGAGAGCTTTATGTTAATACTTGATCCTTTACATGGAAATGTTCTGAGGTAAATATGTGAGCTGTGCATCTATAAATGGGCTTTCTTCAGTTAAATATATTTGTGAATTGAAGCATACTGTATACTGAATGACCAATCAGATGGCTCACGACGGATACTAAACAAATTAGTCATGCTTTCAAGCACATGGCTTCTCAAAGCCAAAATAGTGAAATTATGTTTTGGGGTCTGGAGTTATGTGGGTGGTATTCGTAATTCGAGAAAAAATTGTTTTGAATGGCCAAGCTGGAGCGTGTGTTATCATGTGAAAGGCCATGCTACCAGGAAGACATATACAGACACCAGCTACCGACAGATACAGACACCGAGACACACGCCCATGAAGTAACTGTTCAGCCCATGTCCATCTTCCCATTTCTTCCTGTCTTCTCCATCTTGCTGCTCCCCGGACCCCTGAAAATGTGGATCCTTGAAAAAGCAGAGGCCTTGCCCTCCATCTGCCTTTGCCTGCCTTCAGCTTCCAGCCTTCCCTCTCCAAGAGCAATGTTGGAGCTCCAAGCCGATCCTGGTGAGCGGGCCCACCTGGGCGCCGTCTAGGAGAGCTCCTTCTGTAGCAGCAGTGTGCGACGAGGAAGAAAATCACAGCCCCTTTCCCACTGCAAACCAGGCTGGGACGTGATCGCTTTCTAAAACAGGCCGAACGTGCACGCACGACTCATGCACTAGATAAGAGTGTCAGAGACACGCCAAACAAAGATAGTGCCAGATGGATAGAAACAGTAAGGTAGATGAACAGACTGACAGCGAGACAGAGATAGATCATCGGAATGGTACATGAGCAAACGAGACTGATACAGGTGACAAAATGTAGTTAGATTTTACTTTTCATAGGGATTCATATTTCATCGTGACAGAAAGATGGACGGTTTCCCTCTCAAGAAAACAGAAACCTGAGCAAAGCTTGTAAACAGAACTGCCAGCTGGTCTTTTATTAACTGCATGCGTTCGGAAAGGATAGATTTTTTTATCTAAAATACACACCCCAACTAATCCATCTCTTTTCCTAAATTCAGATGTCACCCTAAGAGTCAGCAATACTCATCGCCATGCTGTTCGCATTAATTAATCAGTAGTGAACAAAGCAAATTGTTTAATCGCACTTACAAGGACAATGTACAGTATTTAGCAAGGGGAGTGAACAAGTATTGCTTCCAGGCAGGTAGAAGGACTGTAGGCCTACTCTCCTGAGTCTTGAAACAAGAGACCAAAAATTAAATTATATTAGAATTAAATCTTTGCACATTCAAGTATGTAAAATGCTCAGAGACAGAAGGTAAAAATCAATGCAATAGACCGCTTAAGGATCTACACAAACACAAACTGAATAAGTGGATATTAGCAAGAACTGAGACCTAATTAAGACAAAGAACAGGGAGAAATTCTTTGCACAAAAGGCTGCAGGAGTCTGGAACCAGCTGCACTGTCATATCTAGAGAATGCAAGTACTGTAAATGAGCAAGACAACCCAAATGGCCTCCTTTCATCTGGAACCTTTCATTTCTGCTTGGAGACAACTTGAAAACTAGTCTCCAGTTCATCTGAGACCAGTTAGCCAAAAGGGAAAAAAAACTAAAGAAGTTTAAGAATATTGCTCGTCTTTTTGACTGGTAAAGCATTTATTTTCACAGCTTACTTCCAGGACCAGTAAAATCTTATAGGTTAGAACAGGAATTCAGTGCAGCATGTTGGACATTGCCACTGCACATTACAGAATTACATTACACATTACATTATTTTAAAGGCTAGGACCCAGTAGAAGCCAAGCAGAACTTTTGAAGCATGAAATCTTTTCAATATATGTATATAGAAGCAATTAGAATTCTGCCAGCTGGGTCATATTTCTATAAGGAATAACAAGACCCATCGCTAGAAATGACAATTCATATTAATACATCGAGATCTCTGTCTTCCCAGGATGCACCTCCCCGAAGAGCAGATCGTCTGCAGCTCCGGCTCTACCCCACATGGGTTTGGGTCTGTGAGCCTAGGGAGCACCACAGGGCTTTCCAATAGAATAATCCGGAAGGTAAAAAAAAACTCACTGGCAATTGATCTGCTTTGCTTCAAGAGCAAGACTCTGGATCACAAAAACGCTTTCCAAAATTCACCTTGAAAATCAGCATAGGACTTCTGCATTTTACCCACAGACTTGCTTCGTCATTGTAGGTTCACCATGACACTTATTATGCTTTATGATACAGTACCTCCAGGTCTTTACACTGCACTTTATTCAGAATATCTAGAGAATTGTCAAGGACCTCGGAGTTCTTCAATTAAATAATTGATGACCTTGCAATCATCAATTATTTAATTGCATTCCCATGCATTCTGGAATCAATAGCTGGTTAAGGTTTTTTGGCTCAATTCCTGTACTGCCTAGAAAGACAGTGGACTTGCAGAACACTCCTCTGACACACCCATCTGGTAGAGCCATTCATCTTCTGACAGTAGCTACAAGACACTTTCTATCAATGTAAACTGTTTATCCCAAACCCAGTAACTGTCACCCTGCCCCACTGATGCTCTACCCAGCAGTCTGTGGCCACGTGGTTAATCCTGGTACTACTTGCCCACTGGCATGACCCCAACTTGAACCCCAGACAATATCTGAGCCACAGGCCTCTGTCTGCAGTCTGAGCTAGTGCCATTACCGGCCACTTGGCAGACACAACACAATAACGTCTGTATAATGTCACAAAACTAACCCATTCATGAGGCCTAAAGGAAAGTGACTACCAAGGGACCTTCTAGCTTCCCAAATCATTTTTGTTGCAGGTCCTGCTTGCTCACTTTCCGACATTCAAACAGTGCATTAGACGTGAAAAACAAGAAATCTGGCTTTGTTGCATCACCACATCTGTTCTGCTATACAGAATGTCACACAAAGGAAAGACAGCAAATTCCTATGGAACTCCTTCATCTTAACTCAAAACTGACAGGACAAGGCTTTTTTTAAACATTTACTGTCAAGATCGACATGAAAAGGCAAAGCTTATTTAAGAAGCACGCCCGTCCAGAATACAGGGACGTGGTTGTCTGATTTCAGACAGGATACATTATGTTGCTAGGGCAGCTCCTGTCTTGGTCAGCTTTAGGTACAGAGCCGGGTGAGTGACTCTGGCATGCGGCGTGACTGGTGCCCTTAGTTCTGCAGGAAGAAAACTTTGCTTGAAGCTGAAAGAAGACTGCAATGGCTGGCCGTCAGTGCAAAAGTGCCCACGGCCAGACAAGCAACTGAAGCCACTTTTCCTTACTAGAACTGGTCATTTTGATATAACCCTGGTGGAGGCAGAAAAACACAAGTACAGCTGTATCACCATGCTGCAGTGGATTCCATTAAACCAGTGTGGCGTTTCATTTTATCAAACTAAATGACAGGCTGAACTGCAAAGCCAGTCTCCCGGCAGCACACTACAATGTACTTAGAGCTTTGCACTTTGGTCGCTTCTTTAAAAAACCGCAGCAGTGATCTTTCTCTAGATGCACCCCAGCTTCACACCAGGAGCCTGTTTTCACACACAGAGTGCTGGAGCAATAATGATAGTAAGGCAGGGAAAAAAAAGTGAAAACCACAGCCGGGCTGTGAAGCTGCACCCCATGAAGTCTATTCAGTGTGTGTGTGTGTCTTAGTGCTGAGGTCTTTACAACTCTGCAGCAATCCATAAAGCTGGGGCTCAGCGATAACAAAGGATGGACAACAATCAGTGCAGAAATGCAACTGCGGGATATTTCTTCAGCTACGATAAGAGAATTGGGAGACTATTCATTTCCCTGACTGTGCTTTACTGTTTTTGTGTGGTAAATCAAGCTGTGCTGCCTCCTGGCTTTGAATGTAATGTCAGTTTAGAAACTGATTGATAAAAACATGCTGAGTGCTGTTCTCTCTTACTGTATACTTACTGTACCTACAGTATATAAATATCATCCTTGGAAACTTTGTTAAGGTAAACTTTGGTCTTATTCAGACGGATTTTTGGACCTCAACATTCAAGGATTTTATACTCTGTCTCAGGTAATGGGCATTTTTTATTTTCAAGGAAACCAACAGTCTAAAAAGGGAACAGATGGAATTATCTGCTTGCTGCTGTTGCGCTCATAAGTTATTGCGGATCTTTTTCTTAAAACTGGAATGCAGTTTTTTGCTGTGTTTTTGACAGCACTAAACCTGCCCCACCAGTGAGAGGACAGCTTGCCATCAGACGATTTCTCCTTGTGGGTCTAACCAGCCTTGGGGAAATTCAAAACTCCTCTCGCCACAGGCTTAGGGATTTTGCGCTGGACAGAACTGCCCTCTCTATAGTCCCTGACCGCTTGGAAGAGCTGTAATCCTGGCTTAAACAACCCGAGCTCCGTTACCCAGCTTAAATCCTCCAAGACGCATCATTGGGGCTCTGAAGTGCGGTCACTACAGCAAGGGCAGCGAGGTGAATCTGGACATCGACACCCCACAGCGCACCAGTGGCTGCCCTCTCACCCCTTGCCAACTCACGACGAGACGGCCTTTCGCAAGTGGAAAAAGAAACAATCTTTTGAAGGGTGTGAAAAAAAAACAAGCAACGCCTACTGCCTAATGTAGGAAATCTAAGCGCTACAGTATAGAGGCCTCTCTGTGTCGGTGCACGTAACCTGCCTTAAATAACTGGAAATTCAGGCACAGTATCTGCCGTCTTGACTGCCACAAACAGGCGCCCCTGTGTCTTGTGTACAGGCATGGGGCTCTTGTGGTTTTGGGCTGGGATTTGCCATCAGAAGCAGTGGCAATGTTTACAGGAAGGCAGGAAACGAGTCGATAAAAAAGGGCTTTCTGTGCTGAATCCAGCACAGCTCAGTCACTGTGAGGTTCGCCAAGCTGTGTAACTTCACGTAAATAGCCACAGGGTGCTTATAAAGTTAGTTGGCTCATTTAGCAAGCGCAGGCGTGCTGATGTGCTAACAGCAGTGCTCTTGGGGCTAGTTCTGGATACAAGGTGAGATGGTGTAAAGGTGGATCAAAACCTCAGTATAATTCCTCAGTATAAACCATCCGTGTTTAAAACTCAGACTTGATCTCGAAGACCTAAGATTATCAAGAGAGATTCGAAGCTGACCGACATCAGGTCAGGCCTTGGTCAGCGGGATGGTGAACCTTCGAGGAAAATAAGTTGCTGTCGTCGATGGTGTTGATGAAAGAATAGAAGGCACTCTTCCTTCTGGCCCAAACTTTTCATATCAGTGCCCCAGTATGGTGACCAGGTATACACTGCTGTAGGTACGACGGCCTGTCCTTTAGATGAGACTTTAAACCTAGGCCCTGACTACTTGCTCATTAAAGATCCCATGGCACTAAGGTAATAACAATTAATACCCGTGTATTAACCCCAGTGTCACTGGGGAAAAGTGTCAGTACAAAGTGATAATCTAGCCTCCTTAAATTCCTCCCTTAATTCTGCTGATAAAGTACTTCCTCACCTCTCGACCTGATCTGTGCCATTGGAATACAGGTCCAGTGGTTCACTCCTGTGGTTTATGAACTGGGTCCCCTCCTATATGTGAAGCATATAGGGTCTTTCTGGGACAAAAAGCACACTATAGAAGCAATTCATAAAAGTTAGTTAACCTTATCATATCAGTGCAGAAGACAGAGAGATAGGCCTTCGCAGACGCACACTCGCAGAAGCACTTGTGTTGTGTGTCTGTTGCTACAGGGGGAAGCAATTTTTCATTCCCCTTATCTTCCTAAACTTCACACATAAGACCCGACTGCCATCATCTTCTAACGTTACCAATCCATCTGATAAGAAGCGTTATCTGTCAACAGCGTTGGCATTAGGTTCAAAATCTGACAGTAATTTATGGGCAGGAAGAAACTTTAAAAAAAAAAGAGGAAAAAGAGCTCTTTTCCATTCCTGAGTAACAGACCTCGGGGATAAAACCTTCCGGGCACACAGGATTCAGCTATATCCTCAGGCGGCTCACAAGCCACCTGCAAGCCTTCTCCTGGGCTTTCCACAGGCAGCGAGGCAGGGATCTGGGATAGACAAGACAGGGTTGTCTTGAAACTAGAAGTTCATTCATTTTGAGGGTCTGGGCGTTCTTTGCAATGTAAATTTAGCACAGCCATCCACGGGCTGCTATCAAGCCGAGGTGCCTTTCCATTTTCAAGGTTTTCATTGACCTTCATAAACTAATCTTGCTGCCCGTGCTCTTTCTGAAAGAAGTTTTTGTAGAGTCAGATACTGACGCGTCACTGAGCTTGCCAGGAACTGGCCTGCGGAGCAATGCACAGCGAGCAATGAGCCATGCCCGAGAGCTGAACCAGGTACAAACCCCGGGGGTATACTGTATGTCATTGTGACGTGTGAAAACTATTTTGAAATAGGGGTGGGGGGGTCCCGAGTGACTCACCTGGTAAAGGTGCATGGCTAAGTGCAGGCGGTGCCCTGTGATCTCGGGTTTGAGTCGGATGTGTCCTGGGCAGTCTCAGATCCCTGCTTGCGCGCTGTGCTGCTGGTGGAGGACACACCTCTCTACAGATCAGCACTGGACCTCTGGGCACATAGGACGTATTTAAGACGCAGTGGGCGGCTCTCTGTCATGCAAAGCTGCCGGGTTCATCGCTGCTCTTCGAGATGCAATAAACGAGCAACAGGCAATTCCAAATTGGGCTGGTTTACAAGGATCAATTAGTGTGTGGAGCACACTCCGCTTCAGAAACAAGTGGTGCTATGCCACAGGCTTACTCCCACAGTAAGTACACGGTAAGTACAGCTGATGTACAGGATGACTGACAGTTCTCACCAACAGCATCCCCCACCACCCCCCAGACAGCTGCAGGGGAAGAGGGTCAAGCCTGCATCACAAGTGGAGGAACTCCTGGGGCTGGTTCCAGTTCTGTATTAAAACTAGTAGGATTTTCAGTGCAGAATATGGAATGCCTGCTTCCACATGAATGATCTCATAAGATTTCCAGTGCCCTGTTATAAAAATCTTCAATGCACTCCACAATGGAATGAAAGCAAAAGTCTATTCAGACTCAAAGAGCCTGAAGATGGGTGACATACCAGGCACAGCCAGTTGCTGCACTAAATGGGGGGAGCAAGCGAGGAGGAAGAGGAGGAAGGGTGCCGTCTGGTCAAGCTGCCCGAAAGTGCAGATGCAGAAATCACTATGAGGAGGATTACCCATGACTGTCGCATTCCAGACAAGCCCGGGCATAATCTCTCTTTAATCAGAGGAGAGCTACACCTCATGTAACCTGTCTGGAATCACAGTTAAGCCACCTTTCACTTGCCTCGAAAGAGCATGGATTCAAAGCAGGTGCAAGTGAATAAATGAGCATCGCTCTCCACCTGAAAATCCCCTAAGCAGGATACAGTAATTACAGTCCTCAACAAGCAACATTCAAAACGTTTTCCTTGATCGACTCATTCATGCTTTCCCCCTGTTCAGAATTTCATTCTCCTTTGTTTCTGGTTCCCAGCCGGCCCACTGCACTCTGTGTGATCCAATACCAGCTAAATATGCCAAGTGTGGAATACCACAGTACAAGAAAGCAAAGGATGATGGCAAGCTACAGGAAAGGAGATGGTGGAGTTCGGCTCAGGCAGTCTCTGCACCTTTTCTTTAAGGGCAGGCTGCGATTCGGCAAGCAGCTGAAACCCAGATTTCGTTTCCCTCCGCCTCCCTCAAGGTCTCGGGAGAGCAGGAGACTGATGATGTGCTGACACTGGGACTCAAATCAACGCCATTTATCTGGCCTTAGCAGTTGAGTCCCGGACTTGATGACCCCAGCGTTTCTTGGAGTGGTGTAAAAAAAATGAAATTACTTAAATTAAAAATAATTTAATGACTTAAATTACTATTCATAATAAAATATGCGGCATGCATGACTTAAAAAATATGCTGCATGTAATTGTGTATTACTACTGGGCATAATATATGACGTTCATAAAACATTTCATGATGTATCGTAATCCAGTCAAACCACCTAAAAAAAGAACAGCTAACACCACTCATGTCAGGATGAAATGCTGTAAAGGGCAGCGCCTGTCTGGACATGACCCAGGAGAGCCGACGTGTCAGTTCCACACTCTGCCCTCCTGCTTTTTATTTTAAATCCTCGCTTTCTGCTTGTCAGCCCTTTCGATTTTATTTTCCTTTCTGCATCTGCAGGGGCCCCTCCAGTCACCCAGGCCACAAGGCACAAGGGCGCGTGCTCTGCTGTCCGATATGACGCAAGACACGCAGAGCCCAGCCTCTCTCAAACATGCAGCCCGGAGTCTGAGACGAGACAAAATCCGAGGCACAGAAGGGAGCAGAGACAACCGCTAGCCTCCAATATGGCTTTGATCCTGTGCATCACGCAGGGCCTGATGCAGATGGCTGATATTCTGGCACTGGGGAGTTGCTTCATTAAAATGTCTGGGCAAAGGGACAGACTCCCTCCCACTTTCTTTGGCCTCTTTTGAGGAGCTGGCATTGATGTGTGAGAAATGAATTGGGTAGCCCCTCAACACCTCGAGCTGTACTTACAAAAAATATTTTTTTGGGGGAGGGGAAGGCACCAATATCATAGTTTAATGGCAGGGAGGCCCAGAATTAAGTGGCCAGTGGCTCTTGTGTGCCCGTGGGAGGGCAGTCACCCCTTTTGATCCCAACGGAGGATGCTTCTTTTTGAAGTTCCATGTTTCTTGTTTATTGTGTTTAGAGCTCAGTATTGTGAGGCATGGCTCTGCCTGGAGATCAGCAGATACAGTGGCACCGCGGGGCACGGTGAACCTCCTGAAAACCTTTGTGTTCCGCCACAAGACTGGACAGGTGGTGGGCCCATCTGTGAGGGCTGTGGGCAAACGGTACTGACCCGTTCAGCAGAGGTAGGGGCGCGTGCAGCGCCTCCAGTCTTTCTCACAGGAGATACAGCTCTGCGCTGCATGGATTATCTGGAGCATGAGAAGAACCATCCTACACACACACACACACACACACACACACACACACACACACACACAGGTTTCCCCTACTCCCATCTCGGTTCATATCACCGTTTCCTAGGGCTTTACCACCTACAGTAAGTATGAGCGGATGTGTACAGTGATTCAGCTCAATGACTTTCTCTTTGTGTTCTCAGAGCACTGTTTTATTGCCATCCCAGTGTCTCCGTTATTCCTTCGCCAGGGGTACACTTTTTTCTTAAGCTTAGTTTAAACCGCAAAACAACAGAAATAAGAACCCAGAGGGGGCAGCGAGAAAAAAGGCTGAAAGAAAGCCAAGCAAAGAAAAACACACAAAAAACTGCAAATCTTTTAGCTCAGAAAACAGAACCAGCGATCTCTTGTGCTGAGCTCCCAGTCTGGGTTCTTTCTGCCATAAACAGAACTGAAATTCTGAACTCTCTTTCGCACATGTGCTTTTACATTTAAATAGGGTTATCGGCTCAGTAGATCAGTCAACCAATCAATAATCAATAAGTCTCGCAGGTGAACAAACTCCAGACTACAGCTGTCACTGGTTTGGGTTCAATTCTGGAGCTTCTCCACAACAGATCCACAATTGTGGACTTCAGCCAGGCAAGGAGAACAGAACAGCACTGTAACAAGGGAGAGAACAGATTCCTGTGCTGTGAAGTGTTTACAGAGCATGTCGCTCCTGCAGCAGACTGCATGCTGAACACACAGCAGTGTTACAGACAGCAGTTCACACAAGTGGCATTCAGGTCCACATGCACCACTGGTTAAAAACATATACTTCACCTCTCGAAACACGTTTTGGAAGTGCAACCTAGTTCAGCTGTACCATACGGAGAAGAAGAATGAAAGAAGAGACCGTCCAAATCTCCTCCTTACTCCCACCACCCCTTAAAACACCCATCTGTCCATCAATTCAGGGTTGCAGGGGAGCCAGAACCTATCCCAGCAGGCAATGGGCACAAGGAAGGACACAGCCCAGACAGGAGGCCAGCCCTTCAAAGGGCACACAAATACACACACTGCCACCAGGGCCACTTATCCCATAAGCCAATTAACTGACCAGCATGTCTTTGGACTGTGGAAGGAAACCCACGTAAACACACAAAATCTACACAGACAGCTACCCAGGAGTTGAACCCTGGGCAACAGCACAGTGAGGCACTAATGCCTGCCACTGCACCACTCTGCTACCCCACTTACATTATACCCAAAATCACAAGGGTGTCGGACATACTGTAGCTACAGCGCCTTGTTGCTGCAAACTCTTTCACGCAGGTTTTCACAAACGCAGGTTCCCCTCACTTGATCACTTCTGCTGGTACTTATTTTAGGAGCCAATGACAGAAAGGAAAGTCTCGCCTTGCATACAGCGAACATCATGTAGTCCATGAAAAGTTTTCAGCAAATGGCTTTCATCAGAAGATGTGCATTTTTCAGCTTTCAATTCCTTGCTGTTACACCGGCAGCACAGGGATTGAATAAAGTCGAGCAAATGTGGTGGAAAAGCTCTTGGGGAATCCTGGATAATGTGCTGTTAAAGAGAATTGAGCAGAGACAATCCCCTCCGCCCAGGAATGACAGCCTTGCCTATGCACAGGACAGGGACAAGAATTTCTTCCTCCCTAACACTAGGAGAAAAGTACACGTTTCAACACTTAAACGAACCAGCGTAACTCAAGAACAAATTAGGCTAATGAACTAGAGGAGAAAGCGGTTCTAATGAAGATGTATTTCTTAAATACATAAATATTAAGATAACGTATTGATTATTCAGACTTCCCCGTTGAAAAGAGCAGCCAAGGACTCCTGGTATTATCTTCACATCGACCATGGAACTGATTAAGAGTTTGAAACGGCATGTCTGGGTGAAAGCCCCAGTCATCCCCTGATTTTACAGGAAAGAAAATCCTTTAAGCGCGTCGACAGGCAAGCCAGCAGACGAGTTTATTCCTGCACTACAGGGGGTGTTCATCCCCTGAACTCCCAGATTTACACCTGTTGGTCTGACATTTCGAGCACTGGTTCCCCCGCCTTCAGCTCTCCATGCCAGAGAGGGCACTTAAACAATGGCTGGCAAGATCCATCCACTTGTTTATCCTGCAGTTTTTACTCTTGTATAAACTAGAAGTCATTAAAGTTTTTCACTGCACTGAGACCGCGGCGCTGGATGCAGTTTAAGGCAGAGAATTCACACCTTCTGCCGTGCCAAAGGCACTGACATTGGAAGGCACTGACAAAGTCAAGCCAGCTGACTTGTTCTGAATGAACAGTGAAACACAAACCACAGGACAAGGTGGAAACTACAGGAAAGTGCATTAATGGAACAAGCTCCCCAGCTGCTGATGTTGCTGAAGTCTTTCAAGAAAGGGCTAGATGAAATCCTTGGATTAATTACCCAGATGACCCTCTCATTCTTAACCTCTCTTAAAGGCCATCCCATGTAAAATAAAAAAATAAATAATAATGCAGCAGTGTAATGTAATTTTGACAGCTCAAGATGACAAAGCCGCAAGCACAGTGGTGCTTGAGCTCTGACAGGGGGCAGCTGTATGTTATCAATCAACAAGCCACGATGAACCATCATTACTCTTCACTCCCACATTAGAGTGGAGAACAACTGCAAAAAACAAAGCATTACGTCATCACTTATCTTCCGCTAAATGGGTCTCGAATGGAGTGGAAAGGTGACTTATTGCCCATGGAAATGCATTTACCCGGCCTTTTCATTCTGAATGACAAAACATGGCCTGGTTAACTGTCAGTTCATCCTGTCCAACGGAGAGGGCCGCTCCAAACTCTCCCCACCACAAGGGGGCCCTGCTCCACCCTCTTTCATCCCACAACCCTGACAAAAAGCAGTTTATTGTGCACGGTATAGCCCCCTTGCTCTCCCTGGAGTGCGTGTGCAGACGCACACCTTTGTCCTCCCTCTAACCCGAGAGTGACGTGTTCACCTGATTGCAGTGCAAGAGAAACCCAAGTGCAGAGGTGGAGTATGGCATTGGATGAGTGGGAAAAGCCCTCCAGGCATTCCGGCTCCCACATTCCTCCCACCTCCAGTTCCTTTCAGACGCCTGTATGCTTGGGAGGGCACTTATCAAGTGTTGATACTGCAGAACTCAATTGTTTCTAAGCTAACAGATGGCAACTCATCAGGCAACAGACATCCTGACAAAGTCTCTAGATGAGAGCAATGAAAGTATAATTAAATGAGCACCAACCTATTTTGCTCGCACAGCAATCCTGCTGGCATTACCTGTACCAACACTGCTATTCTCCGTCCGCGTGCTTTGAGCCACACGCCACACACATGCACACACACTCATGGGGAATCTTATCAGGATATTAACTTTTCAAAACTCCGCCACCACCACCGATAGCACGGTATGATAACACTTAGAATCCTAATCTCACAAAGGCTGTTTTTGTTGTGTTAAGTTATTGGCGATGTTTTGAAAAAGAGGGCTGCTATCGTTTTTAACAGAATCTAGTTACAAGCACATCATTTACTCTTTGACGTCCTCCTGTTACGTACTGCATCCTAGCACAACCGAAAATCATGTATGCAATGTGTCCTGCAGTAATAAATTCAAAGCTCATGAGCTTGCCTCCCCAGCTTGAATGAACAATCCACCCATCACTGCTGTATGGGATGCATAGCACTATTTTGAGAGTTCTCCTTGCTGCTTGCCAATTCTATTATTTCTATCACCTTTGACACGAAGAGTGTGAGAACAGACAGTGGATGACAAAGGCTTGAGAACTGAAAAATGGTATCCCTTGGCTTTCCTCTCCTGTATGTCCAGGGTGAGGCAGACGTCTTGGGAGTTTCAGCTGGCTGTCTGAAACTGGAGAAGGCTACCTGATTGAGCAACTGTGCAAGCAGTTTGCTGCTTACAGACCTTGAGTGTGCCACAGTACCTCTTAAAATGCACAGCTAGTCTTTCCACTCTGTAACGGCTGCCCCAAGGGATCAGGGCACAAGGTGTGCCGGCCTTATACACTGACGGCTTTTACACACCGGTTGTTTTATATGAAAACATTAACGCCCAGGAATGGAAAGGAGGAGCTGGCATAAATTCATCTACACATGGCTCCTAACACTGGCCTGACTGTCAGACTCCAAAGAAAAGCCCAACTTGCACTGAAATGGGATGGGAAATAACAGGAACCTGGTGGACACAGCAGAACCAGCACCAGGCTACTGCAAAACCCATCCTGGCTGGGGCAGTTTCACTTGAGATCCAGCACCATTGGGATTCACAATAATATAAGGGTTAGTTAGAATTAAAATGCTAAATGTATTCTGCACTAACAAAAATGTATTGAACGAAATGCCAATGAAAAACAAACATTGAGAGCAAATTACAAACTGCCTGAGCACGTACCAACAGATCAACCAGGAAGCAGAACTTTACCTGCACAGTCAGGGGATTATTTTTCATCCATATATTGATCATTTAAGATCTAAAAATAATTTCTTAAAATTAAAAAGCAGTTAGCAGTACTATCTTGGAGCTTGCATCTGAGGTTTAATTCCAATCTTGGCGAAGTGAATATTCTCTTAATGGGCTTTCACTGGATCCTCTGCTTTCCTCTAACAGTCCAAAGACTTGACATCTTGGGTAACTGGCATCTCCGAATTTTTCCGATTACAGTACCTGTGTCTCATCCATCTATCCATCCATCAATTTTCTAACCTTTTTATTTCAATACAGGGTTATGGAGCCTACCTTATACCTACCTTATAGTCTAATACCTGGAGCCTATCCAAGCAAGCAAAGGACACAAGGCAGGGCACACCCCGGACAGGATGCCAGTCCATTGCAGCACGGACACACAAACACACATCTAGGACCAATTTTCTCAGAAGCAAATTAACCTACCAATATGTTTTTGGACCGTGGGAGGAAACCCACACAAACACAGGGAGAACATACAGTACAAACTCCACAAAGACAACATCTCAGAAACTGGACCCAGGATCCCAGCCCTGTTCCACCTATACTTGTGTCTCCAGTGATCAAAATCATTGGCACCCTGTAGGTACCCGTTTGTGAAACCAGGTTATTCCATTATTAGGTGTTCTGGATATTGCGTGATTAACTATAGTTATTTCAACATGACACTTCCTTAAAGCTTCCCAAAGTAACTCATCTCTCTGGCCAAGTCACAATCAGCATCTGCTAGCTCATGGGTTTCCAATTCCAGTCCTCAGGACTCCCACACCTGCTGGATTTTGTTCCACACGAGCTCTCAGTTCTGTAATTGAACTAACAACACAATTCATTTGACCTATTTAACGGTTTTCAGTTCTTAAATACATTGGCAACCACCACATTTTATCCTCTAGCTGCTGAGGAGATTAAAACCCAAGGAAACCCATTTTAGGAGCCTACTGAAAAGATTCCAATTAAGCATCTCATTAATTCAATTAAGGGCTGTATTAAGTGAATGGGAGCTTAGCTGGAGGGAAAAGAAGGAGGTGTGGTCCAGACTGGGAACCGCAGGTGAAATTATTACTTAAGAATAAGGGTCCATGCCTGCCACTGCCAGTGTCTGTTTAACTGTGTACGAGGGTGCAGGAGAGATGGCTTTTATAAGACATGCATTTGTAATGAGAAAAAATGGTTTCCTATGCGTCATGTGGCCAAGTGTCTGTTTGGAGTATACTCCCCTGACTTGCAAACAGACACGCAGCGCTGTTTTGATCTCTAGACCTCGGGGACTGAAGCACTGGAAAGAAATGGAAAATGTCCTTGTCTTCAGGGTGCTCATTATAGCAGAGCCATCCATCCATGCAGGACTATATCCAGAGGTACAGCTGTGCAGCAGTTGATGTGCAATGTCAGAGAGATGGTCATCCATCAACTTTCAGAGAACTTGCTCTGCAGGTGTTTTTGAAAACGCAACATTTAAGCATGAGACAGCAAGATATAAAAAAAAAACAGTATTTCCGGAGAATTTCCAAGGCAGCAGTTTAACCTCACTGAGAGAAAGATTCCATTTTTAAGCCAAACATAATGCCAATGTCCCCAGTAGAAAAGCCTGCAAGGATTGAACTGGACAGCCTGCCTCCTAACTGGGAACAATTGTCAAGTGTTCGCAATATAACCTCTCTGCCAGGTGCACCACCCCTGCAGCCATTTCCCCAGTGCTGTCCAGAAGAGTCGTTGTGTTAATATTAAATCTCGGCTGCTTGCATGCATAAGCCTTCATCCAATATCAATAAAAGGCACGGCTCGCTCTCCAGACCTGATCCTCTCTTATAGGGCGCCGTAAAGAGAGCAGGTCAGGGAGCATGCTGTGTGTTCTTTCTTTACAGAAGTGAAAAGTTTGACATGTTCAGTATTATGCAAACCCCCCCAATCAATTGGAGCGTAGCAAGCCTTTTATTATCTCCGCACTTTCAAGAACAGTATAGTCAACCCATTAATATCGACTTTTGCCAAGAAATTACTTCCTTTACAGTAGGCAGGTCTGCTTGATGCAGCTGCTAGAAACACTACATCCTAATGTAACGGTAAAGGTTACCATTTCACTGACTGCAGGTACTGCTGCTGAATTGCTCTTCCTAGATTCCTTTTGTGCACTAAAATCAAATACCCGAGGACTAATATATCTTATTTCCAAGACCACAAAGAGACGAGGCCTTGATAAAGTGAAATATAAACGCACACTCTCAGCTTCTTTAGTGATGTTCATATCAACCTTGTGCATTTGAGAAGAGAGGGTTTTTTTTTTCCCCATTGAGAAATTCTGAGTTTTGACTTTAGTCATTGGGTGGTTTTGTAAACTGGAATCGCCTGTTGTATTGTTCAGTATGGGGGGCCTTTTGTTAAAGGGGGGCCACCTCTACACCTGCACACTGGGGGGAATGAGGAAAGCAGACAGTCCACTCTCAAGCCACCCATCTTCAGTGGGTGCACTGCTCACCAACATCACCGCTAAACCTTGGGTGCCTGGGAGGTCACAAAGGCTGTGGTTTCTTTTGGGAATGAGAGAGAAGTGATAGCTAGATTACTCAGAAACACCAGGTTCGAACACACAGCGTCTGGATCATTACTACAAACTAATAACTACCAGACGGGCTCGACTGGCCACCTGTCGTGCTCGTTTGTAACCTTCCTCCTGTTCCTCCAGCGCTGAACGTGGGCTCAGATTGAAGGTCTTCACAGCTTGAGCCAGAGAGAAGGGTTTCACATTGCAGTTTTCCTTACGTTTCATTTTTATTTCTCTACATCCTGTCGCGTGCCCCTTGTGTTTTGCCCCCGTGCAGTTCTAGCAGGGGTTATGACCGCACCACTTGGGATTTTCCAGCAGGAACAACAGAACAAAAAGATGACTTGAGCAAAACAGATGAAGGACATAGTGGCATAGGCTTCAATCCATAAAGTTTCATTAAGGGGCTTCAGAACCCTGTGCAGCGTTAATATCCTTCCCCTGCTCCTCACAATTAGCCTTGGAAAGTGTCTTGTGTTTTTTTTGCTAAGTTACAGCAGTCAGTCCACAATCCCAAATAATAATGCAAGCAGAGAATTACTCATCGCGTGAGTGATCAATAAGCAAAATTAGAGCCAAAGTAAACCACTGCTTTGAGACTAGTCACAGATCACAAGAATGAGCTGCCACACACTGGAGCTCTCATGGAGAAAGACAAAGGAACATAAAGCAAAAAAAAACCCAGCAAGAGAGACGAGCCTTTAACAGCACCGAGAGTTTCGATCCAGATAAATCAATTCACTTCTTCGGGAAAACAATGTTTTGTGTTTTTTTTATTTTGTATAATAGTCAGCCGGAGGCACAACAAACAGACAAGTTAGAGCACTAAGGACTTGATTAACACAGCAACAAGGGAAAAAGCAACTCTCCTTGAAACTCAGAGTTGCCTGTTTCTGAGAAAACTTTGCTTTACTCAGCCATCACTGCACTCTGTCATTCACAGTGCTCAGCTCTACCACGCTGTCACTGTGCTTTATTCTGCCTTCACTCAGCTCTCCTTGTGATTTACTGCATTGACAGTCCTGTGCAATGCACTGTCGCAATACCTCATCCTGTTCCAGGTGTTGTTGTTTTTTAATGGCTCTGTCCACACTACCAAATACATCTTACCTCTCTGTGTTTATAGATTGCTGACATCTCATTATGTGGTACTCTTTTTCATGCGGTCCGCTGAGATTCCAGCCTACCACGCCATGTTCCTGTTACAATCTGGGACAGATTTTACACTGCAGGCGAGCTGCCAAGGTAATTAAACAACAATGGTGTGGGCATCGATTGCTGAGACCAAAACCACCTATTTCATCTTTACAGCAGACTCAATCATGTTCATTTGTATATCTTTAAAGTAATACTAAGGTAAGATCACTTTACTTGTTTCTAGACCCTCTGAACAATCTGGGGTATGCCCAGCAGTGCCCAGGGTGAGACACGGGTTCAAGTGCATGGGCCAAAACTACTCAAAAAGTATTCCGTTTTTGGTCTCATTCATCATGGTAATCTATTAATCATGCCTCTACTAGATGACTTTCATTCAACTGAGTCAAACACACCTTCTCATGATCTCAGCCTGTGAAGGGTTCAGCTAATAAGTGGTTGAGTCTGACTGTGCTGAATGGATTAGTTTTTGTAGAGATGTGATGAGTAGGTCTCACTTTGACTAACATTGTTCGCAGATGCATTCGAGGGCAACTTCTTCCATCACCAGTCTGAACTACGCTCAACATACAGTAAATCGAGAGGCTGACCAGGGCATTGGGACCTATTGGGATTTTTACAGCTAACAGCACTAATTCCTAACAGCAAGTGCAACAATGAAAATATAATTTAGAGAACATGGAGTAATATATGATGTAGCTAAACAATCAGGTGTGCAGACCTCCACTTTATAAAATTCTTTGTGACAGTGCAGCAAGGGCAGTGGCACAGAACCTTACTGAATCCTTATTTCCTGCTTTTATAATCATTCTGCCTTTATTTACACCAGCTCACACAATATGTACTCAGCATAATCAGGTGGCTAATTTAAAAACTGATCTGCTGATGTACAGACAGGATAAGGCAACCACCTATAAGGAAAATAATAGGAAGCACTGCACAGATGGAGATTTATCGTTAAGAATCTTTGCAACAGCCTGTGATGATCATTAATTGGTGCTTTTTCACATTACGCCATGCAGAAGAGCTCCACAACTGATAGCATTAAGCAAGATCTCAACACTACAGGCTGTCGCCCTGTCTTTCAAGGCAACATGAATGAAGCTCTCTTGCCTGTCACTAGAGTGTGCACATACTTTCTAAAGGGCTGCCTGAGAACAGTCAGTCTGAGCTTAAGTCACACTGGAGCACGATGTCACCTTTCACAATGTCAAGGCACTATATTTACACACTCGGAACCTCACAGAGGCCAAAAGATCCACCCTGTAAAAATTCACACGATAACTGGCAATTCTATTTTAAACCATTTGAACGCAGGGACCGAAGCCCTGTTGTGCCTGAGGCATAATTGAGATTAACTGTTGTTTTTAATGGCAATCAGGCACCGCTTTGAGCTCAGCATGGCTATTTGACTTAACTATTTCAAACAATTGGAGAGACGAATGCATTCAGTTTATTATTAGCTAGATGGCTATGATTCATATCTGCCACAGCTTCAAAAACTTTTCAGAGAAAGAAAAAGGAAAGAAATACATTTTATGGAGCTAAAGCAAAGCCTCCTTATAACTGTGAAGACTTCCTTTGGCACAGGCCTTGGGGAGCTGTGTTTTTATGAACAGCAAGCAAGATGGCACATTCAGAGCAATACTGCAAAGCCAGGATGGAAGAAAAACCCCAGGAAAGCTGCAACTCTGTTAGCAGATTTCCAGCGATTTCTACAGGGTTAACATCATGCAACCTGGCAATGTGAGCACCAGAAACCCATCCATTTTCGAACCAGTTTATGCAGTATAGACCCACCAAGCAATGGGTGCAAGGTATGGTACACCCTGGACACAACCTTTGTGTCATCCACACCAGATCTACTTGCATGTTCAGAGTTTTTGGGATCCTGTCTTTTGCACTCAGTCTCAAGTTTCAAAACTGCCTCAAGTCCAGCACATTGTTCCCAATAACTTCAACAAACAGAGCTTTTAAGCACTCTTCCCCTTATTCCTGTCTGAACTGCACTGGATGCCCAATTTACGAATAGATACAGGTGAGAAGTTCAATGCATCAGACAGTCCCGTAATGAGCTGTTCTTCCTTCTCCAGCAGTGGAATTGGTTACATTTCAGGAAAACCATATGAATGAGGCCTGTTTGAAGTCTCAGGGATTGCTACAGGCTTTGTACCAATTACAAATCCTATTCAACATTTTAAGAGGGGAAATATAAATATGCACCAAATACAAAGTTTCAATCAACTAATTAACATTGGAAAAGAAGTAACCAGTAACCAGAGGTTACAGTGACGCCCCAGGTCAAGGAGTGGGAAGTACTGCGTTAATATATTAATTGACTCAGCAATTGATTATTTAAGCCTTTAAACCTGCAGGATTACGGCTGTCTAGGAAGAGACCTGAGCACTCTGTTGTTATAGACACAGACGGGAAACAAAATCAAAGGAACATTCATTCGCCTCATTAAGCCACATCAATATCACTGAACATACGCCCACCCATTCCAGACCGAGACTGCCTGAGCCGAGACCCATCTACTGGGCAAATCATACTGACTTTAAGCCTGCGCAGGCTTGAAATAAATAACTAATTTTTTTTTTCAAAACTCATACAGAATTATTAGGATTGTTTTGTATTAACAGTATGGATCGCTCAACGTTCACTGCAGCAGGTTCACCTCCCTTCCAGCTGTTTCTGTGCTCGCAGTGTTCAGTCGCTGATGAAGGTGAATATCAATGCAGCAGCTGGCTTTGCTGGCGAGGCCACACGTTCCCTCGAGCACATAACTTGGGTGTTTAAATCAAAGCTCAGCCTTCCCTCTCCACGTTCTTTACAATTGTAAAAGCCAAGATCTATGGGCTTCGGCCAGTTCATTCTCCCGCGTTTGATGAATGCTGTGCTTAAAAGTCAGAGCAGCGACTTAGGCAAAGGCAATTTAAAACGATGTTAACTTTTTAACGGCGTGATGAGCGCTCTCCTGCTACGCACTGTAAATTTCTTACCGAGCCGGAATTAATTTTCATCGGCTTCCATCACTCCGGCAAATTCCCCTCTGTGGTTTTCTGAGGATTCATCTGGCACATTAGCCTAATTAGTAGTTTTATGCTCACTTCCTCCTGCCCTTGTCAGGCAAGGTGCCTCTTCGGCCCCTAAACTCCCATGGTCCTCTTGGTCTCCTCTTACCCTGGGCGTGCGGTTACAAGAGGCGGGATAAACGCATCAGGTAGCAGCAGAGAACCAGTTGAACGAGAGACAAAGTAGCAGCATGGTAGTTGAAAAAGGAGGAGGAGGGAATAAGAAATCAGGCTCCTCTCAATGCTAAAATAACGCCAAGGCCCAGTGTACTTGCTGAAAATGGAAATCCAATGAAATATTCATTATTTTTTTTGTATAGCCTACCTTCGTAATAACTGCACTTTCTCCCAACCCATGTTCTTCGACTGAAAGAGCTGTTTAGCCGGCTTTATGCAAAGCAATGCTGGCAGATTTGGCCCTACATATGAAACAGTCAAATCGCTCCTGTCAGACAGTAATAGACTCCAACTCACTCCACAGAAGCCTAATTTACAGGGCCTGATTCCGAGACAGAGGCACTGTTTTTGTTGGGAAAGAAAGACCATTTAACCTCTTGAAACAGCCTATTACGGGTCAACCTGCCAAGTGCTTGAGATTTGTTTTGTTTTGATTGCTGCTCTTTTTTCTTAAGCTTGGCAGACACATAATTAGGAGTCTGCCAAATAATAGCGCAGCTTATGTAAGACAGTGCCACTTTGTCGTCTTGTTGTTGTCACAGCTACGGCACGACTGTAGCCGAGTCGGAGTGGGCTTCAGGCTCTATTACGATTATGTTCTGACACTGCACTTATTTCAGACCTTTCAAGTATTTCACGGATGACACTGGAATTGTATGCCCAGGTTTCAGGCCTACAATTTCAATTCCCTCAAAAAGGCCTTCAAGCAGTGCATTGCCTGAAAAACCCTGTACACAAGAAGTCAGCTACAGTATATACAAGTAGTATCATCTCGTAAAGCCCAAAATATTAGAATTTATTTACATTACATTTATTTACATTATTACATGACAGGAAAGCAACAATCCACAGCCTGCCAAGGTGTTTTTGACCCCATCTGAGCGAAAGAATGTTCTTTATAATTTACTTTGGCATCACATTGAACACATTTTTGCATTGAGAGCACCGAACATCACTCACCAAAATTCACAAACAAACCAGACCTGGTGATAACCTGGGCCACAGTAAGCTCACTGGTGTCGCCTCCTCCACAGCTGTAGTGTTCACAAGCTTAATCTCTGTTTGACGTGGAATTATGGGACAGGATCACTGCACTGAAGCTCAACTCACTGTAAGAGAGCTAGCCTCTACAAAGACAGAACAACACAGCTCATGTTGCAAATGTTTTCCAGGATATCAGACTCAACTTAGATTTTTGAACCCTGTCCTAAAATGCGCTGTTTACCTTTTTAACCCCCCAAAACAGTTTTAATTTCATAGCCCTCTGAAGACTGGATACTGACTGTCACCAAGAGAGCAGGATGCTTTTCTACTTTTTGGCTAGAAACCTGCCTATTCTTTGTTGTTTCTAGAGTTTTTGCAGAATTCCGACCAAAGCCTAAACAACGGTCCTGAGAAAATTATTTTCAGAATGTATTAGTCTGGAGGACACAGAAAAATGACAGCTGATGAATTCTGGCTTAAGTCTTTAGGCTACAACGTAGATTTGAATTTGACTAATCATCGTTTGTCCTCTCTGCCCAGCTACAGCATTATCTTAATCAAACATCTCTGCACATGAGTGCACTGATTTCACCACAGCCTCACCTGAAGACAAATCCCTCACACTTAAAACGAGATGGAGAAAATGACAGAGTTTTTCTAGCACGCTTACTTGTAAATACCCATAAATCAAAACTAAGAGTGCAAGGAACAACAGAAATCATTATGTTGGTTTCATGCTATCTAAAGGAACTCCAGACACCAGAAAAGTCTTTTATATCCTCTGTCAGTTTTTCATCTTCTCGAGTACAATACAGAACAACGACAGCGAAAAAAAAAACATTTCTGCCAGCTTCAAAGTGAAGCTCTTCCTCGTGTGCCTGGAGATGCCTGCTTCGTTTCCACAACAAGGCGACAGCGGGCACAGATTGGGTTCTGCTCAGACTAGGGTGACTGGAAGGTGGCAAAGCACAGCATGAGTCAGAAAGCACAGCAAAAGAGAAGATGAGAGTCACAGTGTTCACATGCAAAAATCTTCAAAACCCTCAAGGGCATCAGACACCACCGTGATGGAAAGCAGCAAGTTGTTTCTCTTGCTAAATGACCTAGAATGGTATCAGTAACAAAACCACTCATCCACCACAGAGTGGTGTTAGATCAGGGGTCGCCGGGCCTGAAACGCTTGTACATTATTGATCCATTAAGGAAGTGATTTGTCTAAAGCAGCTTGGGTCCTCGAGAGCAGAAAAAGATCCAGATTTCGATCTCTGGATTAACTGATCACAATTAAACTGTTAAATAAAAAAAACGAAGATTTAATGGCGACTTAGACCGAGGGCTCTGTATTAAAGAGCCCTGCCTGAAGCCCTGTGATCAAAGCTTTCTCAAAAAATACCAACATTCGTGTGGCAACAATGCGTGATGCAGGATACCGTGTGTATCCAGTCTTCTCACAACAAAGTTAGTAAATTGTAAATAAGTGCAAGCAACATCATTGTAGCGAAATCACGGACTCAGCAGGCATCGACTATTAATATATATCCAGTTGATACACCAGCGGTGGTCACCGCTGGCTCTGGAAAGCCAGACTCCTGCAGGTGCTCTGTCTCTGTCCCAGCACTCGGAACTTCTGCGCGCTGACCACCGAAGCAGGGCGATTTGTGTTTGGATGTTTGGATGAACCAAGCTCGGCAAAGTGCTCAAAACTCACGTGTTACACGTCTTTGCAAACCGAGGACGAAAGGCTTTCTACAAAACTGCAGCCTCTCATTACCGTATCCAGCCGCCGCTGGGCCATGGGTGTACAGCCTACTACACACTGTTAAGATGTTAACACATGCAGAGGTTTCACGAACACTTTGCCTTTTCTTTTTACTTTCCACTGTGGAATAAACCTCTCATTGTCCTCCCGCAGTCAGCACACTGACTCGGCTCCCCACTCGGCCCGTCTAATACACAGTACCTACAGTATTTACACACAAGACATTTTCTTTTTCTGTCAAACGATTACGGTAGCAGGCTGTCACAAACCCGGCGGGTTCAGAGGACCGTCTCGTCCCAAGCTACAGTACTGCGCAACCCCAGCAGTCCGTACCCTAACCATTCAGAAATGCATTTTAGAAATTCCTCCCTTCTACGCGGAAAGAGAAGCAGCGTTGCTGCTCCCCATTGCGAACCTATATTCACTGAAATAAAGACGGACTTGCACTGGACGTGGTAGGCTTCGCTTTTGAGTCGGGCATCTCCCCATCAGACTTGATCGTGCACAGCGCTACATCACACGACTGCGTCGCGCTAAGTGCGGGGATTAGATGAGCTGTCATTAGCTTTCAAAAATAAAACATGAATGAGAAAAATGGGACATATAAATAGGTATAGGGGACACCGCTGTAACACAATCCTCATGCAATTATGCGTTAATATATGTCAAGCATCCCGTGGTATTAACAACTTGATTTCGGTCTGCAGCCCGAGTTTACGTGTATTTCCAAAGCAGAGCGGAGTTGAACTTGACTGAAGTCAAAGTTTTATAAAAGCAGAGGACGTGACACACAGGGTGAACCGACACAAATCGGATTTTTTCGCCCTGGAAAAGAAACTGTGCGAACTGTTTGCAGAACCTGACGCCTGTGATATTAACTTCCCGAGCTACACCTGACGGCGCCGACTCATTTCACGGGACCACGCTCCTGTCTCGTCGTTATGAAATGTTCATTTTTATTGACAAAATGACATTCCTAAATCCTAGGAGTTTTAGAGGAACAACCATTTCCCAGCAGACACATAGGTTTCGCCTGCTCCTTACTTCCATTTGCTTTCCCCCCAGTGAAATATGCGCATTTAGCTGCTTAATTCAACAATTAAGGACCATATATTCAGTTAAGAAAAAAAGGCTCTTAAACGCGCAAACACGCCGAAAACACCGGCTGAACTGATTTCCAATAACGCGTAGAAGGCGAATATTTTTTTGTTCCTAGCCTACCTGTCCCGTTTCGCCTCCGAGTATCTCCGTGGTCGTCTGTTCCCAACATTTCTCCCAACAGCACTGTGACAAAACTGAACGGCTTCAGATCGGCGCCGGGGCCGCGCTTCCGAAACCACAGCGCGAACGCGCACAGAGACGGGATTTCCACAGATCTGACGGGGCTGCGCGTCTGCTAGAAGACTGAGCTGCCGAAGTGATGTATGTATGTAGTCGCGGCGCTAAGGTTGTGTGCGCTGTTTGACTTCTTAACAGTGGGCGCGACAAACCTGGGAACGTAGCACGTATTTAATTCCAGATAACCTAAAATGTATGAGGAGGCTATACATATTTCACCCTAGCCTATGTGTTGATATACAGTATTCCTCGGTATAAAAGGAACACAAAATCTGTACATTTGAGAAAACATGCTTGCAAACCGGTGTTTTATGCTACGCCTCTTTAAAAAAGAATGACATCAAATATCACGTTTACTAGAACTTTTTTTTCTTGAGCCCCTCAAAAAATCTAATCGGGAAAGAAATCATGGCTACCTCATATAAAACATTTATGTGTATATATATATCTCGCCCTTGAGTTAATTAGTGGAAGTTCTCGGAGTCCCGGCTCCGCACGCCTGTTATTCTGTAAATAAGATCATCTCTGTTTTGAAAAAGAGCCAAGCTAAGCGATTTCAGACCGCTGCGACAGGTAGGCAAGCGATCTGGGGGCCGGACTGGTCCCACACTGACCGGACCGCCAGGTATACTGCTTGGGGGACTGCGGAAAGATACGGCAACAAGCTAGGTAAGATTTAAAAAAAAAAAAACTATCAGGATAGCGTTTGACCAGCGGGTGATGACAAACGGTCTTGAACCTTAAGAGTGCTTCCCAGTCCGGAACACCGGCTCTTACTGGTTTGGGAAGCACCAGCGCACTGCTTCCAATAAGCTAGGGGTCTCGCTCTCGTTCTCTGCGCGGCCTCGTGCGGCCTCGTTCCCGTTCCAACCTGCGCCGGCAATTGAACAATTAACCTGCTTATTGTCTTAATCAGATACGTCTGCAGTATACGTCTCTTCTGAAGCTGGTTTTCTGTTGCAGCTGACGGCGCAGAACATTCACTTCGTTTCAGGCACCATAAAAAAACACCCCAGCTCCCGGTTAGAAATATCACAATTTCTGCTGCACAGACCCACCGAGTGAATGAGATCACCGCAGGTACAAACCCCACAACCCACCGAGCCCCCCCAAGAGTCGAGTGTGAGACCTCTGTGTTCACAGATTATTAGTTCAATTAAGCACAGGTGTCTAGTCCTGCTTCTGGAGGGACGGTTTGTCGAGGGCGGGTTCGTTCCGACTCGACTCTTTAAACCAGCTGGTTAGAGGCTTCAGTTGCCCAGCTCTACACAGGGTGCTGTTTTAATGAGACTTGGGACCGTCTGCAGACGCGCCGGCCCTCCTGTGCCTCTGTCAAAACACACTAGGCGTTTGTTTCATTAAACGTTTTTTATTTAAAAAAAAAAGTTGTGCCGCTTTGCGCTACTTGCTGTTCCATTCTTACACGGAATCTCTATCGGTTGTATGACATAGTAACAAAAACGATTCAATTAAGGATTAAGGGTTTCATGAAGAGCTCAGCTGGAGCGCCACCAGCAGACCGCCTGCTGACGAGCGCCGGAGCCCAGGCGCCCCTGGTGTGTGATCTAAGTGTAACCCGAGTAAACGGGACACCGGCTTGCGGACATCTTCGATCTGCGGTGTAGATAAGGCTCCCCCACCCTGCTCCTCAGACTGCGGGATCCGGCAGCCTTTTCACGTCTCTTTAAACCGACAGCGGCTTAAGGCTTTGGAAAGGGGATAAATTGGGCCGCTTAAACCTTCATGGGATCAAACTGACGCTTCTCCCCGGATGAAGAGCTGCGAAGGAGAAGCTAATGGAAGGAGCCGTGAAAACCGCGATGGATTCCAGAACCAGCGGGTCGCACAATGCGACTGACCGCTCAATCCGTGGTGAAGACTATATAGAGAGAGAGAGAGAGAACGCACACTTTTTATTTTTCAAAACGGGGGCAAGACAACAGAGTACACCAACAGAACAGGACAGAAGAAGCAGCAGAAACTGCAGCGTCATACTGGCAGAACGTAGTTGCTGTTCTCGGAATAAGGTTTTTTAAAAGTTTAAGCCAGTTTATGACCCGAGCGCTTCGCTTACAGACTCCCCCCCCCGAGAAACGTGGGTAAATGCCACGTGGGAAGACCGCCCTGTGAGAGAGTCAGCGTAAAAGAAAGCGCTCCTCTTTCAAATGAGCCGGCGGATCTTTTCGGAAACCTACACTGCGTAAAGTGTGTCAAAATTAGCTGTCTTGCTGAGGCCAGGAGCCTTTTCTGCGCAAAAACCGTGTCCTCTTGCACACACCAACTGTCCCTCGGGCCATCGGATCCTGTAGTGACGGAGTTAAATGACGGTGCTCCCACCGACATTTAAATCCTCCACAACGTAGGACTCTCTCTCTCTCTCTCTGCCATGTAGCACCTACTCATTAAAATTGTTGGTCCCGAGTCAACCCCCAGCCGCCCCCGGCCCGGCGCACGCTCCCGCAGCAGCGCCCAGCGCGAGGCCGCCGTCAGGCAGACGGTGACGGACGCGTACTTGGCTGCTCGAGCCGCGTCCTCCGCCCGCAACAGCCTGGGAACCGGCTGAGCCAACGAGGCCGCATATTATAAATAAATCCTGAGCGCACACAACTGTGCTGTAAGATAATACGTTCCTCCAGAGCTTTTCTGCCGCGGCATGTTGCCTTCCTTATGGGCCTCGGGGGAAGAGGGGAGAACTCTTTTTTGAGTTTTCCCTGCGCCCTGTCTCCTTATTCTTTTTTGTATTACCGCAAAGGAAACATTTTTTCCAAAACGCATTTATGGCCTATTTCTCCTTATTTAACTTGTGCTGCCCTCTTCCCCAGGAGTTTTCTCCCAACTGGCTGCTCTTGTACCCGAACAGTACCCGACGTGATTACGCACGGACCGCTCGCGAAATGCGCCGCAGAAACCTCTCTCTCCATCTCTGAAAATCAGCCTCCTCTTCCCAGCTCAGGCCGCAGTCACCGCCCCTTCCCAAACACCCACTTCAGCGAGGCATCTGGTGCTGTTGAATACTGCGCTGTCCAGTTTCAGAACTTCAATTCCGTTTCTCGGGATTCCAGACTCCAGCCACAAGTAGCCATTGAGCTGACTGTGAAACGCCGAGGTTATTTATAGATGAACCATTAAAACCTTAATTCATTTTAGCCCCATATTGGTGTCTTGTGTGCCTCTGCAACTTAAACATTACTTTTTAGCTTAACTCTATCTTTCTTTTCAAACATGAACAGAACCTTAAATGTACTCATCCATATACAGTAGTTGTTTCACAATAATGTGCTTTTCCTTGCCAAGAGCTTCAACATTGATTCATGTTTACATCAAAGACCATGTGATTTATGTTGGTGCTCCAACAGGCTGTAATACAGTATATCCCTGTATAGAAATAATTATAAATAATGTATTACTATAACCCTAATGTATGCAATGGGTTGATTCTGGATTCTTGGACTTGGCATAGGAACACTGGACTTGCATATCATCAATGAAAACTTCCTGAGCAATAAGTGGCTTTCTGATGTTTGCACAGAACACTTGATAAAAAAAATCTGTATACCTTAACATCCAAGAATCAATTGCAGTAAATTATTAATGAAAGACGAACAGCATTTTTCTTTATTGTGTTCATGGATTGGGTTTCCTGATCCTGAGCAAGTGTAATTTTATAGCTCAGCACAGGACAGAGGGTGCCAAAAGTAATGATGAATAAATGGAAACACAAAAATGTAGCGATTGATCCCAGACAGGTCAAGAAATTCCCAATGCCACAGCTGCCTCCCAATTTAAAGAGATGTAAAGCACTTGAATTTGAGTCGGTGAATGAGTTCTGGAATGACCGCATCTCTTGTCAGAAGGCAGACTTGGGTGTGGTGCATGAGTCTGGTCAGTGGTGATGTTCTGCAGGAGGAGTTCCCAGCCAAGGTCCTGGTATTTATTCCTGCTAAGCGCATTACTTTCAGGACTCCCCCAGTGAGCTACAGTATCACTTGGGCTGACTGGAAGCTCTGCAAGTTTTTCTGTGCTCGTAAGTTGGAGATCTTAAAATACTCATATGAAATATGATAGTTATTAAAAGGCCCTTCCTTCTTGTAAAATGCACATTTTAAGTTGCACAACCTGTTTGAAGAGGCTATATATGCCTTTTACCCTTTGTGCTTATTCTTGTCTCTGGTTTAGAGCTCAAGGAGGTCTCAAGCAATCTAACGAACCACATTTTTGAAGTTGATTCCTGGATTCCAGGACCAATTAGTTACTGGTAGCCAAAGAAGCAAGATGGGGCTGAATCGCTTCCTCTTTTTTGGAACGTGTCTGGTGTTTGTAAATGTAGACAAGTCAGTTTAATAAATATGTTTATCCGATTTTTCCTTTCTTCAGCTTCAGTTTCAGCAAAAAAAAAAAGAACATCCTCTTCAGTCAAACGTTCGCTGGAGTGGTTTTTCCATGCAGCCTGTTACACTCCTGCATTCTAATTTCCTGTAATAAATCTGACGCTTCCCTTTAAAAAAAAAATGATTTTTTTTCTTCCTCCCGGTCTATTCCAATTTACCTGGTTGCCATGGTAACCGCCTCCGAAGCGTGCGCCCTGATTTTTTCACCAGCACTGTGTCTTAATCCATCCTTTAATGAAGCACTTAGAAGACACGGTGATGAAGAAGAAAAAAAAAGAAAAAAGATGTTAAAAAGGATAACATCTTTAGGTTTGTGATTAAGGTATGGAGACAACACGAGAGAAAACTAAAAGCTTTGACAAAGGCTGGCAGCCAGAGTTACCTGAGCATTCCATTGCCTGTAACCCGCTGGATTCTGCTGGCTTTGTGTTCTCAAAGTACTGTAATCTTAATGACTGGAGCTCCACAGCAGCTGTCTGGGCCTGGTTCCAGAGAGGAGCTCACAAACTCTGAATGTCTCCCATCTTCAAGCACCGGGCCAAGAATCCCAGCAAGCAGACGGATGACCCCATCGTCCTGACAGTAAAGCTGTTTCCCATTTACACATTTTGTTTTTGTCCATTTCGATTCATCCATTGTCTAAGCACCTTATCCTAAATGAAGCCGCAGGGCAGCTGGAGCCTGTCTCAGCAAGCAATGGGCACAAGGCTGTGTACACCCTGGACGGGATGCCGGTCCATCGCAGACACTCACACCAGGGCCAGTTTTTCCAGAGGATAACCCACCAGCACGGCTTTGGACTGAGGGAGGAAACCCACGCAAACCCAGGAAGAACATGCACGCTCCACACAGACAGCACCCCAGGTCTGGAATTGAACCCAGGACCCCAGCACTACAAGTAGCAATGCTAACCACTGCGCCTCTGTGATGCCCCCACTTTTTTGTCTCATTTATAATTCATTCTGGACAATGATTTTAAAAGAATACATCTCCCTGCCCAGGTGCAACCTCAGACACTGCAAAGAATTGTGAACCTAAAGCCTGCTTTAAAAACTTGCTTGCTGAGCTGTCAACATGCTGGAACCCAGAAAAAAAACATCTCAACAGACAGGGCTGCTACACTTAGTTTAAAGACTTTTTTTCCCCAAAGTCAGTTCAGGAAAGAATATATTTCCCTTGTCAGAATGTTTACAGCTGTTGTATTAGGTGCTTAGCTGTTTTATCAATTCTTCCTTTTAGACCAACATCAACCACTTACAGCTGGAGCAGTTCAGCTTATTCTGTCTTGCAGGTGTCTGGAACTTTCCTTCAAATCATTTTTATGCAATAGGCCACATCTTAAATACAGCTTACAGTTTCACAACTTCATGCTGCTGATATCACATCCCATTCCCTCCTAAAGCTGTACCGTCCTCCCTTCACATTACTGATACCACAGAAATATTGGAACTTCCCTACCTGACTCCTTATCTTAACGTGATATGACTTAATAGAGTACTCAGAGGGCTTGCGATGTGGAAGTCATCTCAGGTAATAACTGTCATGTCTGGATGTGAAGGCAGACCTTGCCTCCTTTCTCTAGCACACTGTCTGAAGGGCCACTTGCCATTTCAAGGTCATTAGCTACTCTTCATCTGTCCATAAATTTACACAGAGCACATTTTCCTACACGCAAAGACGACTCTAGGCTCAGGCTCAGGGTTTATGAGTAATGGCACTGATTTTAATTAGAGGCGAGTGGTGAACTTATCAAGCAGCTAATTACATCAGGCACTGTTATCATGTAGCTGCTGTTGGTATAGAGATTGCGACCTGAGAACAGATTCTGAAATCTCTCCGAGACGGATCCAAAATGCAACAGGATCCTCATTTCTTTGATAAAAATAGTCTGATTTGGCAGCTACGTTTTCAGCATGGGTGGCGTGATAATTCAGCCTGGGCTGTGGTCTAGCAAGACTTCTGTGTGGAATTCGCAGATGTCGTGCCACCCCATGGTCATGTGGGTCTTCTCCTGGCGCTCCTGATTCCTCCCATCTTCCACAGACATGCTGGCTAGGTTAAATTTCTGGGTTGTCCTGTGGTGGACTGTGGTGGTGTCCTGCTCTGATGAAGACAGGGATATTTTCACCATTGTTTTTTCTTTCTCTTCTCCTCCCTCTGCTGCCCCTTTCCTTCCTGTAAATAGCAAAAAACATTTTGCCCTTCTTCAGTTTCACAGTGCATGGCAGTGGTGGGAACAAGGAATAGGAAAATGCAGCATTTCCATTCACTACACAGTTTGTGTGCATTTACTTATTTAGTACATTACTGCCTCTTCCACAGGGCTGTTGTTTTACTGCATTCACTTGCCATCAATATTCACAGCAGCAATATGGAATCAGTACCATTTGACAGGTTCATCCTCATTTGACAGCTTCCAAATGAATAATCATTTACTTGCATCTCGGAGTCACTGCAAATTTCAATGAGGGGTTTGCTGTGTGGGAGGTGGATACAATATATAGGTTGTTAAAAGCCATTTTCTCTTTTTTTTTAGCAGAAGCACTCTCAGCCAGCGTACAGCGTGCAGCAAATAACTACGCATCCTAAAAAGGGGCTGTCCCTGTGCTTTATCTAATTCACGCGAGTTGGCAGGTTAAGGTTTACTTTTAAAACAATAAGGTGACGGCTGTAATTGAGTTTGTACATCACTGCTCTATAGTACCATGGCAGGGACCATAGCCAGTGAGGCCTACACCATGCTTTAAGCAGTCAAAGAAAAGATACGCAATTTCCAGGTTCACTGAGAAATAAATTAGAAATAAAAGCTTACAAAGCATTTTGTTTTCCCACAGGGCCAACCCTGAGTGACAGAGGTAATTTAAACTCTGTGACTGTAGTTCGTATTTGAAGAGGATTTTGCTCTAAATGATAAATTATCGTAAGTGCTTTCAAAAGCTGATTCTGAAGAGGTGACACAGACCGTTGGAGTGCTTGAAATGCACAGGCACACAAGCTCATATTTGTTGTTAATTTCTGGATGCTTTATTAGGGCCTAAGCGTATTAGTGTAATTACAGGGCTGTAATGTGCGTGACTGATGGCTCCAAGCACTTTTAAGGGGAAGAATTTGGACAGCCCTGGCTTTTTTCTTGACCGCAGACTTGGTGGTATTGGTGTAGATTACATAACCAATTAAAAAGTCCCACGCAACTGCTACCGGAGTTTTGTGCCATTTCCAAAGGAGGCTTTCAAATTGCTTTCATTTGCCTTGCCGTTTAGTTTTAAATGTGTGACGAACTGTGCCACTTTAAAATGCTTGAGCAAAAAGTCACAGAAAACCAACTGCTGAAATCGTCGGGACTGGGAACCTCCGGCTTAGGCAGGATGGATGCCGTCCAAAATGCAGATTTGTTTTCTTCAGAAGGAGGTGGGGTTTCCGTGGAGTGAACCTTCAAAGATTTGGACGAAAAGGTTTTTTTTTTTCCCAGGAAGGTTCGGGGGACAGCTGCAGGAAAGGAAAACGGTATTAAAAGCAAAAGCGAGCGTGCACAGGCATGGCACAACTGCCGAAGATATGATTTTCTGCCAGGAATCATGTTTCCAGGTGTTTACAGGTGAAGAAAAGGCCTTTAAGTCCCATTTGATTGTATTCTTACCTTTGCCTGTTGATCCAGGAAACTGGGATTGAGCCATTTCTTGAAGAATCCAGTTCCACAACAAGGCTGCAACATCCCATGAATCAAGTCTCTCCCACCATTCTTCTGTCAATCGATTAAATTCCTGTATTGCACATTTTAATGGGAGAATTCCAAGACATCAAGTCTGTGGTAAAATGTGAAAGCCATCGATAGAAACAGTACGTTATATAATATAGCTTGTGGAATATAAAAGGACAAAACACAAAATGAAGTGAATAAGTAGAGGAATTATGTTTTTCAATTGTTTTCACATAAATCAGCAGCCTTATGACCCTGCCGCTCCCAGCTGGCAGCCCACTTAGGCTCAGCAGGTGTGAGCCTGGCCACTACCTGGATGGGAGACTCCTGGGAAAAACTAAGGCTGCTGCTGGAAGAGGAAATAGAGGGGCCAGTAGGGGGTGCTCACCCTGCAGTCTGTGTGGGTCCTAACGCCCCAGTATAGTGATGGGGACACTGCGGTATAAAAAGACATCGACAACGTCAGATGAGACGTTAAAATGAGGTCCTGACTCTCCGTGGTTATTAAAAATCTCAGAGTGTTTCCCAAAAAGAGTAGGGGTGTTACCCTGGTGTCCTGGCCACATTTCCCGTTGGCCCTTACCAATCATGGCCTCCTAATAATCCTCATCTCTGAACTGGCTTCATCACTCTGCTCTCCTCCCCACTGAGAGCTGGTTGCATCATCCAATACCTGTAAAGCGCTTTGAGTGGAGTGTCCAGGAAAGTGCTATATAAGTGTAAGCAATTATTATTAAATCACTGTACCTTCAAGGCTGCAGGTTTGCACTGAGCTGCACTGTGCTCTGCAGCTGGTACACGCTCTGTGGAGCAATTTTCACTAAAAACAGCTGTCCATTCCTCTGGCTCTGAACCACAGCTCATCAGCACTTCTTCCCCAAAACAGCCGCTGAAGAGTTCTCAGAGCCTTATTTAAGGTAGCTGTGTTTTAAATAGGAAGGACATCTAATTAAATTCTCAAACAGTACATTCTCTACTTTCAGCCCAATTATTTGCAGGGTGCCAGCGGAGAGACAGAAGAAGACCTCATTTTTGTTTACCCTGGAAAATCTTTCAGTGGAGGAAATTCACAGAAACTTAACTGCCTTTAATCAAATTTACTTAATGGTAATAAATGTTGAAGGACAGTTAAGGGGCCTGAATTAGAACTTGCAAAATTGGTCAATTTAATCAACTTTTACTGGAATTGAATCTATGAACATTGCAAAGATACATACAATGTATTTATAACTTCCATGTTACAAAACACAGAATTGCGTATTTCAGAGCCCTATCTCAAGGTTCCTGCATCTGAGTGACTGTGCATACGGTGTATATGTGGTTTAAAATAAATCGCACATTTTGATGTGTGACCTTTTGAAGATTAAGCATACACACGCACGGTAATGGAATGGAATTTAAAAAACCAGGCCACAGAATTTAGCACCTACAGCCCTGTACTGTTCATTACTTAGCCGATGGCCTTTGAACAGCAGAGTAAAAATTGCCGTGCATATTCCTCTCTGGCCAAGTGAGTCCAAACAAATGCACCATTCATCAGGAGCTGCCAGAGCCCAATTAGGGCTCCCCAAACTTGCCATCAGATATAATCAGCTTTTTAACTGTGGTCTGTAATGACTTCCTCCGCGAGACACTGCCGGAGCTGCAAAAATGGAGAAATATCTGGCTGGCGTCTGAAAAGGCTACGAATTCCTTTCACCGCGGTGCAGCCATGTCATGTCTCCTGAATGAGCCTGTTATTGATATTAAGACAGGCCTGAATACTGTTCCTGTTACCATTCCTTTGGTGTTTGCAGACACAACCCAGTACATTCTGTTCAGCTCACATTAGGAGGCACAAGCAGCAGAACTGCGCTGGGGCCCATAGGCAATATCTCAAGAAATAAATGAGACCAAGGTTTTCAATGTTGTGTTCTGGAGGTGGGATTAAGTACAGGGAGCTGCCAAATTGCAATGAGCACCTCCAAACATGAAGCAGTGTTTCAGGCTTTGTATCATACACCCGCGCCCTGCAGTATCAACAGCAGAGCCCCTGTTGTAGTCTATGTCATCACGCCAGGCTCGCAGGTACTGCTCTGTTTTGTGCTTGGCGTTTTCTCTTTGTCACACGAGTCCTCTCTCTGTGGAGGCTGCTTGTTTCCATGTGCCAGGCCCCTGTAGAGTCAACTGTCCATTTACAGCTTTGACAGTCTTAAGCAGCGCTTTAAAATGCGCCTCTGCGGACCATCTCAGTGCATGCTGGTGGCTCTGCGCACAGATTGCATATGCAAATTGTTATGTCACTCTCAAAACCACAGCAGTGGCACAGTGACCCCTATCAGGCACCACTTTCCCCCCCCCCCAGTTCTATATTTTCCTGAAGGTTACATTTGCCTAGAGGGCTAAAAAATGTCAGAAAGGCCTACTCCATTTCCAGCTACATAAATAGCCATTTCCCACCAGAATAAACCCACTTCTACACGCTGACCTACTGTGTCAAGCCTCCCTCTTCCAGTCCCCTGTTGCTCCCCGTCCTGGATGCTTTTAGATTGGTAGAAGAAATGGAAATATTTCTCCCCTCCACTATTTCGATTTCTCACAGCAACGGCTGTTACAGGATCATGGACTGACAGGAATGGGAACGTGTGTACGTGTGTGTGACAGTGCAATGGGCTTTAGTGCAGATTCGCCAGGGTGGACCACTTAAGTAAAAGGCCTGCAGTGATTCAGGTGGAAAGGTCCATTATGTAAACTGTTGTTCTGCTGATTTTCTGTTGCACGGGGGTTGAACTTAGAACGCCCTTTGACAGCTCTTGTGAAGAACAGAGACCAAGGAGTGATGCAGAGTGAGGGCTTAATAACAAGGCATTCTTCTTACCTTGTAGAGGTTACTGTCTAGCCAGTTAGATGTGTAAAACGATTTGGTGGCTTTAAAGCTGGGGGAGGAGGCAGGGGGAAGTCCAAAATGCCAGCCACTAGCATAGAGTAGTAGTTGTGATCAAACTGTCTCAACACAGTGTTACCTTGACTGTGACACTCAGTGTGATCTTCATATTGGCAAAATGTCAAGTCTCCCTTCTTATATGATCGATAGAATTTTCACACAGCATCAACACCTGATTACTCAGCAGCAACTGCTGCACTAATTAAAAAAACAGCCTTCATATTAAAAATCGCTTTTGGTTGCTGTTCCACCACCTAGAGTTCCACAGCTGGAATGCTGAAATCAATAGGCACCAGGCATTTTGAACAGCTTCAGTCAGGCACTGCAGACTAATTTCTTAAAAGCCTGTGCAGATAAAGACTTTTAAGGCACTGTTTACAGACTGAGTCAGACTCGAGCATTCTAATATTCTGAAGACGTGAGTGCGGCAGATTTGCATTTTTAATTTTATTCCAGAATTGATAACACTATCATTAATGCATTTTCCGGCCCAATTGAATGCAGATGTTTCTGGATAACTTCCTTCAATTTGTACTTAAATTCAAAGAGACCAATCATTTCCCAACTGCTTTTACCGCAATGCACGCCAGATTATTCTACGTCAGGCAGTGACAACCAGTTGTCTTTCCCCTTGCGTCAATTTCATGCAAAGCTTGGAAGCACAAACAACACTTGACTACGGTTGTGTCAGAGGGCAGTCAAGCAGTACTCCGTTATACAGCACCGTCATGTGTGAAAATACTCAAGATACTGAATACTCTTCTGTTCCTCTGTACACACTTCACAGACGTTTAGTGAGGAGCTAAAGGAGAGGACGGGCACACGATTTTAGCACTCTTAGAGAAAAGAAAAAAAGAGACGCAGTCAAAACCGCGTGTTCCTTGCAACACCGAACACTTTCATAGCACTGTCGCCCTCTCTGAGCTGAAGCAACAGCCTTTGAGTTAAGTTAAAGAACCGGCGCCCTGCTGCAGGGGGATGCAGAGAGAGCCTAGGAGGCACAATGAGTGACTGTCTCAAGGCTTTCCACTCTCTGAACACCAGGGGCTTTGAGTCTCTCTGCGCGTCACCTCCACATCCCTCAACACGTCGGGAATGTTGCCTTAATTTTCCCCGGTACACACAGCAGCGCAGGGCAAGGTTGGGTCACAGCGCAGTGCTGCCAGCTCAGAGTGTTGTGACAGCTTCCAGGACACAAGACCTTGAATTATATGAAGCTGCTGCCTGCCTAACCATTGCGAGTGGTAGCCTGAAGGAGAATAGTAGAGTCTGTCCCAATCTGACTGCCTGCTTTTAGATTTAGATCTCAAAATCTATTACACCCCCCCCCCCCCCCCCAAAACTCCCAAATTCCCATTCCAAAAGCAACCTTAAGATAGTAGTAGCATTTAGTTCTGTCCAGCCTCACAAAGTCATTGTGGCAAAACATACATCATATGAATGATGACTTGAATCCTTGAAACAACTGTGATATAAAAGGGGTACAATCCGTGCATTTCTACTGCTGGCCTAGATATTCTACAGTTAAAAAATACCTTTTACCGCAAACCCCAATTATTCCAACTCATAAACATCTTGTTTGGACTACAAGTGCATCATGTAATTACCTCCCTTCTAATTATCGTAGGATGATGGTTGGATTTTTAGAAGAACAAACAGCCTAAAAAAGCATCAGAATTTCATTACAAGACAAAAGCCAGCAAATTCTATTTCAGGCACCCTGGAAAGTAACAGATTGCAGGCAGTAAAATCTGAAAACAGAAAACAAAAGAGCATTTTGAATACAATTATATACTAAGGAGCCTGCATGAATACATATAAAATCAACTTGTTCAAAGCAATTACAAGACTTGTCTAGAGGGAAAAGGCTATCTGGCTTGTTTGACAACTATTTTGTGAGCATAGCAGGTAGGAAACTGTTTAGTATAAACTGACGTTCATTAATAGTTTCATGACTATTACTATTCGCCAGCTGTCTGCTGAAAAAGACCTCTGGGATGAACAATACAGACATCGGCAGCTTCGAGCACAGAGAGTGACATTTAAGGTGACTTTGAAAAAGGGCTGTATTGTGAACCATAGAGCACAAAGAATTAAAAGACCAATCTGCTGAAATATTGGTCAATGTATTAGGTGTCTTTAGCTGAAAACTGAAGGAATAATTAAAAGTCGAATTCTTTGTTTTTTGGACTTTTGTTTCTGAAATACAGGGACAGACCAGGCTAATCAAGACAAATTCTATCCAGGCTGCAAAAACATTACAGCTGGTCTTAATTGCTCCAGTCCAATTAATTTACTGTTCAAAACTCCCTCCCACTAGCCACCCCCCCATGCACACACACAATTCCTTTCCACTCCAGAAGCTAGTCCGCCTCATAGGATTGTATAACAACTAACTCCACATTAAAGAAAACAATAGGACCTTGCTCTTACTGCAGGTTTCCTAGCAGAAATACACACCCTATTGATCTCCTAATCTCAGCAAGAATCAAAAGTCATCATCTCAGTTCAGTTCAATAACGTGCAATTACTGCTGCTCCACCAGCCATTAACGATGAAGTGGCCGCAGTCACCGATACAGTAGCTTCTCTCCTCGTGGCGTTAGTGAGCTGCAGAAGAACAGCACAGGCCTGTGAAACTCCAACTCTGATCAGTGTGTGGGAGCCCCATTTATCACAGGGGATCCCCAGGTATGCAGGTCTTTCAAGACACTCACCTGGACCTGAGCTCTATAGTTTCAATATTGCCAGTCTGACTTGTCCCTTATCCTGATAAGTGCACTTTTACCATGATTAAATTGTAGGTATGCTGTGGTGTCCAATGGTACTGGCATGACTTTACTGTGC